>NC_069137.1:25431805-26071805 GCF_026914265.1 Mya arenaria
GCCCCGGGCAGTTTTAGCACAACATTGCACCCTGGTCTGCCGCCCCCGCACACCCCGAATGTCAAACTTTTTTATTGCGAAAAACACTGCCATTACATCCGCATTGGCTTTCTAAAGCACTTGGGATAGTGCCCGGGGCAGTTTTCGCACACCATTGCCACCCAGCACCACATTGCACCCTGGTCTGCCGCCCCCGCACACCCCGAACTTCAAACTTTTTTATTGCGAAAAACACTGCCTATACATCTGCATTGGCCTTCGAAAGCACTTGCGATAGTGCCCGGGGCAGTTTTCGCACACCATTGCCATCGAGCACCACATTGCACCCTGGTCTGCCGCCCCCGCACACCCCGAACGTCAAACTTTTTTATTGTGAAAAACACTGCCAATACATCCGCAATGGCCTTCTAAAGCATTTGAGATAGTGCCCGGGGCAGTTTTCGCAAACCATTGCCATCGAGCACCACATTGCACCCTGGTCTGCCGCCCCCGCACACGCAGAACGTCAAACTTTTTTATTGCGAAAAACACTGCCCATACATCCGCATTGGCCTTCTAAAGCACTTGGGATAGTGCCCGGGGCAGTTTTCGCACACCATTGTCACCGAGCACCACATTGCATCCTGGTCTGCCGCCCCCGCACACGCAGAACGTCAAACTTTTTTATTGCGAAAAACACTGCCAATACATCCGCATTGGCCTTCTAAAGCACTTGGGATAGTGCCCGGGGCAGTTTTCGCACACCATTGCCACCGAGCACCACATTACACCCTGGTCTATCGACCACGCACACCTGAACGTCAAACATTTTTATTGCGAAAAACACTGCCAAAACATCCGCATTGGCCTTCTAAAGCACTTGGGATAGTGCCCGGGGCAGTTTTCGCACACCATTGCCAATGAGCACCACATTGCACATTGGTCTGCCGACCCCGCATACGCCGAACGTCAAACTTTTTTATTGCGAAAAACACTGCCAATACATCCGCATTGGCCTTCTAAAGCACTTGGGATAGTGCCCGGGGCAGTTTTCGCACACCATTGCCAATGAGCATCACATTGCACCCTGGTCTGCCGCCCCCGCACACCCAGAACGTCAAAACTTTTTTATTGCGAAAAACACTGCCAATACATTCGCATTGGCCTTCTAAAGCACTTGGGATAGTACCCGTGGCAGTTTTCGATCACCATTGCCACCGAGCACCACATTGCACCCTGGTCTGCCGCCCCCGCACACCCCGAACGTCAAACTTTTTTATTGCGAAAAACACTGCCAATACATCCGCATTGGCCTTCTAAAGCACTTGGGATAGTGCCCGGGGCAGTTTTCGCACACCATTGGCACCGAGCACCACATTGCACCCTGGTCTGCCGCCCCCGCACACCCCGAACGTCAAACTTTTTTATTGCGAAAAATACTGCCAATACATCCGCATTGGCCTTCTAAAGCACTTGGGATAGTGCCTGTTGTAGTTTTCGCGCACCATTGCCAATGAGCACCACATTGCACCCTGGTCTGCCGCCCCCGCACACCCTGAACGTCAAACTTTTTTAATTGCGAAAAACACTGCCAATACATCCGCATTGGCCTTCTAAAGCACTTGGGATAGTGCCCGGGGCAGTTTTCGCACACCATTGCCACCGAGCACCACATTGCACCCTTGTCTGCCGCCCCGCAAACCCCGAACGTCAAACTTTTTTATTGCGAAAAACACTGCCAATACATCCGCATTGGCCTTCTTAAGCACTTGGGATAGTGCCCGGGGCAGTTTTCGCACACCATTGCCACCGAGCACCACATTGCACCCTGGTCTGCTGCCCCCGCACACCCCGAACGTCAAACTTTTTTATTGAGTAAAACACTTCCAATACATCCGCATTGGCCTTCTTAAGCACTTGGGATAGTGCCCGGGGCAGTTTTCGCACACCATTGCCATCGAGCACCACATTGCACCCTGGTCTATCGCCCCCGCACACCCCGAACGTCAAACTTTTTTATTGCGAAAAACACTGCCAATACATCCGCAATGGCCTTCTAAAGCACTTGGGATAGTGCTCGGGGCAGTTTTCGCACACCATTGCCACCGAGCACAACAATGCACTATGGTCTGTCGCCCCCGCACACCCCGAACGTCAAACTTTTTTATTGCGAAAAACACTGCCAATACATCCGCATTGGCCTTCTAAAGCACTTGGGATAGTGCCCGGGGCAGTTTTCGCACACCATTGCCACCGAGCACCACATTGCACCCTGGTCTAAAACCCCGCACCCCCCGAACGTCAAACTTTTTTATTGCGAAAAACACTGCCAATACATCCGCATTGGCCTTCTAAAGCACTTGGGATATTGATCGGGGCAGTTTTCGCACACCATTGCCACCGAGCACCACATTGCACCCTGGTCTGCCGCCCCCGCACACCCCGAACGTCAAACTTTTTTTATTGCGAAAAACACTGCCAATACATCCGCATTGGCCTTCTAAAGCACTTGGGATAGTGCCCGGGGCAGTTTTCGCACACCATTGCCAATGAGCATCACATTGCACCCTGGTCTGCCGCCCCGCACACCCCGAACGTCAAACTTTTTTATTGCGGAAAACACTGCCAATACATCCGCCATGGCCTTCTAAAGCACTTGTGATAGTGCCCGGGGCAGTTTTCGCACACCATTGCCACCGAGCACCACATTGCACTTTGGTCTGCCGCCCCCGCACACCCCCGAACGTCAAACTTTTTTATTGCGAAAAACACTGCCAATACATCCGCATTGGCCTTCTTAAGCACTTGGGATAGTGCCCGGGGCAGTTTTCGCACACCATTGCCACCGAGCACCACATTGCACCCTGGTCTGACGCCCCCGCACACCCCGAACGTCAAACTTTTGTATTGCGAAAAACACTGCCAATACATCCGCAATGGCCTTCTAAAGCTTTTGGGATAGTGCTCGGGGCAGTTTTCGCACACCATTGCCACCGAGCACAACAATGCACTATGGTCTGTCGCACCCGCACACCCCGAACGTCAAACTTCTTTATTGCGAAAAACACTGCCAATACATCCGCATTGGCATTCTACAGCACTTGGGATAGTGCCCGGGGCAGTTTTCGCACACCATTGCCACCGAGCACCACATTGCACCCTGGTCTGACGCCCCCGCACGCCCCGAACGTCAAACTTTTTTATTGCGAAAAACACTGCCAATACATCCGCATTGGCCTTCTAAAGCACTTGGGATAGTGCCCGGGGCAGTTTTCGCACACCATTGCCAATGAGCATCATATTGCACCCTGGTCTGCCGCCCCCGCACACCCCGAACGTCAAACTTTTTTATTGTGAAAAACACTGCCAATACTTCCGCATTGGCAGTCTAAAGCACTTGGGATATTGATCGGGGCAGTTTTCGCACACCATTGCCACCGAGCATCACATTGCACCCTGGTCTGACGCCCCCGCACACCCCAAACGTCAAACTTTTTTATTGTGAAAAACACTGCCAATACATCCGCATTGGCCTTCTAAAGCACTTGGGATAGTGCCCGGGGCAGTTTTCGCACACCATTGCCAATGAGCATCACATTGCACCCTGGTCTGCCACCCCGCACACCCCGAACGTCATTTTTTTTTATTGCGGAAAACACTGCCAATACATCCGCATTGGCCTTCTAAAGCACTTGTGATAAAGCCCGGGACAGTTTTCGCACACCATTGCCACCGAGCACCACATTGCACCTTGGTCAATCGCCCCCGCACTAGCCGAACGTCAAACTTTTTTTATTGCGAAAAACACTGCCAATACATCGGCATTGGCCTTCTAAAGCACTTGGGATATATAGTGCCCGGAGCAGTTTTCGCACACCATTGCCACCGAGCACCACATTGCACCCTGGTCTGCCGCCCCCGCACACCCCGAACGTCAAACTTTTTTATTGCGAAAAACACTGCCTAAACATCCGCATTGGCCTTCTAAAGCACTTGGGATAGTGCCTTTGGCAGTTTTCGCACACCATTGTCACCGAGCACCACATTGCACCCTGGTCTGCTGCCCCCGCTCACCCCGAACGTCAAACTTTTTCATTGCGAAAAACACTGCCAATACATCCGCATTGGCCTTCTAAAGCACTTGGGATAGTGTCCGAGGCAGATTTCGCACACCATTGCCACCGAGCAACACATTGCATTCTGGTCTAACACCCCGCACACCCCGAACGTCAAACTTTTTTATCGGAATAACACTGCCAATACATCCGCATTGGCTTTCTACAGCACTTGGGATAGTGCCCGGGGCAGTTTTCGCACACCATTGCCACCGAGCACCACATTGCACCCTGGTCTGCCGCCCTCTCACACACCGAACGTCAATTTTTGTTATTGTGAAAAGCACTGCCAATACATCCGCATTGGCATTCTAAAGCACTTGGGATAGTGTCAGGGGAAGTTTTTGCACACCATTGCCACCGAGCACCACATTGCACCCTGGTCTGCCGCCTCCGCACACCCGAACGTCAAACTTTTTTATTGCGAAAAACACTGCCTAAACATCCGCATTGGCCTTCTAAAGCACTTGGGATAGTGCCCGGGGCAGTTTTCGCACACCATTGCCACCGAGCACCACATTGCACCCTGGTCTGCCGCACCAGCACACCCCGAACGTCAAACTTTTTTTTGCGAAAAACACTGCCAATACATCCGCAATGGCATTCTACAGCACTTGGGATAGTGCCCGGGGCAGTTTTCGCACACCATTGCCACAGAGCATCACATTGCACCCTGGTCTGCCGCCCCCGTACACCCCGAACGTCAAACTTTTTTATTGCGAAAAACACTGCCAATACATCCGCATTGACCTTCTAAAGCACTTGGGATAGTGCCCGGGGCAGTTTTCGCCCACCATTGCCATCGAGCAACACATTGCACCCTGGTCTGCCGCCCCCGCTCACCCCGAACGTCAAACTTTTTTATTGCGAAAAACACTGCCAATACATCCGCATTGGCCTTCTAAAGCACTTGGGATAGTGCCCGAGGCAGTTTTCGCACACCATTGCCACCGAGCACCACATTGCACCCTGGTCTGCCACAACCGCACACCCCGAACGTCAAGATTTTATTGCGAAAAACACTGCCAATACATCCGCAATGGCCTTCTAAAGCACTTGGGATAGTGCCCGGGGCAGTTTTCGCACACCATTGCCACCGAGCACCACATTGCACCCTGGTCTGCCGCCCCCGCACACCCCGAACGTCAAACTTTTTTATTGCGAAATACACTGCCAATACATCCGCAATGGCCTTCTAAAGCACATGGGATAGTGCCCGGGGCAGTTTTCGCACACCATTGCCAATGAGCATCAAATTGCACCCTGGTCTGCCGCCCCCGCGCACCCCGAACGTCAATCTTTTTTATTGTGAAAAACACTGCCAATACATCCGCATTGGCATTCTACAGCACTTGGGATAGTGCCCCGGGCAGTTTTTAGCACACCATTGCCACCGAGCACCACATTGCACCCTGGTCTGCCGCCCCGCACACCCCAAACGTCAAACTTTTTTATTGCGAAAAACACTGCCAATACATCCGCATTGGCCTTCTATAGCACTTGGGATAGTGCCCGGGGCAGTTTTCGCAAACCATTGCCACCGAGGTCAATATTGCACCCTGGTCTGCCGCCCCGCACACCCCGAACGTCAAACCTTTTTATTGCGTAAAGCACTGCCAATACATCCGCATTGGCCTTCTAAAGCACTTGGGATAGTGCCCCTGGGCAGTTTTCGCACACCATTGCCACCGAGCACAACATTGCACCCTGGTCTGCCGCAACCGCACACCCCGAACGTCAAACTTTTTATTGCGAAAAACACTGCCAATACATCCGCATTGGCCTTTTAAAGCACTTGGGATAGTACCCGGGGCAGTTTTCGCAAATCATTCCCAATGAGCATCACATTGCACTCTTGTCTGCCGCCCCCGCACACCCCGAACGTCAAACTTTTTTATTGCGAAAAACACTGCCAATACATCCGCATTGGCCTTCTAAAGCACTTGGGATAGTGCCCGGGGCAGTTTTCGCACACCATTGCCACCGAGGTCCACATTGCACCCTGGTCTGCCGCCCCCGCACACCCCGAACGTCAAACTTTTTTATTGTGAAAAACACTGCCAATACATCCGCATTGGCCTTCTAAAGCACTTGGGATAGTGCCCGGGGCAGTTTTCGCACACCATTGCCACCGAGCACCACATTGCACCCTGGTCTGCCGCCCTCGCACACCCCGAACGTCAAACTTTTTTATTGCGAAAAACACTGCCAATACATCCGCATTGGCCTTCTATAGCACTTGGGATAGTGCCCGGGGCAGTTTTCGAACACCATTGCCACCGAGGTCCACATTGCACCCTGGTCTACCGCCCCCGCACACCCCGAACGTCAAACTTTTTTATTGTGAAAACACTGCCAATACATCCGCATTGGCATTCTACAGCACTTGGGATAGTGCCCCGGGCAGTTTTTAGCACACCATTGCCACCGAGCACCACATTGCACCCTGGTCTGCCGCCCCGCACACCCCGAACGTCAAACTTTTTTATTGCGAAAAACACTGCCAATACATCCGCATTGGCCTTCTATAGCACTTGGGATAGTGCCCGGGGCAGTTTTCGCACACCATTGCCACCGAGGTCAACATTGCACCCTGGTCTGCCGCCCCCGCACACCCCGAACGTCAAACTTTTTTATTGCGAAAAGCACTGCCAATACATCCGCATTGGCCTTTTAAAGCACTTGGGATATGTCCCAGGGCAGTTTTCGCACACCATTGCCACCGAGCACCACATTGCACCCTGGTCTGCCGCAACCGCACACCCAGAATGTCAAACTTTTTTATTGCGAAAAACACTGCCAATACATCCGCATTGGCCTTTTAAAGCACTTGGGATAGTGCCCGGGGCAGTTTTCGCAAATCATTCCCAATGAGCATCACATTGAACCCTGGTCTGCCGCCATCCGCACACCCCGAACTTCAAAACTTTTTTGTGAAAAACATGCCATTACATCCGAATTGGCCTTCTAAAGCACTTGGGATAGTGCCCGGGGCAGTTTTCGCACACCATTGGCAACGAGCACCACATTGCACCCTGGTGTAACGCCCCCGCACACCCCGAACGTCAAACATTTTTATTGCGAAAAACACTGCCAATACATCCGCATTGGCCTTCTAAAGCACTTGGGATAGTGCCCGGGGCAGTTTTCGCACACCATTGCCACCGAGCACCACATTGCACCCTGGTCTGCCGCCCCCGCACACCCCGAACGTCAAACTTTTTTTATTGCGAAAAACACTGCCAATACATCCGATTGGCCTTCTAAAGCACTTGGGATAGTGCCCGGGGCAGTTTTCGCACACCATTGCCAATGAGCATCAAATTGCACCCTGGTCTGCCGCCCCCGCACACCCCGAACGTCAAACTTTTTTATTGTGAAAAACACTGCCAATACATCCGCATTGGCCTTTTAAAGCACTTGGGATAGTGCCCGGGGCAGTTTTCGCACACCATTGCCACCGAGCATCACATTGCACCCTGGTCTGCCGCCCCCGCACACCCCGAACGTCAAACATTTTTATTGCGAAAAACACTGCCAATACATCCGCATTGGCCTTCTAAAGCACTTGGGATAGTGCCCGGGGCAGTTTTCGCACACCATTGCCACCGAGCACCACATTGCACCCTGGTCTGCCGCCCCCGCACACCCCGAACGTCAAACTTTTTTATTGCGAAAAACACTGCCAATACATCCGCAATGGCCTTTTAAAGCACTTGCGATAGTGCCTGGGGCAGTTTTCGCACATAATTGCCAATGAGCATCACATTGCACCCTGGTCTGCCGCCACCCGCACACCCCGAACTTCAAAACTTTTTTTGTGAAAAACATGCCATTACATCCGAATTGGCCTTCTAAAGCACTTGGGATAGTGCCCGGGGCAGTTTTCGCACACCATTGACAACGAGCACCACATTGCACCCTGGTGTAACGCCCCCGCACACCCCGAACGTCAAACATTTTTATTGCGAAAAACACTGCCATTACATCCGCATTGGCTTTCTTAAGCACTTGGGATGGTGCCCGAGGCAGTTTTCGCACACCATTGCCACCTAGCACCACATTGCACCCTGGTCTGCCGCCCCGCACACCCCGAACGTCAAACCTTTTTATTGCGAAAAGCACTGCCAATACATCCGCATTCGCCTTTTAAAGCACTTGGGATAGTGCCCCGGGGCAGTTTCCGCAAACCATTGCCACCGAGCACAACATTGCACCCAGGTCTGCCGCAACCGCACACCCCGAATGTCAAACTTTTTTATTGCGAAAAACACTGCCAATACATCCGCATTGGCCTTTTAAAGCACTTGGGATAGTGCCCGGGGCAGTTTTTCGCAAATCATTCCCAATGAGCATCACATTGCACCCTGGTCTGCCGCCACCCGCACACCCCGAACTTCAAAACTTTTTTTGTGAAAAACATGCCATTACATCCGAATTGGCCTTCTAAAGCACTTGGGATAGTACCCGGGGCAGTTTTCGCACACCATTGGCAACGAGCACCACATTGCACCCTGGTGTAACGCCCCCGCATACCCCGAACGTCAAACATTTTTATTGCGAAAAAACACTGCCAATACATCCGCATTGGCCTTTTAAAGCACTTGGGATAGTGCCCGGGGCAGTTTTCGCACACCATTGCCACCGAGCATCACATTGCACCCTGGTCTGCCGCCCCCGCACACCCCGAACGTCAAACGTTTTTATTGCGATAAACACTGCCAATACATCCGCATTGGCCTTCTATAGCACTTGGGATAGTGCCCGGGGCAGTTTTCGCACACCATTGCCACCGAGCACCACATTGCACCCTGGTCTGCCGCCCCCGCACACCCCGAACGTCAAACTTTTTTATTGCGAAAAACACTGCCAATACATCCGCAATGGCCTTCTAAAGCACTTGGGATAGTGTCCCGGGCAGTTTTCGCACATCATTGTCAATGAGCATCACATTGCACCCTGGTCTGCCGCAACCAAAACACCCCGAACTTCAAAACTTTTTTTGTGAAAAACATGCCATTACATCCGAATTGGCCTTCTAAAGCACTTGGGATAGTGCCCGGGGCAGTTTTCGCACACCATTGACAACGAGCACCACATTGCACCCTGGTCTAACGCCCCCGCACACCCCGAACGTCAAACATTTTTATTACGAAGAACACTGCCAATACATCCGCATTGGCTTTCTAAAGCACTTGGGATAGTGCCCGGGGCAGTTTTCGCAAATCATTGCCAATGAGCATCACATTGCACCCAGGTCTGCCGCTCCCGCACACGCCGAACGTCAACTTTTTTTATTGCGAAAAACACTTCCAATACATCTGCAAAGGCCTTTTAAAGCACTTGGGATAGTGCCCGGGGTAGTTTTCGCACACCATTGTCACCGAGCACCACATTGCACCCTGGTCTGCCGCCCCCGCACACCCCGAACGTCAAACTTTTTTATTGCGAAAAACACTGCCAATACATCCGCATTGGCCTTCTAAAGCACTTGGGATAGTGCCCGGGGCAGTTTTTTGCACACCATTGCCAATGAGCATCACATTGCACCCTGGTCTGCCGCCCCCGCACACCCCGAACGTCAAACTTTTTTATTGTGAAAAACACTGCCAATACATCCGCAATGGCCTTCTAAAGCACTTGGGATAGTGCCCGGGGCAGTTTTCGCACACCATTGCCACCGAGCACCACATTGCACCCTGGTCTGCCGCCCCCGCACACCCCGAACGTCAAACTTTTTATTGCGAAAAACACTGCCAATACATCCGCATTGGCCTTCTAAAGCACTTGGGATAGTGCCCGGGGCAGTTTTCGCACACCATTGCCAATGAGCATCACATTGCACCCTGGTCTGCCGCCCCCGCACACCCCGAACGTCAAACTTTTTTATTGCGAAAAACACTGCCAATACATCCGCATTGGCCTTCTAAAGCACTTGGGATAGTGCCCCGGGCAGTTTTCGCACACCATTGCCACCGAGCAACACATTGCACCCTGGTCTGCCGCCCCCGCACACCCCGAACGTCAAACTTTTTTATTGCGAAAAACACAACCTTTTAACATGATTAAAGTAAGCTCGCTATTTTTGTGTTTTAATAATTTGCTTTATATTTACTAATTTAAGATATTTTGTATATTTTAGATAAGAATTTCTTGAGCGATAATAACAATTGATCATTTTTCGTTGAACAAAATTGAATTAAAGTATGTATTTTGGCTAATTGAAATAAGCTACCTATGCCTGTAAAGATTAAGAAGTTTCGGACAATTGGGGCTGGAGTTTTACTTCAAACTTTATTGATCGGTGCAAATTAAGAGATTAATGTGGTAAAAAGAAACAAAATATGTTCATCGTTTCAGCGCAAACAGCATCTTACAACTGATGAAAACACATCAATAAACAAGTTTAATAGGTGTGTTCATCGCCAGGTTATATTTTGTGTGGACAGTCTTTGTCAATCTGATATCGCTCAGATGTTCCAGAAATGAAATTGGACGCGAAATTTACGTAAATTATTGTCAGAAATGTTTTATTGCCCTTTATCCTTTTAAATCTAAGCCTGAAATTACTCTTTGTACGGTGATAATTCGATAATAAATGCGAAAAAATCAATAGCTGCGCATGAAGGTTAAAGTTCGAATTGTGTGTACATTCATCAAAGGTGATCACATTGGCTGGTGATATTATGAATGAATTGTAAGTGCGACTTTCGAAACGTTAGACCGATATAACGTATTATTAAACATATTTTTAAATACAATCTGATTTGATTGCTAAAATGACCGGTAATTGTAAATACTTTGACATTTCCGCATGTTTTGATACCATACAGGCTCTTCCTTATTGCGGTTGGATAATTGGTATTTCAATTTAGTTTCAATTGTATATGTTACGTCAGTTAATAGTGTTTCTCGTGTCTCGGCATTTAGTGGGGGGGTTTTTCTGATTAAATTTTTATTCCATTATAAATATGTTCTCTGTATGCTATTTCTGACCAGTGGAAAATCACTTTGACCAGCCAAGCATAACGTGTTCGTTACCCTCAAGGAATCGGAATCAGTTAGTCCTGTATAACGCCCGACTGCACTTATTGTCTAAGCTCTAATGTGGTGGACAAACCACAACTATTAATATATTGTTTTGTATAAAATACGTTGAGAAGATGCAGTTTCTATTTCATATAGAATTGTATGCAAGATCTCAACATAATCTATTATCACTCACATCATCATTCCAATGTTGAGATCCATGAAATGAAACACATTGTCCTTGCTTTTGTTTGTTGCCAATTCCTAACTATTTGAATGATCAAATTATATCAAAAGGTTCGTTTCCCAACACTACATGTTAGCATATATACAGAAACTTATATAATTAATTGCGTTTACAGAGGAAAGAACAAGCATATCACTCCCCTTCGTTCACTTCGAATAAAACGAACCACATCAATCAATCAAGAGAACCGATTTATGTTCGTCATTTGGTGAGAGCAACAAACTAACCCGTTTATTTGATATGCAGGTGTTTGAATATTTAGTATGACGATACAATGATATCTCACATGTGACCTTTTAGAAACTTAAATGTCGATGCGGAGACGCTCCGAAACTTACATGAGTCTTGATATTTTTAAACACTTAATATTGCTGTAAAACATCTTAAATATAGATGACGCTGAACTAGACCGGTGTAAATTAATGACAACTGTTAAACAAAGGGATTTTCTAGCAGCACGAACCCTGTACTAAGTCTTAATCCTCTTTACTTTTTTTGTATACTGAAGCGGTAGATACTATATTTAGCTTGATATCAATTGAATCTTAAATGATATACCTTGACAAATTCAATGATGCCAACCCTAATCACGCTTATACATGTGGTACGGAAAGTTTAGTCACGGTTAGAAATATATAGGTTACGGTTTTAGTCCAGACTTCTCGGATTTAAAGATTACGGTTTTAGTCTAACCCTCTCGTAATTCTTTTGTCAATCTACAAAATTAAGTTTTCTTTCGGGTATTTTTTCTTATATATATGTATCATACATTGTTAGGTATTAATACGGCATGAACAATGTTAGAGTTAAAACATATTGTTTTACAGACGTTTATTTTACCAGTCTCAATGCGTACTGATGTCAAATGTTTCAAATTCAGCCATGGTTTATGGAAATGTTCATAGTTTAAATTGAATGAATTGCCCTTGATTCTCAGAACAACTTGTACTTTGTGGTACCCCGTGCTAGTTCTTAAATTCATTGATCGTCTTTCCACATGTTTTTTTTTCATATCCAATACTTTGGGTCCTTTTCACTTCAGTATCACTCACTGGCCATGTATGTCATCCCATTGTATGGCTTCCATGAACACAACAACTTCTGTTTGACTGCGAACAAATAAAGACGAAAATGTAGGAGAAAATTAGCTCTTATAGTTAGATTTTTTGTAAAACTCATGAAGGTCGCGAGAATATGTGACAAACCGATATGCTTCAAAACGCGGCTATTTCGGTTAATTAAAACAAGATACGTTCTTCACACATATATTATAATATTTAAAAAAAAACACAAATGTGTACTGTACCTTATATCGCATTCCACCGCTGAAAATTGATTAATTCTCATAAATAACGCTCTCTTATCGGTTATCCCCTCGTGCTGCCAAAAGAGGGCAGTTAAATTCAAACACGGTATACTTAAATGGGTGTATACCGCCTTTAACCCGTCAGCGGAACAGGGACTTGTGCATTGGTGCTAATCTTCAAACTTGTCCAACCATTTATCAATACGTAATGTACACGTTTAAGTGGTAAAACATTAACTAATTACGAGCAACAACAAATTACGAAGACCAGGAAATATTTATAAATGAAAGTTCATATTATTATTACAAGCTGCTTATCAACCCTTTATAATAAGCCATTACAATGGCATCTACTAGTATATGTGAAATATAAACAGAAACAAAGCACTTCCATTAATGTTCACATTATTTAAAGAGCAATCGATAGTAGGCGCCATACACACAACATTGATAAACAAATGTGCGTACACTTGACTTATATATATAAACTCAATATTTGTAAAGATATTATGAGAAATCCTCAGTTTAAAATCGAATAATTAGTCTGACGCGGGATACGATGACCTTGGACAACACAATCCCGATATATTTGCTGCTCTACACAGGCGAAACAAACAGCGTCGTTTCTTGCACTTGATGTGTAAACATATGACAGTGGTCATAAGGCGAGGTTAAAGTTTTATATTGATAACATCTGACAGTGGTCATAAGGCGAGATTAAAGTTTGTATATTGATAACATCTGACAGTGGTCATAAGGCGAGGTTAAAGTTTGTATATTGATAACATCTGACAGTGGTCATAAGGCGAGGTTAAAGTTTGTATATTGATAACATCTGACAGTGGTCATAAGGCGAGGTTAAAGTTTGTATATTGATAACATCTGACAGTGGTCATAAGGCGAGGTTAAAGTTTGTATATTGATAACATCTGACAGTGGTCATAAGGCGATGTTAGAGCTTGTATATTGATAACATTTAACATAATGAGAGTCGTTTCTCGAAATACAAATGACCCTAAACCCGGGACAATAGTCACCAGGATAAATGTTAAGCATATTTATTGCTGAAAGCATGAATATAGTCGTTTCTAGATATAACAATAACCCTAAACCCCGGACATTGCCATCACGACAATGGATTAGCTTGTTTATTGCTTACAAATTGTTGTTTGAAAATTAGTTTGTTTGCAGTACTTTGCATACAACTTAAAGCCACATCCATTCAAACAACGATGCAAAACAGAGAGTTAGTTCAAACGTCATATTTAAAAGTAGAACCTCTGCGAACGTCTGTCGATTATTAAATAATTTGTATTTCATTTCGTTGGTGTTCTATGAATGTGAATTCCTAGTAAATATTGAGGATATTATTCTACCGAAAATGCCTTTCAAATTGAACAAAACATGTTATTCTCATGATTAAACTCTGTTCATCTACAATGTCTACTGTGTAACTGCCAATATTTTTAAGCTTATGTTTTATTTATTCACGGAAACGGATACCTGCTTGGATTATAAATATTAGGAAAACTTAGGAAAAAGTGTACACATTACTTGCTGATAATAGCTTAACAGCCTTTTGAAATGAATGTGCAATAGATGAGACATTTACAATGTAGATCAGTATAGATCAACGACGTTACATTATGCACTTCGTATGCTAATCGGTACACTGCAGACACATAACATAGTAGAATTGTAAGCAATTTGTAATAAATGCAATTCGAATTCCAGTTTCTGATATGATGCCTGATATATCAAAGAAACCTAAGAGCTAATCTATACTGGAATCAGAAACAGGAGAATAAAATAATCAGCAAACTCACAACGGCGCATCATATGAATACAAAACAAGTATTAAATAGAAAGGAAATTGAATCGAATTGCCCTTGATTCGAAGAATCAATTGGACTTTGTGGTACAACGTCTTCTGAAACGTGATATCCTTGAAATGGGAGCGAATGGTGCCTGATAATATTAATAAACGTAAGAAAACTCATTCAAATATTCCAGACATGAATATTATAAAACTCATAAATTAACAGTACACAAAACATGATTATAGACTGATCACGTTATTGACTGAACTATTCAGCTAAATGCGACGCCTAAGTTAATGGGCGAAAAGAATGAATGAAATGCATATACGTTTAAGATCATTTACAGTTTCAAATCTACTAGTAGTAACGATTGTCGTTATTGTTTGCATTCAAAAATCTATCAACTATGGTATTTTAGAAGTAGCGATGTTTTCAAGAAGAAGCCAATTTCTACAAGTGTTATTGATTCAGAAATGCAATTTGTTTAATATGGTGTGAAATTTATTATGATAGTATACTGATTGGCTATATCATTTCATTTAAATATTAGCACATTCAAGTAAGAATTATGGCATATTAGCAGTAGCGATGTAAGCAGCAAAAGCCCATTTTCAACAAGCGGTATTGATTCAGAAATGAAATGTGTTTGATATGGTGTGAAGAGTATTAACTTGCGAATATCTTGAAAAGATTTCAATGTTTTTAAATCATTTAAGCTTCAGTGTAAAGACAAGAATGGCGGAAACGAAATCGAAGTATAATTTGATTGAAAGAAACAATAAAAAGAAAATGTAATTGATGAGTTTGTTAATACAGACACAAATTATATATTTCTATATATCACATAACATGTTTATTTTTTATTAACGTTATTTAAGATTTAAGTTTGTGATTACAAGTTTTAATAACGTAACCGCTTTTATCTCCTATTGGTTTGGGCGTCCTACCACAGAGCAGGAGGTTGGGGGTTTGAGCCCCACACGGTTCGAGTTCTTGCTGACTCTTCAGTTAATTAAAAAAATATGTACTAATTGCCTTCCTGCCAGAATACGACGACGACGCCGGAATACTTGGACCATACTCACGTATGCCTCAAGTTCTGCGCAGAAAAGAAGAACACGTGAAATTGTCATAATTATCTCGAAAACAGGAAAGGAAATAACTGAAAAATGTGTTAAAGTACTTTTTAAGCGAAAGCTGGAAGTAAGTAACCTATCACATATTATCATGCCCTCAACATTTCGTTTTATATTAGCACTTTATTTAACTTTTTTACATGTATCTATGGATCAGTTCATCTTGAACGCATATAACTCATATCATATAACAAAATATTTAACATAAAAGGGAGGTACAAAATCAGCAAGTTAAAAACACACACTCACAATCGATCGACGTCAGTTCCCTGTTTAACACAAGACGCTATGCGGCTCCGTCCTCTTGTGCATCCTGCTGAAAAGACAAACCATAAATAAAATAATTAAACTGTGCAATAGGTACTTTGCTTGAACCAATATGCAACAATTCGACTCTTTGTTCAGAAACAATTTGAATGATTAACACCACCAACGAATAAAGCTCCCAAAGTCGTATGCGCCGTCAGCCAGTTAAGAACAATATGATTTACCCTATTCGGAGAACTATCCTAGGTCTGACTTCGAATTGCTTTGATAGATACACAGATATGAGATTGTAGGATGCCTGGTGCGCACAGAATATAAAACTTTAGACAGAAAATATAATATATATACAAACTTCACAATTTGTTGACCTTGAAATATTAAAGGATATTTATCATCATACTCAGTCGAAATAAAGAGAAACAATCACATTAAAAAATATAATTTTATTTATTTTAACATACTAGTATTAATCCTTTATTAACAAGCTATACTCTTTGAAATAGCAACAGATTTACATGTGGTCACAGTGCATCACCATTTAACATATTTACTGATAATTATGAACCAGATTATTTGTGTGATAAATTCCTTTATTTAGCTGTCGAACAATAGAACTTCACCATTTTTTGTGAAAAACTACAGAAACAAGCTCAGTAGCCAAAAGTTTAAACATAAACTCCGTTCAATGGCACAGAGTAAACGCCTAAGACAAGGAACACAAAAACAAGAAACATGGATCAATAGCACAAAATTCAACAAACAACACAGTGCATATATACTGTAAAAAACTAGGTAAGTTTATCAAGGATTGTTAGGTACCGCCTTTGAACGATCGTTAAAATGTAAATGCCTATGATTCTAAGATTGGATGGGCAGTAAAACTTGACCGTACTCTAATTACGGGATTGGATTAGAAATATAACTACACCATTCCTTAATTACCAGATTGGATGGGTAATATTTGTCCACCAAACCTTCTTTACCAGATTTGATCGGACATATAACTCCAACAATCCTTACTTACCAGATTCGGTCGGTAATATAACTCCTCCATAACCTCATTACCAGATTGGTTGGGTAATATAACTCAACCATACCTTAATTACCAGATTGGATGGGCAATATAACTTCTCCATAATCTAATTACCAGATTGGATGGGTAATATAACTCCACCATACCTAATTTACCAGATTGGATGGACACTTAAACTCCACGACACCTTAATTAGCAGATTGGATGGGCACTATAACTCCACTATACCTTAATTACCAGATTGGATGGGCACAATAACTCCACTATACCTTAATTACCAGATTGGATTGGCAATATAATTCAACCGTACCTTAATTGCCAGATTGGATGGGTAATATAATTCCACCGTACCTTAATTACCAGATTGGATGTGCAATATAACTCCACAATACCTTAATTACCAGATTGGATCGGCAATATAAGACTACAATACCTGTAATTCCACCACACAGTCAGTGCCAGGATAAGGCGGCAGGTTCAGCTCGTATTTTTGTACGAGGGACAAATCTCCCGCCAAGGTAGTGATGCTTTCCTTTGAACAGGCGAGCACATTGTTTAGGAGCAGTTAGTGAGATAAGCAGTTCGGGTTGAAGACCATTAGGATCGCCTTTTTCAACGTCCCATCCTAAAACATTAAGGAACAGGTAGCGAAATCGGTAACACCTCTTATAAGCTGGACATGTAGGAGCAATTTTCGAGGTCAGAAGAGCAACGTTCGTATAATGATCAAATTGAGAAATTTACATATTATCTTAAAATTGCTATTATAAGTGCAATGCATGCTAAACTGGTAGTAGACTTTGCATTTACCATAATTAACATGTATTTAAACATATTGGCAATTTACATAAACCAGATTGCATAAACTTTTATCAAGCGTTTTTCTTATGCAGGGTATCAAAATTAGAATCAATACGTTAGTGAACTGCTATGTAGCAGTATCGGATATGAGTAGATCAGAATGGAAATTGACTGAATTAATTCTCACTAACGTTTACAAAATAAATGGTATGGTTCAATACTGTCTTATACCGGACCATTTTGACAGTTATAATGACGCATGAACCCTTTCGACTATTGATCATTTGAAAACCAATTGCAAATAGTCATGAATGAAGAGTAAATTAAGTGATATCGAAACTCGAGCTCTGGTTCAGCCAATTTGACATTTTTACTATAAAAGGGGTTTGTATGTGTAGGTATATAATTGTTAACTTTATTTAAAGGCTACCGTTTAGACCTATTTAACTCATGCAAACGCACACATACACGTATCATACACATAACACGTACATATGCCATTCGTGTTTAAAGTTTTGGCGTACCTGAAGGAACATCAATGCTGCAAATGGGCAACTCAACCTTTTTTAGCGTCTCCATCACTGGTTCAAATTCAGGTCTCACGGGGGCTAGAAATACATGGACATTGAATCAAATTTCATCATATTATTTCAGTATGACCTCATATGCCCTAAAAAGGGCATATTTTCAGTAATATTAGATCAGACGTTTTACAAGGGATGATAGTAATGAACAATTTGTATACACCTTTGGGGAACTTGCACAAGTAAACTAAGACCTGGACACCTAAACAAACAAACATCATATTGTTTACGCAATTTATTACATCTATGTTTTAACATTACAGGAATGAGAAGGTGGGATTAAAAGGTTTCAAAATATATGCATTGTATGAAATAAAAAAAAAAACTATTTGTTTCCAGAAATATTTTTTCTTATTGCAAAAAAATCGTACCTTCAAAACTAAATTCACACAAGGCATCAAATAGGAAGGTGTTCGAGTATATTTTAACAGAGCATACCTTTGAAGCTAAATCCAAACAAGGCATCGACTATGAAGTTGTACGAGTCAGTTATAAGGTGAGCTTCGGATGGGAAGAAAGATAAAACAGGCATGTCCATCCCTTCACATTGCTGGTACAATGCGTCGAACAGGGGTTTGGATGGCCGCTTCGGGTAGAAGATGGTCGGCTTGTAGCCCTACAATTTACAAGAGAAAGACTGCTTCTAGAATTGTTCATTTCTTGATATGCGTGGTTATTGGGTTTTGATAGCAGCTTGGTATTTCGATATCTTTAGTATGCGGCAAATAAAAATAAATATTGACGACAATGATAGAGATCTATTTTGCTTGTGCACAGCTTTGACTTCAGATTGTCCGTATATTAAATAACGTTATTCACATGAAACTCGTACTAGGTATATGATTATGAGGATTTTATTTTCTCCATTAGGCAACACTTTGTCACATATTTCCTTTGTTTCCCGATCGGAAAATTTCATCAATTGCTCAAAGGAGTTAAAGCGATGTACATATAGACAGCCTGAGGCCTCATGTTTATAATTTATTTACAATGCAATGCCTAATACAAAAATATTTGTCAGTAACGTTACAAACATGTTAATATGTCTATCACTAAGTATACTTACAAACATTTTAAGATGTCTCGCACACACCAAACCGTCCCCTCCGTTATTTCCCGGACCACAACAAACCAATACCGCGTGGTTGTCTTTCGTCATCTCTTCTATAGGATAACACTAAAATACGTACGTTCCAATATTATTCAAGAAATGAATTGCGGGACTAAAGTCATTTTCGTGGTATGAACGCGTTTTGACTGGTTAAAGTGTGAAGAGTCCAACTCACCCAAAAATGACATCAATCACGAAATTCATTACTTATATATACACCAATAGTTCATTATTTCATTTACAATATGTTTTTAAAAATGTTTTTACTTAGTGTGATTAAAATACCAAATTTAATTTAAGAAAACATTACAGTTATTCTTCATCGCCCATTCTGTATGTAGAACGAACCGACCGTAACTGCCAACAGTTAATCAAATGACGTCACTATAACGCTGGATAATCCATCACTTCCAATCAATTTTAAACCGTAAAATTAAAACACTAATGATAACAATACATTAGCATATCATTAATTAACACTTTGTAAAATTTTGATTTATATTTTTCGGGGCCTGCTGACACAATTCAACAATCACTTTTCAATTTACATTTATATTGTTATGCAATGATTCGCGATCCGAACATACCAGAACATTTTGCGTTCATCGGAAATTATTCGCAATTGCCAAATTGCAGTTCATTTAAGTAATTGAAGTTAAAATGTGAATATTGTCAGTTTTAATGGGTTGCTAGCACGCTTTTGCTTGTGAACAATGAAAACTACAATTATCGGTGTAGTAGGATAAAGTAAGCCAAAGAAAATGATTGCAAAAGGCCTTGCGTTTATTTGTACCATTGTTTCGTTGTTTCGCTCACAACCACACAAATGTAAAACCTTTGCTTCTGCATTGGCGCAGCTATAAACGGCCTCATTCATGAGCCCATGTCTCTTATCCAATAAACGGATCGTCAATATAAACAGATAACGTACCTTAGCTATTGCCACGGCACAGCTATAACCAGCAAGTTCCATAAGCTGGTCAACACTAAAGGCATATTCCGTAAACAGCTCCTGGTCAATATTCTGAGCCTCCGTCTGACTGAAAAATTGTTTTTAAACTTATTGGAAAATTCTACAGCATCGCTATTCACAACTCGTTTTTAGAGCAGCCAAACTGCTTTCAGGAATTGTCCGATAGATGACACCGAACAATACGACTGTTTACCGAAACTGTCCGATATAGTAAGGCCTAAAACATCTTTACTAACACGGATTTCATAGGTAAGGAGGTGTGTGCTTTCAGTTTTGCCTTGTTATCTTTCAACACCAACAAATATAGTTGGTAGGAATTGGCTTGAAGTCTAGTGTATCAATCTAGATATTAACGCCGTTTTATCTCTCAATTTATTTAATACTGTTCCAGGTTTGCATGTGTTTCTTTCTTTCATACCTCTGACTGATTTAACTAAAATATCACGTTACATTGCGTGAGCTTTTCTCCAGACGCCAAACTAAGGGTATTATAACAATTGGAAGAGTTGACAGATGGGTATTGATAGAGGCAAGGGTTAATGGAAGAGTCGCGGTTGTCATGAAATCCAATTAGTCATATCATTTTGAGAAAACTAACAATAATAAATTCACTTCTTAACACATGTCGTAAGCTACTACGTTTTAGATAAATTTATTTTGCTCTTTCTTCTGATAATACTTTAGATCCGTAGCAAGAAAACAGTCAGAAAAGAAATCCAACTCAAGTTTAGTTCGAAAGATGCAACGGTTAATGGCAATATAAACACGCAAAGTTAAATCCATTAATAGCACAATAAATGAGTTCAACTTTAATATATATCTTGAACATTATCTGCAAATTCCATATGTTAAATACATTGATCTCTTGTAAATAGTTGATGCTTTGTTTAGAAAACAAACATATTTATTCGATGTGATGTCATAAACTGATGACACAAACATTTTATTTAAATTTCTGCTGAAAAGAAATAAATTTGCATGTAAGATATTAAAAATAGATATAGTAAAAAGTATGACTTTTGAGCTGTTTTGATTTTATCAGTCCCGCATAAAATTGACATATTGTCTTATATGTCTTCGATTGGAAACATTTGTTCACCTTATTTCTGAGAACAAAAACAAAACTTGAGTGTACATTCAGGTATTGTAATAAGATGAAAGTATAAAAGTGTAATCACGATAATTAAAGTTCCACGAATATGTAGAAAACAGTTGTAAACATAATTTGGGTTGCCATTTAACCATTGAATTGATAAATAATAAGTGTTTGATAATCGGATTCAAATTTGTTATTGATACTCGATTCGAATTTGCCTTTGGACTACTCTTGAAAGTTCATAATATCATTTGGGATTACATTCTTTAAATTTACTGACATCGTGATCATTTAAATGTTTTAACCTCGAAGCATTTTGTGTCTTTATTCATGATGGTTTAAACAGTAAATACATTTCCATAACATTTTACTTTCTACAATAACTTAAAAAAACACAACAATTAAACACACGCATACTCATTAATTATCAGTTGCAAACCGATGCACACGACATTAAGTAAATTATATTTGCATTTTATCAATGTAATAAAACAATGCATACTTGTTAACCTTCACTAACATATTGACCTTGAAATTTCGCAAACATATCTAACTTTTATAACATTTCACAAAAGTAATTAACATGAAATACAATCGATATTTAACAGTTTTACGAACAGAATGCAACCAGTCGGGATGTCTATGGTGACAGATACTTGCAAAAGGTGGTATTAAATATATAAACAATAAAAAATAAATCGTAATTTTTGGAGAATTTTGAACGATTTGAGCCGAAATGTTTAAATTTACCTTATTTATATGAACACAACGACAATTGACCGGTGGGACAAAAGTGATATTTTCTGAAATTTAACCGCATTACCAAAACAAAATTCATTATTCCTGGATGTTACATAATTGACATCGATCTTGAACAACCACTATCGATTGTCGCCGATATGACATTGTCAGCGACGATTTATGGATTGTACTCGATAATTGTTTTAATACTTACTAAATCTATCAGTGTTAGACATTCATTAAAAACATAACCTTCAGACCTAACAAGAACACTACAATATTTACTATTACCTAATATACTTGATCCTAGGTATATCCTCACTGCTGTTATCGGAAAGTTCGTGTCGATGTTTATCCTTTCTGTGACTCACTTTGCGTCGAAAAGACAAATGACTTACATTAATACGATCCATTTTATTCGATCAGGAAAGGTATCCTTAATATCTCTCAGAAATGTTGTCTTGAATATCTCTACGGAATGGTGTCCTTAATCTATCTTAGGACTGGTGTCATGAATATCCATCAGGAACGGTGTCCTTAATATATCTCAGGAATGGTGTCCTGAAGTTATCTTAAGAATGGTGTCATGAATATCCCTCAGGAATGGTGTTTTAATTATATCTCAGGAATGCTGTCCTGATTATCCCTCATGGATGTTATCCTGAACACCTCTAAATGTATATCAGGAATTGCGTCCTGAATACGTTTCACAAATGGTGTTATGAATATTTCTCTGGAATATGTCCCTATATATCACTTAGGAATCGTCTACGGAATAACTCTCCGTAATGTTTTCTATAAGAACGCTCAGAAACGGTGTCCATATTCTTTCTCAGGAATTGAAGTGTACTTCATATCACTCAGGATTGGTGTCTTAATAGCCTACCACAACGCAACAGTCGTTTGAAAGAACAAAACATAAAATATTTAAAAAATCATTTTTATTTAGTGTTGATGTTATATATTTAGCAAGCATAATACATATATCCATTGCGACATGTATATCTGTAAGTAGGAGATGAACACATTTTATAAAGTAAAATTTTATCAGATTACTGATCAAAAGGCATTTACATTTTTTCCGGAAATGTCATTATACATGGGTCAGTTCAATCAAGTCAACACTGTCTTAGGGCCTTGTTGTGATTCCAGCTATTTTAAAAAAAGATATTTGCTTTTTTTGTATGAATGAATAACATCCACTATTTTCATTATCTAATTGAATGTCTTCATTATTTAAAAATATATAATCGAAAACTCTCAAGAAATTGTTAATTTGGTAATCTGGGGCATTTTGACACAAGATCAAAATCATATTGTCATACAGTCTTTCCGAAAAAATGCAAATGCTTTTTGGGATAAATTCTAATAAAGATCATTTCTCAAACCTAAATTAAACAATACCTTTTTTTTTATTTCTGGCCTTTCCAATTGCAACCAACTTTTTTACTGTGGAAGGCTATAAATATGTCTAAGAAATAGTGCCCTTAACTCTCAGGAATGGTGGCCTTATTTTCACTTATGAATGGTGTCAACGTTCATTCTCAGGACAATTGGTCTGAATATCGTACGTAAAGCCTTGCACGTACGTCATGCGCAGTTTCATATTTTTTACTGAGTTAAAAGTGAATTAAGTTTCGTTCAGAAATCATCACTGTTACGCATCCATATATGTTATAGCTCTGCATAGTTCACATGCTTCCAAATTGTGGATGTACTATAAATATATAAGGAGCAGCAACAACAACACATGGTCAGAAAACTGAGCAGTCACATAAACAACTTTTCCAGAAAACTGAGCAGTAGCATAACAAACTTTTCCAGAAAACTGAGCCGTCACATAAACAACTTTTCCAGAAAACTAAGCAGACCCATAAAGAACTTTTCCAGAAAACTCAACTGTCACATAAACACATTTTATAAAAAACTGAGCGGTCACATACACAATATTTCTTAAAACTGAGCAGTCATCTAAAAATACTTTCGAGAAAACTGAGCAGTCATATAAACACCTTTTTCAGAAATCTGAACAGTTACATAAACACCTTTTCCAGAAAACTGAGCAGACACAAACATTTTGTCATAAAATTAACATATAAACAATCTTCATGATATTGCTTGTATGCAAATGTGCTAAACATTACCCTAGTTTCAAATAGAAGAATTTTAAATCTTTGGCTGGAAAACAAAAACAATATAAACCAGAGTCTACGATTTGGAGTAAATCATGTTCACGCCTCAATAGTCAATCCTTGTTCTGTTGCGCTTGGCTCAGACAGGAAATTAAAACAAGCCATTAATACCACGAATATCGTGCGTTGCTTTGTTTTTGAAAGGAATGGCGAGAAAGACAGGCGGTCAGGCATTCCGTTCAATCATTGACAATTTTTTCAGACTTCAAAGGTTATCTTATATTAATGAACCAAAAATTGAATCCTAATGGTATGATAAATAAACGGAAAATTTGCAAAATACTTTAGGTATGCTCATGTGCCATAACTCAAAACAAAGTCATTGTTTACCCATTTTAGACCGGTCCTTTTGTCGTTTATTGCAATTTTATGCTTGAGGTACAGAATATATTCGTTAGAAACCTTTTGTTTTGATGTTAAACGATATAACAGGACCAAAAATAATAATAAATATTATTTCGACTGCTAATTGCGTCAGACTCTTAAGTGTAAATAGACAGCACCGCTTTTATATAACAATGATGACATGCAGTAAGTTGGCTTTTATTTATTTTTTTGAAAAATAACTGAATGAAAAGAAATATCATATGTTATAAAATCAACATTATCATAAAAGTAAGACTGAGGTGTGTGATAAATAAGTGGTAAGTCAAATCAAATTTAATAATTCCGTCAATTTTAAATATACACCTGTCGCGTGCATTAATTTTAGAAGTCCGAAAAGTGCTCGTAAATAAATTGAATGCGTGCAAATCCTACATCTGATATCAGATGTATATTACGGCGTCTTAAAAGAGTATAAATAACTAGACAATCTCCTTTTAATGTTAAATTACAAAACTTCGCAAACACTCCATCCAAGATATTATGCTTTCCAAGAATCACTACAAACAACCACAGCGAAGCGTCAAGTAATGGGACTGAGCATTGTACTAGCAAGACATCGGTTTCCAATATTGCAGCGGTGAGTAACAGAGCCTCCCACAACAGCTAATAAACTTTACGAAAAAATCGGTTATCTGTTTCAGGAAAACACAGTGAAGTTATGACAATTCAATCTTTTTAATGATCAGAGAGGTACAACATTCAAGTTAATTATTACTCGAGGAATTAAACATGTTTATGTAGCATGAGTTGAGGATATCAGAAAACCATAAACATGAGACTGTCCAATAACTTTGCTTTGAACAGAGTTTTCGCTTGGCTATCTACAACCGAGTCCGTATACGTCGAAGCTATCGAACCAGTTAAATAAGCAAAACATAGTATAAGCGGCAAAGCTTTCGTCTCAATACTGTCGCAAACAGTATTTTGTTCAGGTTTTACTTGTAGTTTGAATTATTGCCACAGTTCATCCATTGATTAAACTAAAAACATGAAACAGAAAGTGGAACATTCAAATAATTAATGTTTAAATCAACCCTGGACATCTTTATGTGATACGACAAAATAGAATCAGGGACGTCTTGGTTAGAACCTTAAACATAGATTTTATTTAGCAATTGGATTCGTCCAAGAAGCTGGCTGTAGTCTCATGTACTTAACATTGCAGAGTATACCAACTATACGTTATACTTAATCAACTTATATCTTACAAGTGTTAAGTTATCAGCATTCAAGTCCCTGAAATCTCGCTCCAAAGGTCAGCCTTCATTACATTTGTTCCTCTTGGTGATATTTAATCTGTTGCTATTGATGTTTCGATGTTTTGCCCGACAATGAAGAATCTAGCTCTATTCTGAAATCGAGATACTATCGTGTTGTGCCAAGTCTGTCATCTTGTCTGCTTTAAGTGTGTTATTCCTACAAGTGTCATGGTGTCAACATTCAAGTCCCTGAAATCTCTCCCGAAAGGTCAACCTCTATTATATGTTTTGTCTCTGGGTGATATTATGTCTGCTCCTTGCGATATTTTGATGATAAAGGTCTTAAACATGCCCAGACATCGAGGATTTCGCAAACTGCTCGATGCTTCAAAATATTTTCCTCCGAAAACGTCGGATATTAAATGCAGGGTGACGCGTTGGCTTCCTCGGAATGTCCCTTTATTGTCCGCGTTGGTCAAATTTGTGACGCGGTGTAACGGCAATATTTGCAACATACGCGATGTTTTGTTGCCCCAGTTACTTTTTCTCACAGGTGTATATTTATCCGACACTGTCCTTCCCATGCTTGTTATACCCTACAAACGAAGTTTGAGGGGGTATATGATTCATGTGACTTTGACAAGATATTTCATTTAACAAAGATCAGGTGTTTAAGCTGATTGGTGCTTTGGAATAACATATTCTGCAGACAAAACCTGACATTATCTCCGACCTAAAAACACGGTGTCCATTTTCCTCGGAAAACTGCTTTCATGTAAATATGAGCTTAATATAGATTTGTGAATTCATTTACTTGAAAACAAGTTCTGCACAGGAATATTGAAGGTATAAGCCAAATAATATAATTCGGGTTACATCGAAATATATCGCCACTCGCCGTAACAAATCTCGACGAATTTCAGGCGTATTCGGCCTGTACCATATATTGCTATTTTAAGTAACGGAAAATTTCCCCACAATTAAATGGGCAATATTTGGCACATTTATCGTCTTCCGTATGCGGAAACGGAAACATAATTGGAATATACTATGATTTGTTAGAAAACAAACAATTTACTTGAATGTTAAAACAGCATTTAAAATGTAACCTTAATATTCGCGACACTTACAGCGTGCATCTATACGCTTTAGATGAACGATGTCCCTTAATGCACATGTACGTATGTTAAATTGTTCACTTCAGACATATAACAGTAAAAATGCAATTCGTTTTCCAGTTTCTGACATGAAGGATCATCTATCAAATAAATCTGAGGAGTAACCTTTAATCGGATTTAAACACACATATCTAACAATATTGCATGATTTAAAACAAACAAGCTTTCAATATCCGTATCAGTACAATTCTACTTCATTCTCGAAATACTGGTAGATTGTCATGTCCCGTTTTAATTAAATCTTTTACTATGCATGAAGTGGGGACGAATTAAAACTCATGTTAATGATAAATATGGGTACGCATTATTCATTCTGCTATTGTCATTGTATATGTACCCATATTATTCACTCGACTCGACACGACTTCACCATAGGACACTAGAAACTGTTATAGTATGCAGACAGTCATTATCAAAAATACCTCTGAATACTAATGCCATTTGGCATACTGAATACGCCATGGACGTTTAATAAAGTAATTAAGGTGTTCTCATTTTTTTTTCGAGTAATTCCAATTATTGAAGCTTATTTGTGAGCAAAACACATCAGCAACCACGCCCTTTTAAGCATAACAAGGATATATTACCTTCGCCGTCGAAACGTCATCAACACAAAATGAAACATGTTATCCGATACATTGTCATATACTCACATGTTAAAAGGGTCATGAACAACATGTTCCGTAATCGCACTTATTATGATTTGTCATAAAAGAAGAGCGTGTAATATCTTATAATAGTATCGTACTAGGCAAAGTACATGTCAACAGCTCCGATTTACATATCTGTCATATTGTAAATATAAAACATATGCATACCGTATGGCATATTCGTATTTTATCTGCTTTGCCACAACAAACAAAAAGTTTGAATGACACGTGCACTTGCACGTTGAGCATATTTTCAAAGTTGCAGAAAGAAACCTCTAAAACAGAGGAAGAAGTTCGCTCCTCACACTTTCTACAACAGACCGCACGAACGACCAAACAACTTACCTTGCGACCACTCAAAAATAGAGAAAAACTATTTATTGTAAATGACGTTAAGCTAATATAATTGTAATCAACAAAAAAGCTTATACATATTTTTTTCAGATGCTTATTACGAGTCTTCTTTTGCCATGTAACTGTATATTTGGAAAGTAAAACGTTACCTTAAACAAGTATTGATAATTTTGACCGAAAATCCACGATGGCTTTGGGGTTTCCTACTATTTTTTCTCATTTGCCAAAAAAAGATTCATTCCTATGCAAAACATCCCAGTAAAATTAATATTTCAAGTGCAACTTGGTTACAATCAAGATCTTGGCTAATATATATATCCGTCAATAAATGATAATAATGAAGACCAAAAGCGACCATCCATCACCCAAATGGCCATTGAAAGCGTCCATATTCGTTAAGCATAATAAGTTCAAGGCGCTGATACATGCCGATGGTTCGGTAAATGGATGATTTCAAGTAAGTGAAAATATATTAATTGAAAATAAAAGCAATCAAAAATGACTAATAGCATAGGGAATATGCACCATTATTAATTGGTAATTCTTAATGGTTGTACGAGACACAAGGGTGCTTTATAACTTTTGATTGACTATATACGTTCTGGAATTAATCATGAACAATGCTGTTTTTTTTATTTCAGATAAGGCATGGCCGATTTGCATATGAGCCCCGGAGCTACCATCTTTTCCGTTACTAAAAATAGCAATATACGGTACAGGCCGAATACGACAGATGTTGGTCACGATTTGTGAAGGCGAGTGGCGATATACGTCGATGTAACCCGGGTTGCATTACGGTGGACTCAAAATGTTTGTTATCTCATGCTTTCTATAAATGATGGGAGGTTTACCTATATCGTATTCGTCTTCAATTAAAGGGACGAACAAATCACGATAATGCATCTGAAAACAATCATATTTCAATCATTTTACTCTTTGATTCAAAAATTGCAGAAAAGAACAACAAAGCAAAAAAGAAAGTTTTTCAAATACTTAACATAAAATTGACATCGTTGTGCACAACACATTGAATCTTACCTACTGGTGCAACACGTCGCTTACGACACATGTATCTGTCGCAATTTTTGCGCATTTTTCCAATTAAATATTTACTAGGGTTGTCTACCATGTATATCCCAGTAAGTTTAAAAATAACGTCAGTATATTTATCTGTACTCATAAGCAGATATGTTTTAAACTGAAAACCCATTATGCGCTCATGTTAAACGGGGAAACTCATATGAGACAGAAACATGAGTGTTGCGTTTATACTTTAAATCATGTAAATGATGTATTATCGGATCCAATATCTCGCATTGACAATTCTAGGCTTGTTTTGTGGAAATACATTATTTGCTTATTTTTGTTATACTATCGGGTGTCTAGTCCCTTTAAGTGTTAATTGGTATGAGAATCATGTCGATGAAAGCAGGAAAGAGATTCAATGTGCAAATTATCGAGCAAGTGTGGATAAACACGCACAATATACAACTTCACCCTAAAACCGATGAAGAACTGGAAACATAAATGAAAAAGTATCTATCAAATACCACTGGTAATCAATACTCAGTTGTGGTATGCCGCTTGTTAAATTTACCAACACAATTTACCGCTGGTATACCACTGGCATACTGCTGGAATTTTACTGGGTTTGCCTTTATTTTTGTAACTACTCGGCTTGTCCAAAAATGAGATGTACCAAAATTAATTCGATTGTTTAAATTTACCGACAAGGATGAATACATATCGAAAGTAATGTGAATGATACCGTGTTAATTCGTAAGAAAGGTAAAGAAAACACCGTATTTCTATGAGACGATAGTTTATCACTGTAAATCTTGTTACCGCCCATCAGTCATTTAATATTTGTGCGTTTTCAACTATTCAATACACATTTACAATCTTGTTATCAGTAATTAATATTTTCCATGTATCATTTAGTAAGTAGTTAAAGGTTGATCACTTAAAATTAATGATTATTATACATGTGTATGTACTAAATTTAAATACGAGCATCACTTGAAATTAAAGTTTGCGAAACATGCAAAGACAAAACAAAATCCTTCCTGTATAAATTATTTGTCATGAGCGGACACTTTGTTTTATTATATAGCATCGTAAGTACATGTATGAACATGGGAATTAAGCGAAGGGTTTATAATCCTTTCGTTAAAAGAACACCATAGGACACAAACAAGTGCCTCATAACGTGCAAGCAATGTGAAGCCTTTGAGGAAATACGAGCAATGTAGGACAATACATGATGTCTCTGTCAGATTGTCTCAATATCAACAGTCAACACATTTGATGTATGGCCGTGATATAATGCCTGTTTGAATTGATTCATTGTTGCTGCATATTTGAAAGCATGGCAACACAATCCTTTAATCAGATCAAAACAATGAGAAGTAAATACCTGTTCTATTCAACACGGTGGTGATAATACAGAGTAAGATTATATCGAGCAGTATAGTCTAAGCAATAAATCAGTTGCCATTCTGTTAATAACAAAACAGTTGTACGATAACAACGTTTAAAATGGCTAGAGGGCTCCTGAATAGTGTACGAAAACAATGTTAAGAGGGCTAGACAGCTCCTGACCCTAGAATAGTGTACAATTAGAGAGTTAGAGGGCTTATGACTTTAGAAAAGTGTACAATTACAATGCTTAGAGGTCTAATGAACTCCTGACTCCTTACTCTAGAATAGTGTACAATTACAATGTTTTGAAGGCTAGACAGCTACTGACTCTAGAAAAGTGTACGATTACAATATTTTAAGGGCTAGAGAGCTACTGACTTTTGTCACATAAGATATTACATTAAAAGCAAACGGAATAAGTCCTAAATTTCCCGTACCGAAATATCTTATTTTTATCATTTGTTATATCAAAATAATATAATGATCCGCATTAACAGATTCATAAGAATACGTGATCAAAATGGCCACCAGAATGTCTCCTGCCAAATTCGGTCTAAGCAGAAGAACGTTGGAAAAGTCAAAATCTCAAACGTTTCCCTTTACGCGCATTTCCGAGGATACTGGATAATAAACCGGTATTTGTTGCGCTTGCATGAGCTATTGAAATATTATGGCTTTCAAAGCGAGCATTTTCTGTCTAAAAGCTGGCCTTAGCCTTGAAATTATTCCATTTATATTCCGTTTTTTAATATCTCTGTTCGTCGCATTTAATAACTGGAATTCCTCCATTTTAGAAATTTTGTTGACAGCCAATTTATGTATTTCGCAAACCTAATAGTTCTTGCAATTGATTCCTTGTTACAAGAATAAAGGCATGGAAAGTGCAATTTTAAAACAAATCGAAACAACAAACAAAAATGAACTAGAGATTGCCTTTTTTAAAGCGCTTGACTCCTCCATTGTGTGGCCGTATGATAGTAATAATCAATGATGTACATGAAATTTGTACTTTTGGACTGAACACGAACGAAGTTTAACATATGGTTCATTTACTGCTCATGACCAACCAGTATACCAAGTATGAAGTTCCTGGGTCCCTGTATTAAGTTTCTTGGTACAAACGTTCTTTAGTTATTCAACGAGAAACCGTTTTGTTTTGTTTTTACAGCAAAAGGCCATTTGACCTACTGACGCCGATATCAATAAGGGTCATCAACTAGTCATTACCAAATGGCATAACAAGTTTTATGTTTTTTGCGCTTTTTAAATGGAAAATACGTGGCTACGTTTCGATTAATTAAAGAAAAAAAACATTTTAAAGGCTATTTTTTACTATATGGACCTAAATGATATGCTATTATTTGTTGTTATTATTTAAGACAAATGGGGCAAACAAGATAGTGCACTGAAATTAAAATAAATGCATCAACCAATATTATGTGACTAACACAACGCTGAGTGTGTTTGGGAGCGTTAGAGATTTTAGAAGGTAGTCATTTACAAAGTAATAAGTGAAGGTTTTTCAGTGGTTTGTTTTGGCCTTTTTTGGAGCCAAAATTCGGCCCACTTCCCTCCTGTTTTTTTCCTCTACCCAGGTAAAACTTTTCGTTTTAGGGAAACTTTTGTATTGGGCGCATTAAGCAAATTTCAACAGAAATATCTAACTAATATGTACATTTATGATAAGCATTTTTATTTCCTTTTCCATATCCAGAATACCCTTTTCTGATCCCTCCTGATTTTTTTCCTCTACCCAGGTAAAAATTGCCGTTTTAGGGAAACTTTTGTAGTGTGCGCCTTAAACAAATTTAAGCAGAATATCTTACTGATATGAACATTTATGATAAGCATTTTTATTTCCTTTTCCGTATCCAGAAAACCATTTTCTGATCCCTCCTGATTTTTTACCTCTACCCAGGTAAAAAAATCCCGTTTTAGGAAAACCTTTGTATATTTAGCGCCTTGAACATATGTTAGGACACATACCTACCTAATATGTGTATTTATGATAAGCATCTAATTTCCTGTTCCATATCCAGCATATCGTTCTCTGATCCCGTATCAAGCCATGTGTTAAGTGCTGCTTTGTACAAACTGATTCTTATTTCACACGCAACTAAATGTTTTGATAAACAGATAACATAACTATTTCAGGAACATTCTGTTTCTCAAAACGATTCTGTTCGAGACTTCAGCCGGTTTAATTGTGCTTATATTGCAGAACAAGTACTGAATCATAAACTCGACTAATTTATGACGTAATGTCCGGATTGGTGATTCCGGGAATTGGCCTGTCAAAACTGAGTGCAGTGTATTCGCTTAAAACAAGAACTGATTCAAATGAGGCATTCAAGAAAATGAATATCTCGATGGAAAGATTTTCCGGTGTCCTTTTCCACGTCTAATTCGATGTATGAATGTTCGTGAGTGTTCGTCTGTTAACTTATGCGTGTTTACCAACCGAACGCAACCTGATACACGACGATCTATCATAAAATCGTCTATATATATACCACCGGTATAAAACTAATTAAACAAAATGAGACATAAGCAATTTGTTCTTACGAATGGTGAACTTAAAATTAATTCAATACTATTTTAAACAAACGACGATCTGCATATCTTTGATCATTTTTTTTCTCAGTTAAGTCGTCTATAATTGATTGTTATTTTAATTGAATCGAATTACTCGCAGATATTCTAAAATGAATATTTGATTAGTTCATTGCAAAACTGTCTTGTCTGGTCATAGATTTTGTTATGAAATATTACCAAATTAATGAGTTTGTAGACAACGGACATTTTACTCGTAAATATTCTAGACGGAATACTCCATTAACACATTGCAAAACTGCTGTGTCTGACTTCACTGAAGACGATAGTGAATATGGGCCCTGAACAGTTCAAATACGGTGTTCTTCGTTTGTCTCCTCCTTATATATACTCCTTTATTTCCAATTTTCAGTGATTATACATATAAAGTTATTGACATGTTCAATGCAAAGAATAATGAAATATAAATATGTGAAAAAACAAAATAGTATGGTGTGTGATAAAACGGTATAATGGTATTTGTCATAGCCTTGGTCTTGTCTGGCAAAACGTCAACATTGGCTTTAACACAAAAATAGTTATTCAGATATACACAGGTTACTTGTGACTGTTATTCAGATATACACAGGTTACTTGTGACTGTTATTCAGATATACAGAGGTTACTTGTGACTCTAATTCAGATATACACAGGTTACTTGTGACTCTTATTCAGATATACACAGGTTACTTGTGACTCTTATTCAGATATACACAGGTTACTTGTGACTGTTATTCAGATATACACAGGTTACTTGTGACTGTTATTCGGATGTTTAGTAAGGACCATAAAAAAAATTCCTATTGTTGTGGGGTTACGCCCTTTAATTGATTATTTTCACCATAGTACGTAGCATACTTTTGGCCAAAGTATTCAAATGAAGCATTGTAATTATGTTACCAGTGACCATACCCATGTGAGTACGAGTTGTGACCTGTATGAATTAATATAACGAGCAAGTGAAACTCGTTGAAAATATGTACACCTCCGGGTGCATAACCGCAAGAACCCATCAAAGGCAGTGCCTCATTTCATACCACCTACATCGCTACAAGTCGTTTCACGAAATAGTTCTGATCATCGAAACATGGTTAATACAAACATTGAGAACAAAGCATTAGAAGAACAAGGTAAAGAAAAACTGCAACAGGTTTCAAAAAAGGGGTGTTTAAATGTGTATGTGTGTTTTAAAGCTATATAAATCCGGACAAAATCGATTTATTCTAACGTTTGAATAAACACGGTCAATGCTGCTGCGGTGAAAACAAATTTGTTCCGATAATCGATTCATTATAATGTGTTTTTTATGAGGGTATGGTTTGTTTTTGATGTTTGTATGTGTGTAAGTGCTGTTAGTTTGTTTTTTTGGTGTTTCTAATTGTGTGTGTAATGCAAATATGTTTGTGTCTGTAGTTCATTGTCGTTTGGGCCTTTACACAAGTTGTTCTTTTTCGTTTTCGACAACTGGGCATGTCTCAGTATTATTATTCGTTGTTTTATTTGAAAACACGATCAATGCTACTGCCAAGTAAACAAATTTGTTCCGACTTACGTGCAAATGACAGAGAAAAGAAATAACTACAAACAAGAAATGCATACACCACCCTCGTAGGTCGAAAGCTTTAATAAAAAAAATACATTGTCAATGTGATAAAACACGCGTGACCTAGTTTTGAACCTTTAACGGTAAATGATGTCTTAAGGAGACAACCAGAATTTCCTCGAGAAAAAACATTCAATAGACTCCCTCGTAAACAAATACAACGAATCTCCGGGAACATACATATATGCGTCATTAATATTGCATTGTAAGTCAAACCCTACAATGCTAGTCATGTCTAACCACGTAAGTCCAATCATACACTGTTTGTCCAATCTTAATGGATTAGTACGATAAGGATTAGTGGAGCCAAATTTTGTAGTTTTGAGTCAAAACTACCGTTTCATACTGTTGATGAATGGTGTCCAAAATATAGCAGGGTTTTTTGTGAGGCATGTTATTTCAGATACACAAGTGTGATTATAAGTTTAAATAACGTAACCACTTTTGTCTTCTATAGGTTTGGGCTTCCGCCCACGGAGCAGGAGACTGGAGGTCTGAGCCCCACACGGTTCGAGTTCTTGTATAGCCGATTGCTAAATCTTCAATTAGTTTAATAAATACTTATTAATTGCCTTCCTGCCCGACGACCATATACACGGATGTCTCCAGTAGTGCGCAGGAAACAAGAAAACGTGAAATGAATAACTCAACGTATTACATATGACTATTTATTGTCATAATTATGTCGAAAACAGATTAGGAAATAACTAAATAATGTTATAAATAGCAAGGAAGTTAACTATCAACTATTATCATGCCGTGAACTGTTCATTTTTAGTTAACATTTTATTGAACTTTTGAAATGTATGTATGGATCAGTTCATCCTTATTCGCATATAACAAATAAAACACTATTCAACATAAAACGGAAGTACAAAATCAGCAAGTTATCAACGCGAACACTCAAGATCGACGACAGTTCCCTGTTTGACACAAGCTGCTATGCGGTCCCATCCTCTTGTGTATCCTGCTCAAAAGACAAAACACAAATAAATTAATCTAACATTGCAATCAGTACTTTGCCTCAACCGATCTGCAATAATTCGACAATTTCTGTAGAAACAATTTGAATGAATGACTACATCAAGAGATAAAGTGCCCAAGTCGTATGCGCCGTCAACCAGTTAAGAACATTATGATGCATCCTATTTGGAGACTTATCCTGGACTTTTCTTAAAGTTGCTTTAACTGATAAATAAATATGTGAATGTTGGATGCCTGGTGCGCACTGAATATAATACTTAGACAAAAAAATAATATATATACACAAATCAAAATTTGTTGACCTTGAAATTTTACAAAGTACTTCTCATCATATTTCAGTTGAAATAAACAGGAGAAAAAAATCACATTAAAAACAATAGGTAACATATAGTTTGAGATGTTTTAACGTACAAGTATAAATCATTTATCAACATGCAATTCTCTTTGAAATTACACCAACATAACCATACCTTATTTACCAGATTGTATGGGTAATATTTCTCCACCATACCTTATTTACCAGATTGAATCGGCAATATAACTCCACCATACCTTAATTTCAAGATTGGATGGGTAATATTTATCAACCATATCATTCTTACCAGATTAAATCGGCAATATAACTCCACCATACCTTTATTATCAGATTGGCTGGGCAATTAACACAACCATACCTTTAATTCCACCACACAGTCCGTGCCAGGGTAAGGCGGCAGATTCAGCTCGTATTTTTGTTCCAAAGTACGAGGGACAAATCTTCCGCCAAGGTAGTGGTGCTTTCCTTTGAACAGGCGAGCACATTGTTTGGGAGCAGTTAGTGAGATAAGCAGTTCGGGTTGAAGACCATTAGGATCGCCTTTTTCAACGTCCCATCCTAAAACATTAAGGAACAGGTAGCGAGATCAGAAACACCTATAACCAGTCGTTTGGGTGTCGAAGCTGAACAAATGGGAGAAACTTTCGAGATCAGTAGATCAAGGGCCGTTTTCACTAATGTATTGAATCTCAAAATGAAAATTCTTCATCTTATTCCACAATTGTTATAAGAAGAACAAAGCATTTACAACTGGTATCAAACTTTGCAAAACAAACATGCCAAACATGTTTTGAAACATAATGACAATAAACATTAACAAGATTGCATATACTTTTATAAAGCGTTTTTCTAAGCAATGGGTATCAAAATCAGAATAGGTTAGTGAACTTGATTTTTTTACACAAACTTAACTGTAATGTAGCAGTTACGGATATGAGTAGACCAGAACAGAGATCTTTTGGGTTGCTTGTGTCTTTGTTTCGACGTTAAGATTTATGTTTTAGGCTCTCCAGCAATACATCTGAATAAACAAGGAGAAAACTAGGAATTTTTCGAGCAGAAAACCAGGAAAAAATTAGGAATACTGAGACAAAAACTAGGTGAAATTATCAGATAAAGTATTACCTTACTTCTGTTTAACTGTCCAATTACCTTACATATAAGTGTTCAGCTGACTGTAAATTTGTTTCTGTTTGGCGTCACTTCAGCATAGTCTAACCTTAAATCACCATGGGTGAAGGCCGAACTATGTATCAGTGACACGAAACCATTACTGCAAGTATCATAGGCAAGTCAGCTGAACATCTTTACATTGTTTTCTGCAAGAAAATCTTCAAAACACAATGAAAAAACAAAATTTGAACTTTCAGTCTGGACTTCATGCTGCAAATGAAAAACCAGGAATACTGGGATCATTTTAAAAAAAAAACTAGGAAAAACTATTAGCACTTTAAAAACAAGGAAACACTAGGAAAACTAGGAAAAGAAGGAACGGCTGGAGAGCCTGCTATTTATTTTTCAGCCCGAAATACAGATTATCGACGTTAACGAAATAGAAAAACACATTAACATTTATTAACAACTATCCAAACAAAGAATGTTTACTTAACTGCGTAAAAATAGTTCATGTTATTTGAAGGAATAAGGGAAGTGTGACGCCCTGACGTAACAAATTGACTTCTGCATTTATTTTGACTAACCATTACAAATTGAATGATATCGTTCAGAACGTCTAGTTAATACCAAACATGTTGACAGTTACAACGACTCATAAACACATTCAAATATTCATCATTTAAAAGCCAAGGGCCAATAGTGATGAATAAATAGTAAATGAAGTTATCATACTCGTACCATACCCATTACACGTACATATGCCTTTCCTGTTTAAATATTTGGCCTACCTGAGGGAACATCAATGCTGCAAATGGGCGCCTCAATCTTTTTCAGCGTCTCCATGACTGGTTCAAATTCCGGTCTCACGGGGGCTGGAAATACATGGACATTGAATTAAAATTCATCATATCATTTTCATTTCACCTACATCGTCGTTAAAAAGGCATATGTTCGGTAATACTAGATCAGACGTTACCGTTTTGTAAGGGATGATAGTAACGAATAATTTTGAAACGCCTTTGGGGAACTTGCACAAGTAAACTAAGACCTGGACATCTAAACAAACAAACAACATATTGTTCACGCAACATATTACATGTATGTTTTAACATTATAGAGAAACGTAGGTGGGATTGAAAGGTGTCAAAACATATGCGTTGTATTAAATGAAAAGAAAATTGTTTGTTTCCAAGAATATGTTTTCTTATTGCAAAAAACCTTACCATTACAACTGAATCCTTGCAAGGCATCAGAAAGGAAGGGGTTCGTGTCTAATATAAGGGGAGCATACCTTTGAAACTAAATCCAAACAAGGCATCGACTACGAAGTTGTACGAGTCGGTTATAAGGTGAGCTTCTGATGGGAAGAAAGATAAAACAGGCATGTCCATCCCTTCACATTGCTGGTACAATGCGTCGAACAGGGGTTTGGATGGCCGCTTCGGGTAGAAGATGGTTGGTTTGTAGCCCTACAATTTACAGGAGAAAGGCTAGTTCTAGAATTGTTTTTTTCTTGATATGCGTATATGATTAAAAGGATTTTTTTCTTCATCAGGCAACACATTGACAAATATTTCCCTTGTTTCCCGATCGAAATATTTCATCAATAACTCAAAGGAGTCAATATCTATATATTGTAAGTCTGGCGTATTAATCAGTTGTTTGTAATTGGTTCGTGCCTCGTTAGTCATGTTGTTCAGAAAATGCCATCTTGTTTAATAATATTATAATCCGTTAAGGCTTCTTGGTTATACAAAATGGTGACTGACCAGAGTTTCCTATATTTTGTCCAATGTGAATTTCGGCTAAACCTGTTTACCTTATGTTTCCAAATGTCCTATTTGTATGCATCGGTATTGATGAAACATATCATCGGTGAATAAATCTAATGCGCGAAAACATCATAAGCAAAAAATAGACTCATTGGCCATTGTCTTATGCTAAAAGAGAAAAGGAGCGTTCAATATGTCAGAGCAGAACTTACAAACATGTTTAGTTTCATAGCATAGCATAAAGTAACGTAATAAAAATGTGAATATGTGTAGCACAAAGTATACTCACAAACATTTTAAGATGTCTCGCACACACCAAACCATCCCCTCCATTATTTCCCGGACCACAACAAACCAACACCGCATGGTTGTCTTTCGTCATCTCTTCTATGGGATAACACTGTAAAAACATTCGATCCAACATTATTTGAGGAATGAATTGCGGGATTGAAGTCATTTTCGGGGTATGAACTCATTTTGGCTGATTAAAGTGTGTTGAGTCCGACGGACCAGCCCAACTGCGTTCTTATCGCAGATAATGGCATCAATCACGCAATTCATTACTTATATTTACACCAATAGTTCATAATTTCATTCAAAAAATGTTTTCAAAAATACTTTATTTAATTTAAAAAAAACATTACAGTTAGTCTTCATCAACCACTCTGTATATAGAACGACCCGATCGTAACCGGAAACAGTTAATCAAATGACATCACAATAACGCGGGAGAATCCATAACTTCAAATTAATTTAAAACGTAAAATTGAAACACTAATGAAAACAATACATTTAACATATCATTAATTTACTCTTTGTAACATGTTGATTTAAGTTTTTTTAACGTCCTGCTGACACAATTCAACAATCACAAGATACACATTTTTCAATTTACATGTATATTGTTATGCGATGATTCGTGATTCGAAAATGTTGCGTTCATCGGAAAATATTCGCAATTGCCATTTAAGGAATGGAAGTTGAAGTGTGGATATTATCAGTTAAAATGAGTTTCTAGCAAGGTTTTGCTTGTGAACAATGAAAATTGCATGTTTTGGAAGATGTAATAATGTTTGAACAAAGTAAGCCAAAGGAAATGAATGCAAAAGGCTTCGCGTTTATTTGTGCCATTGTTTCGTTGTTTCTCTCACGCACCTTACCAATGTTTAACCTTTGCTATCGCATTGGCGCAGCTATAAACGGCCTCATTCATGAGACCATGTCTCTAATCCAATAAACGGATCATCACCAGAAACAGATAACTTACCTTAGCTATTGCCACGGCACAGCTATAACCGGCAAGTTCCATAAGCTGGTCAACACTAAAGGCATATTCCGTAAACAGCTCTTGGTCAATATTCTGAGCTTCCGTCTGACTGAAAACAAAACAAAGTAAATTTCAACTGATTGGCTAATTCTACAGCATGGCTATTTACAACTCGTTTTTTTCGAGCAGCAAGTCTGTTTTCATGACATGTCCGACAGATGACATCGAGCAATCCGACTTGTTACCGAAACTGTCCGATATATTAAGGCCTAAATCATGTTTAATAGCACGAATACGCGTGCTTTTTCCGCTATGCTTTAAATCTTTCAACCACCACAAATATAGTTTGAAGAATTGGTTTTGGCTTGTAATCTTAATTGTACCAATCTAGTCATCAACGCCCTTCGTTTTATCCGTCCATTTCGTTTTATACTGTTTTATTTTCCAGGTTTGCATATGCTTACATGTGTTTCTTTCATACCTCTGACTGATTTATCTAAATTATCACGTAACATTGCGTGAGCTATTCTCCAGATGCTAAAAGAAGGGTATAATAACAATGAAGAGCTAAAAGATTGGTATTGATAAAGGCAAAGGTTAATGGAGGAGTCACTGATGTGATGAAATCCAATTAGTCATATCATTTTGAGAAAACATTATTAAATTCACGTCTTAACACATATCGTAAGCTACTTAATTCTAGATTCTAATTTTAATTTTCATACTGCTCATTTTTCTTATCTAAAGCACAATTACTTTAGATCTATAGCAAGTAACAATTCAGAAAAGAAACCAGACTCAAGTTTTTTGAAAGATGCAACGGTTAATGGCAATATAAATACGGAAAGTTAAATCCATTAATGATAAAATCAATGAGTTTAGCTTCAATCTATTTCTTGAACATTATCTGCAAATTCAAAAAAGTTAAATACATTGATCCCTTATAAATAGTTTATGATTCGCTTAGAATGTTTTTTTTTATTTGATGTGATGTCATAAATTGATGACACAAACATTTTATATAAAATTTCTGCTGAAAAAAAATCAAATACTTTGCACATAAGATATTAAAAATAGTTCCAAGTAAAACGCATGACTTTTAAGGAAACATATTTTACTACCATTTACTGAGAACAGATTTAACAAATTAAGTGTTAATTGAAGTGTTGTAATTATATGAAATTATTAAAGTGTAAAAACTTAAAATAAAACTGCAACGAATGTGTAGAAAACAGTTGTAAACATGATCTGGGTTGCCAACAATTGAATTGACCTTTAATAAGTGTATGAAAATCGGATTTCAATTGTTATCGATAATCGATTCGAATTTGCCTTTGGACTACTGTTGAAAGTTCATAATATAATTTGGGAATACATTCTTTAAACGTACTGTCATCGTCAACATTTAAATGTTTTTACCTGGAATTAGTGAGTGTCTATATTCATGCTGGTTTAAACAGTAAATACATTTCCATAACATTTTACTGTCTACAATAACTTAAAGAAACAACACAACAATTAAACACACGCATAATAATTAATTATCAGTTGCAAAACGATGCACACGACATTAAGTAAATTATATTTGCATTTTATCAATTTAATAACACAATGCATAGTTATTAACCTTCAATAACATATTGACCTGGAAATTCCGAACACATATCCTACTTTTATAACATTTCACAAAAAAAGTAATTAACATGAAATAAAATCGATATTAAAAACGGTTTTACGAACAGAATGGAACCAGCCGGGATCCCTATGGTAACAGACAATTGTAAAAGGTGGTATGAAATATATAAACCATAAAACATAAATCGTAATTTTTGGAGAATTTGGAATGATTTGAGCCAAATTGTTTAAAATTACTGCGTTTTTATAAAAGAGTGACCTCCCTTGTATAATGAACAAAACGACAATGAACCGGAAAGAAAGAAAAAAGTTACATTTTCTGGACTTTAACCGCATTACAAAAAAAATACATTATTACCGGAAATAACATAAGCGACATCGATTTTGGACAACCACTATCATTGTCTCCGACATGACATTGTCAGCGACGATGTATGGATTGTACTCGATAATTGTGTCATCACTTACTAAATCTATCAGTGTTCGACATTCATTAAAAACATAACCTTCGGACCTAACAAGAACAATAAAATATTTACTATTACCTAATATACTTGATCCTAGGTATATCCTCACTGCTGTTATCGGAAAGTTCGTGTCGATGTTTATCCTTTTTATGACTCACTTTGCGGCGAAATGACAAACGACTTACATTAATTCGATCCATTTTATTCGCTTAGGAATGGTGTCCTGAATATATGTCAGGAATGTTGTCTTGATTATCCTTCAGGAATGGTGTCCTTAATTTATCTTAGGAAAGGTGTCCTGAATATCTCATTAGGAATGGTGTTCTTAATATAGCTCAGGAAAGGTGTCTTAAATATATATCAGGAATTGCGTCCTGAATACGTTTCACAAATGGTGTCCTGAATATCCCATTAGGAATGGTGTTCTTAATATAGCTCAGGAAAGGTGTCTTAAATATATATCAGGAATTGCGTCCTGAATACGTTTCACAAATGGTGTCCTGAATATAGATTCCTTAATATCAATTAGGAATCGTCTCCGGAATCACTTTATGTTTTCTATAAGAACGCTCCGAAACGGTGTCCTAATTCTTTCTCAGGAATAGTAGTGTCCTTAATTTCTCGCAGGATTGTCTTAATAGCCTTCCACAGCGCAAAAATCGTTAAAAAGACCAAAACATAAACTGTTTAAAAATTCATGTTTATTTAGTTTAAAATAATTTGATGTTATATATTTAGCAAGCATAATACATATGTCCATTGCGACATGTAAAGCTGTAAGTAGGAGTTGATTTTTTTTAAAAGGAAGATTTTATCAGATTTCTAATCAAAAGGCATTTACATTTTTCCGGAAATGTCATTATACAAAGGTCAGTGCAACCAAATAAATAATGACATTCTTCATTAAGTAGTCTAAGGAAAAACCCTAAAAAGTATAACAAAATAGAATACTTAGGTATGTTTGTCTTGTGTCATAACCTGATCGACGGACAACGAAAATAGCGCTACAACAGCATAGAGACACGACTGCTAAATTTTTGTCACAACGACAGACGATAATTCCAGAATTTACGGCACACATGTATGCAAATGTGACAGTAAACCTATTTGTCACAACGGCGGACAATCACGCAAGATTTCATGAGACAAATGTCTATGTATGCCGATGTTATTTTTTCAGTCATAATTACAGACAATGGTGCCTGATTTTATGACACAACTAATAATAAGACTTTAAAAAACAGAAATTACTTAATGCGTCTGCAATAATGAAATCCAAAATAACTGTAGATGCAACAACCTTGTATATGTCTCATTTACATGTAGTCTAAGAAAAAAGTAGTCCCATTGGTAACGTCATACGTCAAGATACCTCTTCCCTATGCTAAAACAATTCATGAGACGACAGCACTTTATTGGCCTGGACAAATCGTTCAATGCAGTTTAGTCGGCGATATCTTCCCTTCCCCCTGAACCGTATATGCATAGTTACTATGCATGGGTGAAAAGGTACAACTTCGTGTTTCGTAATGAGTATTTTGAAAATTATGATAGGAAACAAAGTGTTTGAAAATATATGCTGTTCTAGATCACATCAATGACGTACGGCCGCATACCCAGCACTGTAAATTCAATAGTCTCGATATTAATCACTTTGTCAACCTTTTCTTGTAAACTTGTAAAGTAATGAATACTTTAAATATTAAAGGAGCAATTCTCATGAAAATGCGATTTGAAAAAAATATGAGATTACTTTTCCGCAAACTTCTTCACACTCCTCATTTATATCATGAACTGCTGCCCTCTGTTTATGGTAGAAGTGCTGAACATATGAACAATGTTTTACATGCAGTAGAGTACCTTACAAATTAGAAGATAATGGTGTTTATTTTTTTTCCATTTCAACAAACAAGCGGCTATCCTGCAGAAGACGAACTGTATATATGTATCTCTTTGTAATATTAGCAAATGAACCTGTCTTTGTTATGGATTATTAGTTGTATATTGGTTGTCTGTATATGTAGCCATAATGAAAGTATTTTTGATGTTTATATTGTGATTTAAGCAGAGAAGAATTGTAAATCATTGCCTGAAAAAAACATAAACCAGAGTCTACGATTGGGGTTAAATCATGTTCACGCCTCTGTAATCAATCCCTGTTCCGTTTCGCTTGGCCCAGCCAGGAAATTAAAACAACCCATTAATACCACGAATACCGTGCGTTGCTTTGTTTTTAACTGAAAGGACGAGAAACGCGGGCGGTCAGGCATTCCGTTCAACAACTGATTGAACAAATTTCTCAGACTACAAAGGTTATCTTAAAGCAAATTAATGAACAACAATTGAATCTGAATGATATGATAAATAAACGGAAAAATTGCAAACTACTTTGGATATGCTCACATATATGTAATTACTCAAAAGAAAGTTATTGTATACCCATTTTAGACTGGTTCGTTTGTCGTTTAATGCAATTTTCTGTTTGAGGTACCGAATATATTCGTAAGATACCTTTTGTTTCGATGTTAAACGATATTAAAGTACCAAAACTACTACCAAATTATATTTTGACTGCTAACTGCCTCAGACTCTTAGGTGTAAATAGACAAACACATCGTCTTCATATAACAATGAGGCATGTGTTGGTTTTGATTTAGTTTTTTGAAAAATAACTGAATGACAAGTTATATCATATGTTATAAAATCAACATTACCGTAACAGTAAGACTGAGGTATGTGATAAATAAGTCGTACTTCAAATCAAATGTAATAATTCCGTCAATTTCAAATATACACCTGTCGCGTTCATTAATTTAAGAAGTGCGAGGAGTGTACAATCGTTAATAAACTGAAAGCGTTCAATTCCAACATTTGATATATGTTGGATATTACGAAGTCTTAAAAACGTCCAAATAACTAGACAAACTCCTTTGAATGTTAAATTAGAAAACTTCGCAAACACTCCAAGATATATTGTTATCCAAGAATCACTACGAACAACCACAGCGAAGCAGCAAGTAATGGGACTGGACAGCAGTACGGCCTTAAGGCCTTGTACGGGCAAGACATCGGTTTCCAATATTGCGGCGGTGAGTACCACAGCCTCCCGCAACAGCTATAAAACTATACGAAGACATCGGTTATCTGTTTCAGGAACACAGAGTTAAGTTATGACAATTCAATCTTTTTAATAATCAGAAAGGTAAAACATTCAAGTTAATTATTACTCGAGAAATTAAACATTTTTATGTGGCATGAGTTGAGGATGGCAGAATACCATAAACATGAGACCGTCCAATATGGAGGCTTTGAGCAGGGTTGTTTTCGCTTTGCGATCTACAACCGAGTTTGACGGCGTCCACGCTAAAACTCGAACCAGTAAAATAAGCAAAACATAGTATAAGCGGCTAAGCTTTCGTCTCACTGCTGTCGTAAACAGTATTTTGTTCATGTTTAACTTGTAGCTTGAATTATTGCTACATTACATCCTTTGATTAAACTAAAATAATGAAACAGATGTAACATTCAAATAATTAATGTTTAAATAAACCCTGGACATCTTTATGTGATACGACTAAATAGAATTAGGTACGTCTTGGTTAGAACCTAAAACATATAAAAAAAATTAGCAATTGGACTCGTCCAAGAAGCTGGCTGTCGTCTCATGTACTAAACATTGCAGAGTATACCAAATAAACGTTAAACTTACTCAACTTATATCTTACAAGGGTTAAGTTATCAGCATTCAAGTCCCTGAAATCGCTCCCTAAAGGTCAGACTCTATTAAATTAAATCCTCTTGGTGATATTTAATCTGCTTCTGTTGGTATTTCGATGTTTTGTCCGATAATGACGAATCTAGTTCTATTATAAAATCGAGATACTATCCTGTTGCGCCAAGCCTGTCACATTGTCTGCTTTAAGTGTGTGATTCCTACAAGTGTCATGGTGTCAACATTCAAGTCCCTGAAATCTCTCCCGAAAGGTCAACCTCTATTATATGTTTTGTCTCTGAGTGATATTATGTCTGCTCCTTGCTATATTTTGATGATAAAGGTCTTAAACATGCCCAGATATCGAGGATTTTGCAAACTGCTCGATGCTTCAAAATCTTTTCCTCCGACAGCGTCGGATATTAAGTGCAGGGTGACGCGTTGGCTTCCTCGGAATGTCCCTGTATTGACCGCGTTGGTCAAATTTGTGATGCGCTGTAACGGCAATATTTGCAACATACGCGATGTGTTGGGTGCCCCAGTTACTTTCTCTCACAGGTTTATATTTAACCGACACTGTTCTTCCCATGCTTGTTGTAAATGTTTTGGTTTTGAAGAATTAATTGTACTAATTGGCTAACGTCTACACACGGAATGATGGACGAATTCTTCTTTCTTCATAAAGGTACAAATGCAATTGAAATTGTAGAGTTATTATGTTGGCCTTGCCACAAAGCAAATTGAATTCTACAAATGAACGAAAATAGAACGTATGAAAATCCCAATGTAATTCTTTTCGTTCTTTGATGAAAATTTGTTTGATCTTGATATCATACGTGAAAAGATCGTGAATACAACAACACTGCTGCAGCTCATTGAATAGAAGGGAAAATGATTACATCAAATTGAATACGTATGTTTTCCCCCTGGCTTTTAACTAAATATGTCTGTTCTTTTACAAATGCATTACTTCATCATAAAGAGTATGGCAATAGAATGTGGTCAAATGCAAAATTTACTCGGATCTCGTCGTTGATAACACTTTGTACAGCCTTTTTGCGCATCAAAAGACACCAAATTTCTTCAATAGGAACACATTTCTTTTTCAAACGAATCATATCATAAATGAATACTTATATGCAGTTGAACAAGGTCTATGTAACTTCTTAGTTATTGGGATCATCCTTGTATCATGGACTAAATAAATGACAGTTCGAAATGTGAGCCAGTGCAACAACACTGCTATTGAACGCTCTACTTTTTATAAATTCCAAAAGCCTTTGCCTTTTCATTGGTATGGAATAAAGGTTTCTATCAACTCAAATATTGTCAATCAAGACGTATTGTAAATATAATGTGATATTATGAGTTGTCCGTCACGCTCACATCCTTCACAATGTTAAACAATTAAAGTTACCGGGCATCATACAAATCCTATTAGTGTTATTCCATAAGGGCCCGGACTAACCAGACCCTGTTGCGGCCGACACCCTCAGTTAGGTACGCGTTATTCGCGGGATGTTAAGAAGCACGCGAGAGGGTATTCGGTACGCATGAACTCAAAATATTTTGGAGTTTGATATAAATACTATCAAATATGCTAATAACTGAATTAAACTCAGAATTCAGATATTAATTAAAGGAAGGAGAAGTCGGTACGCATGGAAAAGTTTCAGCCTCAATGTAGTAGCATAGTAAATCGTTTTATTACTACTTGGTGAATAACTTGTCATATCTAAAACGTAATTTCTTCGCCTCATAACCTTTTATAACGCTTCACCGTATGATAATTCTGAACAGCTTAAAGCTGCACTCTCACAGATTGAACCTTTTGAGAGCTTTTTTATTTTTTGTCTTGGAACGAGGCAATTTTGCGAATATCCATGGATACCTGTTATACAAGACTGAACTCACATATACAATAAATAAACTGTAGCAAAAAGGCACACCATTGATAGTGAATCGAATATATATTTCCCCTTTCGGCGATGACGGATTTCTAGTTACCTATTGGCCGATTTTTTTGTCCCAATTTGCTCTTTACTCTATTGCATTATCTTTTGGATACCCAGTAAGTTTGTGTGTTGAACATTTTGTTCGAGAAAAGGTTCAAACATGTTATGTTTTTATTTCATATCATAAAATAAAAACACAGAAGTTGATACATATGCTTAACCTTTTGCACCGATATATGATGAACATTGTATATCACTTTTTGAGGTGTTTGATTACCCAATGAATGCATCTAGACAACAGCAAGTTCTTTGGAAGATACTTCCATTCGACAATGAGCCCCTTTTACAAATGCTTGGATTAAAAAGCGATATCAAACAATTGAATTATAAAACGCCGATCATCTAAAAGTATGTAGGTATTTCCAATTAGCGATCGGCTGATAAAAGGTATGCTTTTTAGACAAATGAGAACATATGAATGTGAATAGATCGATGTAATGTTGCTTATATAACTCTCATTGCTATACGGACATTGCTTTAGTTTACGTTGGTTAAACGTTTTCTATATAACAATGGTTCTCGTTGCTCAACTACTTTTAATTCTACTAACAAGAAAAAAGCGCGTCATTGGTAAATAGACAAAAATCAAAGATCAAAACCATTACATACAAATGCATTACTAACATAATTTTTGAGTGATTAACCTTTAAATTCTTACTAAATAGTGCATTTTTGGAAAATATTAATTACCGATAACAAAACAGTAACCGAATATTTTATAGCAGAAAGCGCAAAAAAATATTTTCTTGGTAAAATTTCAAAGTTTTACAGTGATCTTATATAGCCGTATAAGGTAGGAATACCATGTTGTATCATGTTGTATGCACATTTCTTTCAAATTAAACTCTGTATCCTTCATAAGAACTATTGTTTTCTACATTTATTTTTTTCTTTTTGAAACATTTAAACAATATTATTAATTGTGTTTTATCTGATATGGGAGTAATAGTTTGTCTTTTTCACCATCCTTGCCAAGGAGAATGCCAACATTATTTGTTTATGATTATTGTGTCAAGTGTATGCTGCTTTGTGATGTTGTATGTTACTCAAATATTATTTGTTTGGCCATGGTCTGTGTGTCTTAAGATAAGATGTTTATTAATGGTTTAAGCTACAAAACGTGTTCCAAACAAAATTATTTTTATGAAGAGAATCAATTATTGTTCAGGGATATAGGTTTCATGTTACTTTGACAAGATATTCTATTCAACAAAGATCAGCTGTTTAAGTTGATAAGTTCCTTGAATTTTAATAACATTTTCTGAAGACAAAACATGACATTATCTCCCATGTAAAAAAAAAACGGTTTCCAATTTTCTCCGATAATTGCTTTCATGTCAATATGAGCTTCATTTAGATTTGTGAAACCGTCAACTGACATTATCGCAGCGTGGTATAGATGGATATTACTAAAATACAAAAAGCTAGCAAAAGCAATTAAGTACAATTATAATGGCAAACTGGTAAAAAAAATAACATAATCATTTCAGACACATAATGTTATGGAATTGTAAGCAACTTGCAATAAATTCATTTTTTTCCAGTTTCTCAAATCAAGGATTATCAAGCAAAGAAATCTGAGGAGTAACTAGATTAAAACTATAACAAACTCACCTGTCTAGCAATGCTGCATGATTTAAATACAAAATACCGTTTTATTTAACCTTTTGATATGCATGAAATGGGAACAAATTAACCGTAATGTTAATAATGAATATGGTTACGAATCATTTATTTAGCTATTTGCATGAGTTATATGTATCCAATTCCTTTACTAGACACGACACAACTTCACTATAGGACACCAGATCCTATTTGACTACGTATACATTAATTCTCAAAAATACCTCTGAATACTAATGCCTATTGGCATACTGTATACGCCCTGGACTTTTCATAAAGTAATAACGGTGATTTCATTTTTTTCTTGTAATTCCATTTGCTGAAGATTATTTGTGAAAAACAGACATCAGCTAACAAGCCTTCTTAACAATGAGATATTACCTACGCATTCGAAACGTCATTAACACAAACTTAATCTAGGTAATCCGATTCTTGTCATAGACTCATATGTCAAAAGGATCATGAGCGACATGGTCCGTAATCGCATATATTATGTTCAGTACTATATACTAGTTTACTCCAGAAATGAATTATTTGTCATAAATGAAGACAATGTAATTAGCTTTGACAAAATAGTACAAGGCAAATTAGAAATCAACTCCTCCGATTTACATCCCTGTCAAATTGGCTTATCAGGTAGATATAATACATAAACATATTGTATGGCATATTCATATTTCATCTGCTTTACCACAACAAACAGGACTTACTGCAACAGATCGCCCGACATACTTAGCTTATGACCATTTCAAACTTAGCGAATATTAAATGTTCAATGGCATTGAGTAAACACACTTGTAATCAACCGGAAAATAAAAAGGCTTAGACATATTTTATTAATTGCAGGTGCTTTTTATGAGTATTCTTTGGCGATGTAATTGTATGTTTGGAAAGTAAAACGTTACCTTAAATAAGTATTGACAATATTGACCTAACATCCACGTTGATATTGGGGTTTACTACTATTGTTTCTCATTTGCCATTTACAGATTTATTCTTATGCAAAACATCCCAGTAAAATTAATGTTTCAAGTGCAACTTGGTTATAATCTAGATATTGGCTAATATATATGCGTCAATAAATGATAATAACCAAGACCTCAATAGATCATCTATCACCTAAATTTCCATTGAAAGCGTCCATATTCGTTAACCTTAATTAGTTCAAGTCATTGATACATGTCATTGGTTCTGTAAATGGATGATTTCCAGGAAGTGAAAATATATTAATTGGGAATAAAAGCGATCAAAGATGACTTATAGCATGGGGAATAATCAAAATTGTTAATTGGAAAGTCTTAATGGTTGTATGAGGCACAAGTGTGGCTTTAATCCTTTTGATTATATTCGTTCTGGAACATAAAACATTACCAATGTTATTTGTTTGTTGTTGTTTTTATTTCAGATAAAGCATGGTTGTTTTGCAAATGAGCCCCGAAGCTAGCAACTTTTCGGTCACTAAAAATAGCAATATACAGTACAGGCAGTATACGTCAGATGTTGGTCACGATTTGTGAAGGCGAGTCGCGATAGATATCGATGTAATCCGATTTTCATTACTGTGGACTAAAACATGTTTGTTATCTCATACTTTCTTTGGATGATGGGTAGTTTGGCTATGTCGTATTCGTTTTCAATTAGGGACAAACAAATCACGTAATGCATCTGAAAACAATAATATTTAATTTACTCTTTGATTCCAAAATTGCAGAAAAGAAACAAAAAGGCAAAAAAAGAAAGTTCTCAAATACTTAACATAGAATTGACATGGTCGTGCACAACACATTGAATCTTACCTACTGGTGCAACACATAGCTTACGACACATGTATCTACTAGGGTTGTCTACCATGTATATCCCAGTAAGTATGGAAATATAATCCGTATATTTATCTGTACTTACAAGCATAACGTTTTAAACTGGAAATATTGTTTAACGGGAAAACCCAGATGAGACAGCAACATGAGTGTTGCGTTTATTCTTTTAATCATGTAAATGATGCATTATCTGCCTCCAATATCTCGCATTGCCTATTCTAGGCTTGTTTCGATGAAATACATTATTTGTTTATTTCTTTTGACCATCTGATGTCTAGTCCCTTTAAGTATTTATTGGTCTGAGAATCATGTCGATGTAAGCAGGAAAGAGATTCAGTGTGCAACTTATCGAGCATGTGTGGATCACCTCGCAGAATCTACAACTTAACCCTAAAACCATTGAAGAACTAGAAACACATACGACAAAGCATCTATCGAATACCACTGGTAATCAATAATCAGTTGGGGTATGCCACTTGTAAAATTTACCAACACTATTTACCGCTGGTAAACAACTGGCAAACTGCTTGAATTTTACTGGGTTTTCCTTTATTTTTGTAACTACTGGGCTTATCCCCAAATGAGATGTACCACAATTAATTTAATTGTTACAATTTACCGGAAAGGATGAATAAATATCGAAAGTAATGGTTCCTGGGAATGATACCGCGTTAATTCGAAAGAAAGGTGAAGAAAACACGGTATTTCTATCTTATGAGACGCTAGTTTATCACTATATATTTTAACAGTAATGAATATTTTTGAATAAATGTGTTATTCAGTTAATATTTAAAGGTTTATAACATAAAATTAATGATTATTATACATGTTTATGTACTGAATTTAAATACGAGAATTAGTTAAAAATTAAAGTTGGTAAACCATGAAATGACAAAAATGTCTAAAACAACTTCCCAAAATGGAGTATTGGTCGTTGTTGCATGTTCGGCATACAGGATAACTACGTCAGGATAGTTCCATATACTCTCATCACCACACTCGTTTAAAGTAATGTCCTCTATTGGTTTCCGTGTATGAACTATTTGCCATAAGCTAACACGTTGTTTTATTATATAGCATCGTAAGTACATGCATGAAAAATGGTAGAAAAATTGGAATTAAGCGAATAGTTTATAATCAATTTGTTACAAGAACACCATTGGATACAAACATAACTTTCAAGCAATGTGGAAATACGAGCCATGTAGGACAATACATGATGTCTCTGTCAGATTGTCTCAATATCAACAGTCAACACATTTGATGTATGGCCGTGATATAATGCCTGTTTGAATTGATTCATTGTTGCATATTTGAAAGCATGGAAACTCAATCCCTTAATCAGATCGGAAAAAATGAGAAGTAAATTCCTGTTTCATTCAACACGGTGGTGACAATACAGGATAAGGGTAAGATTATATCGAGCGGTGGATTCTTAGCAATAAATCAGTTGTCATTTTAACTGTCATAGCAACAGACTAGGGCTTTCAAAGCATGGCTATTATATAGAGAGCTAGAACGCTACTGACTCCAGAACAATTGTAAGGTTACAATGTTTAGAAATGGCTAGAGCGCTCCTGGCTTAAGAATCGTGAAAGATTAAAATGTTACGAGGGCTAGACAGCTACTAACAGCTGAAAAGTGTACGAATACAATCTTTAGAGAGCTATCGAGCTCCAGACTCTATAAAAGTGAAGGATTACAATATTTAGAGGGTAAGAGAGCTCCTAATTCTTGAATAGTCTACGAGTACAATGTTAAGAGAGCTAGAGAGCTATCTGACTCTAGAATGGTGTAGGATCACAATATTTAGAGAGCTAGAGAGCTATCTGACTCTGGAATGGTGTAGGATCACAATAATTAGAGGGCTAGAGACCTACTGACTCTAACGTAGTGTACGATTACAATGTTTAGAGAGCTTGAGGGCTGCTGTCTCTATAATAGTGTACTGTTATAAGGTTTAGGCGGCTGGAGGGCTGCTGTCTCTAGAATAATGTACGATTACAATGTTTAGAGGGCTTGAGGGCTGCTGTCTCTAGAATAGTGTACGGTTACAATACTTAGAGGGCTAAAGAGCTACTGACTCTAACGTAGTGTACGGTTACAATGTTTCGAGGGCTTGAGGGCTGCTGTCTCTAGAATAGTGTACGGTTACAATGTCTAGAGGGCTGGAGGGCTGCTGTTCCTAGAATAGTGGGCTAGAATGTGAATGCCAATACTAACTTGTCATTGGTAAAAAATACGTTATATTTCTTCAAATACAAGGCAGACACTATGAAGAGTTAAACTTTCATAAATATGCGGGAGTAGATTTACAGGATTTCCTTGACATCTAGTAATGGAAACTGTCGCTTACAAATAGATACCCTTGAATTAAATAGTTCATCCATCAGGATGAATAGATTAAAGCGCAATTGAAACTGCCAGCTTAAACAAGCAATCTGATATTGCTCCAGCTGTCGTCATTTATTTACGAGCTATGGGATTTGGGTTGAATTACTAGTTTGAAATAATAACATTAGCTGCCAGAGATGTTTTACAGCATTCACGTTACACAATTCAGACTGCAATGTACAACGAACTGTAACTGTATTAGGTATTTAACGAATGGCAAATGAATACATTGTAGCTAAAAAAACTTGTTAAACATTTTTGATAACATTTGTTCAAGTACATGATTGCTCATTACTAATCTCCCAAGTAGTTCATGATTTTTTATTATTTTTATTCAAATCGAGACTATTTACGAATTGTACTATTGATATCTTCAAGTCGGCATATTACATTTTAAAGATGTTCATGACGTTACAGTCCTTGATGCTATTTTTTGTGATATTAAAAATTTCATTTATAAAATAATGAAAAAGTTCTATTTCGCATCGGTTGAAGCTCAAGTGTTTACAATCTCAACCTTTTCAATATTGTTTGGAACAACTAATATTAATGTTGAATGCTTTCGTCTACTTAATTGAAGTATTTTGCGACATGGTAGCATCACGTTTAACACAAGTAACTCTGACGTCATTGAGTGTCTCTTAAACAAGAAGATATAACTGTTCGGCTTTATCCGTTGTGTCTTAGTAAACTAACCACTGCCCCTGACTGCATAAAAGATATCATAGAATTTGCTTTGTCTGTTTGATGTTTACATTATCTCTTTGATTACACAGACGGTTTCGCTCAGAATAGAAGTCCAATTCTATATATGTCCTGAGCAATTATGTTCGTATTACGTAGATCTCAGACATATTCGATGTCTCATATCCTCTGTACGATATATATGTAACATATACGAACCAACTACCCGCTAATTTCACCGAAATTTTCCAGACTAAAATGCATTATCCCGCTATTGTATCATAAATTCAACACGTGTGCTTAAGAGAAACAATATATCTATCACGATACATGTGAAATGGAAGTCAAATATCGTCCCATAGCACACGGAATGAACACGAACAAAGTATAACATAGGGTTCTTTTACCTCTCATGACCAACCTGTATACCAAGTATGAAGTTCCTGGGTCCATGTATTAAGTTCCTTGGTACAAGCGTTCTTTAGTTATTCAACACGAAACCGTTTTGTTTTGTTTTACAGCTAAAGGCCATTTGACCTACAGACGCCGAAATCACTACGGGTCATCAACTAGTCATTACCAAATGGCAAAACAAGTATAAAGAATACTTGGCTACGTTTCTATTAATTAAAAAAAGGCTAATATTTTTATCTGTACCTAAATGATATGCTATGTTTTGTTGTTATTATTTAAGACCTATGGGTCAAACAATATAGTGCATTGAAATTTAAGCCGGTTATATTGTGCTTTTAATACAGAACAAGTACTAAATGATAAACGCGACTGATTTATGACGTAATTTCCGAATTGGTAATTCAGGGAATTGGCTTGTCAAAGCTGAGTGCAGTTTATACGCTTGAAACAAGGAATTATTCAAATGAGGCAGAAAATACAATGAATAGCTATGAAAGGAATATTTCCTGGTGTCCTTCTCCACGTCCAATTCGATGTATGAACATGAGTTCGTCTGTTAACATATATGCGTATTTACCAACCGAACTCGACGATATACAAGACGTCAAATCAGGCGACCTATCATAATAGCCTGTATGTATTTAACTGGTATCAAAACTATTTTAACGAAATGATACATATGCAATTTGCTAATATGAATGATGAACTTAAAAATGAATTCAAAACTATTTCAAACATTTGACGATTCTCATCTCTTTCTTCTTTTCTCTCAGTTTAGTCGTGAAAAATTGATTGCAATTGTATTTGCTTCCAGTTTCTCGTAGATAATCTGGACGGAATATTTTTATTAACACAATGCAAAAGTGTCTTGTCTACTCTTTGAATATTTGAGTAACTATTAACCCACAAAACTCGATGACGTCAGAAAAGTGACCTTTCATAATATCCTCTATTTTTTCCACTGGTATTAATACTATTTTAAGAAAATCATACATACGCGATTTGTTCTTTTGAATGAAGAACTTAAAAATAATTTCAATACGCTTTCCAACATTCGACGTTCTGCATCTCTTTGTAGGTTTCCTCAGTTTGAGTCGTGAATAATTTGATTGAAATTCGAATTGGTTTCAATTACTAGCAGATATTCTGGACGGAATATTTCATTAACACAATGCAAAACTGTCTTGTCTGCTCTTTGAATCTTTGAGTAACTAGTAGCAAATTAAATAATGCCTTTTAGGAAAATATTTACTATGGATAACAATTTTGTAACACTGTTTTTAATGGCTGAAAACGCAAATATATGAAATGATTGGTGAGTGATTTACTGTGATCTACAATAGCCTCATAGCTTAGAAATACCATGTTTTCTGCACCTTTCTGTCTGGATTAAATCGGTATCCTTCATATAAACAATTGTTTTCGACATTTATTCATCCTTTTCAGTATATAAAAACAATTGCATTACTTGTGATTAATCTTATTTGGGAGTAAGAGTGCATTTTTAAACATCCTGTAATGAGTATGCAGACGATCATTCCCAGAATGGTGTTTATTCTTAAAGACTATCATTGGTTTGCATTTACCCTGGGGCAGAGGCAATCTAAATACAATTTCCTCATACAGTTTATTATCTCCTATTGTCTGTACTGGTTAGGGACCGCTTGTTCACCAGTAATAATTATTCGCCCACCCTATAAAGCCCTTGTTTGACAACTCCAATATGATTAAATTGTTTGCCAGAGTCTGGCTTCGGTTTCATTAATCATATCAAAACCAAAACAAGTCATTTACTGTCTGAACCTCGGAACGCTGTGAACACAAACTAAGCATTCTTGAGATCCTTTTAATACATGGTATTTACAAGGAACCTGAAAAGTACATTTATGTTTAGGGTGCTTTAAAAGTATGCTTCCATTTATCCAACACTCATGACAATTGGAAACAAATACAATTCTATATCTATTTGAAATATTAATAAGACGCTTAAATATTTAACAGTCGAAAACCATTTGTCTCGAGCACCCAGGGACCGGCGAAAATACCTCAAGCCTCTGAAAATTTGAGCCAAGCGGGAATGCTTAACTTCAGGAGAAAGAAATCAGTAATTTACATCCAGTTCGAGCCAACAAGTATAAAGAGCCAAGCGAGTTCGAGCTAACGGGGTTCAAATGTATTTGAACTGTCGATAAAATCACTGAGCAGGTAACAGGTAGACCCTATTCAAAGGCACACAGTCAATACAATAACAGACACTTAAAGGGACTAGACACCATGGTCCCAAAATCGGCAAATACAGTATTTCCTCAAAACAAGCCTAGAATTATCAATACGAACTAGGATGAGGCCGATAATACATCATTTCACATGATAAAAAGAATATTTCGTCGCTGTCTCAGCTGAGTTTACCCGTTTCAAATGTTTCCCAGTTTATAGTGAGTATATTGAACATGTGAAAGACACCTGGTTAGTAAAGATACATATACCGACCGTTATTTTTAAATTCACTGGGATTTACGTGGTATCTTAAATTTGGCTAACAATCGAAATATAGCGATATCTGAACAACGTGTTGTTAAGGAGATCTAACATCTGATAATTGTTTAATCCTGAAAATCGAGCCGGGAGTCTGCCTGAGTATGAGGAATTCATGCTAAAAGCAGGGTTAAGGGGCTTATAATCATATTGCAATTATACTTCCTACTCTTTTCGCTGGATCTGTTCAACAACAATCAATCACTACATTACTTTGAAGTTAAAAGCCCCAAGTTGTTACAAACAACCAACTGAAAACAGGGCAAAGCCCAATTGTTGATACATTTTATTAAACAGGACATAACCCAAAAATTATACTTTTATTTAACAGTACATCACCCACTCATTGATATATTTTATTAAACAGGGCATAACTTATAAATTGATACATTTGATAAAACAGGACATAACCAATAAGTTGATACATTTTATCAAACAGGACATAACCCATTAGTTGATAAATTTTATCAAACAGGACATAACCCATTAGTTGATGAATTTTACTAAACCGGTCATAACCCATTAGTTGATACATTTGATAAAACAGGACATAACCAATTAGTTGATACATTTTATTAAACCGGACATAACCCATTAGTTGATACATTTTATTAAACCGGACATAACCCATTAGCTGATACATTTTATTAAACCGGACATAACGCATTAGTTGATACATTTAATTAAACCGGACATAACCAATTAGTTGATACATTTTATTAAACCGGACATAACCAATTAGTTGATACATTTTATTAAACCGGACATAACCAATTAGTTGATATATTTTATTAAACCGGACATAACCAATTAGTTGATACATTTTATAAAACAGGACATAACCCATTAGTTGATACATTTTATTAAACCGGACATAACCCATTAGCTGATACATTTTATTAAACCGGACATAACCAATTAGTTGATATATTTTATTAAACCGGACATAACCAATTAGTTGATACATTTTATTAAACCGGACATAACCCATTAGTTGATACATTTTATTAAACCGGACATAACCCATTAGCTGATACATTTTATTAAACCGGACATAACGCATTAGTTGATACATTTAATTAAACCGGACATAACCAATTAGTTGATACATTTTATTAAACCGGACATAACCAATTAGTTGATACATTTTATTAAACCGGACATAACCAATTAGTTGATATATTTTATTAAACCGGACATAACCAATTAGTTGATACATTTTATAAAACAGGACATAACCCATTAGCACTTACATTACATCAAAGTAAATCAATGTTTATCTTACAAATAGATGTTGAAAACAGTGCTCGGACTTTAGTTGAAATGATGGAGAAGAAACAATACTCTGAAGAAAGTAGGCATATATCACCGTTGAATCCGTAACAAATAAAGATACAACAAAAAACATTGCTAGTGTTATGAAAACGCGTGACCTAATTCAGAATCTGAAAGCTGATATTTACCGAAAACGTTGATGGATGTCTTAAGAAGAGAGCCTAAATTCCCGCGAGAAGAACATTAAATAGATTTTATTTTCATAAGAAAATTAACAAGAATCCACAGGAGCATGCCTAAAGGCAGAACATACTCCTACATCGGTAATCTAGTAGCGATGTTAAAGCTTACTTCAAAGATTGACCGTTTTGACAAAAAAATATTTTTGTCTTCGACGCACCCGATACATTCCTCCGCCTTGCATATACTATTCTATCCATACACCGCACTAACCTAGACTTCACTATGTATCATTATCAATGGATTGTGTGGCTATTAGTAAATACACGCAATGTAGAAGGCATATAATATTTTAGGTTAAGTAAACAACTAAATATCACTTCAGAAGTGATTATACGAACTGCAGGAAATGCAAAATAAATTAATGTGCTTTCGTTAGTTTTAGTCACAGCTTATTAGCACTTATATTCCTTGGCTGTCATAATCAAACAACGGTGTCCCCAGTAAAAGAGATCAAAAACGGCCACCAGAATGTCTTCTGCCATATTTCGGTCTTACCAGACTCAGAGGAACGGGGAAACAGTCAAAATTTTAAACGTTTCCCTTAACGCGCATTTCCAAGGATACTGGATAATAAACCTGTATTTGCATGAGCTATTTAAATCGTATGGCTCTCAAAGTTTATTAAAGAGTCCTCGTGGGCGAGCGGTTTTGTTGTCCGTTTCCAATATTTTCCTTGACTGTACCGGCCTCTCAATTTTTTACTAGTATTTCTTTATGCAATTTCGATGACAAAGAGTAAAAAAATTATTATTAAAGTCTTCAGACGTTTGAAAAACACGAGCGAGTCCCTTTCAAAAATAAAGGCCTAACTGACACAAACAAGAGCCTGACAATGGTTATTGCGGACACATATTTCTCACAGGAACACGAGTAAGATGAAGCATGTCGGCCACATCAGTCAAGAGATGACATTAGTCCCATAATCTCGTTCGTAAAAACCGTAAAAATATATTCATTCCCTCTTAAATTCCGGAAACGGAGGACTGTTGGTCATAAACGCGAGCAATGCAGTCAATTATTACAACTGAAACAGTATATGAGGAACCTTTACCAGGCATGCGTCCCTGTGGTACTTGCGGATTTAGCTTGCGGATTTAGCTCCTATAATAGTCAAAGTTCAATATCGGAGAAATAAAATGTAATAAAATGGGCTCAAAATAAAACATTTCGGTCTCAATGATGTTCAAATGGCTTTGGGGAGTACCCAAAAACCCCTGCCAATATTTTCAACCATTTCAATTTAAGGTATGAGGCAGGGGCGAATGTCAAAATATTGTGCCCTACTCTACGCCGTCTCTTACGTAAATTCCTGGTTCCGCCCTTGTATTGGGCAAAATGATATACAAATGTAAAAACGCAGGACCTGTCCCAACTTCTCCTAATCATTTGCTAATCATCCTTGTTTGATAAATCGAACATAGAGATTAAGGCTCCCTAAAATGAATGAGCAATTACTGGGTCATAGGTGAAAGGTATCTAACATTGCCGCCAGTGGGTTTGATTCCGAGTGTTGCTATGAACAGTAACATATACATAAGGCATTGGACAAATATTTGAAGCTATCCTAAATTTGGCCGATCTCTACGGAAACCAGCATAACATGAATTATTTGATTACATGCTATGAATATTATATAATGTTTTATACAATAAGCATTTCCTGTCGTATGGTGACAGTTGACTTATAAAAAAGCACCATTCAATATGGCATAACCAATTAGCACTAATATGTGATTAAACACCACCAATGTTGCTCTTATGTAAGTTAATACAAGATACATTTTATTTCCAATTATGGGTCTTGTAATATATGACTTGTGAACCACAGTATATAAGTAGTGTAGAGAAAAAGAAACCAAGATGTTTATGCAAATAAAGCATAACACTAATTGTTTCAAAGAAACATTTAAGTGGGTCAAAACACTTTAACATGTTTCCCACTCTTCTTTTCTATCCTTCAGAAAAACTGTAAAAGGGGCGAAACTGTGTTCAGACCTAAGCGCAAATGGTAATAAATAACTGGAATAAAATAGGCACAAATCACGCTCGCATCCTGAACAATTATTCTACAAAATACATTTGCAATCTGTTACAACTTGATAGTGTAATCTGATTCAACAAAGAGCGTTACTTGATTTCTTAAAAACGAGAGCAAGAATCCCTGGAGGAAGAACTTGATATTCTGCTTAATCAATGTTGAAAACTACACTCTAAAACACAATACATGTTTCAATAGAAAACCCAGATAATTCTTTATGTGAAGCATTCGGCAAATTTGATTCACACGAAATAACAATTAGAATTGTTTATTGTTCAAAGTGGACTATGTTGTTTTTTATACTCCCTATAATGGCAAATTCGCATACAATCGGTAATGATAGTTTGTTCCGGAACTGGCATCTGAAAAGATCAAATATTTATAAACTGGAATCAATCCAGACGACACTGAATGTAAATATGTTTTGTAAATAGGATAAATAATATTGCGTACCCAATAAACAACTTGCATTTTACTAAAGCATACAATGAAAACTACAGGGACAAAAAAACAAATCGCCTGATATTTATCAATGGTCATGCTCCGAGGCACAAGACCAAGGCGTAAAAAATGGAGTATGCAGACACATATCTGCCCCACCCTACCCCGCATTAATTGCACATGAGCACATATCCAATCTGTTGGCAAAAAATATCAACAAGTGACAAAGCATTGTCGGATACACTGTTACACTTCTACGCTATGCTTCGTTTTGTACTTTGGGCAATTTAACTAAGAAAATCTCGCAATCGTGTATAATTAATGAAGCAGCAGTTGCTTTGGTTAAGCAAGGTACCAGATTATTTCAATTTCGCCTGATTGAACCGGTTCCGCCTTCTCATAACAATAAGAATTGTCAGCAGCCAAGACCACTACGCCATCGAGGCTAATGCCACTTCAGGGTTAGTAAAAAACATTTAAATGCAAATTCATTGAAAGTAGAGTTGTCTTCCCTGGCTCATGCATATTCATTAAAACGAGATTTTGTCAATGTTTATGAAGTATAGCGTGGTTGCCGATGATGGTGTCGAACATGCCATTACCACGTTGTAAAAATACTTTTTTTCCCTCGTAATGTCCGCAACCGATATATTTTCCGCAATAAATGTGAACTATAAAATAGTAAAGTATAGCAGCAAGAGCACGATGTATGGCACTTTTTGTCATATGTATATCCCTTGGAAATTGACCTAGATATATACATTAAAAGCGTACGGAATAAGTATAAGTCCTGAATTTCTCGTACCGAAATATCTATATCATTTGTTATATCAAAATAAGGTAATGAACCGCATTTACAGATACATTATTTTGGTCTTACCAAACTCAGAGGAAAAGGGAACAAGAGATGTTTGTCAAACATTATGCCCCCCCTGAGCGCCATGTTGTCAGGATTATATGGACAATTGAATGAAATATGCATGGACCGAAATGGCAGCTGATTTGTTGCTGTTTTAAGATTATGACCATTAAAGTGTTAGGATAAAGTGTGTTATGACCGTCATGACTTTTGACTCCATGAACTCAAAATCCAGAGTCATCAGCTGGTCACCGGAAACCTAAATGTCAAGTTTGAGGGCAATGGGTGCAGGCATTGTCAAGTTATCACAAGACAAGTTTTTTTCGTTCAAGGTCACTGTGACCTTGACCTTTGACCTGATGACCCCTTAAATCATAAGGGGTCATCTACAAGTCAGATGCAACTCCAAGTCAAGTTTGAAGGCCATGGGTTCAGGCATTGTTGAGTTATCACTCGGACAACCATTTACCATTCAAAATCACTGTGACCTTGACCTTTGGCTCTATGAATCCTTAAATCAATAAGGGTGATCTACTGGTCAGGCTTAACATCCATGTCAAGTTTAATGATCATAGGTTCAGGCATTGTTGAGAAATCAGTGGGGGAAGATTTGTTAACTTTTTTGCGTTAAAGGTTACTGTGACATTGACCTTGGCCTGATGACCCCCAAAGTCGATAGGGGTCATCTACTGGGCAGGCCCAACCTTCATGTCAAGTTTGATGACCATAGGTCCAAGAATTGTCGAGTTTGCTTTCAAGGTCACTGTGACTTTGACCTTTGACCCCTAAAATCAATAGGGGTCATCTACTGGTCAGGCCCAACCTCTATGTCTAGTTTGAGGGCCATGGGTGCAGGCATTGTTGAGTTATCACTTGGACAACCTTTTATCATTCAAGGTCACTGTGACCTTGACCCAATGACCCCTAAAATTAATAGGGACAATCTTCTGGCCAGGCTCAATCTCCAAATCAAGTTTGAGGGCCATGGGTGCAGGCATTGTCGAGTTATCACTCGGACAACCTTTTACCATTCCAGGTCACTGTGACCTTGACCTTTGGCCAGATGACCCCCAAAAACCATAGGGGTCATCTCCTGGTCAGGCCAATTCTCCAAGTCAAGTTTGAGGGCCATGGGTGCAGGCATTGTTGAGTTATCAATCGGACAACCTTTTACCATTCAAGGTCACTGTGACCTTGACCTTTGGCCCAATGACACCCAAAAACAATGGGGGTCATCTACTGGTCAGGCCCAACCTTCAAGTCAAGTTTGAGGGCCATGGGTGCAGGCATTGTTGAGTTATCACATGAACAACCTTTTACCATTAAAGGTCTCTGTGACCTTGACCTTTGACCCATTGAGCCCAAAAAACAATAGGGGTCAGCTACTGGTCAGGCCTAACCTCCAAGTCAAGTTTGAGGGCCATGGGTGCAGGCATTGTCACGTTATCACTCGGACAACCTTTTACCCTTCAAGGTCACTGTGACCTTGACCTTTGGCCTGATGACCCCCAAAAACAATAGGGGTCAACTACTGGTCAGGCCCAACATCCATGTCAAGTTTGAGGGCCATGGGTGCAGTCATTGTTGAGTTATCACTCGGACAAGCTTTAAAATTATTTTACCATTAAAGGTCACTGTGACCTTGACCTTTGACCCGATGACCCCCAAAATCAATAGGGGTCATCTACTGGCCAGGCCCAACCTTCATGTGAGATATCAGTGGGGGAAGATTTGTTAACTTTTTTGCGTTAAAGGTTACTGTGACATTGACCTTGGCCTGATGACCCCCAAAGTGGATAGGGGTTATCTACCGGTACTGAGCAGGCCCAACCTTCATGTCAAGTTTGATGACCATAGGTCCAAGAATTGTCGAGTTTTCTTTCAAGGTCACTGTGACCTTGACCTTTGACCCCTAAAATCAATAGGGGTCATCTACTGGTAAGGCCCAACCTCCATGTCAAGTTTGAGGGCCGTGGGTGCAGGCATTGTTGAGTTATCACTTGGACAACCTTTTATCATTCAAGGTCACTGTGACCTTGACCTTTGGCCCAATGACCCCTAAAATTAATACGGACAATCTTCTGGCCAGGCTCAACCTCGAAATCAAGTTTGAGAGCCATGGGTGCAGCCATTGTCAAGTTATCACTCAGATAACCTTTTACCATTCCAGGTCACTGTGACCTTGACCTTTGGCCCAATGACCCCTTAAATCAATAGGGACCATCTTCTGGCCAGGCCCAACCTCAAAGTCAAGTTTGAGGGCCATGGGTGCAGGCATTGTCGAGTTATCACTCGAACAACCTTTTACCATTCCAGGTCACTGTGACCTTGACCTTTGGCCAGATGACCCCCAAAAACCATAGGGGTCATCTCCTGGTCAGGCCAATTCTCCAAGTCAAGTTTGAGGGCAATGGGTGCAGGCATTGTTGAGTTATCAATTTGACAACCTTTTACAATTCAAGGTCACTGTGACCTTGACCTTTGGCCCAATGACCCCCAAAAACAATGGGGGTCATCTACTGGTCAGGCCCAACCTCCAAGTCAAGTTTGAGGGCCATGGGTGCAGGCATTGTTGAGTTATCACTCGAACAACCTTTTACCATTCAAGGTCACTGTGACCTTGACCTTTGACCCATTGAGCCCAAAAAACAATAGGGGTCAGCTACTGGTCAGGCCCAACCTCCAAGTCAAGTTTGAGGGCCTTGGGTGCAGGCATTGTCACGTTATCACTCGGACAACCTTTTACCATTCAAGGTCAGTGACCTTGACCTTTGGCATGATGACCCCAAAAAACAATAGGGGTCATCTACTGGTCAGGCCCAACCTCCATGTCAAGTTTGAGGGCCATGGGTGCAGGCATTGTTGAGTTATCACTCGGACAAGCTTTAAAATTATTTTACCATTAAAGGTCACTGTGACCTTGACCTTTGACCCGATGACCCCCAAAATCAATAGGGGTCATCTACTGGTCAGACCCAACCTTCATGTGAAGTTTGATGACCATACGTCCAGGAATTGTTGAGTTATCACTCGGACAAGCTTTGGTCTACCGACGGACATACCGACCGACCGACCGACCGACCGACCGACCGACATACCGACATGCCTGTGCAAAGCAATATACCCCTCTTCTTCGAAGGGGGGCATAAAAAGTAAAAATCTTAAACGTTTCCCCTTAACGCGCATTTCCGTGGATACTGGATAATAAACCTGTATTTGTTGCGTTTGCATGAGCTATTTAAATCTTATGGCTTTCAAAGAGAGCATTTTCTGTCTAAAAGCTGGGTTTTTCCTTGAAATTATTCAATTTATATTCCGTGTTTTAATATCTCCGTTCGGTGCATTTAATAACTGGAATTTCTTCATTTTAGAAATTTTGTTGACAGCCAATTGATGAATTGCCCAAACATAATAGTTCTTGCAATTGATTCTTTGTTGCAAGACTAAAGCATAGAAAGTGCAATTTTGAGACAAATCGAAACGAAGAAATGAACTAGAGGTTGCATTTTTTGAAATGGCGCCTGTCTCCCCCATTGTATGGCCATAGGTTGGTAATAATCAATGATGGACATGAAATGTGTACTTATAGACTAAACACGAACAAAGTTTAACATAGGGTTCTTTTACCGCTCATGACCAACCTGTATACCAAGTATGAAGTTCCTGGGTCCATGTTTTAAGTTCTTTGGTGCAAGCGCTCTTAGTTATTCAACGACAAACCTGGGGTTTTCAGCTCAAGGTCACGTTCACATTGACCTCTTGACCTACTCATGCCGAATGTGTCACTACCAACCGGCATACCAAGTATGCTTTTGCGCTTTTTAAATCGGGAATTCGTGGCTACGTTTCTATTTTTGAAGAAAAAACATATTAAAGACTAAAAAAAAATTATCTGTACCTAAATGATCTGGGGTGACGATCAGAGACGATCGTTAAGGCGATCGTTAGCTGATTTTGGTCGTACGACCAAAATTACCGATCCGCACCGTTTCAGAGACGCAACGTGCACCTGCCTTATCGTTAATATTGCTCGTAAACCTACGACCGGTAAGAGGCACTCGTTAACTTAACGATCAAGATGGCGGACGAAGATTTTCTCCATATCAAAGTATATTTTTACTTTTTATTAACATTTCAGAGTTTAATATTACGTGTAGCATGTTCGCTGGTGTGGAATTTTCAAACTATGTCTAAAAATAGCTGAAAACAGTACGAACATCTTCTATTTCCGCCGTTCTGTCAAAAACGGATTTTACCTGTAGAAGATGTAAGCTTTTTGTTATATTTTGTTAATGTGCTGATATTGAGTACATCTAAAACATGGAATATGATGTTGAATTGATTTGGTTCCATTGCTGTTTAATATGTCATGTAAAACATGTTCTTGAAATTCTTCTATTTCGGATGGTTTTTAATTCGGATAAACAAATGCCTGTATATATTTTGTTGTTATATTACCGGTCTTTGTGGCATGTAGTCAGTGAATTATTAAACAGTGTTACCATATTATCATGTCATGATATAACATAATTATTTTCCTTAATTTTACACATCTAAAACTGATGCTAAATATGTAAATATAGATACTGTACAGTAATGTAAACAACACTGTCACAACAAATAAGTTGATTATTGGCTACTTTAATACCATGAACACTATCGGGTGACAATGTAATCATTTTAGTTCACCTTTACTTGTAATTGAAACTTGTTTTAGTAAGGTAGCATATGGTATATGTAGAACTTTGTAGTATATATGTACATATGTGAGTTTTCAACTGACAAAGGTTAAATCTTGTCTTTTTCACTCATACCATTTGATGCCAAGTATACAATGAAAATTGACAACAGAAGTGTCATGGTCTTGGTGGAAAAAGCCTTGCTCTTCATTGACCTCTGTTTAATATTGGTATGGAAAAGGGAATTAAATTCTAATGTTGGTTTTATGAATAATAATGGAGGTATATTCAACATATGAACACACTGCCATAAGGACTAATGTAGAAACTAAACTGTAAAACCATATTATGTACCTGCAGTTAATGCACAGGCTATGTACAGATGCTTATTGATATTCTATGTTTTCATTTTTTTAGTGTTTTTGCTTTTTAAATATTGTTTAAGTTAATTATTTCAGGCTGGTTATAGAAAACCATCAGGAATGCTTCAAGCTGGCAATGGAGGGAAATGTAAAAGTAGGTAGGAAATGATAAAATGCAATAAGATATCAACCGATTTTATGAATAATACAATAAAATGAATTTCATACTGATACAATGTTGGGCATCTTACTTTGAGCAGTTAACTGGTATAGCATAATTGTTATTTAACTTATATGAACATTAAACAAGAAATAAAATGTGACCAGAATGGTGTTTTTCATGTTTTCTTAAATACCCTACTTATTTATTTTTTTAAAAAGACAATAATTTTCATAAAATATCCCACTAAAATGGGAATGAAAAGTATGTGTTTCTTGTTGTTTAACCATTAAAAGGCGTTTTCATAAATGCATTTTATTGTGCTGTATTAAACAATATTTTGTCTTTTTCAGGACACTGAAAAATTACAAGGTTTAGAATATGCTCACAGTCAGTCTTCAAGATACTCACCTTAAAGGTTCCAGTGTGTTTTAGGAGACTTTGTCGGAACAGTACTTTATACCTACATACACTGGAGATACCAGACCCAGCAGATAACTACAGATATATTGACACAGAACCTGAAATTCATTGCATATCCCAACACAACATAAAACTTTAAACTGTTAAATAGGCAGTGAGGCATTTGTGTGTAACTTTCATTATTTGAAATGAAATTTCTTATTTATTTAAGTTTGACTTTGCATTTAAAAGCCATTGGCATTAGATTTTCCAAATATATATATATATATATACAGTTTCAACTGTGATGTATATCCAGTTGTACATGTTTCCTCTAAGGATTAAAACACTTCTGAATTGTATAGGAAAATCTAAATGATTCATTTATTCAAACTTATGATAGTATATAAAACACACATTACCATGGTTGATCATGTAAACATTCATACTATCTTATTATAGAAATTAAGTGCATTTTTTTTTATATTTCTGAATACATTTATTTTTACTTTGACTGTCTCGTGTATAAACACAGAATGCTACATAAATTGTATACTCCAGTGTATATCATGACATGACTGAAATAGATAATAGATAATATTTGCATGAAACTCTGAACACTTAACCACTATGGCAAGTTAAGATACTTTTTGTTGAATAATGTGTTTTGAAGAGACGACCTTGTAAAATAGCTGTATTTCTTTTAGTAATTTTGTGTATTTGAAGCATGTCTGCAAATGTAGATTTTATCATGTATTTTGAATGGATCTGAAATGCTGTTTATTTAACTGTTATAACAACGATTGACACAATAAAGATGGATTTATGAATTGTCTTCATACAAAAAATCCATCCAGTCGATCTATTATCATCATCATCATCATCATCATCATCATCATCATCATCATCATCATCATCATCATCGTCATCATCATATCATCATCATCATCATCATCATCATCATCATCATCATCATAATCATCATCATCATCATCATCATCATCATCATCATCATCATCATCATCATCATCATCATCATCATCATCATCATCACCACCACCATCATCATCATCATCATCATCATCATCATCATCATCATCATCATCATCATCATCATCATCATCATCATCATCATCATCAGCAGCAGCATCAGCATCATCATCAGCATCATCATTCATCATCATCATCCACCGCACCCACAACAACAACCACCACCACCAACTTCACCATCTTCATCATCATCCACATCATCAATCATCAGCAACATCTACATATCATCATCACGATCATTGTCGTCATCGTCACATCATAATTAGTATCATTGCCGTCGTCGCATTATCATTATTATTATCTTCATCTTAGTCGTCGTTGTCGCATTATCATTATAATACTCATAATATTCGTCTTCGTCGCCGCCGCATTATCACTACCGTCGTCATCGCATCATCATGATAGTGTCGTTGTCGTATTATTATTATTAAATTATCATTGCCGTTGTCGTCGCATCATCGAGACTATCATCATCAGCACCATTCTGCACGTTTGCATTTACTTTACAGAACATTCATAATACGCATACTATAATATTTCACTTATCAAAGACGAATTTAAAGAAAAATCACCAGCCAGAAAAAACAACGTATTTTGTTGTTGTCCAATTTTCATTATAATTACACAAATTTTAAAATGAGCGTCGGAACCCGCCACCGCCTCCATCACAAAAAACCCGGATGAGGATGTACTTAAGATACAAATGTAACATTAATAGCAGAATAGCGACCGCGAGTTTGTATCATTTGTGCAAATCATTATAAAAAGGAGAGTTACATTAATTGATTCCCTTCAAGAGATTATCATTATCATTATTATTATCATTATCATTATCATTATCATTATTATTATTATTATCATATCATTATCATTATTATCATTATTATTATTATCATTATCATTATCATTATTATTATTATTATCATTATCATCATTATCATTATCATTATCATCATCATTATTATTATTATTATCATTATTATTATTATTATCATTATCATCATTATCATTATCATTATCATTATCATTATTGTTATTATTATTATTATCATTATTATTATTATTATTATTATTATTATTATTATTATTATTCATTATTATTATTATTATTATTATTATTATTATTATTATTATCATTATCATTATCATTATCATCATCATTATTATTATCATTATCATTATTATTATTATTATCATTATCATCATTATCATTATCATTATCATTATCATTATTGTTATTATTATTATTATCATTATTATTATTATTATTATTATTATTATTCATTATTATTATTATTATTATTATTATTATTATTATTATTATTATTATCATTATCATTATCATTATTTTTATTAGTAGTAGTATTATTATTATTATCATTATCATTATTATTAGTATTATTATTATTATCATTATCATTATTATTAGTATTATTATTATTAAATTTATTATTATTATTATCATTATCATTATTATCATTATTATTATCATTATTACTATTATTATTATTATTACTATTATTACTATAATTATCATTAATAAAAAAGGCTGGTGCGCTCATTATTTTTATAAAAGACGAATGAGTAAAACAAGATGTGGCCAAAATTCAGCCCACTTCCCTCCTGTTTTTTTTTAATAGCTCCGTTCAAGAAAAAATAGTTATATTGTGCCTCTTTAAACAAATACAGAAATATCTACCAAATATGTGTTTTAATGATAAGCATTCTAATTTCCTTTTCCATATCCAGCATACCGTTTTCTGATCCCTCCTGATTTTTTTTCCTCTTCCCAGGTAAAATATCCCGTTTTAGGAAATATGTTGTATAGTTTGCGCCTTTATTAAACTTACTGAGAAATACCTACCTAATATGTGTATTTATGATAAGCATTCTAAGTTCATGTTCCATATTCAGCATTTCGCTTTCTGATCCCATATCAAGCCATGTGTTGCCTTGTTGATACTGCTTCTTATTGGTAACGCAACTAAATGTATAGATAAATAGGTAACGGATTATTTCAGGAACATACTTTTTCTCTCAAAGAGACTGCTCCGAATAATTCAGCTGTTTAAATTGTGCTTATATTGCGGAACAAGTACTCAAATATAAATGAGACTGACTTATGACGTAATTTCCGGATTGGTTATTCAGTGAATTGGCCTGTCAAAGCTGAGTGCAGTCCATTCGCTTTAAATAAGAACTTGTTCAAATGAGGCATAAACTACAAGAAGCACCTCGATTGGAAGGTTTTCCGGTGTCCTTTTCCACGTCTTATTCGATGTATTACCATGTAATCATCTGTTATTTTATGCGTGTTTACCAACCGAACTCGACGTGATGCAAGATGACCTATCATAATATCATCTATATATATCACCTATAAAAAAAATAATTGAACAAAATTACACATAAGCAATTTGTTTTATACAGATAATGAACTTAAAACAATATTTCAAACTATTTCAAACTTTCGACGATCCTCATCTCTTTGTTTCTTTTTTCTCAGTTGAGTCATGAATAATTGATTGTTATTATAATTAATTCAAATTACTCGCAAATATTCTAGACGGAATATCTCATTAACACATTGTAAAACTCTCTTGTCAGCTTTTTATAGTGACACTCTTATTCAAAATCAATACCAACACATGTATAACAAACATAAATTTTGAGTGATACACCTTTAACTACTTACTAAAGAATACATTTTAGGAAAATATTAATTATTGATAACCAGATCGTAACCGTGTATTTATTGGCTGATAACAAGATTGTAACCGTCTACTTAATGGCTGATAACAAGATTGTAACCGTGTATTTAATGGCTGATAACCAGATCGTAACCGTGTATTTAATGGCTGATAACCAGATCGTAACCGTGTATTTAATGGCTGATAACCAGATCGTAACCGTGTATTTAATGGCTGATAACAAGATCGTAACCGTGTATTTAATGGCTGATAACAAGATTGTAACCGTGTATTTAATGGCTGATAACCAGATCGTAACCGATTATTTAATGGCTGATAACAAGATTGTAACCGTGTATTTAATGGCTGATAACCAGATCGTAACCGTGTATTTAATGGCTGATAACCAGATCGTAACCGTGTATTTAATGGCTGATAACAAGATTGTAACTGTGTATTTAATGGCTGAAAACGCAAAAATATTAAATGATCGATGAGTGTAAAAAGATGTTCTGTGATCTACTATAGTCTCATAGGGTAGAAATACTGTGTTTTCTGCACCTTGCTTTCAAATTAAATTCGTTATCCTTCATATGAAACATTGTCTTCGACATTTATTCATCCTTTTCGGTATATAAAACAATTGTATTTATTGTGGTTAATCTTTTTTGGGAGAAAGAGTGCATCTTTAAACATCCTTTAATAAATATGCAGACGATCATTCCCAGAATGCTCCTTATTCTTAAAGACTAGCATTGGTTTGCATTTACCCTGGGGCAGAGGCAATTTAAATACAATTTCCTCATACAGTTTATTATCTCCTGTTGTCTGTTCTGATTCGGGACCACTTTTGCACCAGCAACAATTTTTCGCCCACCCTATAATGCCCTTGTTTGACAACTCCAATATGATTAAATTGTTTTCCAGAGTCTGGCTTCGGCTTCATCTATCATATCGAAACCATAACAAGGTACGTACTGGCTGGCTTTCGGAACTCTGTGAACACAAACTAAGCCTTCTTGAGAACCTATACATGCATGGTATTTAAAATCGGTAATTCTATGAGGTACCTTTACCAAGAGACAAACAACAACACAACACACAGACATACTACACATACAGGAAACTTGCGCCACATCGTTTTCACAATATTTATATTAAAGTATAAATGAGCTTTTTACCGAAGGTTAGAAACAGTGCAAGAGGTACAAACCATTCGACACAGAAAAATATTAAGAACAAGCCATTGTGCAGGAATAAATCAAGTCGACAGCAAAACAATCTTTGAATCAAACCATTCGAAAAAGAACAATTTCTTTTTACAAACCATTCGATAGAAAAAAAAACTTAGAACAAGCCATTCGATAGGATAAAACCTAAAGAAGAAACCACTAAGCTGTCTTAAATTTGGCTTAAAGTCGAAATATAGCGATATTAAGAGAACGGGCTTTTCAGAGAATCTAACATCTGATAATTGTTGATCCTGAAAAACTAGCCGGCAGTCTGTCTGAGTATGAGAAAGTCAAGTCAAAAACGAGGTGAAGGGGCTTGGATCCCAATAGAAATTAAACTTCCTTTTCTTTTCGCTGACTCTGTGTAATCAATCATTACATTACCTTGGAGTTAAAAGCCCAAAGTTGTTACAAACAACCAATCGAATAAGCATTTTCATTTGATAAAACCGAACATAACAATAAGTTGATACAGGACATAACCCATTAGTTGCTACATTTTATAAAACAGGATAATAATCAATTAGTTGGTACATTTTATCAAACCGGACACAACCAATTAGTTGATACATTTTATCAAACCGGACACAACCAATTAGTTGATACATTTTATCAAACCGGACACAACCAATTATTTGATACATTTTATTAAACAGGACATAACCCATTAGTTGATACATTTTTTTAAAAAGGACATAACCAATTAGATGATACATTTTATTAAACAGGACATAACCAAATAGTTGATACATTTTATTAAACAGGACATAACCAATTAGTTGATACATTTTATTAAACAGGACATAAACCATCAGTTGATACATTTTATTAAACAGGACATAACCCATTAGTTGATACATTTTTTTAAACAGGACATAACCAATTAGATGATACATTTTATTAAACAGGACATAACCAATTAGTTGATACATTTTATTAAACAGGACATAACCAATTAGTTGATACATTTTATTAAACAGGACATAAACCATCAGTTGATACATTTTATTAAACAGGACACAACCCATTAGTTGATACATTTTTTTAAACAGGACATAATAAATTAGATGATACATTTTATTAAACACGACATAACCAAATAGTTGATATATTTTATTAAACAGGACATAACCAAATAGTTGATACATTTCATTAAACAGGACATAACCTAATAGTTGATACATTTTATTAAACAGGACATAACCCATTAGTTGATACATTTTTTTAACGGGACATAACCAATTAGATGATACATTTTATTAAACAGGACATAACCAATTAGTTGATACATTTTTTTAAACAGGACATAACCAAATAGTTGATACATTTTATTAAACAGGACATAACCAATTAGTTGATACATTGTTTTAAACAGGACATAACCAATTAGATGATATATTTTTTTAAACAGGATATAACCAATTAGATGATATATTTTATTAAACAGTACATAACCCATTAGTTGATACATTTTATTAAACCGGACATAACCAATTAGTTGATACATTTTATTAAACAGGACATAACCAATTAGTTGATACATTTTTTAAACAGGACATAACCAATTAATTGATACATTTTATTAAACAGGACATAACCAAATAGTTGATACATTTTATTAAACAGGACATAACCAATTAGTTGATACATTTTTTTAAACAGTACATAACCCATTAGTTGATACATTTTATTAAACCGGACATAACCAATTAGTTGATACATTTTATCAAACCGGACACAACCAATTAGTTGATACATTTTATTAAACAGGACATAACCCATTAGTTGATACATTTTTTTTAACAGGACATAACAAATTAGATGATACATTTTATTAAACAGGACATAACCAATTAGTTGATACATTTTATTAAACAGGACATAACCCATTAGTTGATATATTTTATTAAACAGGACATAACCAATTCGTTGATACATTTTATTAAACAGGACATAAACCATCAGTTGATACATTTTATTAAACAGGACATAAACCATTAGTTGATACATTTTATTAAACAGGACATAAACCATTAGTTGATACATTTAATCAAACAGGACATAAACCATCAGTTGATACATTTTATTAAACAGGACATAAACCATTAGTTGATACATTTTATTAAACCGGACATAACCAATTAGTTGATACATTTTATCAAACCGGACACAACCAATTAGTTGATACATTTTATTAAACAGGACATAACCCATTAGTTGATACATTTTTTTAAACAGGACATAACCAATTAGATGATATATTTTATTAAACAGGACATAACCAGTTAGTTGATACATTTTATTAAACAGGACATAACCCATTAGTTGATATATTTTATTAAACAGGACATAACCAATTCGTTGATACATTTTTTTAAACAGGACATAACCAATTAGATGATACATTTTATTAAACAGGACATAAACCATCAGTTGATACATTTTATTAAACAGGACATAAACCATTAGTTGATACATTTTATTAAATAGGACATAAACCATCAGTTGATACATTTTATTAAACAGGACATAAACCATCAGTTGATACATTTTATTAAACAGGACATAAACCATCAGTTGATACATTTTATTAAACAGGACATAACCAATTCGTTGATACATTTTTTAAACAGGACATAACCAATTAGATGATACATTTTATTAAACAGGACATAAACCATCAGTTGATACATTTTATTAAACAGTACATAACCCATTACTTGATACATTTTATTAAACCTGACATAACCAATTAGTTGATACATTTTATCAAACCGGACACAACCAATTAGTTGATACATCTTATTAAACAGGACATAACCCATTAGTTGATACATTTTTTTTAAACAGGACATAACCAATTAGTTGATACATTTTATTAAACAGGACATAACCAGTTAGTTGATACATTTTATTAAACAGGACATAACCCATTAGTTGATACATTTTATTAAACAGGACATAACCTATTCGTTGATACATTTTTTTAAACAGGACATAACCAATTAGATGATACATTTTATTAAACAGGACATAAACCATCAGTTGATACATTTTATTAAACAGGACATAAACCATTAGTTGATACATTTTATTAAACAGGACATAACCAATTAGATGATACATTTTATTAAACAGGACATAAACCATCAGTTGATACATTTTATTAAACAGGACATAAACCATTAGTTGATACATTTTATTAAACAGTACATAACCAGTTAGTTGATACATTTTATTAAGCAGGACATAACCCATAAGTTATACATTTTATTAAACAGGACATAAACCATTAGTTGATACATTTTATTAAACAGGACATAACCAATTAGATGATACATTTTATTAAACAGGACATAACCAATTAGTTGATACATTTTATTAAAGCTGCATTTTTATTTTTTATCTTGGAATTAGAAAAGAAATGCGTAAATATCTGCTAACCAGTGATGAAAGACTGCTGACAAAAGATCAGATCGCAGATGATCATATTTCAATTCCAAATTTAATGTTTTATGGCTTAAACCGTTACTAACGGTTTAAGAAAAATGCATAAAACATCACTTTTTGGACGGAAATATGTAAAGCTGCGATTTGATCTTTTGTCAGCAGTCTTTTACCACTGTTTTGCAGATATTTACGCAAAAATTGGCTCGTTCCAAGACAAAAAATTAAAAAAGTTGTCAAAACGTTCAATCTGTGAGAGTGCAGCTTTAAACAAGACAAAACCCATTAGTTGATACATTTTATTAAACCGGACATGACCAATTAGATGATTAATTTTATTAAACAGGACACAACCCATTAGTATTGTCATTTCATCAAAACCAAATCAATCACTCTCTCACATATGGATGCCAAAAGCAGTGCTCTGACTTAAGTTGAAATGATGGAGAAAAAACTACTTGAACCAAAATAAGCATATATCACCGTTGAATCCGTAACAAATTAATCCTCAAAAACTGCTAATATTGTGTAAATCACGTGCCCTCATTCTGATTCTGTAAACCGATATTATCCGTAAACGTTAATGGATGTCTTAAGAAGAGAGCAGAATTCCCTAAAGGAAGAACATTTAGATTTCTCCGCATAATAAAATTAACAAGAAACCACAGGAACTTGCCTTAAAGCAGAACATATTCCTTCATTGGTAGTCTAGTGATATTGGACACAGCCATGTTAAAACTGCACTCTCACAGATTGACCGTTTTGACAACTTTGTTTTTATGTTTGTCTTTAAATGAGCCAATTTTTGCCTACATGTCTGAACAGTAAAAACCAGTGATACACGACTGCAGGTAAAAGATCAGATCGCAGTTTTCCAGGTTTGCGTTCAAAGATTGATATGTATAGGTAAAAAATTACATGTACTAACGCTTTCAGACAAATGACTTTTTCGGCAGTTTTCCGAATAATTAAGATCTGTTCTATTGTGAATCACCTTATGACTGAATGAAATATGGTTGTCCGGTTAGCGCAGTGGTTAGCGCACTCGCTTCTTACCTAGGCGACCCGGTCGGGTTCGATTCCCGGCTTGGGCGCATGTGAGTTTGGTTTGTGGTCACCAAGCCGGACAAGTGGGTTTCCTCCAGGTTTACAACACAAGACCACACTCTCGCGTAAAATCGTGCCAACGAGAGTGATTGATATAATGTTGTTATAACTTGTTTCACAATCGTTGTGAAATAAATAATTTTAAACTAATTGAAGTCATTGATACCAAAATCAGCCGATTCTGAGACAAAGATGGTTTTTAAAACAAACAGTCAAAACTGCTAATCTGTGAGAGTGTAGCTTTAAAGTAAGGAACTAAAAATACTCTGGGAATTAAAAGCACTACAGAATGTATCCCATGCGGAACTGTTTTGGCCTTAAGCCATAACCAATGTGATTGTACCATCAGCCAGCTTTGTCAGCTTTACGGACAATCTTCACGCGTATGGTTTCAAAATACCGCATAGTTTTTAGTTTTATGTAGTCTGATATCGAACAGTACTGCTTTGGCCTAATATGTCTGCAATGCCGATAAAAATAGAACCTAAATTACTTATTTTATGACGTTTATCTTAATATGTACCCGTGTTTAAAATACTGTTTTTTTAGTCAAAGGCGTACCATGAGAAAAATATAATACATCTTTATGTTGAATGAAATGTGAATGGGCTCACGTATAAAATACTTAGACAAATACATATGACTGTTAAAATTAACGAAAATCTGTGTTTGCCGGCTGCAATGTTTCTTAGTAATAGCCTTGTCGGTTATATTTGTATGCTTCAAAATAGAACTTGTACTTAACGGGAGTTAAAGCTGCACACTCACAGATTGAACGTTTTGACAACTTTTTTTTATTTTTTGTCTTGGAACGAGCCAATTTTTTGCGAAAATGCATGGAAACCAGTTATATAAGACTGCTGACAAAAATTAGATCACAGATTATTATATTTAAGTTCAAAAATCGATGTTTTGTGCATTTTTCTTAAACATTAATTTTCGAACGGAAATATGAAAATCTGCGATCTGATCTTTTGTCAGCAATCTTTTACCATTGGTTTGCAGATATTAACGCAAAAATTTGCTCTTTCCAAGCCATAAAATAAAAAAGTAGTAAAAACCGTATATCTGTGAGAGTGCAGCTTTAAACCCATGCCGCGAACATGAAATTATCTTAAACTAGAAATTTTGTTTTCGAACCGCCGCCTTCTGATGTATCCCCTTAAATGTGAGCTTAATTGAAAAGAGGTAATATTCAAAAAGGGGGTATGTCATTCAATTTCAATGAATTTGACTGCCTTCATGTAGTGGTAACTACATGTATATATGATCCATTATTCATTCAATTCCTTTAAGTTGCAGTATTCAATGTGTGTATACCACGTGCTTAATTTCGTTTGTCGAAGTGTTTTAAGAAACTAAACTCCCAATCAAACTCTGGTAAAAGTCCGAAGGCGGGGCTCCGTAGGCGGCGTAGATTGCGCTTTGTTTCATTTCAAATGGTGAAGAAATAGTAAAGAAATCTTTGTTTAAAGTCTACATTCGAACCAAAATATTGCCTTCCGACGTAGCATTTATGACGCCATTTATCACGTGGTATACATACACACTGGTATTTTTTATCTTTGTTCCAAGTTTCAAACAATTCCTTCAAATAGCTGTTAAGTTAGGCTCCGGACAAAATTTTGGTTGAAGTAAAATGAAGAATTGGAAGAAAAATAGATATAAGAATAATAATAAGAATAAGAATAATGACAATTACAATATGTCTTCCTTTCAGACGAGGGGGGGGGGGGGGGGGGGGGCGGCATAATAATAAAATGGAAACTTTAGGGACAACAAACCTAGTTGCCAGAATGTATCAGAGGCCCTGTTTAGGGGCACAAGTTTAAGGCCTATCAGAAACTCAACGAGAGACACAAAATGGTACACGTATTACCGTCGTTGCCCACGGTTCTTAATTCAGTTAAACTTCATAAACACCGTGGGACAATTGACTAACGTTTTTATTAACATGCATGAGACGGGGGAGACTACACTTCTTCCAATGAATTCGCATGTAACAATTAAATATTATTTAATAACCCTATAGTGTCAGTGGCCTCAGTGGCCGGGTGGTCTTGACTGCAAGAAAATACAATTTAACTGCAAAGGCGCATCCGGTTCCCTTCCGGCTTTCACCAGAGTATTTTCTACGGGAAAAAAACTGGTACCTTGCCGAGCCAATGAAACTGCTTCATTAAGTATTTATGATAACGAGATGTTTACAGCCAAAATCACCCACGGTACACAACAAAGCATAGCGTAGTATTGTATCGGGGGCATCCGACGACGTCCTTGTACATGCAGACACATATCCCCCATCGGAACAAGGGCAAGGTGTTTGCCTGTTGGCCACGTCGGTCAAGATGTGACATTAATCCCATCAACTCGTTCGTAAAACATATTAATTCACAAGCAATTTCCGACAATCATGGGTTTTCCGTCATAAACGCGGACAAGGAAATCATAACTTACAACATAGACGATCGTAATTAAGATTAATGGAAATATTGTTTCGAGATTTACGTTTCTGTGATGTTGGTAAAGAATTGGTAGTTGGTAGGCGATCCAACGGATTATTCATGAACGCCCGGAATGTACCAGATTGCACCATTGTTTTCAAACTTTTCCGAGGAAGTATGCCCCTGGGCCCCACTGGCAGAATTATGAACCTATTTTTTCAGGTGCACCCGGTTCAATTACGGCTTTCGCCATAATATTTTTTCTACGGGAAAACACCTGGTACCTCGCCGAGCCAATGAAACTGCCTCATTAATTATTTATGATTACGATATTTTACTAGTCAAATCGCCCACGGTACACAACCAAGCATGGAGTAGTACCGTATTGGGGTCATCCGATGATGTACTTGTATATGCAGACACATATCCCCCGATGGAACATGGGCAAGGTGTTTGCCTGTTAGTCACATCGGTCAAGAAGTGACATTAATCCCATCACCTCGTCCGTAAAACATATTAATTCACAAGCAATTTCCGGATATGATGGATATTCCGTCATTAACGCGGACAAGGAAATCATAAATTCCTACATAGACGATCGTAATTAAGATAAATGGAAATATATTTTTCTGGATTAATATTTCTGTCATGTTGGTTAAGAATTGGTAGTTGGTAGGCGATCGAATTGGTAGTTGGTAGGCGATCAAATTGGTAGTTGGTAGGCGATCAAATTGGTAGTTGGTAGGCGATCAAACGGAAAATTAATGTTTTCAAACATCTTAGAACTCATTCGGAGCTCCTTGGCCATTCTTTTTTTATCGAAAACAACGAAAAATCGGATGTATGCCGGTACATCAGCGGAAGTAGTTCGTATTTTTTTAATCATATTCTTAATTTAATGTACTGTTTTAGCTTCCGGAGTATGTAAACCGTCCACATACATCCGAGGTTGTTTTCGAGAAAAATGGCCGATGAGTTCCGAATGCTTAGAACGATGCCGATAAAATAAGCGACTTTCCCTATCGTTTTCATTGGTTAATTAAAAATACACAATCATATTTCAAGTTTATACATATCACCCTCACTGCTGCACATACAAGGTGTCGGCGATATCAGTCACGAGGTGACAATAACTCTTCTCGACTCCGTGAAAAAACTTCGACTAAAATTGACGATCGCTGTTAAGATTAATGGAAATATTTTTATTATATTGATATTCCTATGAAAGTGGTAAAGAACAAGAGATGTTTGTCAAACAGTATCCCCCCCCCTCTGAGCGCCATGTTGTCAGGATTATATGGACAATTGAATGAAATATGCATGGACCGAAATGACAGCTGATTTGTCACTGACATTGGATGCCGTTGAGGCAGTTTTAAGATTATGACCATTCAAAGTGTGAGGATAGAGTGTGTTATGACCATGACCATGACCTTTGACTCTCTGACTTCAAAATTCATAGGAGTCATCAGCTGGTCACCAAAAATCTAAATGTCAAGTTTGAGGGCCATTGGTGCAGGCATTGACAAGTTATCACACAGACAATATTTTTTAGTTCAAGGTTACTGTGACCTTGACCCCTAAAATCATAAGGGGTCATCTACAGGTCAGACACAACTCCAAGTCAGGTTTGAGGGCCATGGGTGCAGGCATTGTCGAATGATCACTCAAAACATTTTCGCATTCAAGTTCACTGTGAACTTGACCTTTGACCCAATGACTCCTAAAATCAATAAGGGTCATCTCCTGGTCAGGCCCAACTTTCATGTCAATTTTGATGATCATAGGTTCAGGCATTGTTGAGATATCACTGGGAGAGGATTTGTTAACTTTTTTGCGTTAAAGGTTATTGTGACCTTGACCTTGGCACAATGACCCCCTAAATCCAGAGGGGTCATCTACTGGTCAGGCCCAACCTCCATGTCAAGTTTGAGGGCCATGGGTGCAGGCATTGTCGAGTTATCACACGGACAACCTTTCACCATTCAAGGTCATTGTGACCTTGACCTTTGGCCCGATGACTCCAAAAAACAAAAGGGGTCATCTACTGGTCAGGCCCAACCTTCAAGTCAAGTTTGAGGGCCATAGGTGCAGGAATTGTCGAGTTATCTCTCGGACAACCTTTCACCATTCAAGGTCACTGTGACCTTGACCTTTGACCCGATGACCCCAAAAACATTAGGGGTCATCTACTGTTTAGGCCCAACCTCCAAGTCAAGTTTGAGGACCATGGGTGCAGGCATTGTCGAGTTATCAAACGAACAACCTTTTACCATTCAAGGTCACTGTGACCTTGACCTTTGGCCTGATGACCCCCCAAAACAATAGGGGTCATCTACTGTTTAGGCCTAACCTCCAAGTGCAGTTTGAGGGCCATGGGTGCAGACATTGTCGAGTTATCACACGGAAAACCTTTTACCATTCAAGGCCACTGTGACCTTGAGCTTTAGCCCGATGACCTCCAAAAACAATAGGGGTCATCTACTGGTCAGGCCCATACTCCAAGTCAAGAATGAGGGCCATGGGTGCAGGCATTGTTGAGTTATCACTCGGACAAGCTTTAAAATTATTTTACCATTGAACAATTCCGTCCGTGGTTTGGACATTACAATTTTGACAAAGAGTTTTTCGACATTTTTCAAAACTTCTTAAGCTAAACAGGCTTAAGTTCCTTGAGCCGAAATACATACTTTATATTAATTTTGATAAATGAAAAATGGTTAATTGTAATAATCATCAAGATTTTTCCGATCAAAAGTATAAAAATAATAATTGAGAAACTTATTTTTATGAAGTTATTGAAAAACAGAACAGTGAGCTAAGCTTAATCCTGTTAATAAGGACATAAGAAGTTTCGAAAAAATTTGGGCCCGGTGTCTGGTCCCTTTAAGAGGCACATTCATATTCAATGTTATATATTCCACCAACTCGAATACCGACCAAGTTTTCGCCCGTTTGCTTTATCAGTCAAGAAGTGGGAAAGATCTCGTTAACAACGTTCATGAAAAATACATTTTTTCCTCATAATTTCCGCAAATGACGGGTTTTCTGTCATAAACGCAGACAATGAAATTATTTATTACAAAATTGACGATCGTAATCAAAATTTATGGAAATATGTTTTCCGATATATTATTTCTGGTATATTTGTCAATAGGAGTACAAAATTGTCCTTGTTACTGATCGAAAACAAAAACAATTATTGCAATAAACTTGACAGGCCTAAAATCTAATATTCTAAGATAAATCAAAATGTGTTAATTCCTGACAGCCATGCTTCAAAGATTCTTATTGCCCTACCATTTCACCCTTAATTACCCTACTACCTGACAGAAAGCATTGAAAGCGACTTATTACCATACTACTGACAGAAAGCATTGAAAGCGTCTTATTACCATACTACTGACAGAAAGCATTGAAAGCGTCTTATTACCATACTACTGACAGAAAGCATTGAAAGCGACTTATTACCATACTACTGACAGAAAGCATTAAAAGCGACTTATTACCATACTACTGACAGAAAGCATTGAAAGCGTCTTATTACCATACTACTGACAGAAAGCATTGAAAGCGTCTTATTACCATACTACTGACAGAAAGCATTGAAAGCGACTTATTACCATACTACTGACAGAAAGCATTGAAAGCGTCTTATTACCATACTACTGACAGAAAGCATTGAAAGCGACTTATTACCATACTACTGACAGAAAGCATTAAAAGCGACTTATTACCATACTACTGACAGAAAGCATTGAAAGCGACTTATTACCATACTACTGACAGAAAGCATTAAAAGCGTCTTATTACCCTACTACTGACAGAAAGCATTGAAAGCGACTTATTACCATACTACTGACAGAAAGCATTGAAAGCGTCTTATTACCCTACTACTGACAGAAAGCATTGAAAGTGACTTATTACCATACTACTGACAGAAAGCATTGAAAGCGTCTTATTACCCTACTACTGACAGAAAGCATTGAAAGCGACTTATTACCATACTACTGACAGAAAGCATTGAAAGCGTCTTATTACCCTACTACTGACAGAAAGCATTGAAAGCGACTTATTACCATACTACTGACAGAAAGCATTGAAAGCGTCTTATTACCCTACTACTGACAGGAAGCATTGAAAGTGTCTTATTACCCTACTACCTGTGAGAAAGCATTGAAAGTGTCTTATTACCCTACTACCTGACAGAAAGCATTGAAAGCTTCTTATTGCCCTACTAGCTGACAGAAAGCATTGAAAGCGTCTTATTACCTACCCTACTACTGACAGCAAGCCATTGAAAGCGTCTTATTGCCCTACTACCTGACAAAAAGGCATTGAAAGCTTCTTATTACCCTACTACCTGACAGAAAGCATTGAAACCTTCTGATTACCCTAATACCTGACAGAAAGGCATTAAAAGCTTCTTAAATCCTCTTATACATGACAGAATGGCATTGAAAACTTCATTTAATCTTACTATCTGGCAAAAGACATTGAATACTTCTTTTACCCCACTACCTGACAGAAATGTATTGAAAACTTCTTATTACCCTACTACCTGACAGCCAGGCATTGAAAATTTCTTATTACCCTACCACCTGACAGCCAGGCATTGAAAATTTCTTATTACCCTACTACCTGACAGCCAGGCATTGAAAATTTCTTATTACCCTACCACCTGACAGCCAGGTATTGAAAATTTCTTATTACCCTACTACCTGACAGCCAGGCATTGAAAATTTCTTATTACCCTACCACCTGACAGAAAGGCATTGAAAACTTCTTATTACCCTAATACCTGACAGAATGGCATTGATAACTTCATTTAATCTTACTATCTGGCAAAAAGGCATTCAATACTTTTTTTCTACCCTACTACCTGACAGATGGCTTTTATGGCACACCTTTTGTGCACTACGTCATCCAGTAATGTATACGTAATGGCACTCTTTCGTGGACTACGTCATCTAGAAATGTCTACGTGATGGCACAACTTTTGTGCACTACGTCATACAAGTTTGTGTACATTGTACACATTTAGAACGACATGTACAATACCGCAAGGAAAGTTATTTATACGTGTACCGGTGAGCTTAAAAATTCAAATTTAGAGCAACAATTCGCAAACGACTCTTGAACAGTGTAAGAACATTAACATGTAGCTACAATTAAGTACACGGACAAGCAATGTTTCGCAACCTCTATATTTTCTAATTAAGTCTTCCTAGAATGACCCATTTACAATACAACACTTCCGATTAGTCGTCCGGAAATGACCACTAAATGCGCCTATAAATGAAATAAAAGGATGATTTCTAGATGGGAAATAATCGTAAAGCAACATTTATGTAAATTCGAGACAAGCGGGAATGCTTACATTCAGTTTATGGAAATCGGTCCTTTACATTCAGTTTATGGAAATCGGTCCTTTACATTCAGTTTATGGAAAAAGGTCCTTTACATTCAGTTTATGGAAATAGGTCCTTTACATTCAGTTTATGGAAATCGGTCCTTTACATTCAGTTTGTGGAAATCGGTCCTTTACACTCAGTTTATGGAAATCGGTCCTTTACATTCAGTTTATGGAAATCGGTCCTTTACATTCAGTTTATGGAAATCTGTCCTTTACATTCAGTTCACGCAAACGCGGAAATCGAGCCAAAGGAGTTTCGACTGTAGATGAACAAAGAAGTATTCTGTTGCAATATTTCTTTCAAACCATTTGATACTTAGAAATAAATATTACAAACGAACACTTCTAATAAGTTAAACAGATTTTCCATATACATGTAGATACATAGCGGTAATTACCCGCTTTATGTTTTTTTTTCAATGTTTTATATTTGCAGGTTGAGTGGTCAAAAGAGTATTTCTTCAGATGAGGACAATGCAGAGAATAAAGATTAGATGAAGTTCTGATATTTAAATGTCAGAGGTAAACGTGAAGGCAATTTCGTTGACCAATTCCAGACAATAATGTAAAAAACTGTTCATTGTGTTAGTTTATTGCAATAAGATACAGTCAGATATCGTTGGCTCGAACTCTTAGGGACCGGCAAAACTACTTCCAGCCTGCAGTAATTTGTCTGTGTACATTAACGTGTAGCTACAATTAAGAACACGGGCAAGCGATGTTTCGCAAGCACTATATTTTCCAATTAAGTCTTCTTAGAATGTACCATTTACAACCAAACACTTCCGAATTTGTGGTCCGGAAATGACCACTAAATGCGCCTATAAATGTAATCAAATAAAGATTCCTAGATGGGGAAAAATCGTAAAGCAGCATTTATAGTTGCTGTAAAATTGTCCGCACTCTACGTGGTATAGGTTTAATAGTTTATTACGTATTTTTTCGTAAATAAGTAACCTAAGGTTGGAGAGCGCAGTTTGGTTTAACTCTCAATGATCCGAAGTGAAATATTACAAGAAGTTGTAAACTCTCTGTGTACTGTTGCTGTTGCACAAGTGTGTGAAGCTGGCGCGTAGCTCGTTGATCCTACATCAATGAAAAAATAAATGAATTGGTCGACCTTGGTCGTAAGTCATAGATCGTCAATGTTTTATAGTCATCGACATTTGTTGACCTGGGGCGGTATTCATAAATCTCCTTAAGCCATTTCCTAACTTAAATAACTTTCCTGATTTTAGCATATCTTTTATCATATGAAATAAAAACAGAAGATTTTCAAAAATACATTCGTTTCATAGACCTTATTGAAAAAAACATATTTTAATGTTAAAAACCCTTAAACATTTCTTCTCATTTTGCTTCGAAAATTTTAATTAATCGATTTTAAATTAGGAATTGACGTAAGATGTTTCATGGATATGGCCCCTGGGTCATAGGTAGGTCGACCAAATAAACACCATGCTTATTTTGTCGACCTGAATCGCAAATCAAAATAAGACGTTGCCGATATAGAGAAACATGCATCCCATAGACCGATTTAACTAGAAATGCTATCTTCCGTTTTGGAATCATTCGGAACTCGTCGGCCGTTCTCCATCGAAAACAACCTGGGATGTATATGCACGGTTTACAATGTCGGAAATCTTTACATTTAACTACTCTGCAAGTGTATCGCGTAGTAATTTTAATTTAACAGTTAAACTTAATGGCTTACCTCTCGTGAATCTTAATTATCTATGTAATAGAACTCTTCACTTGCAGTCAGTTTTCACTAAGTAATACAAAATATACGATAAAACACTACAATTAACTGTTACCAATATTTAAAATTTTACGAACTACTTCAACTGATGTACCGGCCTTCATCCGAGGTTATTTTCGATGGAAAATGTCCGAGGGATTCCAAATGTTGTTTTTGAGGGTAAATGGCCGAGGAGTTCCAAATGTTGTTTTCGAGGGTAAATGGCCGAGGGATTCCAAATGTTGTTTTCGAGGGTAAATGACCGAGGGATTCCAAATGTTGTTTTCGAGGGTAAATGGCCGAGGAGTTCCAAATGTTGTTTTCGAGGGTAAATAGCCGAGGAGTTCCAAATGTTATTTGCGATGGAAAATGGCCGAGGGATTCCAAATGTTATTTTCGATGGAAAATGGCCGAGGGATTCCAAATGTTGTTTTCGAGGGTAAATGGCCGAGGAGTTCCAAATGGTTTTGAAATATTTCTCCAAGAGGATGTTAGGTATTTAAAGGTCCAGTACTTAACTGTTAACATTCCGACCCTATTATGATTGACTCTTATGGCTCACGGGCATTACATTATGTCACAAATATGAGTTAGTTGACTTACATACAGTCGAACCCCGTTAGCTTGAACGCCCAGGGACCGGCGAAAATACCTCGAGCCTCGAATAACTCGAGCCAAGCGGGAATGCTTACCATTCAGTATATAAAAATCGGCCCTTAACATCCACTTCGAGCCAATGAGTTCGAGCCAACCGAGTTTGACTGTATTCTAGTGTTTTTGAAGGAACACACATTGTAACAGAAAAAAGAACCGAAAATGTAATCCGTAAATTGTCACTAAATGCGCATGTAAAGGCGAATCGGTGATAGCGGATGTTAATGAATTAAGTAATAAAATGTCTCCCTCGAATGACATTTAAAATCAAAGGTGCTCGTCACATTGCCTGGATACAGTAATACATACTTTTTTCATATTTTTTATTCAAAATTTATAAAAATATATATATATATTTCGGTCAAGATAGTGAATACATGTCATTAAAAAAATTATTCCACAATTTTTCATGAAAGAAAATTAGTATAATATATAAATAAATATAAGGTGAACATGTGCAAAAATTCATCAATTCCAAACGGACCTAATTCAATAGAGCATAGTTCCTAAAATAATTGAGATAATCTAATAATTTTTACTGTTCTGGTAAGGTAACATTCCCATCTACAAGAAAAATATAACTTTTTTGCTAGTAAGATTGACCTTATTGGCAAATTCAAACAAAATGCACCGACCAGAAACTGAAATTTGCCATTACAAAAGAACCGGGAGGTTGAAAAACAACTGGTTTTCCCCCCTAAAACACGTTAAAAACAGACTGAATGCAAACTTTGCGCATGCATTACAAAGACAAGCTTACAATATCATTCCTACCGTTAAAAACTCGTTGAGTAAGACGCGTATTTATCCAAATAGATCGTTAGTAACCCTTTTAACCACAAAATACAATTTACGAAAGAAAATATTAAAAGCTGCGATCTAATGTTCTGTCAACATTGTTATATCACTGGTTTCCAGATATTAATGCAAAGATTGGTTCATTCAAAAACACAAAATAAAAATAAAGTTGTCAAAACGGTCAATCTGTGAGATTGCAGTTTTAAAGATTGAAGGACAATTAAGGTTGATGCAAAATTTATATTTATTTTTAATTGCATTTCATGTTAAACTCATTTTGACTTCAATGATAAAAACAAAACAAAAGATATAATTTAGGAACAGATTAAAATAGGTTTACGTTTTCAAATTGGGTTTTGTAAATTAATAGCTACGTGTTCTCAAATGCTCATGTTAAAAAAGCGCGAAAATAGGGCTTATATTTTTTATAACTTTTAAACCTAGCAGTTGCATATTATTGTAGTTTTACCCAAGAATTTACCATTTGCAACAGACAAAGTACCGATAATATTTTCCGAAATTTGCCACTGCATGCGCAAATAAATGTAATAAATTCGTGAAAGCTGGTGGTTATAAATTAAGTTGAAATATGTTTCTCGGAAATGACATCTGTACGGTCCCCCATAAGTGATTCAAGGCTCTTTATTCGGAAATTCGTAATATCATTTCGTGATTACGAAATATTAAATCATATTTTTGATATAAACTTCCGTTAATACGAAATAATATTTCGAATGTATGAATTAGTCGGTAAAACATTTTGTAAATATGAAATCATATTTCGCAATTACGAAATAAAAATAAGTGTCAGATATGTTCGTGAAGTTGGCAACCCAGCAGCCCAGCAGCGCGAAGTCAGCAGCCCAGCAGACTGGCAGCCTAGCAGCGTGAAGTCAGCAGCCCAGCAGACTGACAACCTAGCAGCGTGAAGTCAGTAGCCCGGCAGACTGGCAGCCCAGCAGCGTGAAGTCAGCAGCCCGGCAGACTGGCAGCCCAGCAGCGTGATCAGTGGTTTATTCAAAACTAAGCTCTTTAAAGCATTAATAATAATACGTTTAACGTCATGTTAAACGTTTTTATGCAATACGTATTGAATAAGAAACAGGTATAGGTGTTAGATTTTTTGATACTGCGCAAAAAAATCGGTAAAGTACACTTTTACTGATATCAGGCCATTTGTAATTAAACATTGAATACATGTATTTAAAAAAATCAAAAATTAAACGAGCAGTTTTTTTCAAAAATAAAGAAAGGCGCACTTTTTTCAGCGAAACACGACGCCGTTTTCCTCGCGAAAAATGACTTTATAGACGAATTTAAAATAAAAAACGTAAAACAAGAGAAAGAAAAATATATGAGCGTGAACGTTTTCACAACACGCACTTGAGGTTGAAATTTCATAGCGGTAAACGAGTAATTGATAAAAATATCAGTAATTGTAGCTGGAACGAAAAAATATGAGAGACGTCTCAAAATTTACGTCGGTGGTATATATTAAAGATTGGTAGTTTCAAAACTGTTCTGAATATTGAAAAAGTAATATTAGTCCTTAACTGGGCATATGCTCTTCTATTCGTATACCAATTTTCAGATATTAACTCGAAAATTCGTTCATATTCGCGTTCCACCTTAAAGGTGTGTTTTGCAAACAAACTATTGTGAAGGGTCATTTCCTTTTTTATGTTTTTTTTCGGCTTTGAAAACATGAAATTCACGATTTTCCGTGATGAAAGAAAAAACTAAATCCATCATATAATGCTTTGATGCGTGATGGTAAGTTGAAACTAAACTACCGCTTAGATGGCAAAATAAAATGTTTCGAATTTAAAGACGCGCTTTTTTACAAAAAACGAGGTAAACGTCGCACGATTTCGTCTTAGCAAAGCGATAAAAAAGAGTGAAATTCTAGCAAGATAACGTTAAATAATTATTGTTCTGTAACATTTTACATCTTATCTTTACTTTAAAGTCATTAAACTCGAAATCATTCGAACGTTACACATACTTAAAGCCTTGTATCCAGCCCGTGTAAAAATATCGTAGCTACCTGGGGCTGTCAGAAGCGTGAACTCGAAAAATGGAGTAAAGTGATGTTTTTAGTTCACACAAAAATAATAGTGTAAATGTTGAATTAGTATTCATTTAAGTATTTTGCGTCATTTAAAGAGTATTTTGCAAACGAATTATTGTGAATGATTTTTTCAAATTATTTTCGGCTTTGAAAACATGAATTTCTGAATTTTCCGTGTTGTTAAGTCATTAAACTTGTTATCATTCGAACGTTTCATATATTAGAAGCCATTTATCCAGCCCGAGTGAAAATACCATAAAACGCCCGGGGCTGTCTGGGGCTGCCCGGGGCTGCTAGGGGCTGCCAGAAAGAAAACTAAAATAGAAAAGTGGAGTAAAGTGATGTTTTTAGCTCACACTCAAAGAATAGTGTAAATGTTGAAAAAGTATTCATTTTAGTATTTTGCGTCATTTAAAGAGTTCTTTGCAAACAAATTATTGTGAATTATTATTTTTTTCCATTTTTTTTTTTGGCTTTGAAAACCGGTCGGTGGAATTACCGAAAATCCGAAAATCCCCGTAAATACCGAAAATCCCCGTAAATACCGAAAATCCCTTCCATTCTCTGAGGTATATAGCGTTTTCTTTAATACGCCCGGATTTACTACTTTATTGTGTTCGAATGTTGTATGCCGTAATTGTTGGAGGTTGGAGAGGGGTGGGGAAGCCTGGGGAGGGTGGGGGTGGGGGTCGTGGTGACTAAAATCCGGGACCCCCTTTCATTTTCAAAAGTTCGTACAAAAGAAGAGTATGCGAGGAGGTTTAAAACTGTATTGTGTTTAAGTGGGTTGTATGTCGTGGTTGAGGTTGGTTGGAGAGTGGCGGGGGGAGTCGGAGGAGGGGGTGGTGGCTACGAAGAAGTCTCAAATACTACTTTCACATATCTCATTTCAAATTGTAGAGGTAAGGGAGGGTAGGGTCGTACCTTACCGTATACAAAAAAAGTATGCGAGGGTGTGTCCGCCGATATTTAATACTTCATTTTGGTCGTCCTGTATGCCAAAGTTGATGGTGGGTGGAGGGGGATGTGGAAGTCGGACGAGGGGGATGGCTAAATCCCGGGAAGTCCTTTTAATTTCATATATGTTAATGTTTTAACGACTAGTTCAATATCACATTTTATTGTGTTTGATTACTATAATTTCTAACTACAATTCATATGATACACAATACGAGTATCGGACGGTCATTCACATGAAGCCAGAAAACATTATAGTCAAATCACAATGAATAAGGTTGTATCAATAGTAGAAATATTACCTTTGAATCACTTGTACATAAGAAAAAGAATATCTAACAATTGTGTGCCTAATTTATACAATTGTTCTTATGTGTATCATAGCGATTTGTATGTGTCTCAACTGTTATGTGGAATCGCTTGGTATGTTTCATTGCACAATATCGCGAAGAAAGAAATGCAAATTGTACAATTTCACATAAATACCATCACTGTACCTAAATAAGAATCATCAACATATTTTAACATTTGTCATGACAATGATAGGAAAGTGTATTTAATGAATAAAGGCTTAATATAAGATTTAATATCATAAAGCATACTATTTAAATTCATACATGAAATATTCGTCTCAATATCGATATGGACATGTCATTGTGAGATATTGGTCCATGTCTGATACCTATCTGTAATGACACCCCGCTGTGACAGATTCTTATCGTGCGGTCAGTACTTGGAACCATGCTGTCACTGATGACTATAATACGATGTGTATTGAACCCCAATGGCGGTCAGGTTCAAAACGGGATGCTCCTGTGAACCAGAAATTAAATCTTGTATTTACACAAAGGAGTATTTGAAGATCAACTTTAAATATTGACTTATAATTATAATAGTTTTGTTCATCCTCACCTGATGTGAATATTTTTTGGAATGTATTTATGATTCTATTTCATATTATGTATAACCTATGTCATACCATGTGTTTGTTTATTTATTATTCATTTGTGGTTAAGAAGATGATGTACGTTGTACAAGTCTTAATAAAATATCTGTTCTGTTCTATTTACACGAAGGTAACAAGTAAGAGTACGCGGTGTATGAGAGAAACATCTGAAGTCGGAATATTTATTTCTTAATGCAATGCAGTTCAAGAGTACATTGCACGTCAGTGTTTCTATTTATATATATATGTATGTTTTATCAATTATATTCGTATTGTTATTGGTATAATAATAGTACAATATAGATTTAGTGAATACATTTTAGGAAAAGCGTTGTAAGCATTTGCTTTTAAAGAAAGCGAATATGGATTTTAAAATTGACTAATTAAAGTCGGAACACCTTGAGAACGTGATATGTTAAATTTCACGTGTTTGGTAAAAAGGTGTGAATTCGCAGTACCTAATGAAAGCGCTTGTTGATATATCAAAGTTAGAACCGTGTAATGAGTGTTTGGAGCAGAATTAACACCTTGGCATGGCTTGAGCACAATCGCCAGATTGTCAGTATATATAAAGGTGTGTTCAAATATATTGCATGTATGTTGTGTTCACTCTTGTTATTAAAAATGAAGAAAGTTGCAATTTTCGGGGACAGTCACGTCTGGCGACTAGGCGCATTCTGCAATGAGGACCTCAAGGTGCGTTGTTTTTTCATGTTCACTCACTATGTACAGTAAAACCTAACTTCCTATTTAGTTAGCTTACATCGGCGATTTATACGTGTTTGTTTCTAGTTGTCATATAACGACATGCCAATATACTCGTACTAAAAAGTTTTAGGATGGTCAATCTGTGAGAGTGCAGCTGTTTACAAAAAGTCTAGGGTCACGGACACTACGGACCATGGACATTACGGACCAGATTTAGGGACACTACGGACCAGATTTAGGGACATTACGGACTATCTTCAGAAACTTACGGACCATGATTTATAATGTTTTTAAACAATTTTTTTAATTTATTCACTCATTGGTCTTAAATTTATTAATAAAAACTTGAATGCTCAGTATGACAATTATCTCTAATGTAACTGAAAAATCCCCAGAAATTGCCAGTTTTAAACATCAGTTTGCAAGAATTGCAACACACGTTTTCACACGTTGTGAACGTTGGCAACATCTACGCTGTTGTACAGGTATAACAGTTTCTTACAAGATTGGATGATGAACTTGGTAAACATATAACTAACATAGATTTCAAATTTTGACAAATTTCAGTTCCAGTAATGATTAAAACTGATTAACCAATAGCTTGTGTTTAAAACATCATTTTAACATAGTTGTTATAAATAAATAGGTCTTATACACCTTTTGGAATTTCACAAGATTTTATATTGAACCATTGATGTATTCGAATTTCACGGGATTTTTCATAGTTATATGGAAGATATAACGTCATACGGAGCACTCATATTCAAGTATTTATTAACAAATTAAAAACTAATGAGTGAATAATTAAAAAAAAAAATATGTTTAAATCATGGTCCGTAAGTTTCTGAAGATGGTCCATAGTGTCCCTGAATCTGGTCCGTAATGTCTGGTCCGTAATGTCCGTGGTCCGTAGTGTCCGTAATTCCTGTCACGATTTAATGACTCAATCTAATTAAGCGTACTAAATATTAGGTCTGAATGTACAATGATATATTATGTATTCATATGTGATGTTTAAGCACTTTGCACACTGTGAAATGTTACAGTCATAAATTGTGTAGTAATTCTATAATTGAAAGGCCGCATATATATTCTGTTTTGTATATATTATGTTTTACTTCAATTGAATATATACGGATGACAATTATTAAAACAATGTTGCAATGAGGTGATAATTGAAAAGAATATTACAAAGGCAACGACTGTGAAGCCATTTACAATATTAAATGTATTCTTTTAGGTGCCTATGGAGGTGCGTTTCTTTGGTGCGGGCGGGATGAAAGCTTCCAAACCCAAACCAGGACTTTTGAAACAGGTGAAGATGTACGGGGCGGACTTGGTGGTAGTGAGTTTGGGCGGCAATGATATCACAACTGCATCCGTACCGAAGGACATAGTGGCGGCCGTACTTGACATTGCCCAGGACTTCCTTGACAGTGGTGTATCTACTATCCTGGTGTTGGAGATTGGGGAGCGTGGAGCATTCCGGGACGGGTTGGGGTACAGGTCTTTTGCAAGCCAGCGCGCACGAATTAACCAGTTGCTGGGGAAGAGAGAGCTCGTTGAAGTTTTGCGGCTTCCCCACATACGTTTTCCAGCCGAGTTCATGCGGGATAAAGTACATTTAAATGAGAAGGGACTGAAAAAGTTGTTTTATAGAATTAGGTCGGCAGTGTGCCGGTACATGTAATTGTGCTCGTTTCATTCGTCAATAATGTTAATTTGTATATGTTCATGTGTTCAGCATAATAAACATTGCAGGAAAATTACCAAACGAAAATTTCCCATTATATGGAGTTACATCAAATTCATGCATAGGCGCATTCAATTGTTTGTTGTGGATTTACTGTGCGCCATTGTCCGGTACAAAAAAAAAACATTGTCATTTTAGATGTTATGTGTTTTATTGTATGTCTTTTTGTTCATATAATGTGTTTTTAAAATTATGTAACATTTTGTATCATTTTTGCTCGTGCCATGCTGTGTCTACTCTGGAAAACATGTCATACCTTTTGAAGTGCTTGCGCGTGAGTTTGTTGCTGCAGAGACCCGCCGTGAATCCCATTGTAGGGAAACTTCAGTCGCACTGAGGTGGTATATCTCTCAGCGCAACTCACGTCGCAAGTGCAACTACTCCTTTTTCCAAATTGCGTTAACCTTTTGTCGTCCTCGAAAACCATGCGCCAATAATAAGCAATAATAGCGGCTAGCTGATGTCAACATGCACTTTTATGTCAAACGATATACATGGTGCATTCAATTTTGGGGTGTACCATTTATGTCAGAGCTAGACAATCAGTGAAACCCATTTAAGCGCGTGAGTTTGTTGCTGCAGAGACCCGCCGTGAATCCCATTGTAGGGAAACTTACAATATGTACTCTTGATATGTACTTGCAATGTACTCTTGAACTGCATTGCATTAAGAAATAAATATTCCGACTTCAGATGTTTCTCTCATACACCGCGTACTCTTACTTGTTACCTTCGTGTAAATAGAACAGAACAGATATTTTATTAAGACTTGTACAACGTACATCATCTTCTTAACCACAAATGAATAATAAATAAACAAACACATGGTATGACATAGGTTATACATAATATGAAATAGAATCATAAATACATTCCAAAAAATATTCACATCAGGTGAGGATGAACAAAACTATTATAATTATAAGTCAATATTTAAAGTTGATCTTCAAATACTCCTTTGTGTAAATACAAGATTTAATTTCTGGTTCACAGGAGCATCCCGTTTTGAACCTGACCGCCATTGGGGTTCAATACACATCGTATTATAGTCATCAGTGACAGCATGGTTCCAAGTACTGACCGCACGATAAGAATCTGTCACAGCGGGGTGTCATTACAGATAGGTATCAGACATGGACCAATATCTCACAATGACATGTCCATATCGATATTGAGACGAATATTTCATGTATGAATTTAAATAGTATGCTTTATGATATTAAATCTTATATTAAGCCTTTATTCATTAAATACACTTTCCTATCATTGTCATGACAAATGTTAAAATATGTTGATGATTCTTATTTAGGTACAGTGATGGTATTTAAGTGAAATTGTACAATTTGCATTTCTTTCTTCGCGAGATTATGCAATGAAACATACCAAGCGATTCCACATAACAGTTGAGACACATACAATTCGTTATGATACACATAAGGACAATTGTATAATCAACTCCCGCTTGATACCAGTTATTCACCTTTCTCGACACACAACTTGTTCACAATACACAATTAATTATTATTTATCGATTAACTTATACAGCACCATTTCTATATACACGTTCAAAGGCGCTTTCAACAATATAAACTGGTAACTAATTACAAGCAATATCAATACAAAAGCTATTAAACAATCAATGTACGACATATTAAAAATCAGAAAATCAATTAAAAAATATAATGTGATATCAATTGAATTACTAGTATGAAGTTAAAACATTAAATATCAATATCTACGATAACAAAATAACTCCAGCCCATGTAAAGTACACAACTTCTGTTTATCTTTATTACCGTCTGCTGTCTTATAAGATCACACATTTAAGTGTCTTGCTGTGCGGTGTCATCCAATACAGTACAATTTTCATAAACGAAACTGAATGAATAAATCTTGTTATCATACTTCGTTGGTTTTGATTACGTTTAAGTCACCCCAACACCCCTCCACCGACTCCTCTTCCCCTCTCTACAACCAACTATGGCATACAAGCGATGACACTAATAATAAGTAATTACTCCCGGCGTACAAACCACCTCGCACACTCGATGTAAAATGAAAGGGGGTCCCGGGTTTTAGTCACCACGACCCCCACCCCAACCCTCCCCAGGCTTCCCCACCCCTCTCCAACCGCCAACAATTACGGCATACAACATTCGAACACAATAAAGTAGTAAATCCGGGCTGTTAAAGAAAACGCTATATACCTCAGGGAATGGAAGGGATTTTCGGTATTTACGGGGATTTTCGGATTTTCGGTACGTTTCATATACTAGAAGCCATGTATCCAGTCCGAGTGAAAATACCATAAAATGCCCGGGGCTGCCTGGGGCTGCTAGGCTGCCAGTCTGCTGGGCTGCTGACTTCACGCTGCTGGGCTGCGAGTCTGCCGGTCTGCTGACTTCACGCTGCCAGGCTGTCAGTCTGCTTGGCTGCTGACTTCACGCTGCTAGGCTGCCAGTCTGCTGGGCTGCTGGGCTGCCAGTCTGCCAACTTCACGAACATGTGTCAGATATCACTTTAGGGACACCGTTAATTTAAAACCACCAATATAAAATTTCTGCGTTAAAAAGAAAATGCATGTTAAAGGTATATTAACAGTTCACATAACCAAGTATTTTATTTTTTGTAAGAACATACTAACAATCTTTGAATTTTAGTGGTCTACATAACATTTTGTTAACTACCCTCCAACTGGGCCAACATCGATTGTTTATATCTACCGCTTCAACTGATTAAAATCAATAACGACTGGCTGCTTATTTACTGAAAACGTGTTTTAGAAAACTTGAGAAATACTGCCTTCTCATTGAACACAATATTATGTTGACCACTAACTATCGTATTAGTACGTTCCAAACGGTTTTGTTTGCATTGAAACATTTTTCTAGCTCAATGTGTTCATGAAAAGAAATTACGCCCCCACCCCCTGCTGATCGGCATCAATAATTATAATCATTTCATCAAATTAATATGTCCCTGAACTGTTGCGGCCAAATGAGACACACTTGATCCGTTTGACTGACATGTAAAAAAATAAAAATAAACAATTCTGCAGTTTTTCAAGACCTTTTTTTCTCTGTTGAGCACAGCGCATCGACAAGCTACAATAATATGATCACCATGATTCTGATATACGTTCCGTTGCTGATGGAGAATCTAGGTCTCTAAAATCAATGATTGTAACTATGGCGGCCGTAAAAAACTACAGTCGAACCCCGATGGCTCGAACTCGCTTGGCTCGATTTCCTCATTGGCTCGAACGGGATAAAAAGTCAAAATTTGTTCTATTTCATGTAAGCATTATCGCCTGGCTCGATTTCCCCGATGTTTGAATTTTTGCACGGGTCTCTGGGAGTTCGAGCTATCGGAGTTCGAGCTAACGGAGTTCGAGCTAACGGAGTTAACTTCTCTATGTATGTCAAGTAAAGACGAATAAAAAATCGTTCTTGTTGGTGAGCGTTCAAAGGGAGCATTCATTGACGACGAAATTTAGTTTAAACTTGTCCAAAATCTTCATACCGTATAAAAATAATCTCCCCACAAATTAATCAACAATTGTCATTGCAAATACCGAGAAGAGCTTGTAACCTCAACTTCAACCCATAGGCCCGTGATTTAACTACAAGAGTTAATGGGTGTCCTAAGGTAAATTGGATAACTTAAGAAGTCTTTCACCTGGAGAGTGTTCAGTATGTTAAACCCTATTGATCCCAATGGCACGTGCTGAGAATCTTATCTTTAAAGGGTCACACTGGAGGATAACACTTGGTAGTTGCAAAGAAAATAGTTGTTTTGCTGTTGGTGGTTCTTTTTAATCTTAATGCACTATTTTGTTAAACTCATTTGTCTTTAATGATGAAATTAAAAAAATTAAAAAATAAATAAAAAATAAATAAAAAAATACATATTTTTTTATATATATTTTTATTTTTTTTCATTTTTGTATGTATGTATACCGTGGTGATATTCAATATTCAACGTAATGTTAATCTTATGGTCATACATTATTGGCCTCATTCACTCCATTGGTCAGTTAAAAATAACAAGTAATCCGATTAGCTACATCTTTCTTAGATCTAGTTAAGACATATATTGAATATCAGCCATGATAAAAGAAAATATTAGAGATATTTTGGCGCTTTTATAACAGGCCACGTAGCTATTAATTGAAAGCCCAATTAGAAAAGGCTAATACTTATTAACTGTAGACCAATCATAAAAGTAAAATGAGTAAAATTAAAAAAAAAATTAAAAAAAATTCATTTATCAAGTTTTGCCCCATATTCTGCCCCTTTACAGATTTCTAAGAGACCAGTGGCATCAATCGGAACACCTCGGCCATTATCCCGAACCTTGTCGGAGATGACCGAGTTGTTACGATTGATAGTGGCATACGCCATTAACACTTAGCTTAAACATATTTATTTGACCACGATTGTGAAACTAGTTATTACAACATTATATTAATCACTCTCGTTGGTACGATTTTACGCGAGAGTGTGGTCTTGTGTTGTGGGGGACACCGGAGAACCCGGAGAAAACCCTCTTGTCCGGCTTGGTGACCACATACCATTAAAGCTTTCGAGGTCCCTTATAAATACGGCCGTGACAACAACACCCCTTCTGTTGTAATATTTGTTTCAGAAACAGATTGCCATATCTAAACACATACAAATTCCTCGTATAATATGAATCGTCCAGGGATAACATTAATCTGATTACCATGTTTGTAGAACTCACTATCTTACCATTCCTGCAAATGATGGATTATTTGTCATATACGTGAGCTTCATAATCAATTATTATTTTTTTAATCAACAAGATATATCTTGGACTATATTTTCATATCGTTATTGCATTTATATGGATCAAGATGAAAACAAATTTGTTCTTACAAAGCGAGGCAAACAAATATTTTGAATCTCCAGATATGTCAAATGCTTCCATATCAAAGTAACCTTTTAGTTTAGTTAAGTTCAAAAATCATATATATTTTACAAGGATTGTGAAGACGGTTATATTATCTTGTACAAAGTCTCTCTCGTTGGCACGATGTTACGCGAGAGTGTGGTCTTCTGTTGTAAGGGAAACCGGGGTACACGTTTATAGACAACTTATATACTATTAGAAAATAATAAGATGAATTATTCTCTGTATTAATTCATCTCTACAAAACATACTTTAAAGTGACGCAATTATTCAAAATCAATACATACAGGGAGTATCACTTTAAAAACAACTATTCCTTGTTGCAACTAACAAAATTTCCGCCGGTCCATAGTAAGCAATAATCTTATTTCATTTTTTGTAGTTTACAATAATCTTGCAAAATCTACAAATGAAGGATTGTCTGTCACAATCGCAGACTTCCTAATCATTCATAAAGCTTCGTCATCGTTAATAATATAGTTATGGAAATACATTTTCATAACAACAATATATCATATCGGTCAGGCTAGACAGGAAAAAAACATCTTCGTACTTCATAGCAACCAATCCAAACGGGCAGTGTTTAATATTTTGAAACAGTATATGAGCTTATTACATGTATATCAAATTACTCACACTACATGTTTAGAACATTACTGGCGCCATATTCAGATGGTAAATGATTGACGCCATATTAAGATGGTAAATGATTGACGCCATATGAAGATGGTAAATTATTGACGCCATATTGAGATGGTAAATGATTGACGCCATATTGAGATGGTAAATGATTGACGCCATATTAAGATGGTAAATTATTGACGCCATATTGAGATGGTAAATGATTGACGCCATATCTAGATGTCAAATGGTTGACGCCATATCTAGATGGTAAATGATTGACGCCATATCTAGATGTCAAATGGTTGACGCTATATCTAGATGGTAAATGATTGAAGCCATATTAAGATGGTAAATGATTGACGCCATATTAAGATGGTAAATGATTGACGCCATATTAGATTGTTAATGATTGACGCCATATTAAGATGGTAAATGATTGAGGCCATATCAAAATGGTAAATGATTGACGCCATATTGGGATGGTAAATTAATGGCGCCATATTAAGATGGTATATGATTGACGCCATATTAAGATGGTAAATGATTGACGCCATATTAAAACAATTAATGACTGACGCCCTATTTAGATGGTTAATGATTGACGCCATATTAAGATGGTAATTAATTGACGCCATATTGATAGTGTAAATGATTGACGCAATATTGAGATGGCAAATGACTGACGCCATATTGAGATGGCAAATGATTGACGCCATATTCAGATGGTAAATGATTGATGCCATATTCAGATAGTAAATGGTCCGCACAATATTTAGATGATGAATGTTTGACACCATATTAAGAAGTGTGAGTTCCACATTTACTCAATACTTAGATGGTAAATGTCTGACACAATAGTTAGATTGTATTTATTTGACACCGTATTTAGATGGTATAATGGTACGCAACAAGTGTTAGTTCCACATTTATATTGAATAATATTGGCTGAAGACCTTGTTTAGTTGTATAATACACATATCATATGAAATAAAACGGAGAAAATGTATACCGAGTCTGTTAAACAAGAGCGCTGAGGAGTGAACACTAACGCCCGTCTGTTCTTGGTGTTTGTTATTTAGTCGAACAAGGGCATAACCCGGTAATCATAAAAACAAGAGTTGTGCGCAAAATGGTATATTTCGCAACGCAAATTTTCCAGAACGTCTAGGGCCTTTTTTCTCAAAATGGGTAGAATTGCCTGGTGTATTGTCTCTGGCAATATGGGTATTAAAAGCAAAAATCTTGAACGGGTGTATATGGGCAAGATTTTTGCACGTCACCGACAACGCCGACAAAAACGAAATATAGTCCGACTGTTTTCTCAAAAACCAGACGAGTTAAGAATGTATGTTATTTCGATAACAAAACAAGCAAACAAAATATAAAAAAAGAAATAGCTGATTAATTCCATGCAATAAACATCTACCATTTGTTTTAAGATATCAACCATGTGACACATGATAAACCATGTTGCTCACAATACATTTTTATCAGCCATCTATGTGAAATCCCTAAACACAATATATCAACGTGCAAAGCACTTCTTTTCGTCAAACGGACAAGTAAAGTTTTAATCGAAACAACTCCGTTAAGTGCCCAAAGACAGTTTTGGAACTTATGCCGTATTTAATGAGGAACTTAGATTGAACTTAAAACTAAGATTAGGAACTCAGTATTTTGATTGACCAGTATATTTAGCTGACCAATAGGCAGAATGGAATCACTGAGGCATGTTTAAAGATAAAGATATGATCAATATTGAGTAATGGCACAGGGGTTCGACCAAAAAATGCATGTTATACAGAAAATATATATATACAAAATATATTTGACTTTAATCTTTGAGTTATACGTCAAAGATGTCAATAACAAATAGATTGAGCGTACCACAACAAAATAAAAATCTTAATTGTATTATTATGCGCATAAAAGGTTAATGTGTTATCAAAACATTGGGGAGTATGAGGGGTGGGGGGGATCTTAGCCTTGCTGAAAATAAGTGGAAGCTTGTCTGTATAATCTTACTTGAGGAACTTCAGGTCTCCAATGGCAACCGACATCTTTCTCACAAGTTGGTGTGATGACGTCAGGATGTGTGATGACGTAACCTGTTGGTGTCTAGTCACGTGAGCAAACAGAACACCAATTCTTCGAGCAGACGAGATAAACATAGAGACAGAAGAACTGAAATTTGAAAACGAGGCTCTTATTCATCATTCATGTTTACAGGATGTAATACATGTAGACAAATGTCAGTATTAAAATACAGTTAGTTTAAACTGTAACATTTTTATATAATGTCATAGAGATTAAAAAAATATGTCCTAAACACTAATGGTGAAGTCATACCCGTAATGTCGTGCGAATGTGTTGTTTCATCACACGCTAGGCCAAAACAATGGTTTGCCTAGGGTTACATCCTTTTCAAAAGCAGGTAGGGTAGGAAGGCTTTTTATTTCAATTTATTTTTATGTAAGAACGTTATTGTCATCACTAGAAAATTATGTTAAAGAAATATTCTGTATAAAGCTCTAAAGATGTTGAACTTCATATCAAAACACACTTAAATTTAAAAAATACCAACTGTAGGGCCGGCGCCTATTTCGTAGGTAGGGTTGGGTAATCCGAGCGAAACATATTTTGAGGCCCCCATGGGGAAAACCAGAGTACCCAGAGAAAACCTACATGTCAAGACTAGTGGCCCCTGATCCAGTTCACATACCGTGATAAGCCTACCCGGGTTTCGAATCCGGGACGCCTTGGTGATAGGCTAATGCGCTAACCGCTATACTTTAAGAAACACAACATTAACAACTTCGAACAGAAAATGTCGCATTTTATAACCTTAAAAAGCTGCACTCCCACAGATTGAACGTTTTGACAACTTTTTATTTTTTGTCTTGGAACGGGCAAATTTTGTAAAAAGACTGCTGACAAAAGATCAGATCGCTGATTGTCATATTTCCGTTCCAAATTTGATGTTTTATTCATTTTTCTTAAATCGTTAGTAACGGTTTGAGCCATAAAACAGCAATTTTAGAATGGAAATATGAAAATCTGCGATCTAATTTTTTGTCAGCAGTCTTATATCACTGGTTTGCAGATATTTACGCAAAAAGTGTTTCATTCTAAGACAAAAAATAAAAACGTTGGAAAACGGTAAATCTGTGAGAGTGCAGCTTTAACAGGGGGGGGTTCTTACTGTCGTCGAAAAAAACAGACTCACCTTACTATTCTGTAACTCACTGTTATTACATGTATTGCTAGAGCGTGTTTTTATATTTTTGAAGAACCAGTCGGTATTCATTTAATAATTGATAACGTATTTGGGTTTTAACCAGGCCAAAGTTCTCGAAACTTCTTAAGATTATCAGGCTTAAGTAGCTCATTTCAATAAGTCTAAATACATTGGATTTTTAAAATAAAAAATGGATTATCATAAAGGTTATTCCTATCTTAAGTATAAAAATTTCTTAATTTTCTTAAAAACAAAAACATTTATTTTTACTTTAAGTTAAATAGTGATCTTAGCTTAAAGTGACACTTATTCAAAAACAATACATACACGTGTGTAACAAACATATCTGATGAAAGATATCGAGTTTAATTAGAAAGAAAGGTGCAGAAAACACGGTATTTCTACCTTATGAGACGAATAATAGATTACAGTAAGCATTTTAACACTCACCAATCATTTAATATGTTAGCGTTTTCAGCTATTAAATTCACGGTTACAATTTTGTTATCAGTAATTAATATTTTCCATACATGCATTGTTTAGTAAGTAGTTAAAGGTTTATCACTCCAAATTTATGTTTGTTATACATGTGTATGTATTGATTTTTAATCAGAATGTTACTTTAACAATGGCCCGATTGTTCAGTTCATTGTTAACGATATCAGCGACATTGTTGTTTACCTTTATAGGTGAAATGTGCTCATACAGTAGAACACCGCTATTTCGAACACCGATAAACCGAATTAGTCGGTATTTCGATTTTTTATTTTCGGTCTTGATTTTTTTTAACTAAATATTCGGTCCCAAATACGTTTTTCACGTGTATTTGTCAATCTTCCTTTTGAATTCGAAACAGTGCACAAAAATAGTCAATATAATTTTCGAATCCGACAGCAGACAACCCATGCTCTTTGCTTTGTGGTGTTTTCACACCTACGCTGACATCGGCGTGACAGACCAATTAACGTTATAATAAGGTGTAATTATCGCGGTTTAAGGAATGCCTTTGGTTAATTGGATTTCGTAGACAATCGTTGGTGGAACTTCGGATTATTTATTTCGAATAATCGTTATTTCGAAGTATTTAGCTGGGTCCCGACGACTTCGAAAAAGCGGTGTTCTACTAATTATAATTTATATTTAAATAACACAAGTACAGTTGAACTCTTGTTTGGAATACTGCAGATCATAAGTGTATCTGTGAAATTTACAAAACAATATTCATTTTAACGTTAACAACGATGACGTTAACAACGATGACGTTAACAACGATGACGTTAACAACGATGACGTTAACAACGTTGTTAACTTTAACAAAGTCCTGAATAATCGGCCATCTGTTGTTGTTATTTTTATATTTAAATATTTGATGTCAGTAGAGAGGGATTTATTTTTACAAAACTTAGCTAAGTTTATATATAATGCTATAAAATTAAGAGAAGAAAAGCTAGAAGTTAAGCTGCTTTAATTGGTTATTTTTTTGTATATATTAATTATTAGGATATTGCTTTTGTATATAGATATGTTATTTCATCACATAATTGCTTTATAAATCATTAAACTTTTGTAACTTGGCCATAAGTAGATAGTTTGTAAATGATCGAAGGAAAACATGCCGATTGGCCAATAAACTCTTGAAACTCTTGTTAATGAAAGCCCTAGAAAAATTGATGTACTGAACTTTGATTTCGATAAAAATACATATATATTATTCCAATAACATTGATATTAAACCAACTTTCATATTGGAAGCGTGTTCTGGAAGGGAGGCAAATTCTGGGTTTACATGGAAGACGGTGTTATTCGGTGACTTCCCATTTTGAATATTAAGTTGCAATATTTTCTAATTTAAAACGTTTTCATATGTAAACCTAAATGTGTGTTATTAAAATTATCATCTTTTACTATTCAAAACCTAGTTCGCTGTTTTATATTGAAATAATTATCTGATTCTATTGTGTAAACTCCGCATATCGAGAGAGTTCATCAGTTCGATGACCCGGTGGCCGGTGTACATCTCGTAAGCTATGCTTGTTTCATGTTATTTATTTAAGTTTAAACTCCGCATATCGAGAGAGTTCATCAGTTCGATGACCCGGTGGCCGGTGAACATGTCGTAAGCTATGCTCGTTTCACGTTATTTTATTTAAGCTTAATCTGAAGTTATTCATATGTGAAATTGAAGGTCTGTACCCATGACTGCGAACAGTCTCATATCCGAGTCTACACTCATCTCAGAAAAGCATATTATTTTAAGCATATTTATTTAATTACTAGAAATCGTCTTTATTTTATTCAAACATGTAAAATGTAGATACATGTACTATTTTAAATACATTAGTAATTTTCACCAAATTTTACCATCATTGTTTAACTGAAAAGAACTTTAAAGAAAAATGAAGGCTTTAAGTCATCGCCACAGAGAGTGTACATTCACAACTTAAACTGTGAATAACTGCAATAAGTGGAAATGATTTATGTAATCACATTCACAGTAATGTCGATTGTCGGCACTTTATCATTTTTAAATAAATTACATTGTCATACTTTATTTATCTACTCTCTAAATAACATTGAAGTTGATAAAACCTAATTAAAAGTAAACTTTTGACATGACAAACGTTAATTTGCACCAAATTTCAAATATTAATCTTCACTAGTCTTACCTACCTGTAAACAATCTACTTTCACTTTCGCTTTGAACATAAAACCCCACCGCATAGTTCACACTGTTGAGCGAGTGAATATTGGACGCAGTTATCTCCCTCGTCGCTAAACTAATACAACGTTGCGATTTTTGTGTTACATTGTTCGTTCTGTCTTATATCTCAATATTTGGTAGTTGTGTTTTGATCTGAGAAATTATGATTCTGATATTAATAAAATCTAAAATCAAATTATCGGCCGTAAACTTTACTTCATTAAGGCGTTAGACCACAGTTATTTTTTCTATATGTTTTCATATAGACACTAACCTGGCTTTTCATTTTAAAACAGTCTTAATTGAAAAACAAGTAACTGGCTGCTGTAGAACAATCCAAGACGCAAAATTTAATCACAAGAAAACATAAGGTTGACCAATAAACTGTATATTTTCCAATTCTAAATAAACCACCTCAGAACGCACAGAACGCATCAGCTTGCACCCTTGTTTTCAAAACTTTCCGAGGGGGCATGCAACGCCCCCCCCCCCCCAGCACAAGTATGAATACAGGGCTAGCTACGCCCCTGTATTTAGTGTCTCACAATATTGAATAGACATACATGACCCTGAGGACAAGAGGATTACTACAAACAACCAATTTACACAGCTCACCATGGTATTTATACTTGAGCACAAACACTCTTTTTCTGTAATTAAATCCGGATCTTGGTCAACGGGGAGTGGAGTGTGGGGGGAGTAACAGAGGCAGCTGTGGTCTCGAGCCTTATCGCATTATAACGGGCCTACCACAGTACACAAGTTCCATGGTTCAAAACTCGTGAGATGGATGAAAACATGAAATTTATTAGTTGTACGGGAAGTCTGAGGCATTTTGACATAAACAATATTTTATATTGTCAACATGCTTTTTCAATGCTTTTTTATCCGATATCTGATTAAATCTTTAATCGTCAAATTTGATCAGCTTGTTGCATGTTGCAAAAATGTTCCTCAAAACTAAGCAAATTATGATATGTTTAAACATTTTTATTATTGGCCTTCAAACCCACTTTTTTATAATGACAAAATTGTTAAGGGTGAGCGATAGAATTGCAGGGGGCGAAGGCAAACAAAGTGTAAGAATTGTAAGAGAGAAAAAGATAGAGAGGGAGAAGAAGTGTAAGGGAGAAAAGGAGAAGAAGTGAATGGGAAAAACGGAAAAAGGGAGAAAATGAGGAGTGTAAGGGAGAATGGGAGAAGAGGTGTAAGAGAGAAGGGAGAAGAGGTGTAAGAGAAGGGGAGAAAAGAGGTGTAAGAGAGAAGGGGAGAAGAGAGAAGGGAGAAGAGGTGTAAGAAAGAAGGGGAAGAGAAGTGCAAGACAGAAGGGAAGAAGAGGTGTAAGAGAGAAGGGGAAGAAAGTGTAAGAGAGAAGGGGAAATGAGAAAAGGAGAAGAAGTGTAAGAGAAGCGGAAAAAAGAGTAGTAAGAGAGAAGGGGAGAAGAGGTGTAAGAGAGAAGGGGAGAAGAGGTGTAAGGGAGAAGAAGTGTAAGAGAGAAGGGGAGAAGAAGTGTAAGAGAGAAAAGAGGTGTGTAAGAGAGAAGAGGAGAAGAGGTGTGTAAGAGAGAAGGGGGGAAGAGGTGTATGGGGTGAAGAGGTGTAAGAGAGAAGGGGGAAGAGGTGTAAGAGAGTAGGGGAGGTGTAAGAGAGAAGGGGAGAAGAGATGTAAGAGAGAGAAAGGGAGACGAGGTGTAAGAGAGAAATGTAAGAGAGAAAGGGGGAAGAGGCATAAGAGGGAAAGAGGTGTAAGAGAAGGGGAGAAGAAGTTTTTGAGAGAATGGATGTATAAGCGAAAGAAAGAAGAAGTGTAAAAGAGAAATGGATTAATTAGAAGATGAAAATCAGGATAAAAAGTGTTAGACAATTTGAGAGAGAAGACAGATATCGTACGATACGCGACCACATACGTATGTTCGATTATGGCTCTGAGAGCCACTGGGAAAGATAGAGAAGAAGACAGATCTCGTACCATGCACGACCACACGTACGAGCGGCGGCTCAGTGAGCCAGGATCGAGAACCAGCATCGCTAGTTCCCGTACAAAATTCTGGACATAAAACCCAGAGATAAATTAAGTCCATATGACAAAATTTGGACAATATATGCTGGTGTTATACATCCATTTCCAGGGAAGTAAGAAATTTTGATACTAGACAATGGTGCACCAAAACGCATGTCATCGAAAAAAAACTTATTTTCCAAGGGTTAGTTTAAAGTAATATCTCATTAAAAAAATGTTATTAGTCTTATATTAAGGTTTTATTATTTTTAAATGACTTCCGGTTTTTTATCAGTTTCAAAAATATGTTTTCTATAAATACATTGATAATTGCCATAACAATGCATTGTACCATTCGGCCGTTTCAATGAAAGGTGCGAAAATTATTCATGAATGGAAATGTGTTTAAATCTGTAGCTAAAAAGTCACTAACTTATTGTATTCTTTGATATTTTAGTAAACAGTCATAAAAATGATACTCTGTAAAGGTAACATACTCTTAGAATACAATATACATTTTCAGCCAATGAAATTGCAAATAGGTAATCATTAGGTACTAGGCTTAATCATTAAGAATTTTAACTTTTGCGGGTTTTAAGGTCCGCCTATTGCCATTCATCCGATACACACGCCTTGCTTCAGAGTTTGCGTTGACAATGTGTTAGCCAGTCAGGTAGTATTCTAAGACAGTAAGATGACCTGAAGTAATATCTTAATGATTAAGAAGTGCTCGTTTGCTACGCTCACTCCGCCCATTCTTAATCATTCAAATGTTACTTTGTGTCATCTAATTACGACATAAATCACGCTGGACGTATTCAACTTGACACTATTGCACTAGTAATACTGCATAGTTTTGCACTTATGATGGCGTGACCCCTCCCCCCGCACCCCCAAGCCCTACCTCCAATTTGTCAAGCGGTACTCCGGTGCCTTTTATGTAGTAGGCACATGGAACTAAATAAGATAGTACGTGGAACGCAGCAACCCACAGATTGGCATTAAGCGTTACGCAGACTCTTAGAATATTTTAATAGTATTCTGTATGCCAAATTTGGATAAAACCAGTGCAGCGAAAGTGCCTATGGAGTTATATAGGGAAATATGGTAAGACAGTTTTCACGAATAAGTCTTTTAACATCAATTTACTTCCTACATATATATGTTAGAATAACTCTTGCCCTTTCACGAATAAGTCTTTTAACATCAATTTACTTCCTACATATATATGTTAGAATAACTCTTGCCCTTTAAGATCATTATTCGGATCGAAATCGGAGAAGCACTCAGATAACCTTTCAAGACAAGCTTTTATTGAAACGCAGTTAGGCCAAACACGGAGTTGAAAAATGGCCAACAATCAACAATTTTGAAACTTACAAAATTGGTATAGGGCATAAAATGTTTATGAGTCTTCACATGTCAATTTTGATATGTTTTCCATCTTCTGAAGTGTTTTAGTGGTTTTAATGACAATTTGATTGGACTTATAGCCGTTATAGACCAGCATGACCTGTTAGCAAAGTCATGAAATATGTAATGGTTATGTACCTTTGTAAGTTATAACAATAATGCTTAATCTAACATGTATGTTATAGTATGGTACAGATAAATATAATTATATTGCCCACACCTTGGGACTTCTTAAAGATGCACTATTACTCCCAAATAAGATGTACCACAAATAATCCAACGGTTTTAAATTACTGACAAGAATGAATAAATATCAGAATCAATAGTTCTTATTAAGGATAACGTGTTTAATTTAAAGGAAAGGTGCAAAAAAACACGGTATTTCTACATTATAAGTTGACAGTTGATCACTGTAAATCTTTTAGCACTCCCCAGTCATTTAATATTTGTGCGTTTTCAGCTATTTAATAAACGGTTACAATCTTGTTATCAGTAATTGATATTTTCCATCAATGCATACTTTAGTAAGAAGTTATTTTAAAAGTTTTTTTCACTCAAAAAATATGTTTGTTATACATGTGTATGAATTGATTTTAAATACGAGAGTCACTTTAAAAGTCAGAATCGCATATCCTTGCCGATATTATTACCAGTAGGAAGGACAACTCTGTTTGATCTCTATCAAACATGAAAGTAAGGTTGTTTCCCCTTATTCGTGAAAATTGATTCGTTTCTTTGTGGGTAACACCCACTACTAATTTGCGGTGAGGGAAAATTGTCACAAGTGGGAATTCGATAATGATTTTGTAATTACATTCTGAAGAACACTTACACGCACTCATCTTATTACAGGCAGTTATATCTTATATAATAATACAAAATGTGTGGGTTGTTCTCTCTAGCGGATCCACTGAACGCCCACGTCGCCATAAACTTAAAGCGTCAATTTCGGTGATATATATGCATATAATTAACCATATTAGACTAAAAATGGCATTGGTTTGCTGAGAGAGGGTGGAAGCGGTTACTCCACAGAAAAAATATAATGTATTTAACCCATATCTTTATTTCGTTTTATTCTTCGGGTGGGGGTCGAACATCATAAGTTGCGTTAACTGCAATAATGCCATCCTTGATGTTACTACAGAATAGCTACAACCGAATTATTTAATGTAAACGGGCCTGGGGTCGTATTCAATATTGGTCTTAATTGCATTTATGAACGATGTAGCTAATCGGATTACTCGATATAAATAACGGACATATACTGACACAGTGAATGAAGTCAATGATGTATGACGATAAGATTGATTTAAGTTGAATATTGAATACCATCACCTGAACTAAGCATAGCCCGAAACACCGTGCACAGGGGGCTGTATCAGTCACAGAGGCGGTCAAGGATCGGACGTTAGAGGGGGCGTAACGTAGAAGCCTAAGCTTTTGACTTGCGACCCACCCTCAGAACCGAAATTGATTCTCTTTAGGGATACTCCTCCATGATTATTTATAACTAATGAATTTTGACCGGTAGTTAATGCGCACGATATAGGCTGATGCCCATATTTTCATTTTAATGCATTATCATGTTAAACTCATTCGACTTAAACGTTCAAAACAAATGAATATAACTTAGGTACAGGTTTATGATCAATATGTTGGCGTTTTATTATCTGGGGAATATGTGACCACGTAGCTACTAATGAAACATTACGAAAGCTATTCTTTTTAGATTTTGTTTTCCTATATTAAAATAAAAAGTAGATTTGGAAGGTTCAAGGGGGATCCACGCCTGGTGCCCTCAACCCTGGATCCGCTAGTTAGTCAGGGGTGGTGACAATATGGATATGATGATACACATATACATAAGTTGGATGTTTCAAAAGTCGTTTATTAATTTAAAAAAGTTAATACTTTTGTAATGTGTTTTATACCTTGTTGAAGAGTGGTGTTGTTTTTTTCGTCTGTACGTTAACTCCAATATCGGAAATGTTTGATCGTGCTATAACTATCGTGCGGGAGATATACAACGTTATTCTGTTATTCGCACGCTTGATATTGAACGTTGTCATTAGCAACATGGTATAACATAGTAACGATAACCCACCTCGTGATCACTAACGCTTAATATCAAAGCTGCACCCTAACCGGTTAAAAGTTTTTAACACGTCTCAGAATCAGCTTATTTTGGCATCAATGCCTTCAACTTAGTTATGTTTGATAACTCACAATATAACATATCTAAAAAAGTTTCATCTTTTAAAAGCGTCAGTAACGCTTCTTTTCATAAAGCAGCAATTTTCGAACGTAATTATGAAAAAGTGCTACCTGACATTTTTGTCAGCAGTTTTGTTCACTGAATTCCAAACACTGACGCAAAAAAAAATTGCTCAACTTCCAAGACAAAAACAACATCGTTGTCAAAACTATCAATTTGTGAGATTGCAGCTTTAACCATCATTATTTCAGTGTTGGTTCATTCAATTATAATCAATTCTAGTGGAGCTTTCTAAAATATGTACACGCCAGTTTCTTGATATTACTAAGAAGATACTTCGGCTTTTCTCCGTATTAGGATTATTTCCGGTGATCAGAGTAGCTAGACGCGTGAGACGAGGAGTCAGATTCTTGCAAGCGCTTATCAATTATGAAGACAGTCCAAAATTTAATTACCACGTTCAGACAGTGGCGTTTGGGAGCAAGAAGTAATTAACGGATACCATTTTCATTCTTACAGACTGAAACGTTTATATGCGCAGAACTGATTTATTGAATCGACCTTTTTCTCTTCCAAGAATCTAAGACAGATTTGCCCGAACCGCTATAACCGTTCAATGGAGGCGTAAAGTGTGATAAAGATGGTGATGGTGATGATGATGATGATGATGATGATGATGATGATATGATGATGATGATGATGATGATGATGATGATGATGATGATGATGATGATGATGATGATGATGATGGATGATGATGATGGATGATGATGGTGGTGGTGGTGGTGATGGTGGTTGTTGTGGTGGTGGTGGTGGTGGTGGTGGTGGTGGTGGTGGTGGTGGTGGTGGTGATGATGATGATGATGATGATGATGATGATGATGATGATGATGAAGAGGAGGAGGAGGAGGAGGAGGAGGAGGAGGAGGAGGAGGATGATGATGATGATGATGATGATGATGATGATGATGAGGAGGAGGAGGAGGAGGAGGAGGAGGAGGAGGAGGAGGAGGAGGAGGAGGATGAAGATGATGATGATGATGATGATGAGGAGGAGGAGGAGGAGGACGACAATAATGCAAAGCATTTGCTTCGACACTATCTGAACAAAACCTCCATACAAATTGAAAGTAACAAAAATATTTCAATATCTTTATCGCTATGGACCTCAATTGTTCCCCCAAATCGACTCCAGATAGAAGCATGTCCTTAAAATCATTCATCCAGCATCAGCCCTCTTATCAACTTAATTAACCCATACTTGTTATTTAATTACAGTGGATTTACCCCTTGCATCTTGAATAATAGATGTCAGTACGGCGAAAAAATCCCGCTATATAATTTCCCGAGGGAGTTCCGGAGCTTGACTTTTTTGCGTGTTATTTCTACTTTTGCCGGTTTTAATTGCTTAATTCGGTTTTTACTCCCTTCTCCGGAACTTTGAGAAAGCCATATGCTTGGTATGTTTTTAGTTTTTCCATGTAAGGTTTGGTTCCCAGTCGAATTTTACGACCCCCTGTTTTATATAAACCATGGATGGTTCCGTCTTTTATGAGCGATACCAAGTCATACTATTTCATCAAATTGGTAAAGTATTGGGTACATCCCATAATTGGATAAAAAAAGTTAATGCGTTTCTGTTAGTATTTAACATTCCAAATGAGTTTTTTATGTTTCCGGGATAAAAAAGGCAGAGAAAACAGCTTTGAAAATTCAAAAAATGCAGTAAAATCAATGTCTTAATTTGTTTTATTGGTTAACGCAGTTATGTTTTTGGAAGTATATATTATCATTTTCGGGTTAGGACTAATAATTGACTTTTGTTGAGAAGAAAGATATACTTTCGACTGGAAACAAATATTGTTTCAAATGGTACACTGTCATATAATATTATATTGTTCTGCAATGTCCTGTTCGCCTCTGTCCATTTCTGCGGTGCACTGCCATGTTTTATTATATTGTTCTGCAATGTCCTGTTCGCCTCTGTCCATTTCTGCGGTGCACTGCCATGTTTTATTAAATTGTTCTGCAATGTCCTGTTCGCCTCTGTCCATTTCTGCGGTGCACTGCCATGTTTTATTATATTGTTCTGCAATGTCCTGTTCGCCTCTGTCCATTTCTGCGGTGCACTGCCATGTTTTATTATAATGTTCTGCAATGTCCTGTTCGCCTCTGTCCATTTCTGCGGTGCACTGCCATGTTTTATTATAATGTTCTGCAATGTGCTGTTCGCCTCTGTCCATTGCTGCTGTGCACTGCCATGTTTTATTATAATGTTCTGTAATGTGCTGTTCGCCTCTGTCCATTGCTGCTGTGCACTGCCATGTTTTATTATAATGTTCTGTAATGTGCTGTTCGCCTCAGTGTACTGCTATGTTTTATTATAATGTTCTGTAATGTGGTGTTCGCCTCTGTCCATTGCTGCTGTGCACTGCTATGTTTTATTATAATGTTCTGTAATGTGCTGTTCGCCTCTGTCCATTGCTGCTGTGCACTGCCATGTTTTATTATAATATTCTGCAAAGTGCTGTTCGCCTCTGTCCATTGCTGCTGTGTACTGCCATGTTTTATTAGATTGTTCTGTAATGTGCTGTTCGCCTCTGTCCATTGCTGCTGTGTACTGCCATGTTTTATTAGATTGTTCTGTAAATGTGCTATTCGCCTCTGTCCATTGCTGCTGTGCACTGCCATGTTTTATTATAATGTTCTGTAATGTGCTGTTCGCCTCTGTCCATTCCTGCTGTGCACTGCAATGTTTTATTATAATGTTCTGTAATGTGCTGTTCGCCTCTGTCCATTGCTGCTATGCACTGCTATGTTTTATTATAATGTTCTGTAATGTGCTGTTCGCCTCTGTCCATTGCTGCTGTGTACTGTTAAGTTTTATTAGATTGTTCTGTAATGTGCTGTTCGCCTCTGTCCATTGCTGCTGTGTACTGCAATGTTTTATTAGATTGTTCTGTAATGTGCTGTTCGCCTCTGTCCATTGCTGCAATGTACTGCAATGTTTTATTATAATGTTCTGTAATGTGCTGTTCGCCTCTGTCCATTGCTGCTGTGCACTGCCATGTTTTATTATAATGTTCTGTAATGTGCTGTTCGCCTCTGTCCATTGCTGCAATGTACTGCTATGTTTTATTATAATGTTCTGTAATGTGCTGTTCGCCTCTGTCCATTGCTGCTGTGTACTGCTATGTTTTATTATAATGTTCTGTAATGTGCTGTTCGCCTCTGTCCATTGCTGCAATGTACTGCAATGTTTTATTATAATGTTCTGTAATGTGCTGTTCGCCTCTGTCCATTCCTGCTATGCACTGCTATGTTTTATTATAATGTTCTGTAATGTGCTGTTCGCCTCTGTCCATTGCTGCTGTGTACTGCTATGTTTTATTATAATGTTCTGCAATGTGCTGTTCGCCTCTGTCCATTGCTGCTGTGCACTGCAATGTTTTATTAGATTGTTCTGTTATGTGCTGTTCGCCTCTGTCCATTGCTGCTGTGCACTGCCATGTTTTATCATAATGTTCTGCAATGTGCTGTTCGCCTCTGTCCATTGCTGCAATGTACTGCAATGTTTTATTATAATGTTCTGTAATGTGCTGTTCGCCTCTGTCCATTGCTGCAATGTACTGCTATGTTTTATTATAATGTTCTGTTATGTGCTTTTCGCCTCTGTCCATTGCTGCTATGCACTGCAATGTTTTATTAGATTGTTCTGTAATGTGCTGTTCGCCTCTGTCCATTGCTGCAATGTACTGCTATGTTTTATTATAATGTTCTGTTATGTGCTTTTCGCCTCTGTCCATTGCTGCAATGCACTGCAATGTTTTATTAGATTGTTCTGCAATGTGCTGTTCGCCTCTGTCCATTGCTGCTGTGCACTGCAATGTTTTATTAGATTGTTCTGTTATGTGCTTTTCGCCTCTGTCCATTGCTGCTATGCACTGCAATGTTTTATTAGATTGTTCTGTAATGTGCTGTTCGCCTCTGTCCATTGCTGCAATGCACTGCAATGTTTTATTAGATTGTTCTGCAATGTGCTGTTCGCCTCTGTCCATTGCTGCTGTGCACTGCAATGTTTTATTAGATTGTTCTGTAATGTGCTGTTCGCCTCTGTCCATTGCTGCTGTGCACTGCAATTTTTTATTAGATTGTTCTGTTATGTGCTGTTCGCCTCTGTCCATTGCTGCTATGTACTGCAATGTTTTATTAGATTGTTCTGTAATGTGCTGTACGCCTCTGTCCATTGCTGCTGTGCACTGCAATGTTTTATTAGATTGTTCTGTAATGTGCTGTTCGCCTCTGTCCATTGCTGCTGTGCACTGCAATGTTTTATTAGATTGTTCTGTAATGTGCTGTTCGCCTCTGTCCATTCCTGCTATGCACTGCAATGTTTCATTAGATCATTCTGCAATGTGTTGATTGCCACTGTCCATTTATGTTGTACACTGCCGTGCTTTACTAGATCAATCTGCAATGTGTTGATCGCCACTGTTCATTTCTGCTGTACACTGCCATATTTCTATTATATTATTTTGAAATGTCCTCCCCGACTATAACCTTCCCTGTACTGAACATCCCTTTCCCTGCCCTTCCCTTACCTTCCTTGCCTCACGCCCTTACCTCTCCTGCTTTCCCCTAACCTTCCCTTAGCTCACCTTCTTTTCTCTACCCTAACCTTCCCTGCTCTCCCATAACCATTCCTGCTCTCCCCTAACCTATCCTGCTCTCCCATAACCATCTCTTCGCTCACCTTCCTTACCCTGGCCCTTACCTCTCCTGCTCTCCCCTAACCTATCCTACGCTCACCTTCCTTTCCCTGCTCTCCCATAACCATTCCTGTTCTCTCCGAACCTTTCCTATTTTCCCCTAACCTACCCTACGCTCACCTTCCTTACCCTGCCCCTACCTTTCCTGCTCTCCCCGAACCTTACCTACTCACTCCTAACATTCCCTACACTCACCTTCCTTACCCTACCCTTACCTTACCTACTCTCTCCTTACCTTCCCTACACTCACCTTCCTTACCCTACCCTAACCTTACCTGCTCTCCTCTAACCTTCCCTACGCTCACCTTCCTTACCCTACCCTAACCTTCCCTGCTCTCCCCTTACCTTCCTTAAGCTCACCTTCCCTACCCTACCCAAACCATTCCTGCTCTCCTCTTACCTTCCCTACGCTCAACTTCCTTACCCTACCCTACCCTAACATTTCCTGCTATCCCCTAACCTTCCCTACGCTCACCTTCCTTACCCTACCCTAACATTTCCTGCTATCCCCTAACCTTCCCTACGCTCAACTTCCTTACCCTACCCTACCCTAACATTTCCTGCTATCCCCTAACCTTCCCTACGCTCACCTTCCTTACACTACCCTAACCTTACCTACTCTCTCATAACATTCCCTACACTCACCTTCCTTACACTACCCTAACCTTACCTACTCTGTCCTAACATTCCCTACACTCACCTTCCTTACACTACCCTAACCTTACCTACTCTGTCCTAACATTCCCTACACTCACCTTCCTTACACTACCCTAACCTTACCTACTCTCTCCTAACATTCCCTACACTCACCTTCCTTACCCTACCCTAACCTTACCTACTCTGTCCTAACATTCCCTACACTCACCTTCCTTACCCTACCCTAACCTTACCTACTCTGTCCTAACATTCCCTACACCTTCCCTTCGCCCTACCCTAACCTTACCTACTCTGTCCTAACATTCCCTACACTCACCTTCCTTACACTACCCTAACCTTACCTACTCTCTCCTAACATTCCCTACACTCACCTTCCTTACACTACCCTAACCTTACCTACTCTCTCCTAACATTCCCTACACTCACCTTCCTTACCCTACCCTAACCTTTCCTACGCTCACCTTCTTTACCCTACCCTACCCTTTTCTGCTCTCCCCTAACCTTTCATACGCTCACATTCCTTACCTTACCCTAACCTTTCCTGCGCTCAACTTCCTTACCTTACCCTAACCTTTCCCGTTCTCCCCTTACCTTTCATACGCTCACCTTTCTTACCCTACCCTAACATTTCCTGCTCTCCCCTCACCTTTCCTACGCTCACCTTCCTTACCCTGCCCTAACATTTCCTGCTCTCCCCTCACCTTCCCTACGCTCACCTTCCTTATCCTGCCCTAACATTTCCTGCTCTCCCCTCACCTTCCCTTCGCCCTTCGCTCACCTTCCTTACCCGATTATAACCTTACATGCTCTCCCCTCGCCTTCACTATGCTTTCCTTCCTTACACGATTCTAACCTTACATGCTCTCCCATCGCCTTCACTATGCTTTCCTTCCTTACCCTACCCGAACCTTTCCTAATCTGCAGTTACTTACCATCACTCCCATAGACCTGTCCTGTTCTTCCCTTCGCTGCCTGACCAAGCCCTGTTCTGCCTTATTAAAGAGTGGTTGGCTGTGTGCTTGTTTCTGTAAATAATTGACTTTCAGTGACGTAAAAATATCTAATTGTCTACTTAATTAAAGCTGACAGTGTAACCTCCAATCCCCTTTGAGTACCGAATACCTCCAGCCTCCAGATTCCTCAGATAGACAGTTTTGACAAATTGTGGGGGTTTTTTGTCTTTGAATGAGGCAATTTTTGCGTAAATGTCTGAAAACAAGTGATACAAAACTGTTGACAAAACATCCGATCGAAAAAAATTGTATTATCGTTCGAAAATTTATGCTTCATTGCTTTAGGCGCTTTAAAATATAATAAATATATAAAACTTTTCGGCAGTTTTTAAACAACTGAGAGGTTTTCTAAAGTGATTTATCTTATATTACTGAATTGAAGGTATTGATACCAAAATCAGCTTTTTTCTGTGACAACAGCCACAAAAAAATGTCGAAACTTTCAGTCTGTGAGAGTACAGCTTTAAAGCTGCAAACTGAAAACCAGTGATAAAAGACTGATGACAAAAGATCAGATCGCAGATTTTCATATTTCCTCTCCAAATTTGATGTTTAATGCATTTTTCTTAAACCTTTAGTAACCGCGGTTTTCTTAAACCGTTATTAACCGCGGTTTTCTTAAACCGTTAGTAACCGCGGTTTTCTTAAACCGTTAGTAACGGTTTAAGCTATAACAAATTATATTTGGAATGTAAATATAAAACTCTGCGATATGATCTTTTGTCAACAGTCTTTCTTGACTGGTTTACAGATATTTACGCAAACAAATGCTTATTCCAAGACGAAAAATAAAAAAAAGTTGGGGAAACGGTAAATCTGTAAGAGTACAGCTTTAAAACCTATTACAAACCACGTACCACAAAATGCCATCGCATTGAAGTTGTTTTGTGCATTTTAGTTATTCAATGACATAATTCATACCATTGTGATAATGTGATTGCTTTTTTCACATAACATCTCTTGAAATTGTATATGGCTTTGTCGGCAAACGTTTATTGAAATTTAATGTATACCAATAATTGAAGATTTATAGAATAAGTATATGTTTTATCATGTTTATACAAGCGACCCTTGGTTACTTATTTTTTTTCTTTCCCCTTTGCGACTAGAGTATTATTTCTTTGCTTCAAAAAGAAAGCCGTACTTTAAAAAGTTCAATTTAAATAATTTCAATACATCTTTAGAAAGTACTCGAATCACAGCGATAATTTATGCCAACCCATTTAATATCGCAGCCTTAATGTTATTCAGATGTTTACAAAGAATATACAAAGACGATGACAAACTGTCAATGTAGTTCATCTCTATCGATAGTTTAATTTTTTGGGAGACGAGCAAGAATTTAATCTTCAAAGAATAGTCCGAAAATGAAGCGAACCATGTTGAGTACGAAAAAAATGCGACAGGGTTGTTTTGAAATCTGCCGAGAATTGCAACTCTTTAGCCTTAAGACATCAATTTTCGACCGTAAATATGGACACTGCGATCTGCTCTTTTCAGACAATTTTTGTCTTAAATGTCTGAAAAACAGTGATATAAGATTGCTTACAAAAGATCAGATCGCAGTTTCTCAGTTTAACGTTCCAAAATTGATGTTTTATAGCTAAAAACGTTGATAATGCTCGGTAGTTTTCTAATTTATTCTGATATAGATCTGTTCTATTTTGAGTTAACTTATATGACTGAATTGAAGGCTTTGATACCAACATTAGCTGATTCTGAGACAAAAAATATCAAAACTTTCAAAGTTGAGAGTGCATATTTAAAATAAAAATGTGAAAATTTCGGAGGGCGAGTATGTCCTCATTAAAACACTCAAAGTAAAAACCATTTCCCAATTAAATACAGTCGAACCCCGATGACTCGAACTCGCTTGGCTCGATTTCCACGTTGGGTCGAACTGGATGTAACGGCCCGACTTGTTTTTACCAAATGTAACAAATCCCGCTTGGCTCGAACTTCACGAGGCTCGAGGTATTTTCGCTGTTCCCTGGGAGTTCGAGACAACGGGGTTCGACTTTAGCATAAGTTTAGTGAGCATATTTTAAGTTTCATCAATTCACATTTGAATTGCGTATAAATGGAATTTATCGGGCCTTTAATAAAAAATAAAATTAATCCCAAGTGCAATGACGGTGCGTCATTGAAAAACATGTTTTGTATTATTGAATGGTGTTTTATTGAGTTCTCTTTCAACATATTGTATTTGCAGTTTTATCTACATTCAAAAAACGATGTAATCTCATCACAAAACATTTTCATTTTCTCTTTATCTATATTCATTAACCTTATAATAAAAGCGACATCTTATTTGTATTATCTATTCTTCCACGATCGAATCATCATTGTTGTTATTATTTGAATTGCATTCAACAATTTTCCATTGCCTATAAAGCATATTGAGTTTATTGAAAAGTATACAAAGAAATCAATCATATACATTAAAAAGGCTGGCATAGAAAATGTTTTCTTTTATCTGACGGGATAAAGAATTTATTAAAGATGGTAAATTAATCATATTACTCATACAAAGACAATAATTTTTTCATATCTTATATTTTCTATATCTCTTTTTTTGCTAGAACCACAGGCGATAATATCAGTCCGGGTGGATCAAAACAACATTATAAAAATATATCGCTAAAATTTTAGCAAAAAAAATATATTTGCTATATATTTAGACTGAAGGAAAAATAAAATATTATGGATATTTTAGCTATATTATTGTACAAAAAATCACTATCCCCCAAACCAATGCGAATAATAAAACAAACAATAAATATATATACTATATCTAGACTGTATAAACTATAATAAAAACATTTTATAGAAAAAAATAGGTTTATCATTGTATAACAAAATCACCATCCCCAACCAATACTGTCACCTATGGTTTAACAGTTTATTTGCTAACTCATAAATACTTTACCAGACCCTGTGCTTTCATAACATGTACTTGAACATTTATTGTGACCTGTCATACAATTAATGTATTTACCTGTACTATAGGCTATATAAGGTTTTTTTAAATTGCATATTTTATTCACCATACTAAAGAATGATTTCCATTTTGAAATCAATGTTGTATGCAACGAAAAAACAACCTCAGGCCATTGCAGACAAACGAAAGAGGTGATAAAGCGCATTTATCCCCTTATCCCGACAAATATAGAGCATCCAAAGAAGTAAAATTGCAACACTGACAAAAGACAATGATCGCACCCCTACCTTCGCCCCCACAGAAACCAACATTATAGGCAACAAAGGAACCCACCTCTACCCCCCGCACAGGAACCCAACCTTACCCGACCCTACCCCTCCAAGGGACACCCCTACCCCCTCTCACAGGAACCCAACCCTACCCCTCACACAGGGACACCCCTACCCCCTCTCACAGGAACCCAACCCTACCCCTCACACAGAGACACCCCTACCCCCTCTCACAGGAACCCAACCCTATCCCTCACACAGGGACCCCCCTACCCCCTCTCACAGGAACCCAACCCTACCCGACCTTGTACCTCCAACAGGGACACACCTATCCCCTCTCACAGGAACACACCCTTATCACCACAGGACCCCCACAGGAGACCCATTCTTACCCACTCTCACAGGAACACACCCCTACCCTCAAAATGACCACACACACACACACACACTCACAGGAAACCCATGCATACCCTCTCTCTTAGCAGCACACCCCTAAACCCCCACATGACCACCCCGCCACCCTCTTCCCACAGGAGACTTATCCATACCCCCTCTAACAGGAACACACCTTACCCCCACATGACCACCACCCTCTCCCCACAGGAGACCCATCCCTACTCCTTTCCAAAGGACCCCCCCCCCCCTATCCCTCCCATAGACAATAACCAACATAATTTGCACCAAGCGTGGCATTGACTGCTGAGAAATCTCCAAATTAACTGCTCAGCTATTTTATTTTAAATATTCATCATGTCTAATTTATTCATATTGATTCTACTATATTAATATGAAGAGTTCACCACCACCCCGGATCCTCTAGCGAAAGCATCACCACCATCATAATCAACAACAGCAGCATCAGCAACAAAGCAGCACTTACGACAATATAGTATCACACGTTTTAACATTTCAAAGACATCTGGACTGAAATTCAGTCTTTCTTTTCACAGTATTTAATTGAATTCATGTCAACAGAAACAAAACGCCATACTTCATCTATAGATAACGAAACGCTTTTTCTTCAAAAACTAATTTAATTATAGGCCATATGTTTATAGAATTATTTCTTTTATGACATTTATTGAATTGATTAAACGAATTTACCAGATATTAAAACAGGTAACAATATTTTTATCATGTTATAGAACATATGGTATAATTATCTTTGATATCATTGATGTCATATGCTAACTCAATTTGCCAATTATTAAACCAATTTTCAAATTAATTAATGGTGTTATAAGCGACGTCTTCGGACAGATGGCCGAACATTGGGTATGTCTTTTACATTTATTATTCATAAGCGCTAAAACCGTAGTAATTGTGTGGCATTACCTGGTGACCTAGCTGTGTTCGATCATTGCATTGTCTTTATTATTTAGGCCAATATAAATTAATTGTTAGATCTTCGTCAAGTTTCAAGTTTATTCAGTAAACTCATGCCATGCAACATGACAAAATGCGCATTGCAATGAACATATTATACAGTTACACATAAAGAGGCTTTGAAAAATGAACTTGAACCATATTATAATAATTAACATCATGGCATCCAATGTTGTTGTTTTAAAAAATAGGGCGGATGGGGGGGGACATTTTTTTCTTAGATGACTGTTTCACCTTTGAATATTTGGTCTTGCTCTTTTTTATTGCATAATGAACTATATACATGTGTTTCTCGGCGAACCACGAACCACTCATTTTATACATGTGAATGTTTTACACCGACACACTAGGTATGAATAAATGCCGTTCCCGGACAGTACCGGACCGAAACGTAAATACAGACCCCAGTTCAATATTTTTATTTCTGTGAATGAAATTTATGGGGCGACGGAAAGGGGGAGGGCTACCGGGGATGAAAATCTAGCAATTAATTTATAGCCGCCTTTCCACAATAGTTTCACGTTGTACGTTGCCTTTGAGTGAATACACGTGTTGACTTGACTCTGAAAAGTTATGTAAACATTTATCATTCAGATGATTTTGAAGTTTAATCACCGTATATTTGTATTCTTTAAAGCTGATTGACCGTTTTGACATTATTTTTTTTAATTCGTCTTGGAATGAGCCAAGTTTTGCGTGAATGTATGAAAACTAGTGATATGTGAAGGCTGGCTAAATATAAGATCGTAGTATATTTAATGTCGAAAATTGATGTTTTATGACTAAGAGCGTTACTAAAGCATTAAGAAAATTGGAATTTGGGGCCGTTTCGAACAATTGAGATCTGTTCTATTGTGAGTTATCTTATATGACTGAATTGAAGATGTTGGTGTCGAAATCAGCTGATTCTGAGACAAAAATGAGAAATAGCAAAATTGTCATTCAATCACTAGATTGTCCCATCAATCAATCAGTACATACAAACGAAACCCTTTAGTTCAAAACCGCTTGGCTCAAATTCCTCGTTGGCTCGAGCATAATGTAAAGGGCCGATTTCTATATACTTAAGGCAGGCATTCCCGCTTGGCTCGAGGGTTTTTTTACAGGTCCCTTGGAGTTCGGGCCAACGGGGTTCGACTGTAAATTGTTGCTCATGCAAATAAACAATCTAGCGATACGTTAACAATTCACATAATTCATTTTAGTTATAAGCAATGGAAAACAAATCTAATAAATGGTAGCTTTCGCATTTGTGTGCCCGAATCATAATCGAACCCATAATCGAACCATAATCAGCGGCAGATCCAGGATTTGACGTCAGTCGACGCTTGATGAGCTCATTTTAGACCATGATGCCTTTCCCCTGAAATTGGGGTTTGGGCGAGGGCGACCAGAAATCGGAGTTTGGACAATAACCTCTAAACGTATTTTGGGGTTGGCATTTATTTTCTTAAACCGTACCAGCACAGAGTACAGAAAACCAGAAATACACGTGTAAAAGCTTAATGACATTCAGACTACATATGCTTGGGCGTTTATTATTATAGTTTGAAGAGGGAGCCTCCGTTTGTGTTTACTCACGTCTTATAGAAGCTGACCGCCGGCATACCCCTTTGGTATGCGGTATTCAGGTTCAGGTGTAAGTTTACTCGGGTTTCAACAGGGTGGAATGTGGTACGCAGTAACTCTAAATGTGTCATTATTGGATATTCATTCGGTACGCAGACGTTCAAAATAGTTTAATAGCATTTTAATAGTATTTATCACGCAAGATTCGGGTAACATATAATAGAGATCTCGATACACAAGGGGGGTTGGGAGAGGGGTTTGGGGAGGCGTTTACGCCCATCTAGTGATCAGTCCACTATGATAAGAGGATCGAGAAAATAAGAAAACATAAGTTGGTCAAATTCATATTGCCATTTTTTTCATTATTTCGTTAAACAATAAAAACAAAACAATTCAGGGCGTCTAGTTGCATGGATAAAAATGGGTTTTATCTATAATCCGTTAGCCAGAAGTTCCATTTAAGGCTCCTATCTGGTAATTTAGTCGAGACATTGGGTAATTATGTCAAAATTTCATAAAACTTTTGGTACCATTTTAAAGCAAATTGGTCGCAGATTACCGATATGTAAAATAAATGATCCAAAAAATCATTTTAGATAAAGTTATTGCAGTATATTTACAACTGAAACCGGTCGTGGAATGACCTACTAAGCAATCTTTCAAGGCCCAAATTGGAATACAGTCGAATCCCGTTGGCTCGAACACTTAGGGACCGGCGAAAATACACCGAGCCTCGTAAAATTCGAGCCAAGCGGGAATTCTTACCCTCAATATATATAATTCGGTTCTTTACATCCAGTTCGAGCCAACGAGGAATTCGAGCCAAGCGGGAATTCTTACCCTCAATATTTATAATTCGGTTCTTTACATCCAGTTCGAGCCAACGAGGAATTCGAGCCAAGCGAGTTCGAGCCAACAGGGTTCGACTGAATTAATAATGTGTTTCGAATTTTGATATAATATATATTTTATATCATATATTTTGTATGTATTCTTTTACTGCGCATCTAATATTTCCATATGATTCAAAACTAAGATGGGATCAAAGTCCACACATTTGTACATAAGAATATATATGTATGTATATCTATGTATGCTAGGGTGCGTCACATGAACTGATGGGAAGTCGGTACTCTAGTGTGGTTGAGTCAGTATTCAAGCGTGGACGAGTCAGTGTTCAAGTGTGGACGAGTCAGTACACTAGTGTGAACGAGTCGATACACTAGTATGGACGAGTCAGTACTCCAGTGTCGACAAGCCAGTACCCTGATGTGGCCTAGTCAGTACTCTTATGTGGCCTGGTCAGTACTCTGGTGGTGACGAGGAGATACTCCAGTGTCGACGAGTCAGTACTCTAGTGTTGACGAGTCAGTATTCTAGTGTGCCCGATTCAATGCCCTATGTGTACAAGTCAGTGCTCTAGTGTGGGCAATTCAGTTCCATAGTGTGGACGAGTTAGTACTCTAGTGCGGCCGAGTCAGTACTCTAGTGAGGACGATTCAGTGCTCTGGTGTTGAAGAGTCAGTACTGTAATTTGGATAAGGCAATGCTCTAGTGTGGACGAGTCAATATAATAGTAAGGACGAGTCAGTACTGTAGCGTGGACAAGGCAATGGTCTGGTATGGATGAGTCAATATAATAGTTAGGACGAGTCAGTACTGTAGCGTGGACAAGGCAATGGTCTGGTATGGATGAGTCAATATAATAGTTAGGACGAGTCAGTACTGTAGCGTGGACAAGGCAATGTTCTGGTATGGACGAGTCAATATAATAGTTAGGACGAGTCAGTACTGTAGCGTGGACAAGGCAATGTTCTGGTATGAACGAGTCAATATAATAGTTAGGACGAGTCAGTACTGTAGCGTGGACAAGGCAATGTTCTGGTATGGACGAGTCAATATAATAGTTAGGACGAGTCAGTAGTTTAGTGTGAACGAGTCAGTATGCTAGTGTGGACAAGTCAATACTCTAGTGTGGACGAGTCAATATAATACTTGGGACGAGTCAGTATTATAGTGCGGACGAGTCAGTCAGTATTTTGGTGTTGACAAGTCAGTTTCATTTTGTGGACAAGTCAGAACTACAGGGTGTACTGCTTAAGAGTCCCTTTAAAGCAGCACTCTCACAGATATACATTTATTTTTTTTATTTATTTTTTTTGTCTTGTAAAGAGCAAAGCTTTGCGTAAATATCTGCACACCAATGATAATTATAACATTGCTGACAAAAAAATAGATCTTAAATTTTCATATTTCTATTCGAAAATTAATGTTTTGTGGTTTAAACTGTTACTAACGGTTTAAGAAAAATGCATAAAACATCAATTTTTGAACTTCAATATAAAAATCTTCGATTTATATTTTGTCAACAGTCTTATATAACTGGTTTCCATGGATTTTCGCAAACATTGGCTCGTTCCAATACAAAAAATAAAAAAAAGTTGTCAAAACGTTCAATCTTTGAGAGTGCAGCTTTTATATGCAATAGACAACAATGTACGAAGTAAACAACAAGTTTGAGCAAACCCACATGGCCATGTTCTCATATTCTTCGATCCAAAATAAAACAAAACAACAAAAAACAGTTACATAAGCAAAAATGGCGCCATCTCCCAATCAGACAATCAAATATTTAAAACCATACTCAACTTTTTCGTTGAAATCGTTAGTTTTTTTATCCTTTAGTTCCATTTTAGGATTGAGTATTATAAAATAGATAAGGACTGATGCAGTTAGGATAATTGGTTAATTTGATATAAGTGAACATACGGTTGGCTCGAACTCTCGGGGACTGGCAAAAATATCTCGAGTCTCGAAAAATTCGAGCCAAACGGGAATGCTTATCTTCATGTTAAAGAAATCGGTCCTTTAAAAACAGTTTGAGCCAACTAGGAATTCGAGCCAAGCGAGTTCGAGCCAACGGGGTTTGACTGTTTGTAGCTTACTTATCTTAATAATGCTTTCGTTAACAAAGAAAGAGTCGTATTTCCATCTAAAGTGACACTCTTAATCAAAATCAATTCGTACGCATGTTTAACAAACATACATTTTGACAAATAAATATTTAACTATATACTAAATTATGCATTTATGGAAAACATTAATTACTAATTACAAATTTATAAGCTGAAAACGCAAAAATATTAAAAGATTGGTGAATGCTTAAAGCCGCAATCTCACAGATTGAACGTTTTGACAACTTTTTTTTATTTTTTGTCTTGGAACGAGCCAATTTTTGCGTAAATATCTGCAAACCAGTTATATAAGACTGCTGACGAAAAATCAGATCGCAGAATTTTATACATTTTTCTTAAACCGTTAGTTACGCTTTTAGCGATAAAACATTAATTTTCGAGACGAAATTTGTAAATCTGCGTTTTGATCTTTTGTCAGCAGTCTTTTATCACTGGTTTTCAGAGATTTACGCAAAAATTGTCCCATTCCAAGACAAAACATAAAAAAGTTGTCAAAACGGTATATCTGTGAGAGTGTAGCTTTAAAGATTTACTGTGAAATACTTTCATCTCATAAGGTAGAAATATCGTGTTTTCTGCACATTTCTTTCAATTTAAACACAGTACCCTTCATAAAAACCATTGTTTTCGATATTTGTTCATCCTTTTCTGTGCAATAAAACATTTATATTTATTGTAGGACCTCTTATTTGGGAGTGAGAGTGCATCTTGAATTTTATTAATTAGTCAGCCGCTGCTTACGTCAAGAATAATTAGTTTATTTTAACAAACAACACTCTTACATAAGCAACAAGAAAAAAAATACAACAACACATTTTAATGCATTCAGGCAATTATGTCTATAGTAAACAACAAGATGGCAAACCCACATGTCCATGTTTTCACTGTTTCGTTTCCGAAAAAAAAAACAGATCCAGGACGCATAGTTACATGAACAAGAACTGGCCTCATCTATAATTCAGAGGGCTGGTAATGAAATTTTCTTTGGCTAGCTTTACCAGATAAAGGTTTTGAATTATTTAGTTCACGAATGGTTCGTGTCGGTATCGGCTAGTGAGAGCGAACGCACAATTTCAAAGCAATTGAAACGTCAATAATTGATATATTATGCTCTTTGCGTTCCCGTAATCTTTTTACAGAAGTGTAACAGACCCTATCTCACAGTAAAGCGACCCTGTGGACCTCGTCTAGGCCCGGATAATTGGCAGTTAGCCCTTTTAACGTTTTATTTTTGGTAATTTATGAGGGCATAGCCCCACTCCCATTTTGCGTTCCGAATACTCCGATATGTCAATCGGAACACCGCGGCTATTTTCCATGGAAAACAACCTTATACGCTATTAAATTTAAACGCAATCTACTTGAAGCGCAGTTAAAGTAAATATAAAGCATTCTGACATTACAAACCTTCCATATACATCCAAGTTGTTCCGAATGACTGTGTTTTAACCGAGTTCTGCGTTACAAATTCTATAAAACTATTTTGAGAGCCTGCGTACCGATTATTGTCAACTTTTGCGTACAGCTTACCATCCTATTGGGCTCAAAAGCCACTAAATACCGTGTAAAAGAAGGGGTCGCGATCGTTCAATCTTTATTAACCAATCCTGGAGCGTTCGGTAATGGTCGCTGCATTATATTTTTCTTTCGGTCACTTAATTTCACAATCATTTATTTCACAACGATTGTGAACAAGTCATCAGCTTTTTTATCACTCTCGTTGGCAAGATGTACCTCGAGATAAAGACATCATAGTGTTGGGGAAAACTCCTATCTTATGACTACACACCAAAGGTGGTTGTCCAGTTGGCAAGGTTACCGCATTTGCTTCTCACAACGGCGACCCAGGTTCGATTACCGGCCTGGGCGCGTGTGAGTTTAGTTGGTCGTTTCCAAGCCGGACAAGTGGGTATTTTCTCTCCCCCACAACTCAAGACCACACTCTCGGGCAACACCGTGCTACCGAGAGTGACTTGGTTATTTTTCATTTCTTCACAATCGTTGTAAATAAATAAAGTTCAAACCAATCCAAAAGTACATACGCCTAGACCGAAAATCGAATCCGGGACGCGATTGATGCGAAGTTGATCATTCGGAGTTGAAATATTGTCAAAATAGTCTGAAATGATGCCCTTTCTGGTGGACGCGGAGACCATTCCAAACTTAACTTGTACCGGCATACATCCGAGTATGTTTTCGATGGAAAATGGCCGAGGAGTTCCGAATGCTTCTCGACGATGAATGTAGTTCGACTTCCGTCATATTCGATCAAGGCACCTACAGCCAAGTGGTGATTCTTACACCCTGCGGCTCACAGATCCAGATCAAACAGAATATTTGGAACAAGAAGACTCCTAGCCAAGCTTTGAGGGGACTCCTTAACACGCAAAGGCAATCGACTTAAGGCTAGATTAATTAAATTAATTCTGTTGTTCTTTGATTACATTTAACGACCTAAATGCAACTTTGAAAACACATCGATTTTTACCCGTAATGTTAGTCTTACGAGTAACCAGGGTACAGTGGGGTCATCTTATGATTGCATTCGGGGCAACTCAGCTATTTTCCATCGAAAACAACCTGGGATGTATATGGACGGTTTACACTGTCAGAAATATTTACATTTAACCACGCTGCAAGTAGATCGCGTAGTAATTTCAATCAAGCACTTAAATTTAATGACTTAACTCTTAAGAATCTTAATTATTTATGCAATAAAAGACTTCTCTAGCAGTCAATTTAAACTTAGATATACAAAATGGACGTTAAAACATTGAAATTAGTAATTCTATTATTTAAAATTTTACGAATTACTTCTACTGATGAGCCAGCATACATCCGAGGTTGTTTTCGATGGAAAACGGTAGAGGAGTTCCGAACGCTTGTCAACATCAGATTAAGCATTTCAGTTTACTATTCCGTTAGTGAGTGAAGTGATTTTAATTGAAATTTTTACATGCAAAATGAAAATATAAACTTTGCATAAACTGACCAAAAAAGTTTTGATTATTCATTTTGGAAATATACCTACTCAGAGTACAGAAACTTGAAAGTATGATAGCAACTGCACCTAGCTTACTTTAAATAGTTGCCTGTGGCCACAGCTCAGTCAAGATATTGTCAAATATATAACCCTAGCGGACTTTTAGCTTTGATAATATGTTGAAATATCGTCGACAAATCATGAATAATGGTTGTATCATGTCCCATGACGTGATAAGCAGCCCATAAAAAGTTGCATTTTTTATTTTTCAGGGTGAATACTGATTTTACCCAACTGAGGCCACAGGCAACTATTTAAAGTAAGCTAGGGGCAGCTGTTGAAATCTGCATCATACTTTCAAGTCTCTATGACTCAGGCACCAATATCTCGAGACATCTTAAGTCCCCTATAACAGCACCATTTTTGTTTTAATATAATATATGAAAAAATACATTTTTTAGAAGTTTGAAAAGGAAATTAACATCAGTATAAGTACCATAATAATATAATAATTTATATGTACTTAAAACGAAAATTGGTAGTGAAATATCATACTTAAAGATGCACTCTTACTCCCAAATAAGATTTACTACAATGAACACAAATGTTTTTATACACCATAAGGGATTAACAAATGTCGAAAACATGGTTCTTATGAAGGATAACGAGTTAAGTTTAAAAGAAAGGTTAAAAAACACCTTTATTATTTATACCTTAAGAGACGATAGTAGATCGCAGTCAATCTTTTAGCACTCACCAATCATTTAATATTTTTTTTTTGCATTTTCAAATATTTAATACACGGTTACAATCTTGTTATCGGTAATAGATATTTTACATAAATGCATTTTTAGTAAGTAGTTAAAAGTAAATAGCTAAAATTTATGTTCTGATATATGTGTATGTATTGATTTTAAATAAGAGTGTCACTTTAAGCTAATTATGTTTAAGACGTTTCGAGAAAATGGGACCTGATATATTAATTCAAAAAGCGATCGAACGATACTTGCCTTGATTAGATGGCCACAAAGTATTTCAGAACGGAGACTTTAAATGCCAATGTCTGTGTTTCTAAATACAGTCCATATATAGGTTCCCTGAGTGGCTGGGTGCGTCCGTCCCGCCCCCTTCCCGTACGTCAAATTGGGTTTCGCCTTATATGTGATTCACATATTAGAGCTGCACTCACACAGATTGAAAGTTTTGACAACTTTTATATTTTTTTGTCTTGGAACAAGCAATTTTTGCGTAAATATCTGCAAACCAGTGATAAAACACAAAAGATCAGATCGCATATTTTTTATTTAAGTTCGAAAATTGATGTTTTATGCATTTTTCTTTAACCGTTACGGTTTAAGCCATAAAACATTAATTTTCGACCAGAAATATGAAAATCTACGACCTGATCTTTTGTCAGCAATCTTTAATCACTGGTTTGCAGATATTTACGCAAAAGTTATCTCTTTCCAAGATTTTTTTAAAAAGTTGTAAATAAGATATATCTGTGAAAGTGAAGCTTAAAATGTCAATGTCTGTGTTGCTAAATACAGTCAGTTAGAGGATGGTCAAACCATATAGGTTCTCTGAGTGGATTGGCGCGTCCGTCCCGCCCCCTCCCAAAACGTCCACTGGGTATCAACTTATATATGATTCAAATACTAATACATTAAATTGGTTGCTGCCTCCATCAATGAACCACTGGTTTATAACAAAGCAAATAAACGTGGTGGGAGCCGCTGACTACCTGTGTCCTCGAGACACACCTTGCACGGATATGTACCAGTTAATTGTAACCACGGCCACCAAGGTCCGGGGAATAGCAGGGACTTTGACTTTCGGTCCAGCCAACCCAGGGTGAAATCCGCGCCCTGCGCAGACGAACAGATGGTAACATCCCCACCAAATGCCCCCAAACCCCAGGGACATCCTAGGTAAGGCCCATTCCCCGCTATATTTTGCGCGAAGACAAAACCACCGCATTCACCCGGTACTGCGGGGCCACCTGAAAGGTAAAAACACGGCCCATTTCCCCGGCTATCCCTGGTATACCCCCGGACCTGGGAGCCGTGGTTACAATCGACTGGTGCATTATTTCCTGCACTGAGGAAAAAGTAGTCCACGATAGGCCCGGTAGTGCGTACATATTTCTTAATCGTCGTCTTCTCTTGGAGTCTATGAAAGTCTGTGTTATGACCTAACCCCGTGACGTCACATCCCTTTTGAGATTTGGACTTTAAAGCTGCACTCTCACAGATTTACCGTTTTGACCAAAAATATAAGATTTGTTGTCGTAGAACCATCAAATTTATGCGTAGATATCTGCAAACCATTGATATAAGACTGCAGACAAAAGATCAGCAGATTTTCATATAACCGTTCGAAACTTTATGTCTTATGGCTAAAAGCGTTACTAACCGTTTAAGAAAAATGCAAAAAAGAAACACATCATTTTTTAACTTAAATATGAACATCTGCTATCTGATTTTTTGTCAGTAGTCTTATAAAACAACTTTCCATGTATTTTCGCATTAATTGGCTCATTCCAAGACGAATTTAAGTAAAAAAGTTGTCAAAACATTCAATCTGTGAGAGTGCAGCTTTTATTTTTTTTGCTGAAAAGGGCGGGAATTAACCCAACCGGATTTTGCAGTATACGCCAAAGAAATAATTCTGAAGCCAAAAATGCACATGAGAAACTGCGATTAATGAACTCTTGATGGTTCCACAATGCCGTCGCTTTGTAAAGAATGAACAGAGTCTCTCATAACAAGGGGCGGTTCCAGGATTTGACGTTAGAGGGGCGAAACCTAAGGGCGTACCTTTCGACTTGCACCATCCCTCCGACCCTATATTTATTTGGTTACAAATGTTGGCAGGGGGTTATGGGTTCCCTACTCCAAAAAACTTTTAAAATATTTCTAATCTGAAATGGTGTATTTTGGGCGTATTTTTTTTACTTTTCTCTTACATTGCTATAAAAATAAACTTTGCGCCCCCACCCCCCTCAGGATTCGCGAGTGATTATCTCTCTGCTCTTCCGCATCCCAGGGAGTCGTGTGCCCTCTTCGCTTTATTTGTATTAAGATATGCATGCATGCCTTGAAAGGTTCCAAGGCGGCAGAATATTTGTTTCACTAGAGCTCAGACGTGTATCTGTTTTAAATGTTGAATCGTTTGTCTGTCAAGGGAGTTAATTTTCAATGCAGTTGTCTCCCTTAGAGCACGAAAACAAAAATATGATAAAAACAACAAGAAGAAACAACATCGAGTGATGTTCAAGGAAACTACTCAAGGCTACTTATTTTGTCAAATGTTTCCGTCAAATTTGGCGACTATTTAAAAAACTCGTCTTTATAATACTACTGCTACTGTTACTGCTACTACTACTACTACTACTGCTGCTGCTACTGCTGCTGCTGCTGCTACTACTACTGCTGCTAATCTTTTTGCTGCTGCTGCTGCTGCTACTGCTACAAATACTACTAAAATATTAATAATCATGATTGAAAACATCCAAGAATAACGTCTAACTTAGCAGAGAAATTTTTAATATAAAGTATTAAGGTTCAACAAAACTCTGTATCTATTAAATATATTTTGCCATTTTGATAATTTCATTATATGAAACTATCAAACATGTTTACCGATCAGTGACTTTTATTTTTCAACAACACAGATTAAAACAAATACACAATTACAGGTGGCTTCAAATGAAAACTCAAATCAACACCAGTTTTAAATTCGTTTGATGGTGTCATACACAGCACCGCTTTAACTGGTTACACCCATGTTTTGACACCCCACCCATTTCCGTCAATGAAACGGAAACGTCCGAACCAACCCGAACCCTAAATCAACTCGCTATTAATATCAAATTGTTTCGAATTCTCAGTGGCATCTGATTGAGAAAAAAACAACGATTTGATTCTTGAATATATTCACAAAATTGGCAGGTAAGAAATTTGTTTAATTGATTTTTGTTTTATTATTTATTGATCTCGTGACATTTTATAATTAAGAAGCATGTACGATTTTAACATGTACATGTGTCTTTCTGTTTATATTTCTTTCTGAAGTTTTATAGTCAACAACAACAACAACAACAACAACAACTGTGATTTTATCTAAAACAACAGTAGAATATATGTTTTCAATACTTGAAGGCGTTGTTGTTGTTGTTGTTTTTCTTTAATTATTTAATATTTATCGTATGTCCGAAATTGACAGCGGTCTGTTGACAGTGGTGTTTTTGTCACTCTGTCGATGTCTGCATGAAAACAATAGAATGTCTATAAATGTTTTTAAACATGGAAAAAAAAACTATGAACAAACATACATGTAAAAATCAAAAGTTTCATTTCTAAAAACTGAAAACGGTTTACAGAAATATGTTAGTTATGTGTTCGCCTGGAATTTCAGTTTAATTAATACTCAGAGTTTGTCATATTTTTTTTCAATTTTCTTTTAAGGAAAAAAGCATGTATTTCTAGAAATATGTATAGCTCTCTGTGTGTAAAATGAAAAAAAAGCATACAATTTATTTTAATTTTGTTTTCTTAGAATTTGACTGGAAATGATTGTTATATTTTGTAATATTTATTCAATCATATGTGAATATATAAGTATGACTGTACAAAATATTTAGCATATATTGTATCAGAATAGAGGCAGACAAATTTTATTACATTTATAAGCACTTATATATTAAAATGCTGTAAACTAAATGCATTGCATTTCATTTTTTAATTTTATATTTTTATGGATAAGTCCTTGTTTCACTTAAACAATCATACATGTATTCCAGATTTTAAGACACAGTCTTACTGTTGATATGAAGCAGGCATCTTTTTATAAATAATTAAAAAAAATAAAAAAAATATTAAAATGATGTAGAAAAATCATTTTTTTTAAGATTTTGCTGGAATACTTAAAGTTCTAATTTATTCAATCATATATGTATTACTTTCTCAAACTTACTATGGATTTAAAGCAAGCATTTGTTTTTTAAATATATAAACACTATATATCTGATACTTGCATAAATGAATCTGTTGTTTTATTATTTATTTTCAACTTCAAAACTATTGCATAATTAATACAGTGTCATTATATCATTTAAATGTTGGTGTTTTCTTTATTATTATAAATTAGCAAGCAATGTTCTGCATGCATGATGACAGGATTGTTAAACAAAGAGATATAATTTTAGCCATAATAGTAATAATAATAATAATAATAATATAATAATATAATAATATAATAATAATAATAATTATGATAATAATAATGATGATGATAATAATGATAATTATAATAATAACAACAACAATAATAATAATAATAATAATAATAATAATAATAATAATAATAATAATACAATATAATAATTATGATAATAATAATGATGATGATAATAATGATAATTATAATAATAATAATAATAATAATAATACAATTATAATAACAATAATAAAAGTAAATATGACAATATCAATATACTTTTCTGTTTATCTTTTTTTATTGCCTTTAGTATAGAAATGTTATATTCCAACACACATTTACATTTTTTCATATCAAAATCTAACGTTTTTATTGCTTTAACTTATAATAAATTATTGTAACATTATTAACTTTTCTTTAAACTTTTCTAATTAATCAATTAATAAATTCCCAAAATAGCATGAATTCATATTCAAAAATAGTACATGGCCACATGGTGACCTTTTTTAAACTGTGAGAATATAGGTATATACCATTTTTCAATAATACTTCTGAAAAATAAGAATAAAACAAAAATAAAATGGGTAACATAAGCTGTCCAAGATAATTTTTATCATTTGGCTGGATTTTCATTGTATGAAGGTGTCTGTTTTATGTAGACTGTCAAGTCAAAAATAGCCAGCTGAAATAGAAATGTCTATTTATAGTCTATGTTATATAATATCCCTATACATAGTTTTGTATCTAGGTCTAAAAATACTGTTGGTTCGGGTTAACCTACCTACGAAAAAGGCGCCGACACTACAGTTTGTATAGGCAGTTAAAACAATTTGAAGAAAAGAAAATTCAAAAGAAGACACAGATAAATAAAGTGTGTGTTTTAATAAGTAATTAAAAACCTTTAATATCATAAACAAAAACTTTACATTTGCACACATAAATATTTTGCAAGTAGAACATTAAATGCCTTAAGTTATTCATATGATATTATTTGCTGTTATTTTTAATTATTCACATCTCAATTGTAAAAATGCCATCCGGATTATTTTCAGAAATATTCTAGAATGCTATTTTTTTAAAGAAATAAAACAAATTGCTGAGTTAATATATTTTCTTAGGGTAGTGTTGAATGAGGACTGGTATTCAATATTGGTGTTAATTAGATCTAAGAATGGTGTAGCTAATCGGATTACTTCTTATTAATAACTGACCAATAGAGTGAATGAAGTCAATGATGTATGACCATAAAATATTGAATACCACCCCAGGAAGCTAAAATTCCTATAATTATTAATCCACTAGCGGGTTAACGTGGGGGTGGCAGCCAGCCATTGCCTTCTTAAGCACTTGGGATAGTGCCCGGGGCAGTTTTCGCACACCATTGCCACAGAGCACCACATTGCACCCTGGTCTGACGCACCCGCACACCCCGAACGTCAAACTTTTGTATTGCGAAAAATACTGCCAATACATCCGCAATGGCCTTCTATAGCACTTGGGATAGTGCTCGGGGCAGTTTTCGCACACCATTGCCACCGAGCACAACAATGCACTATGGTCTGCCGCCCCCGCACACCCCGAACGTCAAACTTTTTTATTGCGAAAAACACTGCCAATACATCCGCATTGTCCCACTAAAGCACTTGGGATAGTGCTCGGGGCAATTTTCGCACACCATTGCCACCGAGCACCACATTGCACCCTGGTCTGCCGCCCTCGCACGCCCCGAACGTCAAACTTTTTTTAATTGCGAAAAACACTGCCAATACATCCGCATTGGCCTTCTAAAGCACTTGGGATAGTGCCCGGGGCAGTTTTCGCACACCATTGCCAATGAGCATCATATTGCACCCTGGTCTGCCGCCCCCGCACACCCCGAACGTCAAACTTTTTTATTGTGAAAAACACTGCCAATACTTCCGCATTGGCAGTCTAAAGCACTTGGGATATTGATCGGGGCAGTTTTCGCACACCATTGCCACCGAGCATCACATTGCACCCTGGTCTGACGCCCCCGCACACCCCAAACGTCAAACTTTTTTATTGTGAAAAACACTGCCAATACATCCGCATATGCCTTCTAAAGTACTTGGGATAGTGCCCGGGGCAGTTTTCGCACACCATTGCCAATGAGCATCACATTGCACCCTAGTCTTGCACCCTGGTCTGCCACCCCCGCACACCCCGAACGTCAAACTTTTTTATTGCGGAAAACACTGCCAATACATCCGCCATGGCCTTCTAAAGCACTTGTGATAGAGCCCGGGGCAGTTTTTGCACACCATTGCCACCGAGCACCACATTGCACCTTGGTCTATCGCCCCCGCACTAGCCAAACGACAAACTTTTTTTATTGCGAAAAACACTGCCAATACATCCGCATTGGCCTTCTAAAGTACTTGGGATAGTTCCCGGGGCAGTTTTCGCACACCATTGCCACCGAGCACCACATTGCACCCTGGTCTGCCGCCCCCGCACACCCCGAACGTCAAACTTTTTTATTGCGAAAAGCACTGCCAATACATCCGCATTGGCCTTTTAAAGCACTTGGGATAGTGCCCGGGGCAGTTTTGCACACCATTGCCAATGAGCACCACATTGCACCCTGGTCTGCCGCCCCAGCACACGCCGAACGTCAATTTTTTTTTAATGCGAAAAACACTGCCAATACATCCGCATTGGAATTCTACAGCAATTGGGATAGTGACCGTGGCAGTTTTCGCACACCATTGCCACCGAGCACCACATTGCACCCTGGTCTGCCGCCCCCGCACACCCCGAACGTCAAACTTTTTTATTGCGAAAAACACTGCCTAAACATCCGCATTGGCCTTCTAAAGCACTTGGGATAGTGCCTTTGGCAGTTTTCGCACACCATTGCCACCGAGCACCACATTGCACCCTGGTCTGCCGCACCAGCACACCCCGAACGTCAAACTTTTTTTTTGCGAAAAACACTGCCAATACATCCGCATTGGCATTCTACAGCACTTGGGATAGTGCCCGGGGCAGTTTTCGCACACCATTGCCACAGAGCATCACATTGCACCCTGGTCTGCCGCCCCCGCACACCCCGAACGTCAAACTTTTTTAATGTGAAAAACACTGCCAATACATCCGCAATGGCCTTCTCAAGCACTTGGGATAGTGTCCGGGGCAGTTTTCGCACACGATTGCCACCGAGCACCACAATGCACCCTGGTCTGCCGCCCCCGCACACCCCGAATGTCAAACTTTTTTATTGCGAAAAATACTGCCAAAACATCCGCATTGACCTTCTAAAGCACTTGGGATAGTGCCCGGAGCAGTTTTCGCACATCATTGCCATCGAGCACAACATTGCACCCTGGTCTGCCGCCCCGCACACCCCGAACGTCAAACTTTTTTATTGCGAAATACACTGCCAATACATCCGCAATGGCATTCTAAAACACATGGGATAGTGCCCGGGGCAGTTTTCGCACACCATTGCCACCGAGGTCAATATTGCACCCTGGTCTGCCAGGCACACCCCGAATGTCAAACTTTTTTATTGCGAAAAGCACTACCAATACATCCGCATTGGCCTTTTAAAGCACTTGGGATAGTGCCCCGGGCAGTTTTCGCACACCATTGCCAATGAGCACCACATTGCACCCTGGTCTGCCGCACCCGCACACCCCGAACGTCAAACTTTTTTATTGCGAAAAACACTGCCAATACATCCGCATTGGCCTTTTAAAGCACTTGGGATATGTCCCAGGGCAGTTTTCGCACACCATTGCCAATGAGCATCACATTGCACCCTGGTCTGCCGCTCCCGCACACCCCGAACGTCAAACTTTTTGTATTGTAAGAAACACTGCCAATACATCCGCATTGGCATTCTAAAGCACTTGGGATAGTGCCCGGGGCAGTTTTCGCACACCATTGGCACCGAGCACCACATTGCACCCTGGTCTGACGCCCCCGCACACCCCGAACGTCAAACATTTTTATTGCGAAGAACACTGCCTATACATCCGCATTGGCCTTCTAAAATACTTGTGATAGAGCCCGGGGCAGTTTTCGCACACCATTGCCACCGAGCACCACATTGCATCCTGGTCTGCCGCTCCCGCACACCCCGAACGTCAAACATTTTATTGCGAAAAACACTGCCAATACATCCGCATTGGCCTTCTAAAGCACTTTGGATAGTGCCCGGGTCAGTTTTCGCACACTATTGCCAATGAGCATCGCATTGCACCCTGGTCTGCCGCCCCCGCACACCCCGAACGTCAAACTTTTTTATTGCCAAAAACACTGCCAATACATCCGCATTAGAATTCTACAGCAATTGGGATAGTGACCGGGGCAGTTTTCGCACACCATTGCCACCGAGCTAAACATTGCATCCTGGTCTGCCGCTCCCGCACACCCCGAACGTCAAACTTTTTATTGCGAAAAACACTGCCAATACATCCGCATTGGCCTTCTAAAGCACTTGGGATAGTGCCCGGGGCAGTTTTCGCACACCATTGCCACCGAGCACCACATTGCATCCTGGTCTGCCGCTCCCGCACACCCCGAACGTCAAACTTTTTATTGCGAAAAACACTGCCAATACATCCGCATTGGCCTTCTAAAGCACTTGGGATAGTGCCCGGGGCAGTTTTCGCACACTATTGCCAATGAGCATCGCATTGCACCCTGGTCTGCCGCCCCCGCACACGCCGAACGTCAAACTTTTTTATTGCCAAAAACACTGCCAATACATCCGCATTGGCCTTCTTTAGCACTTGGGATAGTGCCCGGGGCAGTTTTCGCACACCATTGCCAATGAGCATCGCATTGCACCCTGGTCTGCCGCCCCCGCACACCCGAACGTCAAACTTTTTTATTGCGAAAAACACTGCCAATACATCCGCATTGGCCTTCTAAAGCACTTGGGATAGTGCCGGGGCAGTTTTCGCACACCATTGCCACCGAGCACCACATTGCACCCTGGTCTGCCGCCCCCGCACACCCCGAACGTCAAAATTGTTTTATTGCGAAAAACACTGCCAATACATCCGCATTGCCCTTCTTAAGCACTTGGGATAGTGCCCGGGGCAGTTTTAGCACACGATTGCCACCGAGCACTAAATTGCACCCTGGTCTGCCGCCCCGGCACATGCCGAATGTCAAATTTTTTTATTGCGAAAAACACTGCCAATATATCCTCATTGGCCTTCTACAGCACTTGGGATAGTGTCCGGGGCATTTTTCGCACACCATTGCCACCGAGCACCACATTGCTCCCTGGTCTACCGCCCCGCACACCCCAAACGTCAAACTTTTTTATTGCGAAAAACACTGCCAATACATCCGCATTGGCCTTCTATAGCACTTGGGATAGTGCCCGGGGCAGTTTTCGCACACCATTGCCACCGAGGTCAACATTGCACCCTGGTCTGCCGCCCCGCACACCCCGAACGTCAAACTTTTTTATTGCGAAAAACACTGCCAATACATCCGCATTGGCCTTTTAAAGCACTTGGGATAGTGCCCCGGGCAGTTTTCGCACACCATTGCCACCGAGCACCACATTGCACCCTGGTCTGCCGCAACCGCACACCCCGAATGTCAAACTTTTTTATTGCGAAAAACACTGCCAAAACATCCGCATTGGCCTTTTTAAGCACTTGGGATAGAGCCCGGGGCAGTTTTCTCAAATCATTCCCAATGAGCATCACATTGCACCCTGGTCTGCCGCTCCCGCACACCCCGAACGTCAAACTTTTTTTATTGTAAGAAACACTGCCAATACATCCGCATTGGCCTTCTAAAGCACGTTGGATAGTGCCCGGGGCAGTTTTCGCACACCATTGGCACCGAGCACCACATTGCACCCTGGTCTAACGCCCCCGCACACCCCGAACGTCAAACATTAACCCTTTCTCGTCATTCGCAAGATAGCTTTCAAGCAGTCAACACTGCCAATACATCCCCATTGGCTTTCTAAAGCACTTGGGATAGTGCCCGGGGCAGTTTTCGCACACCATTGCCACCGAGCATCACATTGCACCCTGGTCTGCCGCACCAGCACACCCCGAACGTCAAACTTTTCTTTTACGAAAAACACTGCTAATACATCCGCAATGGCATTCTACAGCACTTGGGATAGTGCCCGGGGCAGTTTTCGCACACCATTGCCACAGAGCATCACATTGCACCCTGGTCTGCCGCCCCCGTACAACCCGAAAGTCAAACATTTTTATTGCGAAAAACACTACCAATACATCCGCATTGGCATTCTACAGCAGTTGGGATAGTGCCCGGGGCTGTTTTCGCACACCATTGGCACCGAGCACCACATTGCACCCTGGTCTGCCGCCCCCGCACACCCCGAACGTCAAACTTTTTTATTGCGAAAAACACTGCCAATACATCCGCATTGGCCTTTTAAAGCACTTGGGATAGTGCCCGGGGCAGTTTTCGCACACCATTGCCAATGAGCATCACATTGCACCCTGGTCTGCCGCCCCCGCACACCCCGAACTTCAAACCTTTTTTGTGAAAAACACTGCCATTACATCCGAATTGGCCTTCTAAAGCACTTGGGATAGTGCCCGGGGCAGTTTTCGCACACCATTGCCACCGAGCACCACATTGCACCCTGGTCTGCCGCCCCCGCACACCCCGAACGTCAAACTTTTTTATTGCGAAAAACACTGCAAATACATCCGCATTGGCCTTCATAAGCTATTGGGATAGCGCCCGGGGCAGTATTCGCACACCATTGCCAATGAGCACCACATTGCACCCTGGTCTGCCGCCCCCGCACACCCCGAACGTCAAACTTTTTTATTGCGAAAAACACTGCCAATACATCCGCATTGGCTTTTTAAAGCACTTGGGATAGTGCCCGGGGCAGTTTTCGCACACCATTGCCAATGAGCATCACATTGCACCCTGGTCAGCCGCCACCCGCACACCCCGAACTTCAAACATTTTTTTGTGAAAAACACTGCCAATACATCCGCATTGGCCTTCTATAGCACTTGGGATAGTGCCCGGGGCAGTTTTCGAACACCATTGCCACCGAGGTCCACATTGCACCCTGGTCTGCCGCCCCCGCACACCCCGAACGTCAAACATTTTTCTTGTGAAAACACTGCCAATACATCCGCATTGGCATTCTACAGCACTTGTGATAGTGCCCCGGGCAGTTTTTAGCACACCATTGCCACCGAGCACCACATTGCTCCCTGGTCTGCCGCCACCCGCACACCCCGAACTTCAAACATTTTTTGTGAAAAGCACTGCCATTACATCCGAATTGGCCTTCTAAAGCACTTGGGATAGTGCCCGGGGCAGTTTTCGCCAGCATTGGCACCGAGCACCACATTGCACCCTGGTCTGCCGCCCCCGCACACCCCGAACGTCAAACTTTTTTATTGCGAAAAACACTGCAAATACATCCGCATTGGCCTTCATAAGCTATTGGGATAGCGCCCGGGGCAGTATTCGCACACCATTGCCAATGAGCACCACATTGCACCCTGGTCTGCTGCCCCCGCCCACCACGAACGTCAAACTTTTTATTGCGAAAAACACTGCCAATACATCCGCATAGGCCTTCTAAAGCACTTGGGATAGTGCCCCGAGGCAGTTTTCGCACATCATTGCCACCGAGCACCACATTGCACCCTGGTCTGCCGCAACCGCACACCCCGAATGTCAAACTTTTTTATTGCGAAAAACACTGCCAATACATCCGCATTGGCCTTTTAAAGCACTTGGGATAGTGCCCGGGTCAGTTTTCGCAAATCATTCCCAATGAGCATCACATTGCACTCTGGTCTGCCGCCCCCGCACACCCCGAACGTCAAACTTTTTTATTGTGAAAAACACTGCCAATACATCCGCATTGGCCTTTTAAAGCACTTGGGATAGTGCCCGGGGCTGTTTTCACACACCATTGCCACCGAGCACCACATTGCAACCTGGTCTGCCGCCCTCGCACACCCCGAACGTCAAACATTTTTATTGCGAAAAACACTGCCAATACATCCGCATTGGCCTTCTATAGCACTTGGGATATCGCCCGGGGCAGTTTTCGCACACCATTGCCACCGAGCACCACATTGCACCCTGGTCTGCCGCCCCCGTTCACCCCGAACGTCAAACTTTTTTTATTGCGAAAAACACTGCCAATACATCCGCAATGGCCTTTTAAAGCACTTGCGATAGTGCCCGGGGCAGTTTTCGCACACAATTGCCAATGAGCATCACATTGCACCCTGGTCTGCCGCCACCCGCACACCCCGAATTTCAAAACTTTTTTTGTGAAAAACATGCCATTACATCCGAATTGGCCTTCTAAAGCACTTGGGATAGTGCCCGGGGCAGTTTTCGCACACCATTGGCAACGAGCACCACATTACACCCTTGTTTAACGCCCCCGCACACCCCGAACGTCAAACATTTTTATTGCGAAAAACACTGCCAATACATCCGCATTGGCTTTCTAAAGCACTTGGGATAGTGCCCGGGGCAGTTTTCGCACACCATTGCCACCGAGCACCACATTGCACCCTGGTCTGCCGCCCCCGCACACCCCGAACGTCAAACTTTTTTTATTGCGAAAAACACTGCAAATACATCCGGTTGGCCTTCTAAAGGATTTGAGATAGTGCCCGGGGCAGTTTTCGCACACCATTGCCAATGAGCATCAAATTGCACCCTGGTCTGCCGCCCCCGCACACCCCGAACGTCAAACTTTTTTATTGTGAAAAACACTGCCAATACATCCGCATTGGCCTTTTAAAGCACTTGGGATAGTGCCCGGGGCAGTTTTCGCACACCATTGCCACCGAGCACCACATTGCACCCTGGTCTGCCGCCCTCGCACACCCCGAACGTTAACTTTTTTATTGCGAAAAACACTGCCAATACATCCGCATTGGCCTTCTAAAGCACTTTGGATAGTGCCCGGGGCAGTTTTCGCACACCATTGCCACCGAGCACCACATTGCACCCTGGTCTGCCGCCACCCGCACACCCCGAACGTCAAACTTTTTTATTGCGAAAAACACTGCCAATACATCCGCATTGGCCTTCATAAGCTATTGGGATAGCGCCCGGGGCAGTATTCGCACACCATTGCCAATGATCACCACATTGCACCCTGGTCTGCTGCCCCCGTACACCCCGAATGTCAAACTTTTTTTATTGCGAAAAACACTGCCAATACATCCGCATTGGCCTTTTAAAGCACTTGGGATAGTGCCCGGGGCAGTTTTCGCACACCATTGCCAATGAGCATCACATTGCACCCTGGTCTGCCGCCACCCGCACACCCCGAACTTCAAACATTTTTTGTGAAAAGCACTGCCATTACATCCGAATTGGCCTTCTAAAGCACTTGGGATAGTGCCCGGGGCAGTTTTCGCCACCATTGCCACCGAGCACCACATTGCACCCTGGTCTGCCGCCCCCGCACACCCCGAACGTCAAACTTTTTTATTGCGAAAAACACTGCAAATACATCCGCATTGGCCTTCATAAGCTATTGGGATAGCGCCCGGGGCAGTATTCGCACACCATTGCCAATGAGCACCACATTGCACCCTGGTCTGCTGCCCCCGCCCACCCCGAACGTCAAACTTTTTTATTGCGAAAAACCATGCCAATACATCCGCAATGGCCTTTTAAAGCACTTGGGATAGTGCCCGGGGCAGTTTTCGCACACCATTGCCAATGAGCATCACATTGCACCCTGGTCTGCCGCCACCCGCACACCCCGAACTTCAAACCTTTTTTTGTGAAAAACATGCCATTACATCCGAATTGGCCTTCTAAAGCACTTGGGATAGTGCCCGGGGCAGTTTTCGCACACCATTGGCAACGAGCACCACATTGCACCCTGGTGTAACGCCCCCGCACACCCCGAACGTCAAACATTTTTATTGCGAAAAACACTGCCAATACATCCGCATTGGCCTTCTAAAGCACTTGGGATAGTGCCCGTGGCAGTTTTCGCACACCATTGCCACCGAGCACCACATTGCACCCTGGTCTGCCGCCCTCGCACACCCCGAACGTCAAACTTTTTTATTGCGAAAAACACTGCCAATACATCCGCATTGGCCTTCTATAGCACTTGGGATAGTGCCCGGGGCAGTTTTCGCACACCATTGCCACCGAGCACCACATTGCACCCTGGTCTACAGCCCCCGCACACGCCGAACGTCAAACTTTTTTATTGCGAAAAACACTGCCAATACATCCGCAATGGCCTTTTATAGCACTTGCGATAGTGCCCGGGGCAGTTTTCGCAAACAATTGCCAATAAGCATCACATTGCACCCTGGTCTGCCGCCACCCGCACACCCCGAACTTCAAAACTTTTTTTGTGAAAAACATGCCATTACATCCGAGTTGGCCTTCTAAAGCACTTGGGATAGTGCCCGGGGCAGTTTTCGTTCACCATTGGCAACGAGCACCACATTGCACCCTGGTGTAACGCCCCCGCACACCCCGAACGTCAAACATTTTTATTGCGAAAAACACTGCCAATACATCCGCATTGGCTTTCTAAAGCACTTGGGATAGTGCCCGGGGCAGTTTTCGCACACCATTGCCACCGAGCACCACATTGCACCCTGGTCTGCCGCCCCCGCACACCCCGAACGTCAAACTTTTTTTATTGCGGAAAACACTGCCAATATATCCGCATTGGCCTTCTGTAGCACTTGGGATAGATCCCGGGGCAGTTTTCGCACACCATTGCAAATGATCATCAAATTGCACCCTGGTCTGCCGCCCCCGCACACACCGAACGTCAACTTTTTTATTGCGAAAAACACTGCCAATACATCCGCATTGGCCTTCTAAAGCACTTGGGATAGTGCCCGGGGCAGTTTTCGCACACCATTGTCACCGAGCACCACATTGCACCCTGGTCTGACGCCCCCGCACACCCCGAACGTCAAACTTTTTTATTGTGAAAAACACTGCCAATACATCCGATTGGCCTTCTAAAGCACTTGGGATAGTGCCCGGGGCAGTTTTCGCACACCATTGCCAATGAGCATCAAATTGCACCCTTGTCTGCCGCCTCCGCACACCCCGAACGTCAAACTTTTTTATTGTGAAAAACACTGCCAATACATCCGCATTGGCCTTCTAAAGCACTTGGGATAGTGCCCGGGGCAGTTTTCGCACACCATTGCCACCGAGCACCACATTGCACCCTGGTCTGCCGCCCTCGCACACCCCGAACGTCAAACTTTTTTATTGCGAAAAACACTGCCAATACATCCACATTGGCCTTCTATAGCACTTGGGATAGTGCCCGGGGCAGTTTTCGCACACCATTGCCACCGAGCACCACATTGCACCCTGGTCTACAGCCCCCGCACACGCCGAACGTCAAACTTTTTTATTGCGAAAAACACTGCCAATACATCCGCAATGGCCTTTTATAGCACTTGCGATAGTGCCCGGGGCAGTTTTCGCACACAATTGCCAATGAGCATCACATTGCACACTGGTCTGCCGCCACCCGCACACCCCGAACTTCAAAACTTTTTTTGTGAAAAACATGCCATTACATCCGAATTGGCCTTCTAAAGCACTTGGGATAGTGCCCGGGGCAGTTTTCGCACATCATTGGCAACGAGCACCACATTGCACCCTGGTGTAACGCCCCTGACACCCCAAACGTCAAACATTTTTATTGCGAAAAACACTGCCATTACATCCGCATTGGCTTTCTAAAGCACTTGGGATAGTGCCCGGGGCAGTTTTCGCACACCATTGCCACCGAGCACCACATTGCACCCTGGTCTGCCGCCCCCGCACACCCCGAACGTCAAACTTTTTTATTGCGGAAAACACTGCCAATATATCCGCATTGGCCTTCTGTAGCACTTGGGATAGAGCCCGGGGCAGTTTTCGCACACCATTGCAAATGATCATCAAATTGCACCCTGGTCTGACGCCCCCGCACACACCGAACGTCAACTTTTTTATTGCGAAAAACACTTCCAATAAATCTGCAATGGCCTTTTAAAGCACGTGGGATAGTGCCCGTGGCAGTTTTCGCACACCATTGTCACCGAGCACCACATTGCACCCTGGTCTGTCGCCTCCGCACACGCCGAACGTCAAACTTTTTTATTGCGAAAAACACTGCCAATACATCCGCATTGGCCTTCTATAGCACTTGGGATAGTGCCCGGGGCAGTTTTCGCACACCATTGCCAATGAGCATCACATTGCACCCTGGTCTGCCGCCCCCGCACACACCGAACGTCAAACTTTTTTATTGCGAAAAACACAACCTTTTAACATGATTAAAGTAAGCTCGCTATTTTTGTGTTTCAATAATTTTCTTAATATTTACTAATTTAAGATATTTTGTATTTTAGATAAGAATTTCTTGAGCGATAATAACAATTGATCATTTTCCGTTGAACAAAATTGAATTAAAGTATGTATTTTGGCTAATTGAAATAAGCTTCCTATGCCTGTAAAGATTAAGAAGTTTCGGACAATTGGGGCTGGAGTTTTACTTCAAACTTTATTGATCGGTGCAAATTAAGAGATATAATGTGGTGAAAAGAAACAAAATATGTTCATCGTTTCAGCGCAAACAGCATCTTACAACTGATGAAAACACATCAATAAACAAGTTTAATAGGTGTGTTCATCGCCAGGTTATATTTTGTGTGGACAGTCTTTGTCAATCTGATATCGCTCAGATGTTCCAGAAATGAAATTGGACGCGAAATTTACGTAAATTATTGTCAGTAATGTTTTATTGCCCATTATCCTTTTAAATCTTAGCCTGAAATTACTCTTTGTACGGTGATAATTCGATAATAAATGCGAAAAAAAAACAATAGCTTCGCATGAAGGTTAAAGTTCGAATTGTGTGTACATTCATCAAAGGTGATCACGTTGGCTGGTGATATTATGAATGAATTGTAAGTGCGACTTTCGAAACGTTAGACCGATATAACGTATTATTAAACATATTTTTACAGTTACATACGATCTGATTTGATTGCTAAAATGACCGGTAATTGTAAAAACTTTGACATTTCCGCATGTTTTGATACCATACAGGCTCTTCCTTATTGCGGTTGGATAATTGGTATTTCAATTTAGTTTTAATTGTATCTGTTACGTCAGTTAATAGTGTTTCTCGTGTCTCGGCATTTAGTGGGGGTTTTTTTCTGATTAGATTTTTATTCCATTATAAAAATGTTCTATGTATGCAATTTCTGACCAGTGGAAAATCACTTTGACCAGCCAAGCATAACGTGTTCGTTACCCTCAAGGAATCGGAATCAGTTAGTCCTGTATAACGCCAGATTGCTCTTATTGTCTAAGCTCTAATGTGGTGGACAAACCATAACTATTAATATATTGTTTTGTATAAAATACGTTGAGAAGATGCAGTTTCTATTTCATACAGAATTGTATGCAAGATCTCAACATAATCTATTATCACTCACATCATCATTCCAATGTTGAGATCCATGAAATGAAACACATTGTCCTTGCTTTTGTTTGTTGCCTATTCCTAACTATTTGAATGATCAAATTATATCAAAAGGTTCGTTTCCCAACACTACATGTTAGCATATTACAGAAACTTATATAATTAATTGCGTTTACAGAGGAAAGAACAAGCATATCACTCCCTTTCGTTCACTTCGAATAAAACGAACCACATCAATCAATCAAGAGAACCGATTTATGTTCGTCCTTTGGTGAGAGCAACAAACTAACCCGTTTATTTGATATGCAGGTGTTTGAATATTTAGTATGACGATACAATGATATCTCACATGTGACCTTTTAGAAACTTAAATGTCGATGCGGAGACGCTCCGAAACTTACATGAGTCTTGATATTTTTAAACACTTAATATTGCTGTAAAACATCTTAAATATAGATGACGCTGAACTAGACCGGTGTAAATTAATGACAACTGTTAAAAAGAGGGATTTTATAGCAGCACGATAACCCTGTACTAAGTCTTAATCCTCTTTACTTTTATTGTATACTGAAGCGGTAGATACTATATTTAGCTTGATATCAATTGAATCTTAAATGATATACCTTGACAAATTCACCGATGCCAACCCTAATCACGCTTATACATGTGGTACGGAAAGTTTAGTCACGGTTAGAAATATATAGGTTACGGTTTTAGTCCAGACTTCTCGGATTTAAAGATTACGGTTTTAGTCTAACCCTCTCGTAATTCTTTATTCAATCTACAAAATTAAGTTTTCTTTCGGGTATTTTTTCTTATATATATGTATCATATATTGTTAGGTATTAATACAGCATGAACAATGTTAGAGTTAAAACATATTGTTTTACAGACGTTTATTTTACCAGTCTCAATGCGTACTGATGTCAAATGTTTCAAATTCAGCCATGGTTTTTGGAAATGTTCATAGTTAAAATTGAATGAATTGCCCTTGATTCTCAGAACAACTTGTACTTTGTGGTACCCCGTGCTAGTTCTTAAATTCATTGATCGTCTTTACACATGTTTTTTTTTCATATCCAATACTTTGGGTCCTTTTCACTTCAGTATCACTCACTGGCCATGTATGTCATCCAATTGTATGGCTTCCATGAACACAACAACTTCTGTTTGACTGCGAACAAATAAAGACGAAAATGTAGGAGAAAATTAGCTCTTATAGTTAGATTTTTTGTTAAACTCATGAAGGTCGCGAGAATATGTGACAAACCGATATGCTTCAAAACGCGGCTATTTCGGTTAATTAAAACAAGATACGTTCTTCACACATATATTATAATATTTAAAAAAAACAAATGTGTTCTGTACCTTATATTGCATTTCACCGCTGAAAATTGATTAATTCTCATAAATAACGCTCTGTTATCGGTTATCCCCTCGTGCTGCCAAAAGAGGGCAGTTAAATTCAAACACGGTATACTTAAATGGGTGTATACCGCCTTTAACCCGTTGGCGGAACAGGGACTTGTGCATTGGTGCTAATCTTCAAACTTGTCCAACCATTTATCAATACGTAATGTACACGTTTAAGTGGTAAAACATTAACTAATTACGAGCAACAACAAATTACGAAGACCAGGAAATATTTATAAATGAAAGTTCATATTATTATTACAAGCTGCTTATCAACCCTTTGTAATAAGCCATTACAATGGCATCTATTAGTATATGTGAAATATAAACAGAAACAAAGCACTTCCATTAATGTTCACATTATTTCAAGAGCAATCGATAGTAGGCGCCATACACACAACATTAATAAACAAATGTGCGTACACTTGACTTATATATATAAACTCAATATTTGTAAAGATATTATGAGAAATCCTCAGTTTAAAATCGAATAATCAGTCTGACACGGGATACGATGACCTTGGACAACACAATCCCAATATATTTGCTGCTCTACACAGGCGAAACAAACAGCGTCGTTTCTTGCACTTGATGTGTAAACATCTGACAGTGGTCATAAGGCGAGGTTAAAGTTTGTATATTGATAACATCTGACAGTGGTCATAAGGCGAGGTTAAAGTTTGTATATTGATAACATCTGACAGTGGTCATAATGCGAGGTTAAAGTTTGTATATTGATAACATCTGACAGTGGTCATAAGGCGAGGTTAAAGTTTGTATATTGATAACATCTGACAGTGGTCATAAGGCGAGGTTAAAGTTTGTATATTGATAACATCTGACAGTGGTCATAAGGCGAGGTTAAAGTTTGTATATTGATAACATCTGACAGTGGTCATAAGGCGAGGTTAAAGTTTGTATATTGATAACATCTGACAGTGGTCATAAGGCGAGGTTAAAGTTTGTATATTGATAACATCTGACAGTGGTCATAAGGCGAGGCTAAAGTTTGTATATTGATAACATCTGACAGTGGTCATAAGGCGAGGTTAAAGTTTGTATATTGATAACATCTGACAGTGGTCATAAGGCGAGGTTAAAGTTTGTATATTGATAACATCTGACAGTTGTCATAAGGCGATGTTAGAGCTTGTATATTGATAACATTTAACATAATGAGAGTCGTTTCTCGAAATACAAATGACCCTAAACCCAGGACAATAGTCACCAGGATAAATGTTAAGCATATATATTGCTGAAAGCATGAATAGAGTCGTTTCTAGATATAACAATAGCCCTAAATCCCGGACATTGCCATCAGGACAATGGATTAGCTTGTTTATTGCATACAAATTGTTGTTTGAAAATTAGATTGTTTGCAGTACTTTGCATACAACTTAAAGCCACATCCATTTAAACAACGATGCAAAACAGGGAGTTAGTTCAAACGTCATATTTATAAGTAGAACGTCTGCGAACGTCTGTCGATTATTAAATAATTTGCTTATCATTTCGTTGGTGGTCTATGAATGTGAATTCCTAGTAAATATTGAGGATATTATTCTACCGAAAATGCCTTTCAAATTGAACAAAACATGTAATACTCATGGTTTAACTCTGTTCATATACAATGTCTACTGTGTAACTGCCAATATTTTTAAGCTTATGTTTTTATTTATTCACGGAAACGGATACCTGCTTGGGTTATAATTATAAGGAATTCTTAGGAAAAAGTGTACTTATTACTTGCTGATAATAGCCTGACAGCCTTTTGAAATGAATGTGCAATAGATGAGACAGTTACAATGTAGATCAGTATAGATCAACGACGTTACATTATGCACTTCGTATGCTAATTGGTACACTGCAGACACATAATATAATAGAATTGTAAGCAATTTGTAATAAATGCAATTCGAATTCCAGTTTCTGACATGATGCCTGATATATCAAAGACAATCTAAGAGCTAATCTATACTATATCAAGGAAAAACAAGAGCTAGTCTATACTGGAATCAGAAACAGGAGACTAAAATAATCAGCAAACTCAAAACGGCGCATCATATGAACACAAAATAAGTATTAAAGGGAAAGGAAATTGAATCGAATTGCCCTTGATTCAAAGAATCAATTGTAGTTTGTGGTACAACGCCTTCTGAAACGTGATATTCTTGAAATGGGAGCGAATTGTACCTGATATTTTTAATAAACGTATGAAAAATCATTCCAATATTCCAGATATGTATATTATCAAACTCATAAATGAACAGTACACAAAACTTAATTATGGAATGATCCTTTTATTGACCTAACTATTCGACCAACTGCGACGCCTAAATCAATGGTCAAAATGAAAGAATGAAATGCATATACTTTTAAGAACATTTACAGTTTCAAATCTACTAGTATTAACGATTGGCGTTATTGTTTTCATTCATATCAACTATGAAATTAAAGTAATAGCGATGTTTACATCAAGAAGCCGATTTCATCAAGTTTTATTGATTCAGAAATGCAATTTGGTTAATATGGTGTGAAGTGTATTGTGGCTATATTTTTATTTAAAAAGCACATTCAAGTAAGAATAATTATTATTATGGAATATAAGCAGTAGCGATGTTATCAGCAAAAGCCCATTTGCAACAAGTGGTATTAATTCAGAATTGAAATGTGTTTGATATGGTCTGAGGAGTAATGTATTTAACTTATTTAAGTTTCAGTGTAAAGACAAGAATGGTGGAAACGAAATCAAAGTATAATTTGATTGCAAAAACAATAAAAAGACAATGCAATTAATAGGTTTGTTAATACCTACATGAATAATATATTTCTATACATCACATAACATGTTTATTTGTTATGAACGTTATTTAAGAAATAAGTTTGTGATTACAAGTTTTAATAACGTTTCCGGTTATAACTCCTATTGATTTGGTCGTCCACAAATGGAGCAGGAGGTTGGAGGTTTAAGCCCCACACGGTACGTGTTATTGTATGGCCGATTGCTGACTCTACAGCTAGTTGAATAAGTATGTACCAATTCCCTTCCTGCCAGACCACGAAGTCGACGCCGGAAAACATGGACCACACACACACGTTCTGCGCAGGAAACAAGAACACGTGAAATAAATAACTCAACTTATAACATATGACTATTTATTGTCATAATTATATCGAAAACAGGAAAGGAAATAACTGAAAAATGTTTTAAAGTACTTTTTAAGCGAAAGTAAGTAACCTATCACATATTATCATGCCCTCAACTGTTCATTTTATATTAATACTTTATTTCACTTTATGACATGTTTGTATGGATCAGTTCAACCTGAAACGCATATAACACATCACATATAACACATTTTTCAACATGAAAGGGAGGTACCATATCAGCAATTTAAAAACGCACACACAAACGATTGACGTCAGTTCCCTGTTTGACTGAAGCCGCTATGCGGTCCCGTCCTGCTGAAAAGACAAAACACAAGTAAAAGAATTTAACTGGTCAATAGGTATTTACCTCAACTGATCTGCAATAATTCGACAATTTGTTTAGAAAAAAATTGAATGATTGACTACATCAGCAGATAAAGCCCCTGCGTCTTATGCGCCGTCAACAGTTAAGAACATTATAATGCATCCTATTTGGAGACTTATCCTAGGTCTAACTTTTCTTAAAAATGCTTTAACTGATACACATATATGCGAATGGTGGATGCCTAGTGCGCAAAAAAAATATAAATTTTAGATAGAAAATAATATATATACAAACATCAAGATTTGTTGACCTTTAAATTTAAAAACTAATTTCTCATAATATTTCAGTTATAATAAAGAGAACAAATCACATTCAAAACTATGGGCAATATATTGTTTGAGTTTTTTTAACAAACTAGTATTAATCATTCATCAACAAGCAATACTCTTTGAAATAACACCAAAATGACATGTGGTCACAGGGCATCATAATTTAACATACCAGATTGAATTACTAGATTGGATCGGCACATACCTCTCCTACATACCATTGGGTGGGCATTTAAACACAACCATACCTTTAATTCCACCACACAGTCAGTGCCAGGGTAAGGCGGCAGGTTCAGCTGGTATTTTTGTTCCAAAGTACGAGGAACAAATCTTCCGCCAAGGTAGTGGTGTTTTCCTTTGAACAGGCGAGCACATTGTTTAGGAGCAGTTAGTGAGATAAGCAGTTCGGGTTGAAGACCATTAGGATCGCCTTTTTCAACGTCCCATCCTAAAACATAAAGGAGTAGGTAGCGAGATCAGAAACACCTATTACCAGTCGTTTGGGTGTCGAAGCTGAACAAATGGGAGTAACTTTTGAGATCAGTAGAGCAAGGGCCGTTTTCACTAATGTATTGAATCTCAAAATGAAAATTCTTCATCTTATTCCACAATTGTTATAAGAAGAACAATGCATGTACAACTGGTATCAAACTTTGCAAAACAAACATGCCAAACATGTTTTGAAACATAATGACAATAAACATTAACAATATTGCATATACTTTTATAAAGCGTTTTTCTAAGCAATGGGTATCAAAATCAGAATCAATAGGTTAGTGAACTTGATTTTTTTACACAAACTTAACTGTAATGTAGCAGTTACGGATATGATTAGACCAGAACAGAGATCTTTTGGGTTGCTTGTGTCTTTATTTCGACGTTAAGATTTATGTTTCAGGCTCTCCAACAATACATCTGAATAAACTAGGAGAAAACTAGGAATTTTTCGAGCAGAAAACCAGAAAAAAACTAGGAATACTGAGACAAAAACTAGGTGACATTATCAGATAAAGTATTACATTACTTCTGTTTAACTGTCCAATTACCTTACATATAAGTGTTCAGCTGACTGTAAATTTGTTTCTGTTTGGCGTCACTTCAGCATAGTACAACCTTAAATCATCATGGTTGAAGGCCGAACTATGTATCAGTGACACGAAACCACTACTGCATAGGCAAGTCAGCTGAACATCTCTACATTTTTTTCTGCAAGAAAACCTTCAAAAAAAAGGAAAACACAAAATTTACACTTTCAGTCTGGACATCAAGCCGCAAATGAAAAACTAGGAATACTGGGATCATTTTAAAAACACTAGGGAAAACTATTAGCACTTTAAAAATTTAGGAAATACTAGGAAAACTTGGAAGAACTAGGAAAGGCTGGAGAGCCTGCTGTTTAATTTTCAGCCCGAGATACAGATTATCGACGTTTACGAAATAGAAAAACGCATTAACATTTACTAACATGATAAATTACACATCAATTAGTTAAAACGGCATCTTACACGTATTTTGCTTATAACAATTCCAAACAAAGAATGTTTACTTAACTCAGTACAAATATTTCAAGTAATTTGAAGGAATAAGGGAAGTGTGACGCCCTGACGTAACTAATTGACTGGTGCATTTATTCTGACTAACCTTTACAAATTGAATGATATCGTTCAGAACTATAAAATACCGGATCATTTTGACGGTTATAATGACTCATAAACACATTCGAATATTCATCATTTGAAAGCCAAGTGCAAATAGTGATGAATGAAAGGTAAATGAAGTGATCTCGAAACTCTAGCTCTGGTTTAGCAACTTTTAAACTTTTACTTTAAAAGGGGTTCGTAGATCTCACATGTGTAGGTATATATTTGTTTCAAAATATCAATTTCATTATATGCCATTCATGATTATAGTTTTGGCCTACCTGAGGGAACATCAATGCTGCAAATTGGCGACTCAACCTTTTTCAGCGTGTCCATCACTGGTTCAAATTCTGGTCTCACGGGGGATAGAAATACATGGACATTGAATTAAAACTCATCATATCATTTTAATATGACCTAAAGAAGGCATATTTTCAGTAATATTAAATCAGACGTTTTACAAGGGATGATAGCAACGAATAATTTGTATACGCCTTTGGGGAACTTGCACAAGTAAACTATGACCTGGACAACTAAACAAACAAACAAACAACATATTGTTCACGCAATGTATTACATGTATGTTTGAACATTATAGGAATAAGTAGGTGGGAGTGGAAGATGTCAAAACATATACGTTGTATGAAATAAAACTAAAATCATTTGTTTCCAGAAATATGTTTTCTTATTGTAAAAAACCTTACCTTTAAAACTTAATCCTTTCAAGGCATCAGAAAGAAAGTTGTTCGTGTCTAATATAAGGGAAGCATACCTTTAAAACTAAATCCAAATAAGGCATCGACTACGAAGTTGTACGAGTCGGTTATAAGGTGAGCTTCTGATGGGAAGAAAGATAAAACAGGCATGTCCATCCCTTCACATTGCTGGTACAATGCGTCGGACAGGGGTTTGGGTGGCCGCTTCGGGTAGAAGACCACAACAAACCAACACCGCATGGTTGTCTTTCGTCATCTCTTCTATGGGATACCACTGTAAAAAGGTTCGATCCAACATTATTTAAAAAATGAATTGCGGGACGGAAGTCATTTTCGGGGTATGAACTCATTTTGGCTGATAAAAGTGTGTTGAGTTCGACGGACCAGCCCAACTGCGTTCTTATCGCCGATAATGGCATCAATCACGCAATTCATTACTTAAATTTACACCAATAGTTCATTATTTCATTCAAAAAATGTTTTCAAAAATACTTTATTTAATTTAAGAAAACATAACAGTTAGTCTTCATCACCCACTCTGTATATAGAACAACCCGATCGTAACCGGAAACAGTTAATCAAATGACGTCACAATAACGCGGGAGAATCCATAACTTCAAATTAATTTAAAACGTAAAATTGAAACACTAATGAAAACAATACATTTAGCATATCATTAATTTACTCTTTGTAACATGTTGATTTAAGGTTTTTTTCAGGTCCTGCTGACACAATTCAACAATCACAAGATACACATTTTTCAATTTACATGTATATTGTTATGCGATGATTCGAGATCCGAAGATGTTGCGTTCATCGGAAAATATTCGCAATTGCCGAAAGGCAGTTCATTTAAGGAATGGAAGTTGAAGTGTGGATATTGTCAGTTAAAATGAGTTTCTAGCAAGTTTTTGCCTGTGAACAATGAAAATTGCATATTTCGGAAGATGTAATAATGTTTGAACAAAGTAAGCCAAAGGAAATGAATGCAAAAGGCTTCGCGTTTATTTGTGCCATTGTTTCGTTGTTTCTCTCATGCACCTTACCAATGTTTAACCTTTGCTATCGCATTGGCGCAGCTATAAACGGCCTCATTCATGAGACCATGTCTCTAATCCAATAAACGGATCATCAATAGAAACAGATAACGTACCTTAGCTATCGCCACGGCACAGCTATAACCGGCAAGTATCATAAGCTGGTCAACGCTAAAGGCATATTCCGTAAACAGCTCTTGGTCAATATTCTGAGCTTCTGTCTGACTGAAAACAAAACAAAGTAAATTTCAACAGGTTGGCTAATTCTACAGCATGGCTATCTACAACTCGTGTTTTTCGAGCAGCAAGTCTGTTTTCAGGACTTGTTCGACAGATGACATCGAGCAATCCGACTTGTTACCGAAACTGTCCGATATATTAAGGCCTAAATCATGTTTACTAGCACGATTTTCATATCCTAGTACGCGTGCTTTTTCCGCTATGCTTTAAATCTTTCAACCACCACAAATATAGTTTGAAGAATTGGTTTTGGCTTGTAAGCTTAATTGTACCAATCTAGTCATCAACGCCCTTCGTTTTATCCTTCCATTTCGTTTTATACTGTTCTATTTTCCAGGTTTGCATGTGTTTACATGTGTTTCTTTCATACTTCTGACTGATTTATCTAAAATATCACGTAACATTGCGTGAGCTATTCTCCAGATGCTAAAAGAATGGTATGATAACAATGAAGAGCTAAAAGATTGGTATTGATAAAGGCAAAGGTTAATGGAGGAGTCACGGATGTGATGAAATCCAATTAGTCATATCATTTTGAGAAAACATTATTAAATTCACGTCTTATCACATGTCGTGAGCTACTAAATTCTAGATTCTAATTCTAATTTTCATACTGCTCTTTTTCCTTGTCAAAAGCTCAATTACTTTAGATCTATAGCAAGTAACAATTCAGAAAAGAAACCAGACTCGAGTTTAGTTAGAAAGATGCAACGGTTAATGGCAATATAAACACGAAAAGTTAAATCCATTAATGGTAAAATCAATGAGTTTAGCTTCAATCTATTTCTTGAACATTATCTGCAAATTCCATATGTTAAATACATTGATCCCTTATAAATAGTTCATGATTAAATTGACACAAACATTTTAAATAAATTTCTGCTGAAAAAAAAATCAAATACTTTGCACATAAGATATTAAAATAGTTCCAAGTAAAACGCATGACTTTTAAGGAAACATATTTTACTACCATTTACTGAGAACAGATTTAACAAATTAAGTGTTAATTGAAGTGTTGTAATTATATGAAATTATTAAAGTGTAAAAACTTAAAATAAAAGTGCAACGAATGTGTAGAAAACAGTTGTAAACATGATCTGGGTTGCCATTCAACAATTGAATTGACCTTTAATAAGTGTATGAAAATCGGATTTCATTTGTTATCGATAATCGATTCGAATTTGCCTTTGGACTACTGTTGAAAGTTCATAATATAATTTGGGAATACATTCTTTAAACGTACTGTCATCGTGAGCATTTAAATGTTTTTACCTGGAATTAGTGAGTGTCTATATCCATGCTGGTTTAAACAGTAAATACATTTCCATAACATTTTACTGTCTACAATAACTTAAAGAAACAACACAACAATTAAACACACGCATAATAATTAATTATCAGTTGCAAAATGATGCACACGACATTAAGTAAATTATATTTGCATTTTATCAATTTAATAACACAATGCATAGTTATTAACCTTCAATAACATATTGACCTGGAAATTCCGAACACATATCCAACTTTTATAACATTTCACAAAAAAGTAATTAACATGAAATAAAATCGATATTAAAAACGGTTTTACGAACAGAATGGAACCAGCCGGGATCCCTATGGTAACAGACAATTGTAAAAGGTGGTATGAAATATATAAACCATAAAACATAAATCGTAATTTTTGGAGAATATGGAATGATTTGAGCGAAATTGTTTAAAATTACTTCGTTTTTATAAAAGAGTGACCTCCCTTGTATAATGAACAAAACGACAATGAACCGGAAAGAAAGAAAAAAGTTACATTTTCTGGACTTTAACCGCATTACAAAAAATACATTATTACCGGAAGTAACATAAGCGACATCGATTTTGGACAACCACTATCATTGTCTCCGACATGACATTGTCAGCGACGATGTACGGATTGTACTCGATAATTGTGTCATCACTTACTAAATCTATCAGTGTTCGACATTCATTAAAAACATAACCTTCGGACCTAACAAGAACAATAAAATATTTACTATTACCTAATATACTTGATCCTTGGTATATCCTCACTGCTGTTATCGGAAAGTTCGTGTCGATGCTTATCCTTTTTATGACTCACTTTGCGTCGAAATGACAAACGACTTACATTAATTCGATCCATTTTATTCGCTTAGGAATGGTGTCCTGAATATATGTCAGGAATGTTGTCTTGATTATCCTTCAGGAATGGTGTCCTTAATTTATCTTAGGAATGGTGTCCTGAATATCCCATTAGGAATGGTGTTCTTAATATAGCTCAGGACAGGTGTCTTAGATATATATCAGGAATTGCGTCCTGAATACGTTTCACAAATGGTGTCCTGAATATAGATTCCTTAATATCACTTAGGAATCGTCTCCGGAATCACTTTGTTATGTTTTCTATAAGAACGCTCCGAAACGGTGTCCTAATCCTTTCTCAGGAATAGTAGTGTCCTTTATTTCTCGCAGGATTGTCTTAATAGCCTTCCACAGCGCAAACATCGTTTGAAAGACCAAAACATAAACTGTTTAAAAATTCATGTTTATTTAGTTTAAAATAATTTGATGTTATATATTTATCAAGCATAATACATGTATCCATTGCGACATGTAAAGCTGTAAGTAGGAGTTGATCTTTTTTAAAAGGAAGATTTTATCAGATTTCTAATCAAAAGGCATTTACATTTTTCCGGAAATGTCATTATACAAAGGTCAGTGCAACCAAATAAATAATGTCTTGATGGCGTGTGGTGATTGCAGCTATTTCAAGAAAGATATTTGCATTATTGTTACTCGGAAATTAATTAAATCCACTAGTTTTCATTATCTTATTGAATGTCTTTCTTATTTGAAGGGATATAATCAAGAAATCTCAAGACATTCTTTATTAAGTAGTCTGGGGAAAAACCCTAAAAAGTATAACAAAATAGAATACTTAGGTATGTTTGTCTTGTGTCATAACCTGATCGACGGACAACGAAAATAGCGCTACAACAGCATAGAGACACGACTGCTAAATTTTTGTCACAACGACAGACGATAATTCCAGAATTTACGGCACACATGTATGCAAATGTGACAGTAAACCTATTTGTCACAACGGCGGACAATCACGCAAGATTTCACGAGACAAATGTCTATGTATGACGATGTTATTTTTTCAGTCATAATTACAGACAATGGTGCCTGATTTTATGACACAACTAATAATAAGACTTTAAAAAACAGAAATTACTTAATGCGTCTGCAATAATGAAATCCAAAATAACTGTAGATGCAACAACCTTGTATATGTCTCATTTACATGTAGTCTAAGAAAAAAGTAGTCCCATTGGTAACGTAATACGTCAAGATACCGCTTCCCTATGCTAAAACAATTCATGAGACGACAGCACTTTATTGGCCTGGACAAATCGTTCAATGCAGTTTAGTCGGCGATATCTTCCCTTCCCCCTGAACCGTATATGCATAGTTACTATGCATGGGTGAAAAGGTACAACTTCGTGTTTCGTGATGAGTATTTTGAAAATTCTGATAGGAAACAAAGTGTTTGAAAATATATGCTGTTCTAGATCACGTCAATGACGTACGGCCGCATACCCGGCACTGTAAATTCAATAGTCTCGATATTAGTCACTTTGTCAACCTTTTCTTGTAAACTTGTAAAGTAATGAATACTTTAAATATTAAAGCAGCAATTCTCATGAAAATGCGATTTGAAAAAAAAAAATGAGAGCACTTTTCCGCAAACTTCTTTACACTCCTCATTTATATCATGAACTGCTGCCCTCTGTTTATGGTAGAAGTGCTGAACATATGAACAATGTTTTACATGCAGTAGAGTACCTTACAAATTAGAAGATAATGGTGTTTATTTTTTTCCGTTTCAACGAACAAGCGGCTATCCTGCAGAAGACGAACTGTATATATGTATCTCTTTGTAATATTAGCAAATGAACCTGTCGTTGTTATGGATTATTAGTTGTATATTGGTTGTCTGTATATGTAGCCATGATGAAAGTATTTTTGATATTTTTATTGTGATTTAAGCAGAGAAGAATTGTAAATCATTGCCTGAAAAAACATAAACCAGAGTCTACGATTGGGGTTAAATCATGTTCACGCCTCTGTAATTAATCCCTGTTCCGTTTCGCCTGGCCCAGCCAGGACATTAAAACAAGCCATGAATAACACGGTATCGTGCGTTGCTTTGTTTTTGACAGAAAGACAGCCGGTCAGGCATTCCGTTCAAGAAATGATTTAACAAATTTCTCAGACTACAAAGGTTATCTTAAAGCAAATTTATGAACAAAATTGAATCTGAATGATATGATAAATTAACGGAAAATTTGCAAACTACTTTGGATATGCTCACATATATGCAATTACTCAAACGAAAGTTATTTTATACCCATTTTAGACTGGTTCGTTCGTCGTTTAATGCAAATTTCTGTTTGAGGTACCTAATATATTCGTAAGATACCTTTTGTTTCGATGTTAAACAATATTAAAGTACCAAAACTACTACCAAATTATATTTTGACTGCTTACTGCCTCAGACTCTTAGGTGTAAATAGACAACATCGTTTTCATATAACAATGAGGCATGTGTTGATTTTGATTTAGTTTTTTGAAAAATACCTGAATGACAAGTTATATGATATGTTATAAAATCAACATTACCGTAACAGTAAGACTGAGGTATGTGATAAATAAGTCGTACTTCAAATCAAATTTAATAATTCCGTCAATTTCAAATATACTCCTGTCGCGTTCATTAATTTAAGAAGTGCGAGGAGTGTACAATCGTTAATAAATTGAAAGCGTTCAATTCCAACATTTGATATCTGTTGGATATTACGGCGTCTTAAAAACGTCCAAATGACTAGAAAAACTCTTTGAATGTTAAATTTTCAAATAAAAAATCGCAATCAATCCATCCAAGATATATTGCTATCCAAGACACACTACGAACAATCACAGCGAAGCAGCAAGCAATGCTCTGGGCATCAGTGTAAGGCCTTGTAAGGGCAAGACATCGGTTTACAATATTGCAGCGGTGAGTACCACAGCCTCCCACAACAGCTATTAAACTATACGAAAACATTGGTTAACTGTTTCAGGAAAACACAGTGAAGTTATGACAATTCATTTTTTTTAATGATCAGAAAGGTACAACATTTAATTTGATTATTACTCGAGGAATTAAACATTTTCATGTAGCATGAGTTGAGGATAGCAGAAAACCATAAACATGAGACCGTCCAATAACTTTGCTCTGAACAGAGTTTTCGCTTGGAGTTCGTATGCATCCACGCTAAAAATCGAACCTGTAAAATAAGCAAAACATACTATAAGCGGCAAAGCTTTCGTCTCAATACTGTCTAAAATAGTATTTTGTTCGTGTTTAACTTGTAGCTTTAATTATTGCCAAAGAACATCCTTTGCTTAAACTAAAAAAATGAAACAGAAAGTGGAACATTTAAATAGTTAATGTTTAAATCAACCTTGGACATCTTTATGTGATACGACAAAATGGAATTAGGGATGTCTTGGTTAGAACCGTAAACATAGATTTTTTTTAGAAATTGGACTCGTCCAAGAAGCTGGCTCTGGTCTCATGTACTAAACATTGCAGAGTATACCAAGTATACGTTATACTTACTCAACTTATATCTTATAAGTGTTAAGTTATTAGCATTCAAGTCCGTAAAATCGCTCTCCAAATGTCAGCCTCCATTACATTTTTCCTTTTGGTGAGATTAAATCTAGCTTTATTCTAAAATCGAGATACTTATGTGTTGCGCCGAGCCTGTCATCTTGTCTGCTTTAAGTTTGTGATTCCTACAAGTGTCATGGTGTCAACATTCATGTCTCTGAAATCTCCCCCGAAAGGTCGATCTCTATTATATGTTTTGTCTCTTGGTGATATTATGTCTGCTCCTTGCGATATTTTCAGGATAAAGGTCTTAAACATGTCCAGACATCGCGGATATTGCAGACTGCTCGATGCTTCACAAATCTCCCCCTACGACACCATCGGATATTAAGTCCAAGGTGACGCGTTGGCTTCGGCGGAATGCCCCTCTATTGTCCGTGTTGGTAAAACATGTGACGCTGTCTTACCGCAATATTTGCAACACCCGTGATGTGTTGGGTGCCCAAAAAACTTTTTTTCACAGGTTTAAATCAAAACACTGCTATTGAACGCTCTACTTTTTATGAATTCTAAAATTCTTTGCCTTTTCATTGGTATGGAATAATGGTTTCTATCAACTCAAAAATTGTCAATCAAGACGTATTGCAAATATAATGTGAAATTATGAGTTGTTCGTCACGCTCACATCCTTCACAATGTTAAACTATCAAAGTTATCGGGCAGTATACAAATCCTGTTAGTGTTATTCCATAAGGACCTGGACTGACCAGACCATGTTGCGGCCGACACCCTCAGTTAGGTAGTGTTATTTGTGGGGTATTAAGAAGCACGTGAGATGTTTTTTGGTACGCATAAGCTAAAATAGTTTGGAGTTTGATATAAATACTATCAAATATGTTAATAACTGAATTAAACTAATATTTCAGATATTACTTACAGAAGTGAGTAGTCGGTTTGCATGGAAAAGTTTCAACCTCCATGTAAATCGTTTTATTTCTACTTGGTGAATAACAGGTGATTTCAAAAACGTAATTTCTTCACCTCATAACCTTTGACGCTCCACCATATGACAGTTCTGAACAGCTTAAAGAGTAAAACCATATGCTCAAGATGTTTTGTTATTTAAATGACATCTGACTTACGCTTACGGTACGCTTGCGTCGCAGAAAATAATACCTTAGAAGCAACCGACCGTCACACAGAATAATTAATTTCAATTATTTTTACAGCAGTTTTGTGAGTGCCGTGTGGAAGCTGTAATAAGTCGCCCCGCAGTTACATTTAATGTTGTCATAATTTCCAGTTTTACAGAGACTAAGAACGGTAGTCTTTAGTTAACATAATTGAAGCCTTGTTGAAGACCTTTTTATAAACGGGTTTTAGTACATACTGTAGTCACTCAGTGTTGATTCCATTCACAAACTTTAAATGACTAAATAAGTAATCACGTATAAGTTTTAAGACCACATTCAATTTGCCAGGACCCTTATCTCAAGTTTCAATGCATTAGTTGTTACGTTGAGTTTCTGTAGTTTTACATAACGAGACAGATAAACACTATGGACAAAAATGCAAAATAAGGAACACTACTTACTGAATAATTATAGAAACTTACATGATAGGGATACTCAGTCATAGTGTTGAAAATTGATTTTAAATTATAGTAGACACTTTCTTGATGTTCTTTTTCGCCAGGCTTAAAGTGACATGACATACATTGACGGTGTAATACACGACGCAGGAATCTATAGATAAAACATACGATGTTGGGTATGAATTTGTTTCATTTTCTGGCTCTATCTGTTAACGTTTACGCTGTCGTCCGTCCCCGTGAAAACGTAAAAACAGAACAAAGTAGCATTTTCAAAACAAGGCTTCAAACGATCAATATATCGAGGGGTAAGTGTGAAAAGGTTCTAAGTGGCATTAAATAAAGAAGATATAACCTTCGCTTACACCCTTCGATATGCTTATGAATATGTTAATGTGGTTTTATTTTTCATATTAATACCGTTTTCCACACATCAAACAGAAGGAAAACCAGAAATAACAAAATTATATTCGATCTTTCGACCCATATGTTACTATTTAGACTACCGATAATCAAACGAATTAACATTTGAGCTGTCTTTTTTTTCCTTTTGGACTTAACATTTTTCTATTATCAGTAATAATGCATGTGCGTTCCAAGAACGCATAAGGGCACTCTCGATGATATATGCTTAACCATTTGCATCGATATTAGATTAACATTGTTTAACACCTTTTGAGGAGAGCTTTTTTCAAAATGATTGCATCTAGACAACATCACTTTTTATTAAGTAGCCATTCGACAATATGCTCCTTCTACAGATGTCTGGGTATAAAACGTTATCAAACAATTATATCACTAAACGCCGATCATCGCAAGGTATGCAAGTATTTACAGTTAACGATCGGCTGATAAAAGCTATGCTTTTAGGCAATGAGAGGATATGTATATATCAAATTAAGGTCGGAATTTCTTTGCTATATGGATATTGCTCTAGTTTACGTTGGTTTAACGCTTGATATCAAACAATGGTTCACGTTGCTCACCTATCATCCATTACACTAACAAGAAAAACGCGCGTCATTGTTAAAGTGACACTCTTATAAAAAATCAATACATACACATGTATAACAAATATAATTTTTGAGTGATTAACCTTTAACCTCTTACTAAATAGAGATAACAAGATTGTGTCCGTATATGTAACAGCAGAAAGGGCAAAAATATCAAATGATCGATATTTACAGTGACCTACTATATATCTCTTAGGTGGGAATACCGTTTTTATGCACATGTCTTTATTATTATTAATTGTGTTACATCTAATGTGGGAGTAATAGTGTTGTATCTTTAAATTGTCACTCCCCTTGCTAATGAGTGTGCCGACATTATTTACTTATTAATATTTGTGTCAAGTGTGTGTTGATTTGTGATGTTGTATGTAACTATTTTTTTTTATTTGGCCATGGTCTGTGTGTCTTAAAAGAAGATTTTTGTTATTTGTTTAAAACGAATTATGTCTATGGAGAGAATCAATAATTGTTCAGGGATATATATTTTGTGTTAATTTGACAAGATATTTCATTTAACACAGATGAGGTGTTTAAGCTGATTAGTACTTTGTAATAACATGTTCTGCAGACAAAACCTGACATTATCTCCCACGTAAAAACACGGTGTCCAATTTCATCGTAAAACTGCTTTCATGTTAATATCAACTTAATTTATATTTGTGAAGACGTCAACCGACATTATCGTAGCGTATTATGGATGAATATTACTAAAATTTAAAATATTACGAAAAGCAATTGAACACAATTATAATGTCAAACTGGTAAAAAATAACATAATTATGCATCCAATAAACATTGAGTGTCTGTTGAAGCTGACCTCAAAACAACGCGTTGTACCATTTTAGATACCGTGCACATATAATTCATCTACTTGAAAACAAGTTCTGCTTCGTGCTTATCCTCATGGTTCTTTGACGAACATGAGAACCATGTTCCTGAATGTGTACATGCTTCTGGAGCGTAAGTAAAGTTAGATAATTTAATTTATTTAAAAGTTGACAGGTTTTATCAGTGATTTGGTCACGCTATTTTAGCAACGCGAAAGTAATTGCGAGATTACACACGATACTTGCATGATACGGAATCAGGAAACGAAAGTATCATGATACGAAATTTTCAATAAGGCGTGCTATATTTTCACTGTTGGATATGGAAAAGGAATGTGATAGGCATATAATAAACTCGTTTACTCCAGAAATGGATTATGTGTCATAAATGAAGACCATGTAATAAGCTATGACAGTATATTATTATGCAAATTAGAAATCAACACCTCCGATTTACATCCCTGTCATATTGGCTTATAACATAATACATTTACATATTGTATGGCATATTCATATTTCATCTGCTTTACCACAACAAACAGAAAGTTTTCATGACACATACACTTAAATGTTGAATATATTTCCAAGTTGCAGAAAGATCCCTCTAAAACTGAGGAAGTAGTTCGCTCCTCAAATTTTCTGCAACAGACCGCCCGACAGACCAAACAACTAACCTTACGACCACTCAAACGTAGCAAATAACAATTTTTCAATGGCGTTAAGTTAACAAAATGGTAATCAACAAAAAAGCTTAGGCATATGGCATTAATTTCAGATGCTATTTACCAGTCTTCTTTTGTCATGTAACTGTAACTTTGGAAACTAAAACGTTACCTTAACTAAGTATTTATCATTTTGACTAAAAATCCACGATGGTTTTGGGGTTTCCTACTATTTCCTCTCATTTGCCAATAAAAGATTCATTCTTATGCTAAACATCCCCGTAAAATTCATATTCCAAATGCAACTTGGTTACAATCAAGATCTTAGTTAATATATATGCGTCACTAAATGATAATAACCAAAACCAAAAACGACCATCTATCACCCAAATTGCCATTGGAAGCGTCCATATTCGTTAACGTGAAGTTCAAGGCGCTGATACATGCAAATGGTTCTGTTAATGGATGATTTCCAGAAGGTGAAAATATATTAATTGGAAATAAAAGCAATCAAAGATAGCTAATAGGATGGGGAATATTCAGAGTTATTAATTGGAATTCTAAATGGTTGTATGAGGCACAAGGGTGCTTTATTCATTTTGATTATATACGTTCTGGAATAAAAATCATGAACACTGCTGGTTTTTGTTATTTCATATAAAGCATGGCTGGATAGCAAATGAGCTAGCAACTTTATCCTTTACTAAAATTGCAATATACGGTACAGGCCGAATACGTCCGATCCTGGTCAAGACTTGTGAGTGGCGATATAGGTTGATGTAAACGAGTTGCATTACGGTGGACTCGAAATGTTTGTTATCTCATACTTTCTTTGGATGAAGGCTAGTTTGCCTATATCGCGTTCGTCTTCATTTAAAGGGACAAGCAAATCGCGGTTATGCATCTGAACACAATAATATTTCAATCATTTTACTCTTTGATTCCAAAATTGCAACAAAAATTGACATCGTTGAGCAATACATTGAATCTTACTTACTGGTGTAACACGTCTCGTACGACACATGTATTTTTCGCATTGTTAGCGCTTTTTTTTTTCAATTTAAAATTTGATAATAGCGTCAGTATATATATCTGTACTCATAAGCAGATACGATCAAAAGATGTAAACCATTATGCGCTATTGTTAAACGACAAAATATGAGTGTTGCGTTGATTCTTTTAAATCATGTAAATGATGTATTATCGGCCTCCATTATCTCGCATTGACAATTCTAGGCTTGTTTTGAGGAAATACTTTATTTGCTGATTTTTTACCATCTGGTGCCTAGTCCCTTTAATTGTTTATTTGTCTGAGAATCATATTGACGTAAGCAGGAAAGAAATTCAATGTTCGAATTTTCGAGCAAGTGTGGATAACACGCAGAATATACAACTTCACCCGAAATACAATGAAGAACTAGAAACATCTATCGAATACCACTGGTTATCAAAACGGTATGCCGTTTGTCAAATTTACCAACACCATTTACTGGTATACCACTGGCATACTGCTGGAATTTTTACTGGGGTTGCCTTTATTTTTATAACTACTGGGCTTGTCCCCAAATGAGATGTTACCACAATTAATTCAACTGTTTCAATTTACCGAAAAGGATGAATAAATATCGAAAGTAATGGTTCCTGTGCATGATACCGTGTTAATTCGTAAAAAAGGTGAAGAAAACACCGTATTTCTATGAGACGATAGTTTGTCACTTTAAAGATTTTAACAGCCCATCAGTCATTTAATAGTTTTGCGTTTCTAGCTATTCAATACACAATTACGATCTTGTTTTCAGTAATAAATATTTTTAGAATTAAAAATAGTGTGAAAGAACAATGTTAAGAGAGCTAGACAGCCCCTGACACCTCAATAGAGTACAAGTACAATGCTTACAGGGCTAGAAGGCTCCTGACCCTAAAAAAGTGTCCGATTACAATGTTTAGAGAGTAAGAGGGCTCATAACTCTCAAATAATGCACGATAACAATATTTAGAGGGCAAGAGGGCTCATGACTCTCGAATAATGCACGATTACACTATTTAGAGGGCTAGAGGGCTCATGACTCTAGAAAAGTGCACGATTACAATGTTTAGAGGGCAAGAGGGCCCATGACTCTAGAAAAGTGCACGATTACACTATTTAGAGGGCAAGAGGGCTCATGACTCTCGAATAATACACGATTACAATGTTTAGAGGAAAAAAAGGGCTCATGACTCTAGAAAATTGTACGATAACAATATTTAGAGAGTAAGAGGGCTCATGACTCTATAAGAGTGTACGATAACAATGTTTAGAGAGAAAGATGGCTCATGACTCTAGAACAGTGCACGATTACAATGTTTAGAGGGCAAGAGGGCTCATGACTCTAGAAAAGTGCACGTTTACAACGTTTAGAGGGCAAGAGGGCTCATGACTCTTAAATTGTATACGGTTACAATGTTTAGAGGGCAAGAGGGCTCATGACTCTAGAAAAGTGCACGATTACAATGTTTAGAGAGCAAGAGGGCTCATGACCCTAGAAAAGTGCACGATTACAATGTTTAGAGGGCAAGAGGGCTCATGATCCTAGACAAGTGCACGATTACAATGTTTAGAGGGCAAGAGGGCTCATGACCCTAGAAAAGTGCACGATTACAATGTTTAGAGAGCATGAGGGCTCATGACCCTAGAAAAGTGCACGATTACAATGTTTATAAGGCTAGAGGGCTTCTGACCCTAAAAAAGTGTACGATTACAATGTTTAGAGAGTAAGAGGGCTCATAACTCTCGAATAATGCACGATTACAATATTTAGAGGGCAAGAGGGCTCATGACTCTCGAATAATGCACGATTACAATGTTTAGAGGGAAAGAGGGCTCATGACTCTAGAAAAGTGTACGATTACAATGTTTAGAGAGTAAGAGGGCTCATAACTCTAAAAAGTGTACGATAACAATGTTTAGAGAGAAAGATGGCTCATGACTCTAGAAAAGTGCACGATTACAATGTTTAGAGGGCAAGAGGGCTCATGACTCTTGAAAAGTGCACGATTACAATGTTTAGAGGGCAAGAGGGCTCATGACTCTAGAAAAGTGCACGATTGCAATGTTAAGAGGGCAAGAGGGCTCATGACTCTAGAAAAGTGCACGATTACAATGTTTAGAGAGCAAGAGGGCTCATGACCCTCAAAAGCTGCACAATTACAATGTTTAGAGGGCAAGAGGGCTCATGACTCTCGAAAAGTGCACGATTACAATGTTTAGAAGGTAAGAGGGCTCATGACTCTAGAAAAGTGCACGATTATAATGTTTAGAGGGCAAGAGGGCCGATGACTCTATAATAGTTCACGATTACAATGTTTAGAGGGCTAGAGAGCTACTGACTCTAAAATTGTATACGGTTACAATGTTTAGAGGGCTAGAGAGCTACTGAATCGAGAATAGTGTACGATTATAATGTTAAGAGTGCACGAGGGCTACTGTCCCTAGAATGATGTACGATTATAATGTTGAGAGGGCTAGATAACTCCTATGTTTAATGGGTTAGAAATCTTATGCCTCTAGAATAGTGTACGGTTACAATGTGAAGAAGGTTAGAGATCTCCTGACTCAAGCAAAGTGTACGATTACAATTGTAAGCGGGCTAGAGAGCTCTTGAATCTAGAAATATAAACGATTACATAGTTTTGAGGGCTAGAGATCTCCTGACTCTAGAAAAGTGTACGGTTACAATGTTATGAGGTCTCATGAGCTCCTGACTCAAGAATAGTGTAGGTTACGATGTGTACAGGATTAGAGAGGTCATGACACTAGAATAGTGTACGGTTACGGTGTTTGGAAGTGCATTGTGAATGCCAATACTAACTTGTCATTGGTAAAACATACGTTATATTTCTTCGAATACAAAGCAGACACTATGAAGACTGAAACGCATGCAACTTTCATAAATATGCGGGAGGAGATTCACAGCATTACTTTGTCATCTGGTAATGGAAACTGTCACTTACCAATAGATACCATTGAAATAAATAGTTTATCCATTAGGATTAAAGCGCAATTGAAACTGCCAGCTTAAACAAGCAATCCGATATTGCTCCAGCTGTCATCATTTATTGACGAGCTATGGGATTTGAATTGAATTGACTAGTTTGAAATTATAACATTTGCTGCCAGAGACCATTTACAGCATTCACGTTACACAATTCAGATAACAATATACATGTCCAACGAACTTCAACTGTATTAGGTATTTAAACTAAAATAATGTATAAAAAATAATGAAAATTTTAGGGAAAGCCCCATAGCCTTATATGTAAGAGGTACCATGTAACGGCCATTACGGGAATAAACGAATGTCAAATAAATACAAAAGAGCTACAAACTTGTAAAAACTTTTTGGATGCAATTTGTTCAAGAACATGTTTGCTTATTACTAATTTTCCCAGTAGCCCTTGATCTATTATTCTTATAAAAAATTAAATCGTGACTAGTTCAAAATTATACTATTGACACCTTTAAGTCGGGATATTGCATTATTAAAAATATGTATAACGTTGTGTGATTTTATTTTTCAAAACTACAGTCCTTGATGTTATTTTATTGTGGTATTGAGCAATTTGTTTATGAAATAATAAAACAATTCTATTACGCATCGGCTTAAGAGCAACCTTTCAATATTGTTTGGGACGACTAAAATTAATGTTTTATGCTCTTTGTCTTTTCAATTCAAGTATTTTGCGGCGGGACTGCAAGGCGGCTTTTAAATGTCGCCAGTATACTTTTTCAATGGACAGAATATTCTTTCTCTGGTCCTGCGGGAGCATCAAATATGACATTGATAATTGAATTTCACAAAAAGATGAAAACCATTTAAAAGCAGTCTAAAGGTTGAAAGCTGTGTTGAATTTCCCTCTTTCCAATAAACAGTCTACCATGCAAGCATGCTGTGAAAGCTTAAGCCATGATTAAGCAATGCTACGTCAGACGGCAGTTTTTAGTTATAGTAACAAACTGTTGAAAATGGCTAAAATGGTGTTCTGAAAATACTGCAAAGTGTTCGGAAAGACTTTGCCTTAATTGTCTTTACATTATGCATTGACTGCTTTATTTGCGTACATTGCAGAATGACCAAGCAAAAATCCAGGTTCACCCTCGGGAAAAAGAAACGGACGACAAGAAAACTGAAGCCTATTTCACATTGGTTAGATGCAACGGTAGATAATTTGTCATGCTATTCACCAAGACAGCCACTTAAAAGAAAAATGAAAACCTCATCTATCTGCACAGAAAGGAATGCAGTTAAGCGTGGGTCACTCGGTGTGCGCTGGGAAGGAGCAAGAAGGAACGAAGGCAAGATGTTAGCCACGACGAGGATGGGGCTCGACATATTATATTATGTAAACAGTAAAGAATAAAACAATAAATGTATATGATTTACAACTTTATTTTTGCCATTTTAAAACTAACCAATATACTCCTTGTATATACTAAAATAACAACAAATCAATATCACAGTTTAATATGTGTACCTGCACATATAAAAATCACAAAAAAATAAAAACATGGCAATGGTAAATAGGTTATATGATTTAAAGCTATATACGTTGAAAAGTATTTAAATAGCACCCATTATAAATGGCAAGTGTAATAGAAAAAAAATAGAATCAACGTGTTATAATGTTTTTAGCACTGTCTTGAAATTACGCGAATAAAATTTAACAATCAATGGTCACTGGTGTCAACGAGATCAAAAACATATACAGCATGGAACGGTTTTAACATGGATGAACTGTTTTTGAAGTATATTCGCAAAGGACTTAAACAGACTTTTTATTTTCTGTATACTTAAACGATCTAAATTATCCAATCAGATGCATGGTGGATAGTTAAAGAAAATAAAACACTGCATCTGCACACAATATGTAACACACCAACAGATGTATATGGGAGTTACTGCAATGCAATGGTGTCCAAACAGCACACATAACATGATTTAAAACAGCCAGTTTACAATACAAGTAAATAGAACGTAACAGATAATTAACAGTTGTAAAAAGCGATAAAAAGTCGCTAAAGTTAACAGACACTTATTAAAGGTCCCGAGTTTTTTCACAGGTATCGAAATGAGATCATGACAAATATAATCGAAGATAACACATGTTAATGTATGAGAAGAAAAGAGTCGTTAAGAAAACATTTTAACAATCGATGTCCCGTATATCAATTTAAACGTGCTTCCCTTTAAAAATAACTTCTTGGCTACTTTACCTTAAGAGAATGCTAATGCTGTTACATTTTTCATATTAAATGTGTATGGGAAATATATTCTGTGTTTCACATTTACACGAAAATTGGATCTTTCTATGAAAGACAAAATATAAATAAGTTGTCAAAACTTGAAATATTTGAGAGTGCATCTTTAAAAGAGAGGACACATCAGAACATCAAAGAACTAGCTGAATTCATTCTGGATGTTTATCCCTCACGTGTCGACGAAGAGATGACGGGTGCTTGTATAGGCTTCCACATTGTTGACAAATAAAAGTTTTTTCGAACAAGTGTGTAGCCAGACGTACGCGGAGATCCCCGCGCCGACTTGTTTTAAAACCATAGATGTCAAATGTCATTTTAAGACTTCCAGTCTCTCGCCTGGAGTGAACCCGTAAATCTGTACTGGTAGCAAAATGCTTGCCACACGTGAAGCACGTGTACTCCTTCTCGTTTTTATGTACAGCACATCTGAAAATAAACGAGGTGGTTATAAATGTAAACTCGGTACTTTGGACAATATGTTTGGGGGTTTTTCAGTGGTCAAAATAATTATAAAATATTAAGGCGAACTTCTGAACGGTCAAGGACAGTTGACTAAATTATTACCAATTTCCTAGAATAAACATGAATCAATACTTCTCACCTGTTTATATTCATCTTTTATTATTATTTTATCATGATATTAACTAAAATTCAATAAATAAGAATACCTGTGACGTCGGTGTTGATCCTTTGTAGGAACACTGTCCCGTAGCAGGTGTAGATGCTAACTTTTCTATGAAGCTTTTCATGCGAAACCATATTCCGCTTATACTTAAAAGAACAGCCGCACGTGCTGCATACATATGGCCGCGTTGACTCCATATCGCCAATCAATTATGAAAGTCAGTTATTATATGCTTAAATAAAAACATATTGTACTTTAAGCGTTGTTCATGCAAATATTAAAAACTGCCGTCTGACGTAGCATTTTGCTAAATAGCTGTCCGACGTAGCATTTTCTAAATTCACTTCGATTCTTGCCAAATTCAATGCTTTTAACACAAAACTAGCACTATAATGTTTGAAAACATCAAAGTTAAAGTGTATTTGCAATATGCGATACACAAGCATTCAAAACAATAATAAAATAAAAAAGGCCGTCTGACGGAGCATTGTCAAAAAGTAAATTCTGTACAGGTTTGTCGAAGTGTTTGGAAAAACTAAATCACGAATCAAACTCTGGTAAAAACCCGGAGGTAAATTGATCACCTCATGTACATACTGAAATACAGGTTAAAGGTAAATGAATCTTATAAGGCATTCAAAAGCTTTTGTAATTTATTATTTAGAGCAATAAAAGGAGTTCAATGGCATTTGTAAGTATGTCAATAAAAGGCGTTCGATGGCATTTGTAATTATAGCAATAACAGGCGTTCAATCGCGTTTTTAATTATAGCACTAACAGGCGTTCAATAATATTTGTAATTATAGCAATAAAAGGCGTTCAATGGCATGGGAAATAGCAAAAATAACAGGCGTTCAATGTTTTCGGTAGGAAAGCAATGAATGCTTATTACATCAGTATTTATTTGCAATTTTATTTGTATAAGTTCTGTTAGTTGAAACAACATTCTTATAAATTGTTTAACTCATAAAACGGGCTTAAAATGATTCGTTGTAGAAAACAGGAGCAAGAAATTGATATGAAATGAGGTTCATAAGTCATTTTTTTCTATAACAAATGCAGTAAAAGACGCGCCAGTTTTAACTCAAGCATCTCTGACAACTCTGTAATTGTTTGTCACTTAAACATGAATATAACACTGCATGTTTGGCTTTATCCACCGACTTATTAAGAGGTCTAGACACATTGAATCTTAGTTAGTAAACTAACCCTTGCCCCTGACTGCATAAAATATATCATAGAATTTGCTTTGTCTGGTTGATGTTTATACAATATTTTTGATTATCAGACGGTTCCGTTCAGAATTTAAGTCTAATTTCCATATATGTCCTGGAGCTGTCATGTTGTGATAACGTAGGTCGGGCTTAGGCAACATTCTTCTTAGCATCAAATTGAAGAAATAGTATTGACCCTTTCGAACGTTGTGAAGACATTTAGCCTCAATGAAATTGATTTAAACATAAAAAAGTAACGTCGAATTTTGCACTATCTGGTAGTTTTATAAAACTCCACAAAATTTAATATCAAAAACATATAACTTGGAAAATGCTGTTTTAGGCTGTCTAAGCATGGACAATGTTGTTGTTAATATTAATCTTTAGAAAAACTAAAAATAGGATACAACAAAAAGATACATCATCTTCACTTCTCATGCCACTTAATTTGATAAAACTGCTTGAAACTCCTTATCACAAAACACGGGAAATAAACGCAATCTTAGCACAAACAATGTTGTAGTAAATATCAACATCACATCTGAAACCACTAAATTTTATAAACCTATTATCACAAACATGGGAAATAACTTAGAAATGATGTTTAGCTCTATGAATTCAACGCACGACACGCATTCCTAATTTGAAAGAGTATGCTTCTTAAACAAGAGTAAGCACATGTAATCATTATAAAAAAAAAAAATTCATATTACAGAATCGCATATGAAACGGATTTGTCAATTACAATTTACTTTTTGTATATCAATGTAATAAAAACGAATGTGAAGCATTGAACTGAATATACTCGGGGGGGGTAGAAGCACTACATAATGTTATCCACGTGGAAGTGTTTTGGCCTGACCATAATGATTGCCTGTAATAAAGGAGAACACTATTGGTTGATGCAAAATGATAATTAGATATAATGCCTTGTGACCATAACAAAAGACAACAAGAGCTATTATTTTATAGATAAATTAATATAAGCTAAATTATAGTTTTCCCCGAGTTTTGACTGGCAAGATGTGCCCACGTAGCTAATCACGCTTATAAACTCGGTATGGCTCGGGCTTAATGTATCATAACCTAAATCACTACCAGTCATTTCGCGAAATATTTTTGATCATTGAAACAATGTGAACACAAACTTTGAGAACGAAGCATTAGATAAACGATGTAAAGAAAGCCTGAAATACACGAATTGTTGATTAAATTTGTTTTAAAAAAACTCTATTGATCCTGACAAAAACGATTAATTCTAACCTTTGAATAAATACAATTAGTGCTACTGCCAAGAAACCAAATTTGTTTCGAAATTCAATTTAGTCAACGTTTTGTGTGTTTTTAATCAAGGTTTGGTTTGTTTGTGATATTTGTAATTGTGTGTGCGGTGTCATTTTATTTTTGGTGCTCTGTTATGTTCATATGTTTGTGTCTATAGTTCATTGCCGTTTGGACCCTTGCCTTGTGCCCCTAAAAAGGGAGTATTATTGAGTTTTCGACTACTGAATTGTAGTATTGCAAAACACGAGTAAAGCTGCTACAAGGAAAACAAATTTGTTTCGACTGACGCGCAAATAACAGAGAAATAATTTACTAGAAACAAGAAATGCATGTATCACCCTCGTACCTCGAAAACTTTAATCAACAAAATACATTGCCAATGTGATAAAACACATGTGACCTAATTCTGAACCGTAAACGGTAATTGATGTCTTAAAGTTGCACTCACACAGATTGATCGTTTTGACAACTTTTTTTTATTTTTTGCCCTGGAATGAGGCAATATTTGTGAAAATGTCAGGAAACCAGTGATACAATACTTGTGACAAAATATATGTGTCACTGTGTTTTATATTTTTGTTCGTAAATTGATGTTCCGTGGCTAAAAGCGTTAATAAACCGTTAAGAAAAATTACATTTTTCGGCAGATTCCCAAAGAATTGAGATATGTTCTATTGTGAGTTATCTTATATGAATGAATTGACGGCATATATACCAAAATCAGATGATTCCGTGACAAAAACTAAAATAATGTCAAAACTGTCAATCTGTGAGCATGAACCTATAACGGTAAATAATGTCTTAAGTAGAGAACCAAAATTCCCCCAGGAAACACATTCAAAACACTCCTAATTGTAATTGAAACAAAATGATTCTCCGGGAACATGCAATGACGCTAATCCAATCCTGCACTGTAAGTCAAACTATACAATCCCAGTCATGTCCTTCCAGGTTAGTCCAATTATGAATGGATTTTCAAATATTCCAATCGTTTTTGTTGATACTTATGTGAAAAACTACAGTAACAAGCTCAGTAGCCAAACGTTTAAACATAAACCCCGTTTAATGGCACAGGGTAATAGCCTAAGACATAGAACACACAAACAAAATATCACAAACAAGAAACATGAAGAACATGTCATTGAACAGCACAAAACTCCACAAAGCAACACAGTGCATATATACTATATAAAAAAATAGGTATGTTTATCAAGGATTGTTAGGTACCGCATTGGAACGGTCAGTAAAATGTAAATTTACTGGGGGTTTAAACCAGTTTACGTGCAAAAACATCACTCTTATCCCAACAATCCTGAATAAAAAAAAGAACGTAAAAGGTTAACAAGTTTCAGTTTCAGTTTTAAGAATGTCGGTGGTTGGGAAACGTGTTTTGAAAGTGTTGCTTTAAGAAACACTGGCTTGCTTTTCTGTACAGCTTCAACAACATGATAAAGCTTCTGCATGTAGCCTTTGTTTCTATATCTATTCAAAACAATGATACCGTAGATGGTCGTTTACCTGTTTCAACTAAATGGTGTCTCAACACACGTGTTTGATCACTGTCTTCCATGTTCTTTGTTTCAAAATGGGCCAGTTTTCGAACAAAATGAATCGACGAAAACGCCTACACATTATTTTTTGAAATTGTCACAACAAATTAACACAGTTCGTCAAAGCAATATAAAACCAAAACTAGTTATTACCAACATAGCGCCCTAAATATTATTTTATACGCTGCACACTCACAGACTGACCGTTTTGATAACTTCTTTTACTTTTTGTATTAGAATTAGTCATTTCTTTCCTGATATCTGCTTAAATATTGTCTTTAAACTCTAGAACTTTAAGTAGCTTTAGTAGTGCTTTTAAATAAGGCTTAAAAGTTACATGTTCCCTTAGTTTATGTAAGAGTGCTCGTGGGCGAGTGGCTTGGTTGTCCGTTTTCAATCTTGGTCATGACTGTACAGTCTTTCGCTCGCTTCCCACTTCCCAGTAGTATTTCTTTCTACAATTTCGGTTCCAAAAAGTAAAATGATTATAATAAAAGTCCTCAGATCTCTTACCGTGAAACAAAATGTTTCAAAACCACGATCGAGTCCCTTTCAAGGATGAAGGCCTAACTAACACAAAGCGTGAGACTCACAAGGGTTCTTGCAGACACAAATTTCTCACAGGAACACGAGCAAGATGAAGCATGTAGGCCACATCAGTCAAGAGATGACATTAGTTCCATAATCACGTTCGTAAAAACCGTAAAAAAATACATTCACTCCCTCTTAAATTCCGGAAACGGAGAAATGTTGGTCGTAAACGCGAGCTGAATCAGTATATGAGGAGCTTTTACCAGGCATGCATCACTGTTATATTTCACTCGCGGATTCATCTCATAAAATAGTCCAAGTTCAATATCGGAGAAATAAAATGAAATAAAATAAGCTCAAAATAAACCATTTCGACCTAAATCATGTTAAAATGTCTTTTCGGGATTACCCTAAAACCCCTGCCAATATTTTCAACCATTTTAATTTTAGTTATGAACAGAAGTATCTATGGAATTGAGAATATTCCAGACGGCATTTATTGTGAATACGTTTTGTAAATAGTATAAATAGTATTGGGTACCCCTTAAACAACTTGCGATTTCACTTAATCATATAATCATGGGAAATACAGGTACAAAACTAAATCGCCAGATATTTAATGATGGTCATGGTCAAGCACAATGTCAAGGCGTAATACACACTGCAATGAAGTATGTAGACACATATTTGCCCACTCCCGACCCGCAGTAATTGCACATAAGCAAATATCTCATCAGTTGGTCAAATATATTAGCAAGTGGCAAAGCATCGTCGGATACACCGTCACACTACTACGCTATGCTTCATTTTGTACCGTGGGTAAGTTAGCTAAGAAAATCTCGCAATCATGTTTAATTAATCAAGCAGTTGTATTGGTTACGCAATGTACCAGATTCTTTCCTTTTGATTTATAGTTTGCGATTGCTGGATTGAACCGGTTCCGCCTTCCAATAACAATATTTTTTGTCAGCAGTCAAGACCCCAACGCCATCGAGGCTAATGCCACTTCAGGGTTATTGAAAAAAAAAATGAAAAATCATTGGAAGTAGAGTTGTCTCCCCTGTTTCATGCATATTCATTTGAGATTTTGTCAATCAAATGTCCAACGGTGTTTATGAAGTATAACGGAATTTTGTACCGTGGTTGCCGACGATTGTGTCAATCATGCCATTACCACGTTCGTAAAAAATACATGTATACCCTCATCATGTCCACGACCGATAGATTTTCTGCAATAAATGTGAACTATGAAATAGTACATTATAGCAGCGTAAGCATGATGCTTGGAACTTTTGTCACATAAGATATTACATTAAAAGCAAACGGAATAAGTCCTAAATTTCTCGTACCGAAATATCTTATTTTTATCATTTGTTATATCAAAATAAGATAATGATCCGCATTAACAGATTCATAAGAATACGTGATCAAAATGGCCACCAGAATGTCTCCTGCCAAATTCGGAACGTTGGAAAAGTCAAAATCTCAAACGTTTCCCTTTACGCGCATTTCCGAGGATACTGGATAATAAACCGGTATTTGTTGCGCTTGCATGAGCTATTGAAATATTATGGCTTTCAAAGCGAGCATTTTCTGTCTAAAAGCTGGCCTTATCCTTGAAATTATTCCATTTATATTCCGTTTTTTAATATCTCTGTTCGTCGCATTTAATAACTGGAATTCCTCCATTTTAGAAATTTTGTTGACAGCCAATTTATGTATTGCCCAAACCTAATAGTTCTTGCAATTGATTCCTTGTTACAAGAATAAAGGCATGGAAATTGCAATTTTAAAACAAATCGAAACAACAAACAAAAATAAACTAGAGATTGCCTTTTTTTTAAAGCGCTTGACTCCTCCATTGTGTGGCCGTATGATAGTAATAATCAATGATGTACATGAAATTTGTACTTTTGGACTGAACACGAACGAAGTTTAACATATGGTTCATTTACTGCTCATGACCAACCAATATACCAAGTATGAAGTTCCTGGGTCCCTGTATTAAGTTTCTTGGTACAAACGTTCTTTAGTTATTCAACGAGAAACACTTTTGTTTTGTTTTTACAGCTCAAGGCCATTTGACCTACTGACGCCGATATCAATAAGGGTCATCAACTAGTCATTACCAAATGGCATAACAAGTTTTATGTTTTTTGCGCTTTTTAAATGGAAAATACGTGGCTACGTTTCGATTAATTAAAGAAAAAAACATTTTAAAGGCTATTTTTTACTATATGGACCTAAATGATATGCTATTATTTGTTGTTATTATTTAAGACAAATGGGTCAAACAAGATAGTGCACTGAAATTAAGATAAATGCATCAACCAATATTATGTGACTAACACAACGCTGAGTGTGTTTGGGAGCGTTAGAGATTTTAGAAGGTAGTCATTTACAAAGTAATAAGTGAAGGTTTTTCAGTGGGTTTTTTTGGCCTTTTTTGGAGCCAAAATTCGGCCCACTTCCCTCCTGTTTTTTTTCCTCTACCCAGGTAAAACTTTTCGTTTTAGGGAAACTTTTGTATTGGGCGCCTTAAGCAAATTTAAACAAAAATATCTAACTAATATGTACATTTATGATAAGCATTTTTATTTCCTTTTCCATATCCAGAATACCCTTTTCTGATCCCTCCTGATTTTTTTCCTCTACCCAGGTAAAAATTTCCGTTTTAGGGAAACTTTTGTAGTGTGCGCCTTAAACAAATTTAAGCAGAATATCTTACTGATATGAACATTTATGATAAGCATTTTTATTTCCGTTTCCGTATCCAGAAAACCATTTTCTGATCCCTCCTGATTTTTTACCTCTACCCAGGTAAAAAAAATCCCGTTTTAGGAAAACCTTTGTATATTTAGCGCCTTTGTACAAACTGATTCTTATTTCACACGCAACTAAATGTTTTGATAAACAGATAACATAACTATTTCAGGAACATTCTGTTTCTCAAAACGATTCTGTTCGAGACTTCAGCCGGTTTAATTGTGCTTATATTGCAGAACAAGTACTGAATCATAAACTCGACTAATTTATGACGTAATGTCCGGATTGGTGATTCCGGGAATTGGCCTGTCAAAACTGAGGGCAGTGTATTCGCTTAAAACAAAAACTGATTCAAATGAGGCATTCAAGAAAATGAATATCTCGATGGAAAGATTTTCCGGTGTCCTTTTCCACGTCTAATTCGATGTATGAATGTTCGTGAGTGTTCGTCTGTTAACTTATGCGTGTTTACCAACCGAACGCAACCTGATACACGACGATCGATCATAAAATCGTCTATATATATATACCACCGGTATAAAACTAATTAAACAAAATGAGACATAAGCAATTTGTTCTTACGAATGGTGAACTTAAAATTAATTCAATACTATTTTAAACAAACGACGATCTGCATATCTTTGATCATTTTTTTTTCTCAGTTAAGTCGTCTATAATTGATTGTAATTTTAATTGAATCGAATTACTCGCAGATATTCTAAAATGAATATTTGATTAGCTCATTGCAAAACTGTCTTGTCTGGTTATATTTTTTTTATGAAATATTACCAAGTTAATGAGTTTGTAGACAACGGACATTTTACTCGTGAATATTCTAGACGGAATACTCCATTAACACATTGCAAAACTGCTGTGTCTGACTTCACTGAAGACGATAGTGAATATGGGCCCTGAACAGTTCAAATACGGTGTTCTTCGTTTGTCTCCTCCTTATATATACTCCTTTATTTCCAATTTTCAGTGATTATACATATAAAGTTATTGACATGTTCAATGCAAAGAATAATGAAATATAAATATGTGAAAAAACAAAATAGAATGGTGTGTGATAAAACGGTATAATGGTATTTGTCATAGCCTTGGTCTTGTCTGGCAAAACGTCAACATTGGCTTTAACACAAAAATAGTTATTCAGATATACACAGGTTACTTGTGACTGTTATTCAGATAAACACAGGTTACTTGTGACTGTTATTCAGATATACACAGGTTACTTGTGACTGTTATTCAGATATACACAGGTTACTTGTGACTGTTATTCAGATATACACAGGTTACTTGTGACTCTTATTCAGATATACACAGGTTACTTGTGACTCTTATTCAGATATACACAGGTTACTTGTGACTGTTATTCAGATATACACAGGTTACTTGTGACTGTTATTCAGATATACACAGGTTACTTGTGACTGTTATTCAGATATACACAGGTTACTTGTGACTGTTATTCAGATAGACACAGGCTACTTGTGACTGTTATTCAGATATACACAGGTTACTTGTGACTGTTATTCGAATGTTTAGTAAGGACCATATTTTTTTTCCTATTGTTGTGGGGTTACGCCCTTTAATTGATTATTTTCACCATAGTACGTAGTACACTTTTGGCCAAAGTATTCAAATGAAGCATTGTAATTATGTTACCAGTGACAATACCCATGTGAGTACGAGTTGTGACCTGTATGAATTAATATAACGAGCAAGTGAAACTCGTTGAAAATATGTACACCTCCGGGTGCATAACCGCAAGAACCCGTCAAAGGCAGTGCCTCATTTCATACCACCTACATCGCTACAAGTCGTTTCACGAAATAGTTCTGATCATCGAAACATGGTTAATACAAACATTGAGAACAAAGCATTAGAAGAACAAGGTAAAGAAAAACTGCAACAGGTTTCAAAAAAGGGGTGTTTAAATGTGTATGTGTGTTTTAAAGCTATATAAATCCGGACAAAATCGATTTATTCTAACGTTTGAATAAACACGGTCAATGCTGCTGCGGTGAAAACAAATTTGTTCCGATAATCGATTCATTATAATGTGTTTTTTTATGAGGGTATGGTTTATTTTTGATGTTTGTATGTGTGTAAGTGCTGTTAGTTTGTTTTTTGGTGTTTGTAATTGTGTGTGTAATGCAAATATGTTTGTGTCTGTAGTTCATTGTCGTTTGGGCCTTTACACAAGTTGTTCTTTTTCATTTTCGACAACTGGGCATGTCTCAGTATTATTATTCGTTGTTTTATTTGAAAACACGATCAATGCTACTGCCAAGTAAACAAATTTGTTCCGACTTACGTGCAAATGACAGAGAAAAGAAATAACTACAAACAAGAAATGCATACATCACCCTCGTAGCTCGAAAGCTTTAATCAACAAAATACATTGCCAATGTGATAAAACACGCGTGACCTAATGTTAAACCTTTAACGGTAAATGATGTCTTAAGGAGACAACAAGAATTTCCTCGAGAAAAAAAAAAATCAATAGACTCCCTCGTAAAAAAATACAACGACTCTCCGGGAACATACATATATGCGTCATCAATATTGCATTGTAAGTCAAACCCTACAATGCTAGTCATGTCTAACCACGTAAGTCCAATCATACACTGTTTGTCCAATCTTAATGGATTAGTACGATAATGATTAGTGGAGTCAAATTTTGTAGTTTTGAGTCAATACTACCGTTTCATACTGTTGATGAATGGTGTCCAATATATAAAAATATTTGAATACAAGTGAAAAATTCTAAATATCTACTAAATAATACGAAATGTGATTAAAAGTGACAATAGACAATTATGATTATAAGTTTAAATAACGTAACCACTTTTGTCTTCTATAGGTTTGGGCTTCCGCCCACGGAGCAGGAGACTGAAGGTCTGAGCCCCACACGGTTCGAGTTCTTGTATAGCCGATTGCTAAATCTTCAATTAGTTTAATAAATACGTATTAATTGCCCTCCTGCCCGACGACCATATACACGGATGTCTCCAGAACTGCTCAGGAAACAAGAAAACGTGAAATGAATAACTCAACGTATTACATATGACTATTTATTGTCATAATTATGTCGAAAACAGATGAGGAAATAACTAAATAATGTTATAAATAGCAAGGAAGTTAACTATCACGTATTATCATGCCGTGAACTGTTCATTTTTAGTTAACATTTTATTGAACTTTTGAAATGTATGTATGGATCAGTTCATCCTTATTCGCATATAACAAATAAAACACTATTCAACATAAAACGGAAGTACAAAATCAGCAAGCTATCAACGCGAACACTCAAGATCGACGACAGTTCCCTGTTTGACACAAGCCGCTATGCGGTCCCATCCTCTTGTGTATCCTGCTGAAAAGACAAAACACAAATAAATTAATCTAACATTGCAATCAGTACTTTGCCTGAACCGATCTGCAATAATTCGACAATTTCTGTAGAAACAATTTGAATGAATGACTACATCAAGAGATAACGCGCCAAAGTCGTATGCGCCGTTAACCAGTTAAGAACATTATGATGCATTCTATTTGGAGACTTATCCTAGACTTTTCTTTAAGTTGCTTTAACTGATAAATAAATATGTGAATGTTGGATGCCTGGTGCGAACTGAATATAAAACTTAGACAAAAAATAATATATATACACAAATCAAAATGTGCTGACCTTGAAATTTTACAAAGTACTTCTCAATATATTTCAGTTGAAAGAAAGAAGAGAAAAAATCACATTAAAAACAATACGTAACATATAGTTTGAAATGTTTTAACGTACTAGTATAAATCATTTATCAACATGCAATTCTCTTTGAAATCACACCATACCATTTAACCATACCTTAATTTCCAGATTGTATGGGTAATATTTCTCCACCATACCTTATTTACCAGATTGAATCGGCAATATAACTCCACCATACCATAATTTCCAGATTGGATGGGTAATATAACTCCACCATACCTTAATTTCAAGATTGGATGGGTAATATTTATCAACCATATCTTTCTTACCAGATTAGATCGGCAATATAACTCCACCATACCCTTATTATCAGATTGGCTGGGCAATTTAACACAAACATACCTTTAATTCCACCACACAGTCAGTGCCAGGGTAAGGCGGCAGATTCAGCTCGTATTTTTGTTCCAACGTACGAGGGACAAATCTTCCGCCAAGGTAGTGGTGCTTTCCTTTGAACAGGCGAGCACATTGTTTAGGAGCAGTTAGTGAGATAAGCAGTTCGGGTTGAAGACCATTAGGATCGCCTTTTTCAACGTCCCATCCTAAAACATTAAGGAACAAGTAGCGAGATCAGAAACACCTATTACCAGTCGTTTGGGTGTCGAAGCTGAAAAAAATGGGAGCACCTTTCGTGATCAGTAGAGCAAGGGCCGTTTTCACTAATGTATTGAATCTCAAAATGTAAATTCTTCATCTTATTCCACAATTGTTATAAGAAGAACAAAGCATTTACAACTGGTATCAAACTTTGCAAAACAAACATGCCAAACATGTTTTGAAACATAATGACAATAAACATTAACAAGATTGCATATACTTTTATAAAGCGTTTTTCTAAGCAATGGGTATCAAAATCAGAATAGGTTAGTGGACTTGATTTTTTTACACAAACTTAACTGTAATGTAGCAGTTACGGATATGAGTAGACCAGAACAGAGATCTTTTGGGTTGCTTGTGTCTTTGTTTCGACGTTAAGATTTATGTTTCAGGCTCTCCAGCAATACATCTGAATAAACTAGGAGAAAACTAGGAATTTTTCGAGCAGAAAACCAGGAAAAAACTAGGAATACTGAGACAAAAACTAGGTGACATTATCAGATAAAGTATTACCTTACTTCTGTTTAACTGTCCAATTACCTTACATATAAGTGTTAAGCTGACTGTAAATTTGTTTCTGTTTGGCGTCACTTCAGCATAGTCTAACCTTAAATCACTATGGGTGAAGGCCGAACTATGTATCAGTGACACGAAACCATTACTGCAAGTAGCATAGGCAAGTCAGCTGAACATCTTTACATTGTTTTCTGCAAGAAAATCTTCAAAACACAATGAAAAAACAAAATTTGAACTTTCAGTCTGGACTTCATGCTGCAAATGAAAAACTAGGAATACTGGGATCATTTAAAAAAAAACTAGGAAAAACTAATTAGCACTTTAAAAACAAGGAAACACTAGGAAAACTAGGGAAAGAAGGAACGGCTGGAGAGCCTGCTATTTATTTTTCAGCCCGAAATACAGATTATCGACGTTAACGAAAAAGAAAAACGCATTAACATTTATTAACAACTATCCAAACAAAGAATGTTTACTTAACTGCGTACAAATAGTTCATGTTATTTGAAGGAATAAGGGAAGTGTGACGCCCTGACGTAACAAATTGACTTCTGCATTTATTTTGACTTACCATTACAAATTGAATGATATCGTTCAGAACGTCTAGTTAATACCAAACATGTTGACAGTTACGACTCATAAACACATTCAAATATTCATCATGTAAAGGCCAAGGGCCAATAGTGATGAATAAATAGTAAATGAAGTTATCATACGCGTACCATACCCATTACACGTACATATGCCTTTCCTGTTTAAATATTTGGCCTACCTGAGGGAACATCAATGCTGCAAATGGGCGCCTCAATCTTTTTCAGCGTCTCCATGACTGGTTCAAATTCCGGTCTTACGGGGGCTGGAAATACATGGACATTTAATTAAAATTCATCATATCATTTTCATTTGACCTACATCGTCGTTAAAAGGCATATTTTCGGTAATACTAGATCAAACGTTACCGTTTTGTAAGGGATGATAGTAACGAATAATTTTGAAAAGCCTTTGGGGAACTTGCACAAGTAAACTAAGACCTGGACATCTAAACAAACAAACAACATATTGTTCACGCAACATATTACATGTATGTTTTAACATTATAGGAAAACGTAGGCGGGATTGAAAGGTGTCAAAACATATGCGTTGTATTAAATGAAAAGAAAATTGTTTGTTTCCAAGAATATGTTTTCTTATTGCAAAAAACCTTACCTTTACAACTGAATCCTTTCAAGTCATCAGAAAGGAAGGGGTTCGTGTCTAATATAAGGGGAGCATACCTTTGAAACTAAATCCAAACAAGGCATCGACTACGAAGTTGTACGAGTCGGTTATAAGGTGAGCTTCTGATGGGAAGAAAGATAAAACAGGCATGTCCATCCCTTCACATTGCTGGTACAATGCGTCGAACAGGGGTTTTGATGGCCGCTTTGGGTAGAAGATGGTGGGTTTGTAGCCCTACAATTTACAGGAGAAAGGCTGGTTCTAGAAATGTTTTTTCTTGATATGCGTATATGATTAAAAGGATTTTTTTCTTCATCAGGCAACACATTGACAAATACTTCCCTTGTTTCCCGATCGAAATATTTCATCAATAACTCAAAGGAGTCAATATCTATATATTGTAAGTCTGGCGTATTAATCAGTTGTTTGTAATTGGTTCGTGCCTCGTTAGTCATGTTGTTCAGAAAATGCCATCTTGTTTAATAATATTATAATCCGTTAAGGCTACTTGGTTATATAAAATGGTGACTGACCTGAGTTTCCTATATTTTTTCCATACAAATATAGGCTTGAATTTCGGCTAAACCTGTTTACCGTATGTTTCCAAATGTCATATTTGTATGCATCGGTATTGATGAAACATATCAGCGGAGAAAAAATCTTATGCACGAAAACATCATAAGCAAAAAATAGACTCATTGGCCATTGTCTTATGCTAAAAGAGAAAAGGAGCGTTCAATATGACAGAGCAGAACTTACAAACATGTTTAGTTTCATAGCATAGCATAAAGTAACGTAATAAAAAGGTGAATATGTGTAGCACTAAGTATACTTACAAACATTTTAAGATGTCTCGCACACACCAAACCATCCCCTCCATTATTTCCCGGACCACAACAAACCAACACCGCATGGTTGTCTTTCGTCATCTCTTCTATGGGATAGCACTGTAAAAACGTTCGATCCAACATTATTTAAGGAATGAATTTCGGGACTGAAGTCATTTTCGGGGTATGAGCTTATTTTGGCTGATTAAAGTGTGTTGAGTCCGACGGACCAGCCCAACTGCGTTCTTATCGCCGATAATGGCATCAATTCGCAATTCATTACTTATATCTACACCAATAGTTCATTATTTCATTCAAAAAAATGTTTTTAAAAATACTTTGAATAATTTAAGAAAACAATACAGTTAGTCTTCATCAACCACTCTGTATATAGATCGACCCGATCGTAACCGGAAACAGTTAATCAAATGACGTCACAATAACGCGGGAGAATCAATAACTTCTTATTAATTTAAAACGTAAAATTGAAACACTAATGAAAACAATACATTTAACATATCATTAATTTACTCTTTGTAACATGTTGATTTAAGTTTTTTTAAGGTCCTGCTGACACAATTCAACAATCACAAGATACACATTTTTCAATTTACATGTATATTGTTATGCGATGATTCGTGATTCGAAAATGTTGCGTTCATCGGAAAATATTCGCAATTGCCGAAAGGCAGTTCATTTAAGGAATGGAAGTTGAAGTGTGGATATTGTCAGTTAAAATGAGTTTCTAGCAAGGTTTTGCTTGTGAACAATGAAAATTGCATGTTTTGGAAGATGTAATAATGTTTGAACAAAGTAAGCCAAAGGAAATGAATGCAAAAGGCTTCGCGTTTATTTGTGCCATTGTTTCGTTGTTTCTCTCACGCACCTTACCAATGTATAACCTTTGCTATCGCATTGGCGCAGCTATAAACGGCCTCATTCATGAGACCATGTCTCTAATCCAATAAACGGATCATCAATAGAAACAGATAACGTACCTTAGCTATTGCCACGGCACAGCTATAACCGGCAAGTTCCATAAGCTGGTCAACACTAAAGGCATATTCCGTAAACAGCTCTTGGTCAATATTCTGAGCTTCCGTCTGACTGAAAACAAAACAAAGTAAATTTCAACTGATTGGCTAATTCTACAGCATGGCTATTTACAACTCGTTTTTTTCGAGCAGCAAGTCTGTTTTCATGACATGTCCGACAGATGACATCCGACTTGTTACCGAAACTGTCCGATATATTAAGGCCTAAATCATGTTTAATAGCACGACTACGCGTGCTTTTTCCGCTATGCTTTAACTCTTTCAACCACCACAAATATAGTTGGAAAAATTGGCTTTGGCTTGTAAGCTTAATTGTAAAAATCTAGTCATCAACGCCCTTCGTTGTATTCGTCCATTTCGTTTTATACTGTTCTATTTTCCAGGTTTGCATGTGTTTACATGTGTTTCTTTCATACCTCTGACTGATTTATCTAAATTATCACGTAACATGCGTGAGCTATTCTCCAGATGCTAAAAGAAGGGTATGATAACAATGAATAGCTAAAAGATTGGTATTGATAAAGGCAAAGGTTAATGGAGGAGTCACGGATGTGATGAAATCCAATTAGTCATATCATTTTGAGAAAACATTATTAAATTCACGTCTTAACACATGTCGTAAGCTACTTAATTCTAGATTCTAATTCTAATTTTCATACTGCTCTTTTTTTCTTATCTAAAGCACAATTACTTTAGATCTATAGCAAGTAACAATTCAGAAAAGCAACCAGACTCAAGTTTAGTTAGAAAGATGCAACGGTTAATGGCAATATAAACACGGAAAGTTAAATCCATTAATGGTAAAATCAAAGAGTTTAGCTTCAATCTATTTCTTGAACATTATCTGCAAATTCCAAAAAGTTAAATACATTGATCCCTTATAAATAGTTTATGATTCGCTTAGAATGTTTGTTTTTTTATTTGATGTGATGTCATAAATTGATGACACAAACAATTTATATAAATTTCTGCTGAAAAAAAGTCAAATACTTTGCACATAAGATATTAAAAATAGTTCCAAGTAAAACGCATGACTTTTAAGGAAACAGATTTTACTACCATTTACTGAGAACAGATTTAACAAATTAAGTGTTAATTGAAGTGTTGTAATTATATGAAATTATTAAAGTATAAAAACTTAAAATAAAAGTGCAACGAATGTGTAGAAAACAATTGTAAACATGATCTGGGTTGCCATTCAACCATTGGATTGACCTTTAATACGTGTATGAAAATCGGATTTCATTTGTTATCGATAATCGATTCGAATTTGCCTTTGGACTACTGTTGAAAGTTCATAATATAATTTGGGAATACATTCTTTAAACGTACTGCCATCGTGAGCATTTAAATGTTTTTACCTGGAATTAGTGAGTGTCTTTATCCATGCTGGTTTAAACAGTAAATACATTTCCATAACATTTTACTGTCTACAATAACTTAAAGAAACAACACAACAATTAAACACACGCATAATAATTAATTATCAGTTGCAAAACGATGCACACGACATTAAGTAAATTATATTTGCATTTTATCAATTTAATAACACAATGCATAGTTATTAACCTTCAATAACATATTGACCTGGAAATTCCGAACACATATCCTACTTTTATAACATTTCACAAAAAGTAATTAACATGAAATAAAATCGATATTAAAAACGGTTTTACGAACAGAATGGAACCAGCCGGGATCCCTATGGTAACAGACAATTGTAAAAGGTGGTATGAAATATATAAACCATAAAACATAAATCGTAATTTTTGGAGAATTTGGAATGATTTGAGCCAAATTGTTTAAAATTACTGCGTTTTTATAAAATAGTGACCTCCCTTGTATAATGAACAAAACGACAATGAACCGGAAAGAAAGAAAAAGTTACATTTTCTGGACTTTAACGGCATTACAAAAAAACACATTATTACCGGAAGTAACATAAGCGACATCGATTTTGGACAACCACTATCATTGTCTCCGACATGACATTGTCAGCGACGATGTATGGATTGTACTCGATAATTGTGTCATCACTTACTAAATCTATCAGTGTTCGACATTCATTAAAAACATAACCTTCGGACCTAACAAGAACAATAAAATATTTACTATTACCTAATATACTTGATCCTAGGTATATCCTCACTGCTGTTATCGGAAAGTTCGTGTCGATGTTTATCCTTTTTATGACTCACTTTGCGTCGAAATGACAAACGACTTACATTAATTCGATCCATTTTATTCGCTTAGGAATGGTGTACTGAATATATGTCAGGAATGTTGTCTTGATTATCCTTCAGGAATGGTGTCCTTAATTTATCTTAGGAATGGTGTCCTGAATATCCCATTAGGAATGGTGTTCTTAATATAGCTCAGGAAAGGTGTCTTAAATATATATCAGGAATTGCGTCCTGAATACGTTTCACAAATGGTGTCCTGAATATCCCATTAGGAATGGTGTTCTTAATATAGCTCAGGAAAGGTGTCTTAAATATATATCAGGAATTGTGTCCTGAATACGTTTCACAAATGGTGTCCTGAACATAGATTCCTTAATATCACTTAGGAATCGTTTCCGGAATCACTTTGTTATGTTTTCTATAAGAACGCTCCGAAACGGTGTCCTAATTCTTTCTCAGGAATAGTAGTATCCTTAATTTCTCGCAGGATTGTCTTAATAGCCTTCCACAGCGCAAAAATTGTTTGAAAGATCAAAACATAAACTGTTAAAAAATTCATGTTTATTTAGTTTAAAATAATTTGATGTTATATATTTAGCAAGCATAATACATATATCCATTGCGACATGTAAATCTGTAAGTAGGAGTTGATTTTTTTTAAAAAGGAAGATTTTATCAGATTTCTAATCAAAAGGAATTTACATTTTTCCGGAAATGTCATTATACAAAGGTCAGGGCAACCAAATAAATAATGTCTTGATGGCGTGTGGTGATTGCAGCTATTTTAAGAAAGATGTTTGCATTTTTGTAACTCAGAAATGAATTAAATCCACTATTTTTCATAATTTTATTGAATGTCTTTCTTATTTGAAGGGATATAATCAAGAAATCTCAAGATATTATTTATTAAGTAGTCTGGGGAAAAACCTTAAAAGGTATAACAAAATAGAATACTTAGGTATGTTTGTCTTGTGTCATAACATGATCGACGGACAACGAAAATAGCGCTACAACAGCATAGAGACACGACTGCTAAATTTTTGTCACAACGACAGACGATAATTCCAGAATTTACGGCACACATGTATGCAAATGTGACAGTAAACCTATTTGTCACAACGGCGGACAATCACGCAAGATTTCACGAGACAAATGTCTATGTGTGACGATGTTATATTTTCAGTCATAATTACAGACAACGGTGCCTGATTTTATGACACAACTAATAATAAGGCTTTAAAAAAACAGAAATTACTTAATGCGTCTGCAATAATGAAATCCAAAATAACTGTAGATGCAACAACCTTGTATATGTCTCATTTACAAGTAGTCTAAGAAAAAAGTAGTCCCATTGGTAACGTCATACGTCAAGATACCTCTTCCCTATGCTAAAACAATTCATGAGACGACAGCACTTTATTGGCCTGGACAAATCGTTCAATGCAGTTTAGTCGGCGATATCTTCCCTTCCCCCTGAACCGTTTTTGCATAGTTACTATGCATGGGTGAAAAGGTACAACTTCGTGTTTCGTAATGAGTATTTTGAAAATTCTGATAGGAAACAAAGTGTTTGAAAATATATGCTGTTCTAGATCACGTCAATGACGTACGGCCGCATACCCGGCACTGTAAATTCAATAGTCTCGATATTAATCACTTTGTCAACCTTTTCTTGTAAACTTGTAAAGTAATGAATACTTTAAATATTAAAGCAGCAATTCTCATGAAAATGCGATTTGAAAAAAAATGAGAGCACTTTTCCGCAAGCTTCTTTACACTCCTCATTTATATCATGAACTGCTGCCCTCTGTTTATGGTAGAAGTGCTGAACATATGAACAATGTATTACATGCAGTAGAGTACCTTACAAATTAGAAGATAATGGTGTTTATTTTTTCCATTTCAACGAACAAGCGGCTATCCTGCAGAAGACGAACTGTATATATGTATCTCTTTGTAATATTAGCAAATTAACCTGTCGTTGTTATGGATTATTAGTTGTATATTGGTTGTCTGTATATGTAGCCATGATGAAAGTATTTTTGATATTTATATTGTGATTTAAGCAGAGAAGAATTGTAAATGATTGCCTGAAAAAACATAAACCAGAGTCTACGATTGGTGTTAAATCATGTTCACGCCTCTGTAATCAATCCCTGTTCCGTTTCGCTTGGCCCAGCCAGGAAATTAAAACAACCCATTAATACCACGAATATCGTGCGTTGCTTTGTTTTTAACTGAAAGGACGAGAAACGCGGGCGGTCAGGCATTCCGTTCAACAACTGATTGAACAAATTTCTCAGACTACAAAGGTTATCTTAAAGCAAATTAATGAACAACAATTGAATCTGAATGATATGATAAATAAACGGAAAAATTGCAAACTACTTTGGATATGCTCACATATATGTAATTACTGAAAAGAAAGTTATTATATACCCATTTTAGACTGGTTCGTTTGTCGTTTAATGGAATTTTCTGTTTGAGGTACCGAATATATTCGTAAGATACCTTTTGTTTCGATGTTAAACGATATTAAAGTACCAAAACTACTACCAAATTATATTTTGACTGCTAACTGCCTCAGACTCTTAGGTGTAAATAGACAAACACATCGTCTTCATATAACAATGAGGCATGTGTTGGTTTTGATTTAGTTTTTTGAAAAATAACTGAATGACAAGTTATATCATATGTTATAAAATCAACATTACCGTAACAGTAAGACTGAGGTATGTGATAAATAAGTCGTACTTCAAATCAAATGTAATAATTCCGTCAATTTCAAATATACACCTGTCGCGTTCATTAATTTAAGAAGTGCGAGGAGTGTACAATCGTTAATAAACTGAAAGCGTTCAATTCCAACATTTGATATCTGTTGGATATTACGATGTCTTAAAAACGTCCAAATAACTAGACAAACTCCTTTGAATGTTAAATTAGAAAACTTCGCAAACACTCCAAGATATATTGCTATCCAAGAATCACTACGAACAACCACAGCGAAGCAGCAAGTAATGGGACTGGACAGCAGTACGGCCTTAAGGCCTTGTACGGGCAAGACATCGGTTTCCAATATTGCAGCGGTGAGTACCACAGCCTCCCGCAACAGCTATAAAACTATACGAAGACATCGGTTATCTGTTTCAGGAACACAGCGTGAAGTTATGACAATTCAATCTTTTTAATGATCAGAAAGGTACAACATTCAAGTTAATTATTACTCGAGAAATTAAACATTTTTATGTGGCATGAGTTGAGGATGGCAGAATACCATAAACATGAGACCGTCCAATATCGAGGCTTTGAGCAGGGTTGTTTTCGCTTTGCGATCTACAACCGAGTTCGACGGCGTCCACGCTAAAACTCGAACCAGTAAAATAAGCAAAACATAGTATAAGCGGCTAAGCTTTCGTCTCACTGCTGTCGCAAACAGTATTTTGTTCATATTTAACTTGTAGCTTGAATTATTGCTACAGTACATCCTTTGATTAAACTAAAAGAATGAAACAGATGTAACATTCAAATAATTAATGTTTAAATAAACCCTGGACATCTTTATGTGATACGACAAAACAGAATTAGGTACGTCTTGGTTAGAACCTTAAACATATATTTGTTTAAGCAATTACACGTTAAACTTACTCAACTTATATCTTACAAGTGTTAAGTTATCAGCATTCAAGTCCCTGAAATCGCTCCCTAATGTCCAGCCTCCATTACATTTGTTCCTCTTGGTGATATTAAATCTGCTGCTGTTGGTGTTTCGATGTTTTGCCTGATAATGAAGAATCCAGCTCTATTCTAAAATCGAGATACTATCGTGTTGCGCCAAGCCTGTCACATTGTCTGCTTTAAGTGTGTGATTCCTACAAGAGTCATGGTGTCAACATTCAAGTCCTTGAAATCTCTCCCGAAAGGTCAACCTTTATTATATGTTTTGTCTCTGTGTGATATTATGTCTGCTCCTTGCGATATTTTGATGATAAAGGTCTTAAACATGCCCAGACATCGAGGATTTTGCAAACTGCTCGATGCTTCAAAATCTTTTTCCTCCGACAGCGTCGGATATTAAGTGCAGGGTGACGCGTTGGCTTCCTCGGAATGTCCCTGTATTGACCGCGTTGGTCAAATTTGTGATGCGGTGTAACGGCAATATTTGCAACATACGCGATGTGTTGGGTGCCCCATTTACTTTCTCTCACAGGTTTATAGTTAACCGACACTGTTCTTTCCATGCTTGTTGTAAATGTTTTGGTTTTGAAGAATTAATTGTACTAATTTGCTAACGTCTACACACGGAATGATGGACGAATTCTTCTTTTTTCATAAAGGTACAAATGTAATTAAAATTGTAGAGTTATTATGTTGGCCTTGTAACAAAGCAAATTGAATTCTACAAATGAAAGAAAATAGAACGTATGAAAATCCCAATGTAATTCTATTCGTTCTTTGATGAAAATTTGTTTGATCTTGATATCATACGTGAAAAGATCGTGAATACAACAAAACTGCTGCAGCTCATTGAATGGAAGGGAAAATGATTACATCAAATTGAATACGTATATTTTCTCCCTGGCTTTTAACTAAATATGTCTGTTCTTTTACAAAAGCAATGCTTCATCATAAATAGTATGGCAATATAATGTAATTAAATGCAAAATTTACTCGGATCTCTTCTTTGATAACACTTTGTACAGCCTTTTTGCGCATCAAAAGACACCAAATTTCTTCAATAGAACCACATTTCTTTTTCCAACGAATCCTATCATAAATGAATACTAATTTGCCGTTGAACAAGGTCTATGTAACTTCTTAGTTTTTGGGATCATTCTGTCTATATCCTTGTATAATGGACTATATAAATGACAGGTCGAAATGTGAGCCAGTGCAACAACACTGCTATTGAACGCTCTACTTTTTATAAATTCCAAAAGCCTTTGCCTTTTCATTGGTATGGAATAAAGGTTTCTATCAACTCAAAGATTGTCAATCAAGACGTATTGTAAATATAATGTGATAATATGAGTTGTCCGTCACGCTCGCATCCTTCACAATGTTAAACAATCAAAGTTATCGGGCATTATACAAATCCTATTAGTGTTATGCCATAAGGACCTGGACTAACCATGTTGTTGCCGACACTCTCAGTTAAGTACGCGTTATGTATAGGATATTAAGAAGTACGCGAGATGGTATTCGGTACGCTATTATGGATATTGATATTAATTATATGAAATATGTTAATAACTGAATTAAACTCAGAACTCAGAAATTAACCTTATATCGCTCAACCATATGATAATTCTGAACAGCTTAAAAAGAAAAAAATCATATGCTCAATAGTTTCTGTTATTTAAATGACATCTGACTTTTACAATTTGAACAACAGTTACAAAGTCATTAAGATATAGACACCTTAAAAGGACATACTGCGCATAAACACTGATTTCGCACAAGGTTTTCAGGGAAATAAATTAATCGTTCATCACAACATGGTTATATATCATTTCCGGTACGCTTGCGTCGCAGAAAATAATACCTTAGAAGCAACCGACCGTCACACAGAATAATTATTTTCAAATGAAGCGAGGACACCGTAGTCGATATACTCGATCTGTCAAAGTATTGGTAGAAAAGCGACTGTACCGGAAACGATATGAGTTTTTTTATATAAATGTTGATATTTACAGCAGTTTTGTGAGTGCCGTGTGGAAGCTGTAAAAAGTCGCCCTGCACATTTTATGTTGTCATAATTTCCTGTTTTATAAAGACTGAGAACGGTAACTTTTAGTTCACAAAATCGTATCATTGTTGAAGACCTTTTTATAAACGGGTTATAGTACATTTCTCTAGTCACTCAGTGTTGATTTCATTCATTCACTTTATATGACCGAATAAATAATCACTTATGAGTTTTTAGACCGCATTTAATTTGCCAGGACTCTAATCTCAAGTTTCAATGCATGTGTAGTTACGTTGATTTTCGGTGGTCCCTAATATAGCTTTTTAGCAGGGTTATAAAACGTTTCTATGAACTAGATGGCTATTTTTACCAAGATTAATGAATGCCATTAAACGGGGTTTATGTTTAAACTTATGGCTACTGAGCTTGTTTCTGTAGTTTTGCATATACATTATGAAACAGATACATGCTGAAAAGCAATGAAATACATTGATAATAGTGTCAAACTGGTAAACCAATAGCATACGTATGTATGCCATAAACTTCAATTGATTGTTGAATCTGACCTCGAAACCACGCGGTGTACCATTGTAGATTGCTTGGACATATAATTCATATACTTGAAAACAAGTTCTAGACAGGAATATTTAAGGTATTTGCCATTGAATATAACTCGGGTTACATCGACATATATTGCCACTCGCCGTTACAAATCTCGACAACGAACGTCAGGCGTGTTCGGCCTGTACCGTATATTGCTATTTTAAGTAACTGAAAATATTTTCGAACAATTCAAAGGTCAGTATTTGGCATTTCTATTTTCCTTCGTTTGCGGAAACGAAAACATAATTGGGATTCACTATGACTTCTTAGGGAAATGTTTACTTGTGAAAACAGCGATTTAATGTAAGTTAAATGTAAGTTTAATAGATGAGAGAGTTAAAACATGGATATGTACACTTTAGATCAACGATGTGCCATTATGTATGTTTACGTATTTTAATTTGTTCACTTCAGACACATAACATTATGGAGTTGTAAGCAAATTGCAATAAATTCAATTCGTTTTCCAGTTTCTGACATGAAGGATTATCTATCAAAGAAATCTGAGGAGTAACTTTTAATTGGATTAAAACTATAACAAACACACCTGACTAGCAATGTTGCATGCTGTTAATACAAAACAAGCTTTAAAAATCCGTATCAGTACAATTTTACTTCATTCTCGAAATACTGGTTTATTGTCATATGCTGTTTTTAACCTTTCGATATGCATGAAAGGGATACATATTAACCCTAATGTTTATAATAGATATGGGAACGAATCATTCATTTTGCTATTGTCACGAGTTATATGTTCCCAATGCATTCACTCGACTCAACACGACTCCACCATAGGACAGCATCACCTATTATTGTATACAGAGTTTTCATTAAGTAATTACGGTGTTCCCATTCTTGTAATTCCAATTATTGAAGCTTATTTGTGAGAAACAGACATCAGCAACCAAGCCTTTTTAAGCATAACAAGGAGATATTACCTTCGCCGTTTAAACGTCATAAACACAAACTACAGGTAATCCGATACCTGTCATAAACTCATATGTCAAAAGGATCATGATAGTACTAACCAAAATAAAAATCAACACCTCCGATTTACATCCCTGTCAAATTGGCTTATAAAGATAGATATAATACATATACATATTGTATGGCACATTCATATTTCATCTGCTTTACTACAACTAACAGGACCTTCTGCAACAGATCGCCCGATAGATCAAACTTATCTTACGACCATTTCAAACTTAGCGTACAACAAATACTCAATAGCTTTAAATTAACACAATTGTAATCAACCGGACAACAAAAGGATTAGACATATTTCAGATGCTATTTACGAGTCTTCTGTGGCCATGTTAATGTATATTTAGAAAAAAACGTTACGTTAAATAAGTATTGACAATTTTGACTGAAAATCCATGATGGTTTTGGGGTTCCCTACTATTGTTTCTCATTTGCCAAATTAGGTTTTATTCTTATGCAAAACATCCCCGTAAAGTTCATATTCAAAGTGCAACTTGGTTACAATCAAGATCTTAGCTAATATATATGCGTCACTAAATGATAATAACCAAGACCAAAAACGACCATCCACCACCCTAATGCCATTGAAAGCGTCCATATTCGTTAAGCCTAATAAGTTCAAGGCGCTGATACCTGTCAATGCTTCTGTAAATGGATGATATCCAGTAAGTGAAAATATATTAATTGGAAATAAAAGCAATCAAAGATGACTTATAGCATGGGGAATATTCAAATTTATTAATTAGAAATGATTAATGGTTGTGTGAGGCACAAGGGTACTTTATTCATTTTGATTATATACGTTCTGGAACATTATTCATGAACAATTCTGTTGTTGTTGTGTGTTCTTTTTCCAGATAAATCAAGGCTGGTTTGCGATTGAGCCCCGGAGCTAGAAACTTTTCCGTTACTAAAAATACCAATATACGGTACAGGCCGAATACGTCAGATGTTGGTCAAGATTTGTGATGGCGAGTGGCGATAAATATCGATGTAAACCGAGTTGCATAACGGTGGACTAAAAAATGTTTGCTATATCATACTTTCTACTGATGATGGATAGTTTGGCTATGTCGTGTTCGTCTTCAATTTAAGGGACAAACAAATCACGGTAATGCATCTGAAAACAATAATATGTGAATCATTTTACCCTTTGATTCAATAATTGCAGAAAAGAAACAACAAAGCAAAACAGAAGGTCTCTAATGCTAACCAAATAATTGACATCGTTGTACACAAGACATTGAATCTTACTTACTGGTATAACACGTTGCTTACGACACATGTATCTTTTGCAATTTTTGCGCAATTTCAATTAAAATATTTACTGGGATTGTCTACCATGTATATCCCAGTAAATTTTAAAATAGCGTCAGTATATTTATCTGTACACAAAAGCAGATATGGTTTACACTGGAAACCATTATGCGCTATTGTTAAACGGGGAAATTCCGATGAGACAGAAACATGTTTGTTGCATTTATTCTTTAAATCATGTAAATGATGTATTATCTGCCTCCAATATCTCGCATTGGCAATTCTATGCTTGTTTTGAGGAAATACTTTATTGGCTGATTTTTTGACCATCGAGTGTCTAGTCCCTATAAGTGTTTATTGGTCTGAGAATCATGTCGATGAAAGCAGGAAAGAGATTCAATGTGCAAATTATCGAGCAAGTGTGAAAAAACACGTAGAATCTACACCTTCACCCGAAAAACGATGAAAAACTAGAAACATAAATGAAAAAGCATCTATTGAATACCACTGGTCATCAATAATCAGTTATGTTATGCCGCTTGTCAAATTTACCAACACCATTTACCGCTTGTATACCACTGCTGGAATTTAACTAGGTTTAGTTTAAACATATTTATTGAGGAAAATAACACAAGACAACATATATACATCAATGAAAAACAAAGAATTTGATCGAAAGTATAACTTATATAGATCATTTTCGTATGCATGTATACTTTACGAATCAGAAAAAGGTTGTCGCACAAAATATCATTTATTATATTTACCAAGAAGATGAATATGTCTAAAATAAATGTAGAAGAATAATGCTATTATGAAATTTAAGTATTGTAATAAATCAAACATAGAGCAAGTTTAAAGTTGAGCGGTACTACAAATGAATATTGCTATAGTAAAATGTAAATATTTTAGTAAGTCAAACATATAAATAAAATGAGTTAAGCGCTAATAATACAAAATCATTAGAAACAGTAGAAGATTATGGGAATGATGTGTCTCAAAGTAAACAGATTAGATGAATTTCAACGCACACATAAGCTGTTTAGAGATTTAGTACTCAAAGAAACCTCTTGGTAGAATCAATGTATGAGTAAACAATAGAAAAAACCTGCGAGTTGACGGGATCAGTAAATCGAACGTTACCCTTTAGCAATAAGTCGAGCGTGATAGCTGTACCAGGGACGAGCAAATTTATTGACTCGAACATATCCTCTCTGTAGGAGGTATAAAGGGGACAAAATAACATAAAATGGCGGACAGATTCAGAGTCACCACAGAGACAAGCTTGTGAGGAAACAATATTCTTCCGGTAAAGATCATAATTAAGTAGACTACAGCCTAGCCTAAGCCTAGTGTAAACGCCTAGGTCCTGTGTTAAAATAATGAGGAACCTTAGGAGTATTACTAATCAGCCTTTTAAAACTTTTTATTGAGTCAGCGGACTTGAAACTTGAATCGAGAGTATTCCAAGCACGAATGGCAGACGGAACAAGAGAGTTATAGTATAGTGTGGATCTGCAATGTATAAGTGGAATATCCGAAGAGTTTCGAATATTGTACCTAGGATCGGCTGGGCGTAAAGGAATGAGATTAACAAGGTATGTAGGACTAATATTGGATTTTATTTTAAACATAAAAATAAGTTTGTGGTTGGTGCGGCGATCTGAAAGGGGCTGCCAGTTCAGGTCACTGTAAAGTTTATCAATAGATCTAGCTTTGTTGCACCTGTGACGATTCTCGCAGCCTCGTGTTGTATTTTGTCAAGTTCCTGCTTTTCCCCTGCAGTGCAGTTGTCAAATATAATATCGCCGTATTCAAGCAATGGTCGTATAAAGGTCATATAAATTGTCTCAAGGGTGAGACGATCAAGAGTAAACTTGAGCGAACGTAGAATATTAACACGGGACCATGCTTTGTCTTTGATATAATCAATATGGGCAGACCAGGAGCAGTCACTAGAAAGAGACATACCGAGGTGTTTATGGGAGGAAGTCTCTGAAATGTTATGGTTAAGCATAGTCAAAGGGGGATGTAGGGGTCGGTGGAGTTTCCTGGAAATCATCATCGAGTTGGTTTTCTGGGGATTAAAGGAGACTAACCAAGTATCGGCCCAACGGCCTATCTTCTGTAAGTCCGAGTTAAGAACAGAAGCAGTATTGTTAGGGGTATCGACTACCATAGATAGGCTAGTGTCATCAGCAAAAAGACTGATGTTAGCTTCGATGTCGCGAACAATGTCATTAATATAAATGATAAAGAGCAAGGGTCCTAATATGGAACCTTGAGGAACACCTGCTTTAATGTAACGAAGGGAAGACGAAGAATTCTGAAGTATAACACGTTGTTTGCGGTGTTGTAGGTAACTACCAAGCCAGTGAAGCAAATGATCTCGGACGCCAATAGCATGCAATTTCGAACGAAGGCCTCTATGCCAGACACGGTCGAAGGCTTTACTTATATCACAAAATACGATACGCACCTCCTTACCGTTGTCAAGTGCTTCACAGAAGCTGTTATATATAAAGGATAGTTGATTCACAGTTGAATCACATGGTCGGAAGCCAGACTGAAAATCCGTCAATATATTGTTATCTACAATATGGTTAAATAAGTGCTTATAGACTGCACGTTCAAAGACTTTGCCAAGTGAGTCAAGTAGAGATACAGGTCGATAATTAGCGACAAGATTAGACTCACCCTTCTTAAAGATAGGGCAAACATTAGCAATCTTCCAGGAATCAGGAAAGGATTGAATAGACATCGAATAATTGAAAATATCACTAAGTGGTTTTGTGAGGACGGCAGATAGTTTAATAAGAACACGATTATTAATCGTGTCTGGACCTACAGCTTTCCCTAGTGGCAAAGAACGAAGGAGAGGCTCTATATCCGAGGGACTAAAAACGACTGTTGCTAGTAGGGAGGATATATGGTAAGTCGGTGGTACCGGTTCACTGTTAGGCTCTGTGAGATGAGAAGTGTTGAAAGCATCAGCCTTATCTGCATTGCTATGAATAATACCAGATTCAACAACTAAAGGTGGAATCGAAAGAGAACCAGAGTTAGGGGACATGAATTGTTTAATGGTAGACCACCAGCCTTTGGAATGTTTCTTTTCGAGTAGAGATTTAGAGATAGAATCAATATGCAAAGCCTTGGCTTCTCTAATTTTAGAAATAATAAGATTCCGTAGCTCTCTAAATTTCCTCCATGTAGATGGTATGTTTGACCTCTTCGCCTCTTTATATAAGCGTTTGCGACGACGAATGAGCCTCTTGATATCCGATGAAATCCATCTGGGTTCTTGAGGTCTGATAGTGATCATACAATTAGGTATATAGCGCTTGGCACCATCAAGAATATTAGATTTAAAACGAGAAACCCATGTATTAAGATCATTGGAGCGAATCGAGTCCCAATCAAAATCTTCGAGGTGTGCTCTAAATGTATTGTAATCACCACGGTCATACAGCCATACAAGACGACGATAAGAAATTAACTTTGGCTTACAAAACTTAAAGAAGACAAAAGTGGGACAGTGATAGCGAACTTGTTGATCAAACAAGGGATCTCCAACTTCACAGAGAAGCAAACTTCTAGTATTTTTTAAAAATACCAGGTCAATAATAGACGAAGAATGTTCGGTAAAATGAGTGGGCTCATCAATGCATTGGGTAAGACCATATTGCTGACATAAAGACACTATTTTAGGACTGATACAATATGGAGTAGCATTCAAGTTAAAATCACCCACCAAAACAATGTTAGAAATATCAGTGTTTACAGCCGTGTCAATAGACTCCTCAATACGTGAATCCAAGACAGCAGAAGTGTTTGGGGGTCGATAAAACAATCCAACAAGCATCTTCAAGTTAGGTTTAATAGCCAACTCGATCCAAATGCATTCAGTGTCCAGAACTTCTAGATCAAATCTCCTCTTATAAAATGTATTTTCCTTGACATATAAAATAACACCTCCATAATTGTTGGTTGCCCGATCTTTGCGTTCAGGAGCCTGAAAATGTGGAAGAAGAATATTGTTGGTGTCAACTGACTGTGATAACCAAGTTTCCGAAAACGCTAAAACATCGAAGTCTAGAAGTTCAGCTTTGATTATGTCAAGTTTTGGTAATATGCTTTGGACATTGTAATGAACCAAGGATAAATTATGGGACAAATCTAACGATGATCGTGATGAGTGATCTGCAGGGCCTGGATTAGGATGGATGTCACCACTCTGGTTAAGAAGTACTGCCAACCAGGTGCAAAGAGTACATACGGATAGTGTGACTATACAATTCCTAATAAAAGTGTTATTACACTGGAACACTCGGCTTCCTGCTAGGTCACACTTCTTGGATTGCAGACCACGGTATATCTTACCACAGGTGTCTAGTGACTTTAAGTTCACAAGCACTGAGAAAGCGGAGATGGTGTTGAACAATATTACCAGGGAAAACAACAGGGTTAAGAGACGAGTAAGTCTTGATCCTATGTCAAAGGTTTGTTGAGTAGGGGAATTAACAAACTCAAGGGGCATATTTAGGTTATATGTGAAACAAGTGTACAGAAGAGACGAAGTCGCATAAGGAAGTATACAACAGTGCGGTCGCTGAATTCATATCTGTTTACAGAGTAAAGTGTAATATCTTGGAGACACAATGAGTGAACAAAAATGGAAGTAAAAAGAAAAACGGAACAAAAATATAATGTTCCACGATACATAATAATGGTGAATTGGTCAAAACAATAGTGCATAAAATATCTTACAAATAGGACTTGTATTGTTTTCTCTTAAAATTTGGCAACAAAAGTACTTTATCTACACTATATATATTATAGTTATGAAAAATATTATGTTGGTATAATCCAAATGTTTAAAAACAAGTAACAATATCTTCAATATTTTATGGATATTACCAAATATATCTTTAAGGCTATATTTAAATATCAAGATCGATAATTTATATATTTAAACATAGCTTAGAGTGAATAGCTTATTATTTAATCAGTACGATGCATGTTATACCAGTTTATAAAAAGCATATGGTGACATAATAACACTGCTATTTTTCAAAGAATAGTAACGGATTATCTGTTCAGTCGTCACTAAGATAATTTATCAGTATTACAATCACTTATAATAATAAAAGATAAATGATATGTTGAACATAATTGTTTAATTTAATATTATAGGATCACGGATGCAGAACGGCCAGTAAGACAAGATTACAATGAATATGGGACAGGTGAACTAGGTTTGCCTTTATTTTTGCAACTACTTGGCTTGTCCCCAATGAGATATACCTCAATTAATTCAATTGATTCAATTTACCGTAAAGGATGAATACGTATCGAAAACAATGGTTCCTATGAATGATACCGTGTGTAATTCGAAAGACAAGTGTATAAAACACGGTATTTCTATCTTATGACGATACTTTATCACCGTTAATCTTTTACAGCCCATCAATAATTTACTATTTGTGCAGTTTCAGCTATTCAATACACAATTACAATCTTGTTATCAGTAATTAATATTTCCATAAATGCATAATTTAGTAAGAAGTTAAAGATTTATCACTTAAAATTAATGTTTGTTATACATGATTTTACATACGAGTATTACTTGAAATAAAAGTTTGCGAAACATTAAATGACAAAAAAATGTCTAAAACAAATTCCCAAAATAGAGTATTGGTGGTTTTCGCATGTTCGGCATACAGGATAACTACGTCAGGACAGTTGCATTTACTCTCATCACCACACTCGTTTAATGTCCTCTATTGGTTTCCGTGTATGAATTATTTGCCATAAGCGAACACGTTGTTTTATTATATAGCATCGTTAGAACATGTATGAAAAATGGAAGAAAATGGGAATTAAGCGAGGAGTTTATAATCCATTTGTTACAAGAACACCATAGGATAAAAACAAGTGCCTCATCATTTGCAAACAATATGGAGCCTTTGGTGAAATACGAGCAATGCAGCATAATACATGATGTCTCTGACAGATTGTCTCAATATCAGCAGTCAACAAATTTGATGTATGGCCGTGATACAATGCCTGTTTGAATTGATTCATTGTTGCATATTTGAAAGCATGGAAACACAATCATTTAATCAGGTTGAAACAATGAGAAGTTACTTCCTTTTCTATTTGATATGGTGGTGACAATACAGAGTAAGGTTATATCGAGCGGTAGATTCTAAGAAATAAATCAGTTGTCATTTTAACTGTCATAACGACTGACTAGGGCTTTCGAGGCATGGCTGTGATATAGAGAGCTAGAACGCTACTGACTCCAGAACAGTGGTACAATTTGCAATGTTTAGAAATGGCTAGAGGGCTCCTGACTTAAGAATGGTGAACGATAACAATGTTACGAGGGCTAGACAGCTCCTGGCAGCTGAATAGTGTACGATTACAATGTTTAGAGAGCTATCGAGCTCCTGATGCTAGAATAGTGTACGATTACAATATTTAAAGGGCTAGCGAGCTCCTGATTTTAGAATATTGTACGAGTACAATGTTAAGAGGGCTAGAGAGCTACTGACTTTAGAATAGTGTACGATTACAATATTTAGAGGGCTAGAGAGCTACTGACTCTAAAATATTGTACGATTACAATGTTTAGAGGGCTAGAGGGCTGCTGTCTCTAGAATAGTGTACGGTTACAATGTTAAGAGGGCTAAAGATCTCCTGCCTCTAGAATGGTGTACGATGACAATGTTGAGAGGGCTACTGACTCTAGAATAGTGAATGATTACAATGCTGAGACGGCTAGAGGGCTACTGACTCTGGAATGATGTACTGTAAGAAAATGTTTAGAGGGCTAGAGATATCCTGCCTCTGGAATAGTGTACGATGACAATGGCGAGAAGGCTAGACAGCTACTGACTATAGAATAATGTACGATAAGAACATGTTTAGAGGACTAGAGATCTCCTGACTCTAGAGAAGTGTACAATTACAACGTTAGGAGGGTCAGGGAGCTACTGACTCTAGAAAAGTGAACGATTACAATGTTTAGAGGGCGAAAGAGTTCCTGACTATAGAATAGTGTACGTACGGTAAAAACACGTTAAGAGGACTAGAGAACTCCTGACTCTAGAGAAGTGTACAATTACAACGTTAGGAGGGTCAGGGAGCTACTGACTCTAGAAAAGTGAACGATTACAATGTTTAGAGGGCGAAAGAGTTCCTGACTATAGAATAGTGTACGTACGGTAAAGACATGTTAAGAGGACTAGAGATCTCCTGACTCTATAAAGGTGTACGATTACAACGTTAGGAGGGTCAGGGAGCTACTGACTCTAGAAAAGTGAACGATTACAATGTTTAGAGGGCGAAAGAGTTCCTGACTATAGAATAGTGTACGTACGGTAAAAACATGTTAAGAGGACTAGAGAACTCCTGACTCTATAAAGGTGTACGATTACAACGTTAAGACGGTAAGGGAGCTACTGACTCTAAAATGGTGTGCGGTAACATAGTTTAGAGGGTAAGAGAGCTCCTGACTCTAAAATGGTGTGCGGTAACATAGTTTAGAGGGTAAGGGAGCTACTGACTCTAAAATGGTGTGCGGTAACATAGTTTAGAGGGTAAGAGAGCTCCTGACTCTAGAAAAGTTTACGTTTACAATGTTTAGATGACTTGTGAGTTACTGACTCTAATATTGTGTACGATTACAGTGTTTGGAAATACATTGTGAATGCCAATACTAACTTGTCATTGGTAAAAAATACGTTATATTTCTTCGAATACAAAGCAGACACTATGAAGAGTTACACTTTCATAATTATGCGGGAGTTGATTTACAGCATTTCCTTGTCATCTAGTAATGGAAACTTTCGCTTACAAATAGATACCCTTGAAATAAATAGTGTATCCATCAGGATAAACAGATTAAAGCGCAATTAAAACTGCCAGCTTAAACAAGCAATCTGATATTGATCCAGCTGTGTCATCATTTATTTACGAGCTATGAAATTTGGGTTGAATTACTAGTTTGAAATAATAACATTTGCTGCCAGGGACGTTTTACAGCATTCGCGTTACACAATTCAGATTACAATGTACATATCCAACAAGCTTAAACTGTATTAGGCATTTAAATCAAAATAATGTATAAAAAAATAATGAAAACATTAGGGAAAGCCCCATAGCCTTATATTTAAGATGTACCATGTAACGGCCTTAAGGGGACTTAACAATTGGCAAATGAATACAATTACAATGGAGCTTAAACTTGTAAAACCATTTTGATGCCATTTGTTTAAGTACATATTCGCTCATTACTAATTTTCCCAGTAGTTCTTCATCTTTTATTCAAATAAAAAAAATCGTGACTAATTAAAAATTAAACAATTGATACCTGCAAGTCGACATATCGCATTTGAAAAATGTTCATAACGTTGTGTTTTGTTTTTTTCAAAACTACAGTCCTTGATGTTATATTTTGTTTTGTGATATTGAGAAATTGGTTAATGAAATAATGAAACAATTCTATTTCGCATCGGTTAAAGAGCAAGTGTATAAAAGTTAAACGTTTCAGTTTTGTCTGGAACAACTAAGATTTATGTTTAATGCTTTCGTCTTCTAATTCAAGTATTTAGAGGCGGGACTGCAAGGCGGCGTTTTAAGGTCGCCAATATACTATATCAATGGATATAATATTCCTTCTCTTGTCCTGCGTGAGCATCAAATATGATATTGATAATTGAATGTCACGGAAATAGAAAACGCATTTCAAAGCGGTCTTAAGGTTCAAAGTTGTGTTGAATTTCCCTCTTTTCACCAACAGTCTACCTTACAATCATATTGTGATATCATGGGTCATGATTACGAACAGTCTCCGAGTTCAGACTCAAGTGGCAACACTGCAGATCTTCATTTTACCATTATTCGCATTTATTTTTGTAAAAAATGGAATTAAGATTAATCTTTTATATTTAATAAAATGGCTTTTCTGTGTTTGAATCTCGACGTGGACTTGAGACCGTTGGTTATCATGGCACGAAAACTTCATGTTAATTAAAGATGTAGCTTTACTTAGGAAACTTGAATCATATACAATTTGTAACAAGGTATTACTGGGGCAGGGTATGCTTGTTGTAAGTTATGTCATTGCCATTTATGCCAACCTTATGTTTAAAGGGAATATAAAAATAGTATTATGATTGCGATGGTATATTTGGGAAAATAAAAGAATCAAACACCCAGACGAAAACGACCTTTTGCATAAATAAGGTATTGTTCAGCCTGTGTCGTGTATTCGCTAAATAATCCTAATCTTGCGTATTTGTCTATAAATTGATCACTTCATGTATATACTGAAATAGGGGGAAGGTAAATAAATCCTCAAAAGGCGTTCAATAGCATTTGTAATTATAGTAATAAAAAGTGGGCAATAGCATTTGTAATAATAGGAATAAGAGTGTTCAGTTGCATTTTTAATTATGGCACTAACAGGCGTTCAATAATATGTGTAAATATAGCAATAAAAGGCGTTCAATCGCATTAGAAGAAGAGCAATAAAAGGCTTTCAATATTTTTGGTAGGAGAAAAATAAAATCTTTACATCGCTTATAGTATCAGTATTTATTTTTCAATTCTAATTGTGAAAATCTTTACGTTCCAACAACTTCTTATAAATTGTTTAACACATAAGCCTGGCTTGAAATGATTCGTTCATTCGGAAAATTGATGTGAAATGAGGTTTATAAGTGAGGTTTTTTTCTATAACGAATGCAGTTAAATAGGCACCAGTTTTAAATTAAGCGACTCTGACGTAATTGATTGTCATTCAAACATAAAAATAACACTGTTCGGCTTTATCCGCCGACTTAGTAAGAGGTATAGACACATTGAGTCTTAGTTAGTAAACTAATCATTGCCCCTAACTGCATAAAAGATATCATATAATTTGCTTTGTCTGTTTGTCTGTCTATAAACCCGTTTTGATTACGCAGACGATTCTGCTCAGAATAGAAGTCTAATTTCCATATATGTCATGGGGCTGTCATGTTCTGATTACTTAGATCGGGCTTTGGCAACATTATTCTTAGCATCAAATTGAAGTTCTTACAGAAATAGTATTGACCCTTTCGAACGTTGTGAAAGACTTTTAGCCTAAAATGACTTGATTTAAACACAAAAGAAAATTAAAAACAAATGTAAAATTCACGTCGACTTTTGCACTACCGGAATGTTATAAAACTCACAAAATTTAATATCAAAAACATGTAACTTAGAAAATGTGGTTGTAAGTAGTCTTAACATGAACAATGTCGTTTTTAATATTTGTTATCAGAAAAAAACAAAATACAGGAAACAACAAAAATATACATCATCGTCACATCTCATTTCACTTGATTTGATAAAACTGCTTATAACTCTTTATCACAAAACATGGGAAATAACTGAGAACATAAAAACAAGTATGCAGTATGGAACAAAACATACTTTGGGACTTAATAACACTACAGAATGTCATCAAAGCGAAATAGTTTTGGCCTCACCGTCATGATTCCGTGTAATTCTGAAATGAGGCAATTAATAAGATCAATGGACAAATTTACGTTAACGGCTTTGTAATTGAATTATGTTTGTCAGTAAAAACATGTGTAATGCGTTTAATTGTAGTTGGAATATCAACACGTATATTTTTTCGAAAATATAAGTAGTTATTGTGGCCGATTTCACAAGTATTATAACATGGATCACCAATCATTTTACAAGCGAGGTACGGCAGTATTTGTTGAGGGGTTACAACCACTTTCCAAGTGGTCATCAACTGCATGACTGCACCAACGTAATGCTACGTTCATGGCTGCCCTCACCATAAAACAAAAAAGTAATTATTTATGCAGACGGTAATTCTGAGAGTCTACGATTGTAATATGCAACTATTTCATTTGTTGAGAGGTAAAAACCACTTCCCTAATGGTCATAAACTGCATGACTGCAACGAATAGAGGCTGTTTTTTCTTGGTTGGCTTCAAAAATCCATATTTACTAAGGAATTGATTGATTACGCAGACAGTAATTCTGAGAAGCTAAGATTGATACAAATAAATATGCCCTTTGGCTGTCATTATCTAATTACGATCTTCCGAATACATTTATTTCGTATTCTATATGACTATCCTATGGAATGTTTATCTACATCTGCGTTTATCATACCCATGTCGCTACAAGTCATTCCATGAAATATTTCCGATCATCGAAACGTTGTGAACATAAATTTTGAGAACGAACCATAAGATAAACAATGTAAAGAAAACCTGTTACAAAATACACAAACGGGTTGATTAAATTTGTTTTGAAAGAAATCCAGACAGAAAATATTTATTCTAACATTTGAATAAACACAATCAATGCTGCTGCCAAGAAAACAAATTTGTTTCGAAAATTATTTAGTCAAATGTTTTGTGTTTTTTTAATCAGGGTTAGGTTTATTTGTGGTATTTGTAATCGTGTATGTGGTGTAGGTTTATTTTTGGTGTTCTGTGATGTTCATATGTTTGTGTCTATAGTCATGGTCATTTGGACCCTTGCCTTTGTGCCCATAAACAGGGATTATTTCTTAATTTTCGAGTTCTAGGCTTGTCCCTGAATTTTTCATTGTAGTATTGATAAACACGATCAAAGCTGCTGCAAAGAAAACAAATTTGTTCCGTCTTACATGCAAATAACAGAGAAAACAAGTAGAAACAAGAAATGCATATATCACCCTCGGATCTCGAAAGCTTTAATCAACGAAATACATTGCCAATGTGATAAAACGCATGCGACCTAATGTTGAACCTTTAACGGTTATTGATGTATTAAAGCTGCATCCACACAGATTGATCGTTTTAACAATTTTGTTTTTGTCTTGGAATAAGGCAATTTTTGTGTAAATATCTGGAAACCAGTGATACAATTATCAAAAAAAAATATAGCTGTGTTTCATATTTACGTTCGTAAATTGGCTATTAGCGTCAATAAAGCGTTAAGAAACATTACATTTTTGCCAGATTCCCACACAATTGAATTCTGCTCTGGTATGAGTCATCTTATTTTACTGAATTGTAGTCAGAGATACCAAAATCAGCTGATTCTGTGACAACCTAAAATAATGTCAAAACTGTCAATCTGTGAGCATGAACCTATAACGGTCAATAATGTATTAAGAAGGGAACCAAAATTCCTCGAGGAAACATATTCAAAACACTCCTATTGTAATAGAAATAAAACGATTCTCCGGGAACATGCAATGACGCTAATCCAATCCTGCACTGTAAGTCAAACTATACAATGCTAGTCATGTCCTTCCAGGTTAGTCCAATTATAAATGGATTTCCAAATATTCCAATCGGTTTTGTTGATACTTATGTGAAAAACTACAGTACCAAGCTCAGTAGCCAAACGTTTAAACATAAACCCCGTTTAATGGCACAGGGTAAAAGCCTAATACATAGAACACAAAAACAAAATATCACAAACAAGAAACATGAAGAACATGTTATTGAACAGCACAAAACTCCACAAAACAACACAGTGCATATATACTATATAAAAAAACTAGGTATGTTTATCAAGGATTGTTAGGTACCGCCTTGGAACGGTCAGTAAAATGTAAATTTACTGGGGGTTTAAACCAGTTTACGTGCAAAAACATTACTCTTATCTCAACAATCCTGAATAATAAAGTACGTAAAAGGTTAACAAGTTTCAGTTTCGGTTTTAAGAATGTCGGTTGTTAGGAAACGTGTTTTGAAAGTTTTGCTTTAAGAAACACTGGCTAGCTTTTTTGTACAGTTTCAATAACATGATGGAGCTTCTGCATGAAGCCTTTGTTTCTATATATATTCAAAACAATGATACCGTAGATGGTCGTTTGCCTGTTTCAACTAAATGGTCTTTTAACACACGTGTTGGATCTTCCATATTTGTTTTAAAATGGGCCAGTTTTTTCAACAAAATGAATCGACGAAACCGCCTCCACATTTTATTTGAAATTTACGCAACAAATACACAGTTTGTCAAAGCAATATAAAACCAAAACTAGTTTATTCCCAACAAAACTCCCTTAATGTAACGTTTAAGCTGCACTCTCACAGATTGACAGTTTTTGGTCCTAAAATCAGTAATTTTTTGGTGATATCTGCTCATATATTGTCTTTGAACTCCAGCATTTTAAGTTGCTGTAGTATTAAGTAGCTGTAGTTATGCTTTTCAACATAAGGCTTTATGGTTATTAAAGGATTATTCCTTAGTTTATTTAAGAGTTCGCGTGGGCAAGCGATTCTGTTGTCCGTTTTCAATCTTTTTCATGACTGTACCGGCTTTGGCTTGCTTCCAATATCCCACTTCCCATTAGTACTTCTTTCTGCAATTTCGGTTACAAAGAGTAAAATAATTATAATAAATATCATCAGATGTATTACCGTGAAAACCGTGTTTCAAAAACACGAGCAAGTCCCAGTCAAAGATGAAAGCCTAACTGACACAAAGACTCACAGTGGTTCTTGTGGACACATATTTCTCATAGGAACACGAGCAAAAATGTTTGCATGTCGGCAACATCAGGCAACAAATGACATAAGTTCCATAATCTCGTTCGTAAAAACCGTAAAAAATATATTCATTCCCTCTTGAATTCCGGAAACGGAGGACTGTTGGTCATAAACGCGAGCTGAATCAGTATATGAACCAGGCGTGCATCCCTGTTGTATTGCACAAGCGGGTCCAGCTCCTAAAATAGTCCAAGTTCAACATCGGAGAAATAAAATGTTATAAAATACGCTCAAAATTAACCGTTTCGGCCTAAATGATGTTAAAATGTCTTCGTGGCAGTACCCTAAAATCCCTGTCAATATCAACTATTTCCATTTAAGGTTTGAAGGAAGGGTGAGTATCAAAAGGTTGTGCCCCTACACTACACCTCCTCTAAAGTCAATTCCTGGTTCCACCCCTGCATTGGGCAAAACATATACAAATGAAAAAACGCAGAACCCGTCCCACATTCACCTAATCATTTGCTTATCATCCTTGTTTGATATATCGAACATGGGGATAAAGGCTCCCTAAAATGAATGAGCATTTACTTGGCCATAAGTGAAAGGTATCATGTATGACCGCCAGTTGGTTTGTTTCCGAGTGTTACTATGAAAAGAAACAGAAACATAAGGCATTGGACAAATATTTGAAGCTATCCAAAATGTGGCTAATTGTTGAGATCGTAACAGTTGTCTTGTTGAAAAAAGCTCTATTAACTAACATTTGATTAAACACAATCAATGTTGCTCTATTAAATATACGGACATATTGGATTACATTTAGTTCCAAATATGGGTCTTGTAATATATGCCTAGTGAACTTAAGTATACAATTAATGTAGAAAAACAATCAGATCAAAAACGACGTTTTGTTATGCAAATAAAGCATTATTCTTATTGTTTTAAACCAAATTACAAAATTTAAGTGCGTCAATATACTTAAACATGTTTCCCAGTCTTAATTTGTATCCATTAGGCAAACTGCAAAAGGAGAGAAAATGTTTTCGGACATAAGTGCAAATGATAATAAACACATGAAATAAAAGGCACAAATCACCCTCGCATTCTCAACAATTATTCTACAAAATACAGTTGCAATCTGGTACAACATGATAATAATAATAATAATAATAACTTTATTTAAAGAAGGTAACACATTAAGACATAGACATCATATTATAAACAAACATAACACACGACTTATTTACAATGTGGCCTTCTGAAAGAACATACACACGCACACACACATAAATGCTTAGAATGAAAACGTAAGCATAAATTTTTGTTATTTCAAAAGGGTACGTATTAAAATGTTATACGAAAACATAAAGAAACATGAATGTCATACATTAATTATAAGATCAATGCCGAACAATACATCAATTTGTACCTAAAGGTTAACAAATCGTATCATTAAAATTTATTAACTGAGTAAGTAGGACAGTCACACATGTATTTAACACCTTAATCGAGATATATATAATGTAAAAACAATAGTCATGGAATTATGCGTACAATTCTTACAACGGTTTTTGCAATTGATGATGTAAAAAAGTATAATATATGTATGATAGTGTAATCTGTTTCAACGAAGAGTGTTACTTATGTCCTAAAAACAAGAACAAGAATCCCTGGAGGAAGAACTTGATATTCTGCTTAATCAATATTGAAAACTACACTCTAAAACACAATGCATGTTTCATTAGAAAACCTAGATAATTCTTTAAGTGATGCATTCGGCAAATTTGATTCACAAGAAATAACAATTAGAGTTGTTTATTGTTCAAAGTGGACTATGTTTTTTTATATTCCCTATAATGTCAAATTCGCATAAAATTGGTAATGATAGTTTGTTCCGGAAACTGGCATCTGAACAGATCAAATATTTATCAATTGGAATCAATCCAGACGACACTGAATGTAAATATGTTTTGTAAATAGGATAAATAATATTGCGTACCCAATAAACAACTTGCATTTTACTAAAGCATACAATGAAAACTACAGGGACAAAAAACCAAATCGCCTGATATTTATCAATAGTCATGCTCCGAGGCACAAGACCAAGGCGTAAAAAATGGAGTATGCAGACACATATCTGCCCACATTAATTGCACATAAACAAATATCCCATATGTTACACTTCTAAGCTATCGTTTTGTACTTTGGACAATATAAATAAATCTCGCTAACATGTATAGTTAATGAAGCAATTGCATTGGTTACGCAATGTACCAGATTTTTTCCGTTGAAATATAATTTGCGATTGCTGGATTGAACCGGTTCCGCCTTCTCAGAACAATAACTTTTGTCAGCAGTCAAGACCCTTAAGCCATCGAGGCTAATGCCACTCCAGGGTTTTTGAAAAACATTTATTTGTAAATTTATTGGAAGTAGAGTTGACTTCCCTGGCTTATGCATATTTATTAAAACGAGATTTTGTCAATCAATTGTCCCACGGTGTTTATGAAGTATAGTGGAATTAGGTTCCGTGGTTGACGATGATGGTGTCGAACATGCCATTACCACGTTGTAAACATACTATTATTCCCTCGTAATGTCCGCAACCAATATATTTTTCCGCAATAAATGTGAACTATGAAATTGTTAAGTATAGCAGCAGGAGCACGATGTTTGGCACTTTTCGTCATATGTATATCCCTTAGAAATTGACCTAGATCTATACATAAAAAGAGTACGGAATAAATCCTGAATTTTTCGTACCGAAATATCTATATCATTTGTTATATCAAAATAAAGTAATGAATTGCATTCACAGATTCATTAGTAAAATATCAAAAATGGCCACCAGAATGTTTTTTGCCAAATTTTGGTCCTACCAAACTCAGAGGAAAGGGGAAAAAGTCAAAATCTTAAACGTTTCCCCTTTACGCCCGTGGATACTGGATAATAAACCTGTATTTGTTGCGTTTGTACGAGCTATTTAAATCTTATAGCTTTCAAAGAGAGCATTTTCTGTCTAAAAGCTGCTTTTTCCTTGAAATTATTCAATTTATATTCCGTGTTTTAATATCTCCGTTCCTTGCATTTAATAACTGGAATTTCTTCATTTTAGAAATAGTGTTGACAGCCAATTGATGTATTGCCCAAACATAATAGTTCCTGCAATTGATTCTTTGTTACAAGACTAAGGCATTGAAAAAGCAATTTTGAAACAAATCCGAAACAAGAGGCACATCAGTGCCTGTGCTCCACTGGCCAAAAGGTTCAAGCAAAGACCACCTAACGAACATTTTCGTCAAGTTTCATAGAAATACAATCATCAATTTTTGAGGAGAAGTTATTTAAAAAAAAAATTTACTTTAATAGCTCTGGCTGCCATGTTGTGCAGTGGACCGAAATGATTTGGGCAATTTGAGTAAAGGAGCACCAAACAAACATTTCTGTCAAGTTTTATCGAAAAAAGGTCATCGGTTTCGACGACAAGTCGTATAAAGTTTTTTTTTATTTTTTAGCTCTGGCAGCCATGGTGTGCAGTGGACTGGAACCATTTAACAAATTTTGGTTAATGACCACCCAAGGAACATTTCTGTCAAGTTTCATCAAAATCTGATCATCGGTTTCTGAGGAGAAGTGGTGTAAAGGTTTTTCCTATTTTTAGCTCTGGCTGCCATGTTGTGCAGCAGACCAAAACTGTTTGGGCTATTTTGGTTAAGGACTACCCAAGTAACATTTCTGTCAAGTTTCATTGCAATACGATCATCGGTTTCTGAGGAGAAGTCGTTTAAAGGTTTTTCTATTTTTACCTCTGGGGGCCATCTTGTGCAGTGGACCGAAACCATTGAAGCAAATTTGATAAAGGACCATCCAAGGAACATTTCTGTTAAGTTTCATCAAAATCTGATCATCGGTTTCTGAGAAGATGTTCTTTAAAGGTTTTTCTATTTTTTTTGCCCTGGCAGCCATGTTGTGAAGCGGACCGGAACCATTTGAGCAATTTTGGTTAAGGACCACCCAAGGAACAATTCTGTCAAGTTTCATCAAAATCTGCCTATCCGTTTTAGAGATGTCGTTTAAAGATTTTTGCTATTTTTAGCTGTGGCGGCCATATTGTGCAATGGACCAGAACCATTTGAGCAATTTTAATAAAGGACCACCCAAGGAACGTTACTGTCAAGTTTCATCAAAATCTGCCGAACCGTTTCAGAGGAGATGTCGTTTAAAGATTTTGCTATTTTTAGCTCTGGCGGCCATATTGTGCAATGGACCTGAACCATTTGAGCAATTTTGGTAAAGGACCACCAAAGGAACATTCCTGTGAGGTTTTGTCAAAACAACAAAATGGAAATGAACTAGAGGTTGCTTTTTTTTAAAATGGCGTCTGTCTCCCCCATTGTGTGGCCTTAGGATAGTAATAATCAATGATGGACATGAAATTTGTACTTTTGGACTGAACACGAACAAAGTTAAGCATTGGGTTCATTAACTGCTCATGACCAACATGTATACCACGTATGAATTTCCTGGGTCCATGTATTAAGTTCCTTTGTACAAGTGTTCTTTTGTTATTCAACGAGAAACGTTTTGTTCCGCGCCTTTAACAAATTAATCAAAAATACCTAACTAACATGTTCATTTATGATAAGCATTCTTATTACCTTTCCATATCCAGAATACCCATTTCTGATCCCTCCTATTTTGTTTCCTCTATCCAGGTAAAATTATCTTGTTTTAGGAAAACTTTTGTATATTTTGCGCCTTTAGCATATGTTATGACACATATCTACCTAATATGTGTATTTATGATCAACATTCTAATTTCCTTTCCCATATCCAGCTTATCGTTTTCTGATCCCGAATCAAGCCATTTGTTGAGTGCTACCTTTCACACAACGCTTCCTATTTTAAATCAACTAAATAATTTGATAAATAGGAAATGGATAATTTCAGGAACATAATATTTCTCTCATTGAAACTGTTCCAGAAAATACAGCGGTTAAAATTGCAAAACAAGTACTTAATAAGTATAGAATTGCATTGTCAACATTAAGAATGTCTGCACACAGATTACAGGTAGAGGCTGGAAGATGGCATAAACCAGCTCTTATACCTTATTCGGAAAGGAAATGTCATTTATGTGATTCACAGGAAGATAAATATCATATTGTTCTTGAATGTAACTTGTATACTGATATACGAAAAGCTTACATGGATACATTTTATGATGCAAGACCTTATATGCATAAATTTATAGAATGATTCACCTATAAAAATCCTTATGTAAATAGAAAATTATCTATGTTTGTTTTGAAAGCTTTCGAGTTGAGAAGTGCCTACTATAGTTATAACCGATGATATTTAGTTATTCCTCCCGCTATTTATGTTGTTCTATGGAATTGTGATTGTTAACCAAATTGTAACTGTATGGTTGGAAGATTGAGTGACCATTGACTATGTTATAAACATTTGCGTATTTTATTGATTGTGTACACATGGGCGTATTGCCGATTGAATTCTTACATAAAATCTACACTCTATAAAAAGTCTAAACATCTAAATATCTACTCAATAATTCGAGATTTGTGTAAAAGTGACAATAAAAAAAAACAATTTAATGGTAGGGTTTGTTAATATATATACATACATTATATATCTATATATATATATATCACATAACAGGTTTTTTGTGTGTCATGTTATTTCAGATATAAGTTTGGGATTACAAGTTAAAATATATCTCCTATTGGTTTGGGCTTCTTTGCACGGAGCAGAAGGTTGGAGATTTGAGCCCCACACGGTTCGAGTTCTTGTATGGCCGATTGCTGACTCTTCAGCTATTTAATTTGATATGTACCAATTGCCTTCCTGCCAGACCACGACCACGCAAGACGAAAACATGGCCCGTACACAGGTATGCCTCAAGTTCTGCGCAGGAAACAAGAACACGATCAATTGATAACTCAACATATTACATATGACTATTTATTGTCATAATAATGTCGAAAACAGGTGAGGAATTAACTAAAAAATGTTATAAATAGCAAGTAAGTTAGCTATCAGGTATTATCATGCAGTGAACTATTAATCTTTAATTAATTTCTTATTTAACTTGTTGGCATGTATGAATGGATCAGGTCATCCTTATTTGAATATAACATATACCAAATAACACACTATTCAACATAAATGGGAAGTACACAATCAGCAAATTAGAAACGCACACACTAAAATCGACGAACGTTCCCCGTTTGACAGAAGCCGCTATGCGGTCCCGTCCTCTTGTGTATCCTGTTGAAGAGACAAACCAAAAAAAATAATTAAAATGTGCAAAAGGCACTTTGCCACATCGATCTGCATTAGTTCAACAATTTGTTTAGAAACAATTTAGATGATTGACTACATCAGCAGATAAAACGCCTGCGTCTTATGCGCCGTCAACAGTTAAAAACATTATGATGCATACTATTTGGAGACTTATCCTAGGTCTCACTTTTCTTAAAGATGCTTTAACTGTTACCCAGATATGCGAATAATGGATGCATGGTGCGCAAAAAAATTATAAATTTTAGATAGAAAATTATATATATATACATACATCAAGATGTGATGACCTTGAAATTTAAAAACTAATTTCTCATTATATTTCAGTTATAAAAAGGGAACAAATCACATTCAAAACAATGGGCAACATATTTATTGAGATTTTTTAACAAACTTGTATCAATCATTCATCAACAGGCACTTCTCTTTGAAATAACACCAAAATGACATGTGGTCACAGGGCAAGGTGATTTAACATGCCAGATTGAATTACTAGATTGGATAGGCAATATAACTCCAACATACCTTCATTATCAGACTGGATGGGCAATATAACTCCAATATACCTAAATTATCAGATTGGATAGGCAATATAACTCCAACATACCTTCATTATCAAACTGGATGGGCAATATAACTCCAATATACCTAAATTATCAGATTGGATGGGCAATATAACTCCAACATACCTTAATTACCAGATTGGATGGGCAATATAACTCCAACATACCTTAATTATCAGATTGGATCGGCAATATAACTCCAACATACCTTAATTATCAGATTGGATCGGCAATATAACTCCAACATACCTTAATTATCAGATTGGATCGGCAATATAACTCCAACATACCTTAATTATTAGACTGGATCGGCAATATAACTCCAACATACCTTAATTATCAGATTGGATGGACATTTAAACACAACCATACCTTTAATTCCACCACACAGTCAGTGCCAGGGTAAGGCGGCAGGTTCAGCTTGTATTTTTGTTCCAAGGTACGAGGGACAAATCTTCCGCCAAGGTAGTGATGCTTTCCTTTGAACAGGCGAGCACATTGTTTAGGAGCAGTTAGTGAGATAAGTAGTTCGGGTTGAAGACCATTAGGATCGCCTTTTTCAACGTCCCATCCTAAAACATTAAAGAACAGGTAGCGAGATTGGAAACACCTATTATAAGCCGTTTGGATGTCAAAGTTGCACATTAAGGAACAACTTTCGAGGTCAGAAGAGCAAGGTACGTATTAACTTATATATTGAGACGCAAATTGAGAAATCTACATCCTACTTACAATTGCTTTTAGAAGTGCAATGCATGTTAAACTGGTAGAAGGCTTTTCAATTACCATAATTTACATGTTTTTAAACATATTGGCAATTTACGTTAACCAGATTGCATAAACTTTAAAGCGTTTTTCTAATGCAGGGTATCAAAATTAGAATCAATACGTTAGTGAACTTCAATGTAGCAGTACCGGATATGAGTAGATCAGAATAAAGATTGACTGGATTAATTCTCACAAACGTTTACGAATTGAATGGTATCGTTCAGTAATGTCATATATCGGACCATTTGGACAGTAATTATGATTCATGAACCCATTCGACTATTGATCATTTAAAAACCAAGTGGAAATAGTGATGAGTGAAAAGTAAATGGAGTGATATCGAAACTTTAGCTCTGGTTTAGCCAATTTGAAAGTTTTACTATAAAAGGGGGTTGTATGTCTTACATGTGTAGGTATATAATTGTTTAAAAATATTAACTTCATTTAAAAGCTACCGTAGAGACCTATATATCTCCTGCCAACGCATACATACACGTATCATACACATAACATGTACATATGCCATTAGTATTTGCCTACCTGAGGGAACATCAATGCTGCAAATGGGCGACTCAACCTTTTTCAGTGTCTCCATCACTGGTTCGAATTCCGGTCTAACGGGGGCTAGAATTAAATGGACATTGAATTAAACTTCATCATATCATTTGAATATGACCTACATCGTCGTTAAAAATGCATATTTTCGGTAATAGTAGATCAGACGTTACCGTTTTGTAAGGGATGATAGTAACGAATAATTTTGAAACGCCTTTGGGGAAGTTGCACAAGTAAACTAAGACCTGGACATCTAAAAAAACAAACAACATATTGTTCACGCAACATATTACATGTATGTTTTAACATTATAGGAATACGTAGGTGGGATTGAAAGGTGTCAAAACATATGCGTTGTATTAAATGAAAAGAAAATAGTTTGTTGCGAAGAATATGTTTTCTTATTGCAAAAAACCTTACCTTTACAACTGAATCCTTTCAAGGCATCAGAAAGGAAGGTGTTCGTGTCTAACATAAGGGGAGCATACCTTTGAAACTAAATCCAAACAAGGCATCAACTACGAAGTTGTACGAGTCGGTTATAAGGTGAGCTTCTGATGGGAAGAAAGATAAAACAGGCATGTCCATCCCTTCACATTGCTGGTACAATGCGTCGAACAGGGGTTTGGATGGCCGCTTTGGGTAGAAGATGGTGGGTTTGTAGCCCTACAATTTACAGGAGATAGGCTAGTTCTAGAATTGTTTTTTTCTTGATATGCGTATATGATTAAAAGGATTTTTTTCTTCATCAGGCAACACATTGACAAATATTTCCCTTGTTTCCCGATCGAAATATTTCATCAATAACTCAAAGGAGTCAATATCTATATATTGTAAGTCTGGCGTATTAATCAGTTGTTTGTAATTGGTTCGTGCCTCGTTAGTCATGTTGTTCAGAAAATGTCATCTTGTTTAATAATATTATAATCCGTTAAGGCTTCTTGGTTATACAAAATAGTGACTGACCAGAGTTTCCTATATTTTGTCCAATGTGAATTTCGGCTAAACCTGTTTACCTTATGTTTCCAAATGTCATATTTGTATGCATCGGTATTGATGAAACAGATCATCGGTGAAAAAATCTTATGCGCGAAAACATCGTAAGCAACACATAGACTCATTGGCCATTGTCTTATGCTAAAAGAGAAAAGGAGCGTTCAATATGTCAGAGCAGAACTTACAAACATGTTTAGTTTCATAGCATAGCATAAAGTAACGTAATAAAAATGTGAATATGTGTAGCACAAAGTATACTTACAAACATTTTAAGATGTCTCGCACACACCAAACCATCCCCTCCATTATTTCCCGGACCACAACAAACCAACACCGCATGGTTGTCTTTCGTCATCTCTTCTATGGGATAACACTGTAAAAACGTTCGATCCAACATTATTTAAGGAATGAATTGCGGGACTGAAGTCATTTTCGGGGTATGAGCTCATTTTGGCTGATTAAAAGTGTGTTGAGTCCGACGGACCAGCCCAACCGTTCTTATCACCGATAATGGCATCAATCACGCAATTCATTACTTATATTTACACCAATAGTTCATAATTTCATTCAAAAAATGTTTTCAAAAATACTTTATTTAATTTAAAAAAATATTACAGTTAGTCTTCATCACCCACTCTGTATATAGAACGACCCGATCGTAACCGGAAACAGTTAATCAAATGACATCACAATAACGCGGGAGAATCCATAACTTCAAATTAATTTAAAACGTAAAATTGAAACACTAATGAAAACAATACATTTAACATATCATTAATTTACTCTTTGTAACATGTTGATTTAAGTTTTTTTAAGGTCCTGCTGACACAATTCAACAATCACAAGATACACATTTTTCAATTTACATGTATATTGTTATGCGATGATTCGTGATTCGAAAATGTTGCGTTCATCGGAAAATATTCGCAATTGCCGAAAGGCAGTTCATTTAAGGAATGAAAGTTGAAGTGTGGATATTGTCAGTTAAAATTAGTTTCTAGCAAGGTTTTGCTTGTGAACAATGAAAATTGCATGTTTTTTAAGATGTAATAATGTTTGAACAAAGTAAGCCAAAGGAAATGAATGCAAAAGGCTTCGCGTTTATTTGTGCCATTGTTTCGTTGTTTCTCTCACGCACCTTACCAATGTAAAACCTTTGTTATCGCGTTGGCGCAGCTATAAACGGCCTCATTCATGAGACCATGTCTCTAATCCAATAAACGGATCATCAATAGAAACAGATAACGTACCTTAGCTATTGCTACGGCACAGCTATAACCGGCAAGTTCCATAAGCTGGTCAACACTAAAGGCATATTCCGTAAACAGCTCTTGGTCAATATTCTGAGCTTCCGTCTGACTGAAAACAAAACAAAGTAAATTTCAACTGATTGGCTAATTCTACAGCATGGCTATTTACAACTCGTTTTTTTCGAGCAGCAAGTCTGTTTTCATGACATGTCCGACAGATGACATCGAGCAATCCGACTTGTTACCGAAACTGTCCGATATATTATGGCCTAAATCATGTTTAATAGCACGATTACGCGTGCTTTTTCCGCTATGCTTTAACTCTTTCAACCACCACAAATATAGTTGGAAAAATTGGCTTTGGCTTGTAAGCTTAATTGTAAGAATCTAGTCATCAACGCCCTTCGTTGTATTCGTCCATTTCGTTTTATACTGTTCTATTTTCCAGGTTTGCATGTGTTTACATGTGTTTCTTTCATACCTCTGACTGATTTATCTAAATTATCACGTAACATAGCGTGAGCTATTCTCCAGATGCTAAAAGAAGGGTATGATAACAATGAAGAGCTAAAAATTGGTATTGATAAAGGCAAAGGTTAATGGAGGAGTCACGGATGTGATGAAATCCAATTAGTCATATCATTTTGAGAAAACATTATTAAATTCACGTGTTAACACATGTCGTAAGCTACTTAATTCTAGATTCTAATTCTAATTTTCATACTGCTCTTTTTCCTTATCTCAAGCACAATTACTTTAGATCTATAGAAAGTAACAACTCAGAAAAGAAACCAGACTCGAGTTTAGTTCGAAAGATGCTACGGTTAATGGCAATATAAACACGGAAAGTTAAATCCATTAATGGTAAAATCAATGAGTTTAGCTTCAATCTATTTCTTGAACATTATCTGCAAATTTCATATGTTAAATACATTGATCCCTTATAAATAGTTTATGATTCGCTTAGAATGTTTTTTTTTATTTGATGTGATGTCATAAATTGATGACCCAAACATTTTATATAAATTTCTGCTGAAAAAAGAATCAAATACTTTGCACATAAGATATTAAAAATAGTTCCAAGTAAAACGCATGACTTTTAAGGAAACATATTTTACTACCATTTACTGAGAACAGATTTAACAAATTGAGTGTAAAATAAAAGTGCAACGAATGTGTAGAAAACAGTTGTAAACATGATCTGGGTTGCCATTCAACAATTGAATTGACCTTTAATAAGTGTATGAAAATCGGATTTCAGTTGTTTTCGATAATCGATTCGAATTTGCCTTTGGACTACTGTTGAAAGTTCATAATATAATTTGTTAAGACATTTTTTAAACGTACTGTCATCGTGAGCATTTAAATGTTTTTACCTGGAATTAGTGAGTGTCTATATCCATTTTACTGTCTACAATAACTTAAAGAAACAACACAACAATTAAACACACGCATAATAATTAATTATCAGTTGCAAAACGATGCACACGACATTAAGTAAATTATATTTGCATTTTATCAATTTAATAACACAATGCATAGTTATTAACCTTCAATAACATATTGACCTGGAAATTTCGAACACATATCCTACTTTTATAACATTTCACAAAAAAAGTAATTAACATGAAATAAAATCGATATTAAAAACGATTTTACGAACAGAATGTAACCAGCCGGGATCCCTATGGTAACAGACAATTGTAAAAGGTGGTATGAAATATATAAACCATAAAACATAAATCGTAATTTTTGGAGAATTTGGAATGATTTGAGCCAAATTGTTTAAAATTACTGCGTTTTTATAAAAGAGTGACCTCCCTTGTATAATGAACAAAACGACAATGAACCGGAAAGAAAGAAAAAGTTACATTTTCTGGACTTTAACCGCATTACAAAAAAATACATTATTACCGGAAGTAACATAAGCGACATCGATTTTGGACAACCACTATCATTGTCTCCGACATGACATTGTCAGCGACAATGTATGGATTGTACTCGATAATTGTGTCATCACTTACTAAATCTATCAGTGTTCGACATTCATTAAAAACATAACCTTCGGACCTAACAAGAACAATAAAATATTTACTATTACCTAATATACTTGATCCTAGGTATATCCTCACTGCTGTTATCGGAAAGTTCGTGTCGATGTTTATCCTTTTTATGACTCACTTTGCGTCGAAATGACAAACGACTTACATTAATTCGATCCATTTTATTCGCTGAGGAATGGTGTCCTGAATATATGTCAGGAATGTTGTCTTGATTATCCTTCAGGAATGGTGTCCTTAATTTATCTTAGGAATGGTGTCCTGAATATCCCATTAGGAATGGTGTTCTTAATATAGCTCAGGAAAGGTGTCTTAAATATATATCAGGAATTGCGTCCTGAATACGTTTCACAAATGGTGTCCTGAATATCCCATTAGGAATGGTGTTCTTAATATAGCTCAGGAAAGGTGTCTTAAATATATATCAGGAATTGTGTCCTGAATACGTTTCACAAATGGTGTCCTAAATATAGATTCCTTAATATCACTTAGGAATCGTTTCCGGAATCACTTTGTTATGTTTTTATAAGAACGCTCCGAAACGGTGTCCTAATTCTTTCTCAGGAATAGTAGTGTCCTTAATTTCTCGCAGGATTGTCTTAATAGCCTTCCACAGCGCAAAAATCGTTTGAAAGACCAAAACATAAACTGTTTAAAAATTCATGTTTATTTAGTTTAAAATAATTTGATGTTATATATTTAGCAAGCATAATACATATATCCATTGCGACATGTAAATCTGTAAGTAGGAGTTGATTTTTTTTAAAAAGGAAGATTTTATCAGATTTCTAATCAAAAGGCATTTACATTTTTCCGGAAATGTCATTATACAAAGGTCAGTGCAACCAAATAAATAATGTCTTGATGGCGTGTGGTGATTGCAGCTATTTTAAGAAAGATATTTGCATTTTTGTAACTCAGAAATGAATTAAATCCACTATTTTTCATTATTTTATTGAATGTCTTTATTAATTGAAGGGATATAATCAAGAAATCCCAAGACATTATATATTAAGTAGTCTGGGGAAAAACCCTAAAAGGTATAACAAAATAGAGTACTTAGGTATGTTTGTCTTGTGTCATAACCTGATCGACGGACAACAAAAATAGCGCTACAACAGCATAGAGGCACGACTGCTAAATTTTTGTCACAACGACAGACGATAATTCCAGAATTTACGGCACACATGTATGCAAATGTGACAGTAAACCTATTTGTCACAACGGCGGACAATAACGCAAGATTTCACGAGACAAATGTCTATGTATGACGATGTTATTTTTTCAGTCATAATTACAGACAACGGTGCCTGATTTTATGACACAACTAATAATAAGGCTTTAAAAAACAGAAATTACTTAATGCGTCTGCAATAATGAAATCCAAAATAACTGTAGATGCAACAACCTTGTATATGTCTCATTTACAAGTAGTCTAAGAAAAAAGTAGTCCCACTGGTAACGTCATACGTCAAGATACCTCTTCCCTATGCTGAAACAATTTATGAGACGACAGCACTTTATTGGCCTGGACAAATCGTTCAATGCAGTTTAGTCGGCGATATCTTCCCTTCCCCCTGAACCGTATATGCATAGTTACTATGCATGGGTGAAAAGGTACAACTTCTTGTTTCGTGATGAGTATTTTGAAAATTCTGATAGGAAACAAAGTGTTTGAAAATATATGCTGTTCTAGATCACGTCAATGACGTACGGCCGCATACCCGGCACTGTTAATTCAATAATCTCGATATTAATTACTTTTAACCGTTTGTTGTAAACTTGTAAAGAAATGAATACTTTAAATATTAAAGCAGCAATTCTCATGAAAATGCGATTTGAAAAAAAAAATGAGAGCACTTTTCCGCAAACTTCTTTACACTCCTCATTTATATCATTTATATCATGAACTGCTGCCCTCTGTTTATGGTAGAAGTGCTGAACATATGAACAATGTTTTACATGCAGTAGAGTACCTTACAAATTAGAAGATAATGGTGTTTATTTTTTCCATTTCAACGAACAAGCGGCTATCCTGCAGAAGACGAACTGTATATATGTATCTCTTTGTAATATTAGCAAATGAACCTTTCGTTGTTATGGATTATTAGTTGTATATTGGTCGTCTGTATATGTAGCCATAATGAAAGTATTTTTGATATTTATATTGTGATTTAAGCAGAGAAGAATTGTAAATCATTGCCTGAAAAAAAACATAAACCAGAGTTTGGGGTTAAATCATGTTCACGCCTCTAATTAATCCATGTTCCGTTTCGCATGGCCCAGCCAGGAAATTAAAACAAGCCATTAATAACACGATATCGTGCGTTGCTTTGTTTTTAACAGAAAGACAGCCGGTCAGGGATTCCGTTCAAGAAATGATTTAACAAATTTCTCAGACTACAAAAGTTATCTTTAAGCAAATTAATGAACAAAATTGAATCTGAATGATATGATAAATAAACGGAAAATTTGCAAACTACTTTGGATATGCTCACATATATGTAATTACTCAAAAGAAAGTTATTGTATAACCATTTTAGACTGGTTCGTTCGTCGTTTAATGCAGTTTTCTGTTTGAGGTACCGAATATATTCGTAAGATACCTTTTGTTTCGACGTTTAACGATATTAAAGTACCAAAACTACTACCAAATTATATTTCGACTGCTAACTGCCTCAGACTCTTAAATGTAAATAGACAATATCGTTTTCATATAACATTGAGGCATGTGTTGGTTTTGATTTGTTTTTTTGAAAAATAACTGAATGACAAGTTATATCATACGTTATAAAATCAACATTACCGTAACAGTAAGACTGAGGTGTGTGATAAATAAGTCGTACTTCAAATCAAATTTAATAATTCCGTCAATTTCAAATATACACCTGTCGCGTTCATTAATTTAAGTAGTGCGAGGAGTGTAAAACAGTTAATAAATTGAAAGCGTTCAATTCCAACATTTGATATCTGTTGGATATTACGGCGTCTTTAAAACGTCCAAATAACTAGACAAACTCCTTTGAATGTTAAATTACAAAACTTCGCAAACACTCCATCCAAGATATATTGCTATCCAAGAATCACTACGAACAACCACAGCGAAGCAGCAAGTAATAGGACTGGACAGCAGTATAAGGCATTGTACGGGCAAGACATCGGTTTCCAATATTGCAGCGGTGAGTACCACAGCCTCCCGCAACAGCTATAAAACTATACGAAGACATCGGTTATCTGTTTAAGGAACACAGATTGAAGTTATGACAATTCAATATTTTTAATGATCAGAAAGGTACAACATTCAAGTTAAATATTACTAGAGAAATTAAACGTGTTTATGTAGCATGAGTTGAGGATGGCAGAAAACCATAAACATGAGACCGTCCAATATCGTGGCTTTCAGCAGAGTTGTTTTCGCTTTGCGATCTACAACCGAGTTCGTATGCGTCCACGCTAAAAATCAAACCAGTAAAATAAGTAAAACATAGTATAAGCGGCTAAGCTTTCGTCTCACTGCTGTCGTAAACAGTATTTTGTTCATGTTTAACTTGTAGCTTGAATTATTGCTACAGTACATCCTTTGATTAAACTAAAATAATGAAACAGATGTAACATTCAAATAATTAATGTTTAAATAAACCCTGGACATCTTTATGTGATACGACAAAACAGAATTAGGTACGTCTTGGTTAGAACCTTAAACATATATTTGTTTAAGCAATTACACGTTAAACTTACTCAACTTATATCTTACAAGTGTTAAGTTATCAGCATTCAAGTCCCTGAAATCGCTCCCTAATGGTCAGCCTCCATTACATTTGTTCCTCTTGGTGATATTAAATCTGCTGCTGTTGGTGTTTCGATGTTTTGCCTGATAATGAAGAATCTAGCTCTATTCTGAAATCGACATACTATCGTGTTGCGCCAAGCCTGTCACATTGTCTGCTTTAAGTGTGTGATTCCTACAAGTGTCATGGTGTCAACATTAAAGTCCCTGAAATCTCTCCCGAAAGGTCAACCTCTATTATATGTTTTGTCTCTGGGTGATATTATGTCTGCTCCTTGCTATATTTTGATGAGAAAGGTCTTAAACATGCCCAGACATCGAGGATTTTGCAAACTGCTCGATGCTTCAAAATCTTTTCCTCCGACAGCGTCGGATATTAAGTGCAGGGTGACGCGTTGGCTTCCTCGAAATGTCCCTGTATTGACCGCGTTGGTCAAATTTGTGATGCGGTGTAACAGCAATATTTGCAACATACGCGATGTGTTGGGTGTCCCAGTTACTTTCTCACAGGTTTATAGTTAACCGACACTGTTCTTCCCATGCTTGTTGTAAATGTTTTGGTTTTGAAGAATTAATTGTACTAATTGGCTAACGTCTACACACGGAATGATGGACGAATTCTTCTTTTTTCATAAAGGTACAAATGTAATTGAAATTGTAGAGTTATTATGTTGGCCTTGTCACAAAGCAAATTGAATTCTACAAATGAAAGAAAATAGAACGTATGAAAATCCCAATGTATTTTCGTTCTTTGATGAAAATTTCTTTGATCTTGATATCATACGTGAAAAGATCGCGAATACAACAACACTGCTGCAGCTCATTGAATGGAAGGGAAAATGATTACATCAAATTGAATACGTATGTTTTCCCCCTGGCTTTTAACTAAATATGTCTGTTCTTTTACAAATGCATTACTTCATCATAAAGAGTATGGCAATAGAATGTGGTCAAATGCAAAATTTACTCGGATCTCGTCGTTGATAACACTTTGTACAGCCTTTTTGCGCATCAAAAGACACCAAATTTCTTCAATAGGAACACATTTCTTTTTCAAACGAATCATATCATAAATGAATACTTATATGCAGTTGAACAAGGTCTATGTAACTTCTTAGTTATTGGGATCATCCTTGTATCATGGACTAAATAAATGACAGTTCGAAATGTGAGCCAGTGCAACAACACTGCTATTGAACGCTCTACTTTTTATAAATTCCAAAAGCCTTTGCCTTTTCATTGGTATGGAATAAAGGTTTCTATCAACTCAAATATTGTCAATCAAGACGTATTGTAAATATAATGTGATATTATGAGTTGTCCGTCACGCTCACATCCTTCACAATGTTAAACAATTAAAGTTACCGGGCATCATACAAATCCTATTAGTGTTATTCCATAAGGGCCCGGACTAACCAGACCCTGTTGCGGCCGACACCCTCAGTTAGGTACGCGTTATTCGCGGGATGTTAAGAAGCACGCGAGAGGGTATTCGGTACGCATAAACTCAAAATATTTTGGAGTTTGATATAAATACTATCAAATATGCTAATAACTGAATTAAACTCAGAATTCAGATATTAATTAAAGGAAGGAGAAGTCGGTACGCATGGAAAAGTTTCAGCCTCAATGTAGTAGCATAGTAAATCGTTTTATTACTACTTGGTGAATAACTTGTCATATCTAAAACGTTATTTCTTCGCCTCATAACCTTTTATAACGCTTCACCGTATGATAATTCTGAACAGCTTAAAGCTGCACTCTCACAGATTGAACCTTTTGAGAGCTTTTTTATTTTTTGTCTTGGAACGAGGCAATTTTGCGAATATCCATGGATACCTGTTATACAAGACTGAACTCACATATGCAATAAATAAACTGTAGCAAAAAGGCACACCATTGATAGTGAATCGAATATATATTTCCCCTTTCGGCGATGACGGATTTCTAGTTACCTATTGACCGATTTTTTTGTCCCAATTTGCTCTTTACTCTATTGCATTATCTTTTGGATACCCAGTAAGTTTGTGTGTTGAACATTTTGTTCGAGAAAAGGTTCAAACATGTTATGTTTTTATTTCATATCATAAAATAAAAACACAGAAGTCGATACATATGCTTAACCTTTTGCACCGATATATGATGAACATTGTATATCACTTTTTGAGGTGTTTGATTACCCAATGAATGCATCTAGACAACAGCAAGTTCTTTGGAAGATACTTCCATTCGACAATGAGCCCCTTTTACAAATGCTTGGATTAAAAAGCGATATCAAACAATTGAATTATAAAACGCCGATCATCTAAAAGTATGTAGGTATTTCCAATTAGCGATCGGCTGATAAAAGGTATGCTTTTTAGACAAATGAGAACATATGAATGTGAATAGATCGATGTAATGTTGCTTATATAACTCTCATTGCTATACGGACATTGCTTTAGTTTACGTTGGTTAAACGTTTTCTATATAACAATGGTTCTCGTTGCTCAACTACATTTAATTCTACTAACAAGAAAAAAGCGCGTCATTGGTAAATAGACAAAAATCAAAGATCAAAACCATTACATACAAATGCATTACTAACATAATGTTTGAGTGATTAACCTTTAAATTTTTACTAAATAGTGCATTTTTGGAAAATATTAATTACCGATAACAAAACAGTAACCGAATATTTAATAGCAGAAAGCGCAAAAAAAATAAGTTTTTGGTAAAATTTCAAAGTTTTACGGTGATCTTATATAGCCGTATAAGGTAGATTTCTTTCAAATTAAACTCGGTATCCTTCATAAGATTTATTGTTTTCGACATGTATTTATTTTCTTTTTGAAACATTTAAACAATATTATTAATTGTGTTTTATCTGATATGGGAGTAATAGTTTATCTTTTTCACCATCCTTGCCAAGGAGAATGCCAACATTATTTGCTTATGCTTATTGTGTCAAGTGTATGCTGCTTTGTGTTGTTGTATGTTACTCAAATATTATTTGTTTGGCCATGGTCTGTGTGTCTTAAGATGTTTATAAATGGTTTAAGCTACAAAACGTGTTCCAAACAAAATTATTTTTATGAAGAGAATCAATCATTGTTCAGGGATATAGGTTTCAAGTTACTATGACAAGATATTCTATTCAACAAAGATCAGGTGTTTAAGTTGATAAGTTCTTTGAATTTTAATAACATTTTCTGCAGACAAAAGATGACATTATCTCCCACGTAAAAACACGGTTTCCAATTTTCTCGGATAATTGCTTTCATGTCAATATGGGCTTCATATAGATTTGTGAAACCGTCAACTGACATTATCGCAGCGTGGTATAGATGGATATTATTAAAATACAAAAAGTTAGCAAAAGCAATTAAATACAATTATAATCTCAAACTGGTAAAAAAAATAACATAATTATTTCAGACACATAATATTATGGAATTGTAAGCAAATTGCAATAAATTCATTTTTTTCCAGTTTCGGACATAAAGGATTATCAAGCAAAGAAATCTGAGGAGTAACTAGATTAAAACTATAACAAACTCACCTGTCTAGCAATGCTGCATGATTTAAATACAAAATGCCGTTTTATTTATCCTTTTGATATGCATGAAATGGGAACAAATTAACCGTAATGTTAATAATGAATATGGTTACGAATCATTTATTTTGCTATTTGCATGAGTTATATGTACCCAATTTCTTTACTAGACACGACACAACTTCACTATAGGACACCAGATCCTATTTTACTACGTATACATTAATTCTCAAAAATACCTCTGAATACTAATGCCTATTGGCATACTGTATACGCCCTGGACTTTTCATAAAGTAATAACGGTGATTTCATTTTTTCTTGTAATTCCATTTGTTGAAGATTATTTGTGAAAAACAGACATCAGCTAACAAGCCTTCTTAAAGCTTAACAATGAGATATTACCTACGCATTCGAAACGTCATAAACACAAACTTAATCTAGGTAATCCGATTCTTGTCATAGACTCATATCTCAAAAGGATCATGAACGACATGTTCCGTAATCGCATATATTATGTTTAGTATTATATACTGTTTACTCCAGAAATGGATTATTTGTCATAAATGAAGACAATGTAATTAGCTTTGACAGAATAGTACAAGGCAAATTAGAAATCAACACCTCCGATTTACATCCCTGTCAAATTGGCTTATCAGGTTGATATAATACATAAACATATTATATGGCATATTCATATTTCATCTGCTTTACCACAACAAACAGGACTTACTGCAACAGATCGCCCGACATACTTACCTTACGACCATTTCAAACTTAGCGAATATCAAATGTTCAATGGCATTGAGTTAACACAATTGTAATCAACCAGAAAATAAAAAGGCTTAGACATATTTTATTAATTTCAGGTGCTTTATACGAGTATTCTTTGGCGATGTAATTGTATGATTGGAAAGTAAAACGTTACCTTAAATAAGTATTGACAATATTGACCGAACATCCACGTTGGTATTGGGGTTTACTACTATTGTTTCTCATTTGCCATTTACAGATTTATTAAAATTATTTAAAACTAGAAATGTGTCCATAGGACACGGATGCCCCCACTTCGATTTTTTGTCACAGAAAATAAGCCATAATGATTATTCAGGATAATCTGCACAAGGGCAAATCCTTTTCAAAAATTAGATCGGATAAGATATTTTTTAAGTATTGTTGGGAAATAAAGGGCCCTAACTCCTAAATGATTAAAGCGATTTCCATGGCTATCGAACTTGATCAAGGTATTATGGTCACAAACATGTGTTAAAAGTTTGGTGAGGATTGGACAAACAGTTTTCAAGAATTAGATCGGAAACAATCTTCGGGACGTATTTTTCAAGTCTTTTTTTGCAAATAAAGGGCCGTAACTCCTAAATGACAAAAGCGATTTCCATGGCTATCGAACTTGATCAAGATATTATGGTCACAATCATGTATGTAAAGTTTGGTGAGGATTGGACACATACTTTTCAAGAATTAGATTGGAAACATATATTTTTGAAGTATTTTTGGCAAAAAAGGGCCGTAACTCCTAAATGACTAATGCGATTTCCATGACTATCGAACTTGATCAAGATATTATGGTCACAAACATGTGTTTAAAGTTTGGTGAGGATTGGACAAACGGTTTTCAAGAATTAGATCGGAAACAATCTTCGGGACGTACGTACGTACAGACAGACAGACGTACGTACGGACAAGGGCAACCCTATATGCCGCCACTTTGTGGGGGCATAAAAAGAAAGTTCTCAAATACTTAACATAGAATTGACATGGTCGTGCACAACACATTGAATCTTACCTACTGGTGCAACACATAGCTTACGACACATGTATCTACTAGGGTTGTCTACCATGTATATCCCAGTAAGTATGGAAATATAATCCGTATATTTATCTGTACTTATAAGCATAACGTTTTAAACTGGAAGTATTGTTTAACGGGGAAACCCAGATGAGACAGCAACATGAGTGTTGCGTTTATTCTTTTAATCATGTAAATGATGCATTATCTGCCTCCAATATCTCGCATTGCCAATTCTAGGCTTGTTTCGATGAAATACATTATTTGTTTATTTCTTTTGACCATCTGATGTCTAGTCCCTTTAAGTATTTATTGGTCTGAGAATCATGTCGATGTAAGCAGGAAAGAGATTCAGTGAGCAACTAATCGAGCATGTGTGGATCACCTCGCAGAATCTACAACTTAACCCTAAAACCAATGAAGAACTAGAAACACATACGAAAAAGCATCTATCGAATACCACTGGTAATCAATAATCAGTTGGGGTATGCCACTTGTAAAATTTACCAACACTATTTACCGCTGGTAAACAACTGGCAAACTGCTTGAATTTTACTGGGTTTTCCTTTATTTTTGTAACTACTGGGCTTATCCCCAAATGAGATGTACCACAATTAATTTAATTGTTACAATTTACCGGAAAGGATGAATAAATATCGAAAGTAATGGTTCCTGGGAATGATACCGCGTTAATTCGAAAGAAAGGTGAAGAAAACACGGTATTTCTATCTTATGAGACGCTAGTTTATCACTATATATTTTTACAGTAATGAATATTTTTGAATAAATGTATTATTCAGTTAATATTTAAAGGTTTATAACATAAAATTAATGTTTATTATACATGTTTATGTACTGAATTTAAATACGAGAATTAGTTGAAAATTAAAGTTGGTAAACCATGAAATGACAAAAATGTCTAAAACAACTTCCCGAAATGGAGTATTGGTCGTTGTTGCATGTTCGGCATACAGGATAACTACGTCAGGATAGTTCCATATACTCTCATCACCACACTCGTTTAAAGTAATGTCCTCTATTGGTTTCCGTGTATGAACTATTTGCCATAAGCTAACACGTTGTTTTATTATATAGCATCGTAAGTACATGTATGAAAAATGGTAGAAAATTGGAATTAAGCGAATAGTTTATAATCAATTTGTTACAAGAACACCATTGGATACAAACATAACTTTCAAGCAATGTGGAAATACGAGCCATGTAGGACAATACATGATGTCTCTGTCAGATTGTCTCAATATCAACAGTCAACACATTTGATGTATGGCCGTGATATAATGCCTGTTTGAATTGATTCATTGTTGCATATTTGAAAGCATGGAAACTCAATCCCTTAATCAGATCGGAAAAAATGAGAAGTAAATTCCTGTTTCATTCAACACGGTGGTGACAATACAGGATAAGGGTAAGATTATATCGAGCGGTGGATTCTTAGCAATAAATCAGTTGTCATTTTAACTGTCATAGCAACAGACTAGGGCTTTCAAAGCATGGCTATTATATAGAGAGCTAGAACGCTACTGACTCCAGAACAATTGTAAGGTTACAATGTTTAGAAATGGCTAGAGCGCTCCTGGCTTAAGAATCGTGAAAGATTAAAATGTTACGAGGGCTAGACAGCTACTAACAGCTGAAAAGTGTACGAATACAATCTTTAGAGAGCTATCGAGCTCCAGACTCTATAAAAGTGAAGGATTACAATATTTAGAGGGTAAGAGAGCTCCTAATTCTTGAATAGTCTACGAGTACAATGTTAAGAGAGCTAGAGAGCTATCTGACTCTAGAATGGTGTAGGATCACAATATTTAGAGAGCTAGAGAGCTATCTGACTCTAGAATGGTGTAGGATCACAATAATTAGAGGGCTAGAGACCTACTGACTCTAACGTAGTGTACGATTACAATGTTTAGAGAGCTTGAGGGCTGCTGTCTCTATAATAGTGTACTGTTATAAGGTTTAGGCGGCTGGAGGGCTGCTGTCTCTAGAATAATGTACGATTACAATGTTTAGAGGGCTTGAGGGCTGCTGTCTCTAGAATAGTGTACGGTTACAATACTTAGAGGGCTAAAGAGCTACTGACTCTAACGTAGTGTACGGTTACAATGTTTCGAGGGTTTGAGGGCTGCTGTCTCTAGAATAGTGTACGGTTACAATGTTTAGAGGGCTGGAGGGCTGCTGTTCCTAGAATAGTGGGCTAGAATGTGAATGCCAATACTAACTTGTCATTGGTAAAAAATACGTTATATTTCTTCGAATACAAGGCAGACACTATGAAGAGTTAAACTTTCATAAATATGCGGGAGTAGATTTACAGCATTTCCTTGACATCTAGTAATGGAAACTGTCGCTTACAAATAGATACCCTTGAATTAAATAGTTCATCCATCAGGATGAATAGATTAAAGCGCAATTGAAACTGCCAGCTTAAACAAGCAATCTGATATTGCTCCAGCTGTCATCATTTATTTACGAGCTATGGGATTTGGGTTGAATTACTAGTTTGAAATAATAACATTAGCTGCCAGAGATGTTTTACAGCATTCACGTTACACAATTCAGACTGCAATGTACAACGAACTGTAACTGTATTAGGTATTTAACGAATGGCAAATGAATACATTGTAGCTAAAAAAAACTTGTTAAACATTTTTGATTACATTTGTTCAAGTACATGATTGCTCATAACTAATCTCCCAAGTAGTTCATGATTTTTTTATTATTTTTATTCAAATCGAGACTATTTACGAATTGTACTATTGATATCTTCAAGTCGGCATATTACATTTTAAAGATGTTCATGACGTTACAGTCCTTGATGTTATTTTTTGTGATATTAAAATTTTCATTTATAAAATAATGAAATAGTTCTATTTCGCATCGGTTGAAGCTCAAGTGTTTACAATCTCAACCTTTTCAATATTGTTTGGAACAACTAATATTAATGTTGAATGCTTTCGTCTTCTTAATTGAAGTATTTTGCGACATGGTAGCATCACGTTTAACACAAGTAACTCTGACGTCATTGAGTGTCTCTTAAACAAGAAGATATAACTGTTCGGCTTTATCCGTTGTGTCTTAGTAAACTAACCACTGCCCCTGACTGCATAAAAGATATCATAGAATTTGCTTTGTCTGTTTGATGTTTACATTATCTCTTTGATTACACAGACGGTTTCGCTCAGAATAGAAGTCCAATTCTATATATGTCCTGAGCAATTATGTTCGTATTACGTAGATCTCAGACATATTCGATGTCTCATATCCTCTGTACGATATATATGTAACATATACGAACCAACTACCCGCTAATTTCACCGAAATTTTCCAGACTAAAATGCATTATCCCGCTATTGTATCATAAATTCAACACGTGTGCTTAAGAGAAACAATATATCTATCACGATACATGTGAAATGGAAGTCAAATATCGTCCCATAGCACACGGAATGAACACGAACAAAGTATAACATAGGGTTCTTTTACCTCTCATGACCAACCTGTATACCAAGTATGAAGTTCCTGGGTCCATGTATTAAGTTCCTTGGTACAAGCGTTCTTTAGTTATTCAACACGAAACCGTTTTGTTTTGTTTTACAGCTAAAGGCCATTTGACCTACAGACGCCGAAATCACTACGGGTCATCAACTAGTCATTACCAAATGGCAAAACAAGTATAAAGAATACTTGGCTACGTTTCTATTAATTAAAAAAGGCTAATATTTTTATCTGTACCTAAATGATATGCTATGTTTTGTTGTTATTATTTAAGACATATGGGTCAAACAATAGAGTGCATTGAAATTTAAGCCGGTTATATTGTGCTTTTAATACAGAACAAGTACTAAATGATAAACGCGACTGATTTATGACGTAATTTCCGAATTGGTAATTCAGGGAATTGGCTTGTCAAAGCTGAGTGCAGTTTATACGCTTGAAACAAGGAATTATTCAAATGAGGCAGAAAATACAATGAATAGCTATGATAGGAATATTTCCTGGTGTCCTTCTCCACGTCCAATTCGATGTATGAACATGAGTTCGTCTGTTAACATATATGCGTATTTACCAACCGAACTCGACGATATACAAGACGTCAAATCAGGCGACCTATCATAATATCCTGTATGTATTTAACTGGTATCAAAACTATTTTAACGAAATGATACATATGCAATTTGCTAATATGAATGATGAACTTAAAAATGAATTCAAAACTATTTCAAACATTTGACGATTCTCATCTCTTTCTTCTTTTCTCTCAGTTTAGTCGTGAAAAATTGATTGCAATTGTATTTGCTTCCAGTTTCTCGTAGATAATCTGGACGGAATATTTTTATTAACACAATGCAAAAGTGTCTTGTCTACTCTTTGAATATTTGAGTAACTATTAACCCACAAAACTCGATGACGTCAGAAAAGTGACCTTTCATAATATCCTCTATTTTTTCCACTGGTATTAATACTATTTTAAAAAAATCATACATACGCGATTTGTTCTTTTGAATGAAGAACTTAAAAATAATTTCAATACGCTTTCCAACATTCGACGTTCTGCATCTCTTTGTAGGTTTCCTCAGTTTGAGTCGTGAATAATTTGATTGAAATTCGAATTGGTTTCAATTACTAGCAGATAGTCTGGACGGAATATTTCATTAACACAATGCAAAACTGTCTTGTCTGCTCTTTGAATCTTTGAGTAACTAGTAGCAAATTAAATAATGCCTTTTAGGAAAATATTTACTATGGATAACAATTTTGTAACACTGTTTTTAATGGCTGAAAACGCAAATATATGAAATGATTGGTGAGTGATTTACTGTGATCTACAATAGCCTCATAGCTTAGAAATACCATGTTTTCTGCACCTTTCTGTCTGGATTAAATCGGTATCCTTCATATAAACCATTGTTTTCGACATTTATTCATCCTTTTCAGTATATAAAAACAATTGCATTACTTGTGATTAATCTTATTTGGGAGTAAGAGTGCATTTTTAAACATCCTGAAATGAGTATGCAGACGATCATTCCCAGAATGGTGTTTATTCTTAAAGACTATCATTGGTTTGCATTTACCCTGGGGCAGAGGCAATCTAAATACAATTTCCTCATACAGTTTATTATCTCCTATTGTCTGTACTGGTTAGGGACCGCTTGTTCACCAGTAATAATTATTCGCCCACCCTATAAAGCCCTTGTTTGACAACTCCAATATGATTAAATTGTTTGCCAGAGTCTGGCTTCGGTTTCATTAATCATATCAAAACCAAAACAAGTTATTTACTGTCTGAACCTCGGAACGCTGTGAACACAAACTAAGCATTCTTGAGATCCTTTTAATACATGGTATTTACAAGGAACCTGAAAAGTACATTTATGTTTAGGGTGCTTTAAAAGTATGCTTCCATTTATCCAACACTCATGAAAATTGGAAACAAATACAATTCTATATCTATTTGAAATATTAATAAGACGCTAAAATATTTAACAGTCGAAAACCATTTGTCTCGAGCACCCAGGGACCGGCGAAAATACCTCAAGCCTCTGAAAATTTGAGCCAAGCGGGAATGCTTTACTTCAGGAGAAAGAAATCAGTAATTTACATCCAGTTCGAGCCAACAAGTATAAAGAGCCAAGCGAGTTCGAGCTAACGGGGTTCAAATGTATTTGAACTGTCGATAAAATCACTGAGCAGGTGACAGGTAGACCCTATTCAAAGGCACACAGTCAATACAATAACAGACACTTAAAGGGACTAGACACCATGGTCCCAAAATCGGCAAATACAGTATTTCCTCAAAACAAGCCTAGAATTATCAATACGAACTAGGATGAGGCCGATAATACATCATTTCACATGATAAAAAGAATATTTCGTCGCTGTCTCAGCTGAGTTTACCCGTTTCAAAAGTTTCCCAGTTTATAGTGAGTATATTGAACATGTGAAAGACACCTGGTTAGTAAAGATACATATACCGACGTTATTTTTAAATTCACTGGGATTTACGTGGTATCTTAAATTTGGCTAACAATCGAAATATAGCGATATCTGAACAACGTGTTGTTAAGGAGATCTAACATCTGATAATTGTTTAATCCTGAAAATCGAGCCGAGAGTCTGCCTGAGTATGAGGAATTCATGCTAAAAGCAGGGTTAAGGGGGCTTATAATCATATTGCAATTATACTTCCTACTCTTTTCACTGGATCTGTTCAACAACAATCAATCACTACATTACTTTAATGTTGAAAGCCCCAAGTTACAAACAAGCATTCGAAAACAGGGCAAAGCCCAACTGTTTATACATTTTATTAAACAGGACATAACCCAAAAATTATACTTTTTATTTAACAGTACATCACCCACTCATTGATATATTTTATTAAACACCATATAACTTGTAACATAAAGGCATAACTTATAAATTGATACATTTGATAAAACCGGATATAACCAATTAGTTGATACATTTTATCAAACAGGACATAACCCATTAGTTGATATATTTGATAAAACAGGACATAACCCATTAGTTGATACATTTGATAAAACAGGACATAACCCATTAGTTGATACATTTTATTAAACCGGAAATAACCCATTAGTTGATACATTTCATTAAACCGGACATAACCCATTAGCACTTACATTACATCAAAGTAATTCAATGTTTATCTTACAAATAGATGTTGAAAACAGTGCTCGGACTTAAGTTAAAACAATGGAGAAGAAACAATACTCTTAAGAAAGTAGGCATATATCACCGTTGAATCCGTAACAAATAAAGATACAACAAAAAACATTGCCAGTGTTATGAAAACGCGTGACCTAATTCAGAATCTGAAAGCTGATATTTACCGAAAACGTTGATGGATGTCTTAAGAAGAGAGCCAGAATCCCCGCGAGAAGAACATTAAAATAGATTTTCATAAGAAAATTAACAAGAATCCACAGGAGCATGCCTAAAGGCAAAACATACTCCTACATCGGTAATCTAGTAGCGATGTTAAAGCTTACTTCAAAGATTGACCGTTTTGACAAAAAAATATTTTTGTCTTCGACGCACCCGATACATTCCTCCGCCTTGCATATATTATTCTATCCATCCACGGCACTAACCTAGACTTCACTATGTATCATTATCAATGGATTGTGTGGCTATTAGTAAATACACGCAATGTAGAAGGCATATAATATTTTAGGTTAAGTAAACAACTAAAAATCACTTCAGAAGTGATTATACGAACAACATGAAATGCAAAATAAATTAATGTGCTTTCGTTAGTTTTAGTCACAGCTTATTAGCACTTATACTCCTGGGCTGTCATAATCAAATAACGGTGTCCCCAGTAAAAGAGATCAAAAACGGCCACCAGAATGTCTTCTGCCATATTTCGGTCTTACCCGACTCAGAGGAACGGGGAAACAGTCAGAATCTTAAACGTTTCCCTTAACGCGCATTTCCAAGGATACTGGATAATAAACCTGTATTTGCATGAGCTATTTAAATCGTATGGCTCTCAAAGTTTATGTAAGAGTCCTCGTGGGAGAGCGGTTTTGTTGTCCGTTTCCAATATTTTCCTTGATTGTACCGGCTTCTCACTTCTCACTAGTATTTCTTTATGCAATTTCGATGACAAAGAGTAAAAAAATATTATTAAAGTCTTCAGACGTTTCACAAACACGAGCGAGTCCCTTTCAAAGATAAAGGCCTAACTGACACAAACAAGAGACTAACAATGGTTATTGCAGACACATATTTCTCACAGGAACACGAGTAAGATGTAGCATGTCGGCCACATCAGTCAAGAGATGACATTAGTCCCATAATCTCGTTCGTAAAAACCGTAAAAATATATTCATTCCCTATTAAATTCCGGAAACGGAGGACTGTTGGTCATAGACGCGAGCAATGCAGTCAATTGTTATAGCAACTGAAACAGTATATGAGGAACTTTTACCAGGCATGCATCCCTGTTATATGGCACTTGCGGATTTAGCTCCTATAATAGTCCAAGTTCAATATCGGAGAAATAAAATGTAATAAAATGGGCTCAAAATAAAACATTTCGGCCTCAATGATGTTCAAATGGCTTTGGGGAGTACCCAAAAACCACTGCCAATATTTTCAACCATTTCAATTTAAGGTATGAGGCAGGGGCGAATGTCAAAATATTGTGCCCTACTCTACGCCGCCTCTTACGTAAATTCCTGGTTCCGCCCTTGTATTGGGCAAAATGATATACAAATGTAAAAACGCAGGACCTGTCCCACATTCTCCTAATCATTTGCTAACCATCCTTGTTTGATAAATCGAACATAGGGATTAAGGCTCCCTAAAATGAATGAGCAATTACTGGGTCACAGGTGAAAGGTATCTTACATTGCCGCCAGTGGGTTTGATTCCGAGTGTTGCTATGAACAGTAACATATACATAAGGCATTGGACAAATATTTGAAGCTATCCTAAATTTGGCCGATCTCTACGGAAACCAGCATAACATGAATTATTTGATTACATGCTATGAATATTATATAATGTTTTATACAATAAGCATTTCGTGTCGTATGGTGACAGTTGACTTGTAAAAAAGCACCATTCAATAGGGCATAACCAATTAGCACTAACATGTGATTAAACAACACCAATGGTGCTCTTATGTAAGTTAATACAAGATACATTTTATTTCCAATTATGGGTCTTTTAATATATGACTTGTGAACCACAGTATATAAGTAGTGTAGAGAAAAAGAAACCAAGATGTTTATGCAAATAAAGCATAACACTAATTGTTTCAAAGTAACATTTAAGTGGGTCAAAAGACTTTAACATGTTTCCCACTCTTCTTTTCTATCCTTCAGAAAAAACTGTAACAGGGGCGAAACTGTGTTCAGACCCACAAATGGTAATAAATAACTGGAATAAAATAGGCACAAATCACACTCGCATCCTGAACAATTATTCTACAAAATACATTTGCAATCTGGTACAACTTGATAGTGTAATCTGATTCAACAAAGAGCGTTACTTGATTTCTTAAAAACGAGCGCAAGAATCCCCGGAGGAAGAACTTGATATTCTGCTTAATCAATGATGAAAACTACACTCTAAAACACAATGCATGTTTCAATAGAAAACCCAGATAATTCTTTATGTGAAGCATTCGGCAAATTTGATTCACACGAAATAACAATTAGATTTGTTTATTGTTCAAAGTGGACTATGTTTTTTTATATAGCCTATAATGGCAAATTCGCATAAAATCGGTAATGATAGTTTGTTCCGGAACTGGCATCTGAACAGATCAAATATTTATAAATTTGAATCAATCCAGACGACACTGAATGTAAATATGTTTTGTAAATAGGATAAATAATATTGCGTACCCAATAAACAACTTGCATTTTACTAAACCATACAATGAAAACTACAGGGACAAAAAAACAAATCGCCTGCAATCGTCATGCTCCGAGGCACAAGGTCAAGGCGTAACAAATGGAGTATGCAGACACATATCTGTCCCACCCTACCCCGCATTAATTGCACATGAGCACATATCCAATCTGATGGCCAAAGATATCAGCAAGTGACAAAGCATTGTCGGATACACTGTTACACTTCTACGCTATGCTTCGTTTTGTACTTTGGGCAATTTAACTAAGAAAATCTCGCAATTGTGTATAATTAGTGAAGCAGCAGTTGCCTTGGTTACGCAAGGTACCATATTATTTCAATTTCGCCCGATTGAACCGGTTCCGCCTTCTCAGAACAATAAGAATTGTCAGCAGTCAAGACCACTACGCCATCGAGGCTACTGCCACTTCAGGAATATTGAAAAACATTTAATTGCAAATTCATTGGAAGTAGAGTTGTCTTCCCTGGCTTATGGATATTCATTAAAACGAGATGTTGTCAGTCAATTGTCCAACGGTCTTTATAAAGTATAATGGAATTAAGTACCGTGGTTGCCGATGATGGTGTCGAACATGCCATTACCACGTTGTAAAAATACTTTTATTCCCTCGTAATGTCCGCAACCGATATATTTTCCGCAATAAATGTGAACTATGAAATAGCAAAGTATAGCAGCAAGAGCACGATGTATGGCACTTTTTGTCATATGTATATCCCTTGGAAATTGACCTAGATATATACATTAAAAGCGTACGGAATAAGTCCTGAATTTCTCGTACCGAAATATCTATATCATTTGTTATATCAAAATAAGGTAATGAACCGCATTTACAGATTCATTATTTCGGTCTTACCAAACTCAGAGGAAAAGGGAAAAAGTAAAAATCAAAAATGGCCACCAGAATGTCTTCTGCCAAATTTTGGTCCTGCCAAACTCAGAGGAAAGGGGAAAAAGTAAAAATCTTATACGTTTCCCCTTAACGCGCATTTCCGTGGATACTGGATAATAAACCTGTATGTGTTGCGTTTGCATGAGCTATTTAAATCTTATGGCTTTCAAAGAGAGCATTTTCTGTCTAAAAGCTTGATTTTTCCTTTAATCAATTTATATTCCGTGTTTTAATATCTCCATTCGGTGCATTTAATAACTGGAATTTCTTCATCTTAGAAACTTTGTTGACAGCCAATTGATGAATTGCCCAAACATAATAGTTCTTGCAACTGATTCTTTGTTGCAAGACTAAAGCATGGTAAGTGCAATTTTCAGACAAATCGAAACGAAGAAATGGTTGCATTTATTGAAATGGCGCCTGTCTCCCCCATTGTATGGCCATAGGTTGGTAATAATCAATGATGGACATGAAATGTGTACTTATAGAATAAACACGAACAAAGTTTAACATAGGGTTCTATTACCGCTCATGACCAACCTGTATACCAAGTATGAAGTTCCTGGGTCCATGTTTAAAGTTCTTTGGTGCAAGCGCTCTTAGTTATTCAACGACAAACCAGGGGTTTTCAGCTCAAGGTCACGTTCACATTGACCTCTTGACCTACTCATGCCGAATGTGTCACTACCAACCGGCATACCAAGTATGCTTTTGCGCTTTTTTAATCGGGAATTCGTGGCTACGTTTCTATTTTTGAAGAAAAAACATTTTAAAGACTAAAAAAAAATTATCTGTAGCTAAATGATATGCTTTTTTTTTTATTATAAAAGACGAATGAGTAAAACAAGATGTGGCCAAAATTCAGCCCACTTCCCTCCTGTTTTTTTTTCCTTTACAAAGGTAATAGTTCCGTTCAAGAAAAAAATAGTTATATTGTGCCTCTTTAAACAAATACAATCAGAAATATCTACCAAATATGTGTGTTAATGATAAGCATTCTAATTTCCTTTTCCATATCCAGCATACCGTTTTCTGATCCCTCCTGATTTTTTTTCCTCTTCCCAGGTAAAATATCCCGTTTTAGGAAATATGTTGTATAGTTTGCGCCTTTATTAAACTTACTGAGAAATACCTACCTAATATGTATATTTATGATAAGCATTCTAAGTTCATGTTCCATATTCAGCATTTCGCTTTCTGACCCCATATCAAGCCATGTGTTCCCTTTCTGATACTGCTTCTTATTGGTAACGCAACTAAATGTATTGATAAATAGGTAACGGATTATTTCAGGAACATACTGTTTCTCTCAAAGAGACTGCTCCGAATAATTCAGCTGTTTAAATTGTGCTTATATTGCGGAACAAGTACTCAAATATAAATGAGACTGATTTATGACGTAATTTCCGGATTGGTTATTCAGTGAATTGGCCTGTCAAAGCTGAGTGCAGTGTATTCGCTTTAAATAAGAACTTATTCAAATGAGGCATAAACTACAAGAAACACCTCGATAGGAGGGTTTTCCGGTGTCCTTTTCCACGTCTTATTCGATGTATTACCATGTAATCATCTGTTATTTTATGCGTGTTTACCAACCGAACTCGACGTGATGCAAGACGACCTATCATAATATCATCTATATATAGCACCGATATAAAAAACTAATTGAACAAAATGACACATAAGCAATTTGTTATATACAGATAATGAACCTAAAAAATTATTTCAAAATATTTCAAACTTTCGACGATCCTCATCACTTTGTTTCTTTTTTTCTCAGTTGAGTCGTGAATAATTGATTGTTATTATAATTGATTCAATTTACTCGCAAATATTCTAGACGGAATATCTCATTAACACATTGTAAAACTCTCTTGTCTGCTTTTTATAGTGACACTCTTATTCAAAACCAATACCAACACATGTATAACAAACATAAATTTTGAGTGATACACCTTTAACTACTTAATAAATAATGCATTTTAGGAAAATATTAATATTAATACCAGATCGTAACCGTGTATTTAATGGCTGAAAGCACAAAAATATTAAATGATCGGTGAATGCTAAAAGATTTTCTGTGATCTACTAGTTTATTATCTCCTGTTGTCTATTCTGATTCGGGACCACTTTTGCACCAGCAACAATTTTTCGCCCACCCTATAAAGCCCTTGTTTGACAACTCCAATATGATTAAATTGTTTTCCAGAGTCTGGCTTCGGCTTCGTCTATCATATCAAAGTCATAACAAGGTACGTACTGGCTGGCTTTCGGAACGCTGTGAACACAAACTAAGCCTTTTTGAAAACCTATCCATGCATGGCATTTAAAATCGGTAAATCTATGAGGTAGCTTTACCAAGAGACAAACAACAACACAACACACAGACATACTACACATACATGAAATTATATGTATTATTAAATTTTGGGTTATGACCATTAAACGGTCAACGGGAGAGGGCCGTAACTGATGTTGGCATAACTCGTGGCCCAATCCCTTTGCATGCTTGGTCAACGGGAGAGGGCCGTAACTGATGTTGGCATAACTCGTGGCCCAATCCCTTTGCATGCTTGATTTTATAATGTCGGTCTAAATATTGTGTTAAAATTTGTATTGATATTGTCATTGTGAAATGTGTTTTCATGCAATAAAATATGATCAAATTAAAACGGTCAACGATACTTGCGCCACATCGTTTTCACAATATTTATATTTCAATACGTTTTCCTCACCTAAGAATTAAACTATAAATGAGTTCTTTTACCGAAGGTTAACAGTGCAAGAAGTACAAACCATTCGACACAGGAAAATATTTAGAACAAGCCATTGTGCAGGAATAAATCAAGTCGACAGCAAAACAATCTTTGAAAAAAACCATTCGAAAAAGAACAATTCCTTTTTACAAACCATTTGATAGAGAAACCCCCTTAGAACAAGCCATTCGATAGAGATAAAACCTTAAGAAGAAACCACTAAGCTGTCTTAAATTTGGCTTAAAGTCGAAATATAGCGATATTAAGAGAACAGGCTTTTCAGAGGATCTAACATCTGATAATTGTTGATCCTGAAAAACTAGCCGGCAGTCTGTCTGAGTATGAGAAAGTCAAGTCAAAAACGAGGTGAAGGGGCGTGGATCCCAATAGAAATTAAACTGCCTTTTCTTTTCGCTGACTCTGTTCAACAACAATTAATCATGACATTACCTTGGAGTTAAAAGCATTTTATCAAACAGGATAATAATCAATTAGTTGGTACATGTTATTAAACCGGACATAACCCATTAGTTGATACATTTTTAAACAGGACATAACCAATTAGTTGATACATTTTATTAAACAGGACATAACCCATTAGTTGATACATTTTATTTAAGCTGCACTCTCACATATTTACCGGTTTTCCAACTTTTTCATCTTGGAATTAGTAAAAAAAAGGCGTAAATATCTGCTAACCAGTAATGAAAGACTTCTGACAAAAGATCAGATCGCAAATGATCATATTTCAATTCCAAATTTAATGTTTTATGGCTTAAACCGTTACTAACAGTTTAAGAAAAATGCATAATCATCACTTTTTGGACGGAAATATGTAAAGCTGCGATCTGATTTTTTGTCAGCAGTCTTTAACCACTGTTTTGCAGATATTTACGCCAAAATTGGCTCGTTCCAAGACAAAAAAAAAAAAGTTGTCAAAACGTTCAATCTGTGAGAGTGCAGCTTTAAACAAGACAAAACCCATTAGTTGATACATTTTATTAAACCGGACATGACCAATTAGATGATTCATTTTATTAAACAGGACTTAACCCATTAGTATTGTCATTTCATCAAAACCAAATCAAAGACTCTCTCACATATGGATGCCAAAAGCAGTGCTCTGACTTAAGTTGAAATGATGGAGAAAAAACTGCTTGAACCAAAATAAGCATATATCACCGTTGAATCCGTAACAAATTAAGCCTCAAAAACTGCTAATATTGTGTAAATCACGTGACCTAATTCTGATTCTGTAAACCGATATTATCCGTAAACGTTAATGGATGTCTTAAGAAGAGAGCAGAATTCCCTAGAGGAAAAACATTTAGATTTCTCCGCATAATAAAATTAACAAGAAACCACAGGAACTTGCCTTATAGCAGAACACATTCCTTCATTGGTAGTCTATATGTGTGATATTGGACACAGCCATGTTAAAACTGCACTTTCACAGATTGACCGTTTTGACAACTTTGTTTTTATGTTTGTACATTTGGTTCGGGTTACCCGACCCTACCTACGACATAGGCACCGACCCTACCGTTTTTATAGTCAGTTTGAAAAAAAAATGAAAAGCTAAAAAAAAAAAAAAAATTGTTTTTGTTTTTTAATTGCTTTTCAATATATAGCTTAAACCTTAAATGCTTATACAGAAGATAACTTTAATACCATTCTCCAATGATGAAAATGATATTCTTATAAAAAGCCTAATAAAAAAAATAAAAAATAAAAAAGCCTACCCACCCTACCTATTTTTGAAAAGGATGTAACCCCAACCAAACAAGTTTTTTTAGGCCTCAGCCAATTTTTGCCTATATGTCTGAACAGTAAAAACCAGTGATACAAGACTGCAGGTAAAAGATCAGATCGCAGTTTTCCAGGTTTGCGTTCAAAGATTGATATGTATAGGTAAAAAGATTACATGTACTAACGCTTTCAGACAAATGACTTTTTCGGCAGTTTTCCGAATAATTAAGATCTGTTCTATTGTGAATCATCTTATGACTGAATTAAATATGGTTGTCCGGTTAGCCCAGTGGTAAGCGCACTTGCTTCTTACCTAGGCGACCCGGTCGGGTTCGATTCCCGGCTTGGGCGCATGTGAGTTTGGTTTGTGGTCACCAAGCCGGACAAGTGGGTTTCCTCCAGGTTTCCCCCACAACACAAGACCACACTCTCGCGTAAAATCGTGCCAACGAGAGTGATTGATATAATGTTGTTATAACTTGTTTCATAATCGTTGTAAAATAAATAATTTTAAACTTATTGAAGTCATTGATACCAAAATCAGCCGATTCTGAGACAAAGATTGTTTTTAAAACAAACAGTCAAAACTGCTAATCTGTGAGAGTGTAGCTTTAAAGTAAGGAACTAAAAATACTCTGGGAATTAAAAGCACTACAGAATGTATTCCATGCGGAACTGTTTTAACCTGAAATCATAACGAATGTGATTGTACCATCAGCCAGCTTTGTCAGCTTTACGGACAATCTTCACGCGTATGGTTTCGAAATACCGAATAGTTTTTAGTTTTATGTAGTGTGCTATCGAACAGTACTGCTTTGGCCTAATATGTCTGCAATGCCGATAAAAATAGAACCTAAATTACTTCTTTTATAAAGTTTATCTTAATATGTACCCGTGTTTAAAATACTGGTTTTTAGTCAAAGACGTACCATAAGAAAAATATAATACATCCTTATGTTGAATGAAATGTGTATGGGCTCACGTATATAATACTTAGACAAATACATATGACTGTTAAAATTAACGAAAATCTGTGTTTGCCGGCTGCAATGTTTCTTAGTAATAGCCTTGTCGGTTATATTTGTATGCTTCAAAATAGAACTTGTACTTAACGGGAGTTAAAGCTGCACACTCACAGATTGAACGTTTTGACAACTTTTTTTTATTTTTTGTCTTGGAACGAGCCAATTTTTTGCGAAAATGCATGGAAACCAGTTATATAAGACTGCTGACAAAAATTAGATCACAGATTATTATATTTAAGTTTTTATAGTCAGTTTGAAAAAAAAATGAACAACTAAAAAAAAAAGATATTTTTTTTTTGTTATTGTTTTTTAATTGCTTTTCAATATATAGCTTAAACCTTAAACGCTTATACAGAAGATAACTTTAATACCATTCTCCAATGATGAAAATGATGTTCTTATAAAAAGCCTAATAAAAAAAATAAAAAATAAAAAAGCCTACCTACCCTACCTATTTTTGAAAAGGATGTAACCCTAACCAAACAATTTTTTTAGGCCTCAGCCAATTTTTGCCTATATGTCTGAACAGTAAAAACCAGTGATACAAGACTGCAGGTAAAAGATCAGATCGCAGTTTTCCAGGTTTGCGTTCAAAGATTGATATGTATAGGTAAAAAGATTTCATGTACGCTTTCAGACAAATGACTTTTTCGGCAGTATTTCGAATAATTAATATCTGTTCTATTGTGAATCATCTTATATGACTGAATTAAATATGGTTGTCCGGTTAGCGCAGTGGTTAGCGCACTTGCTTCTTACCTAGGCGACCCGGTCGGGTTCGATTCCCGGCCTGGGCGCATGTGAGTTTGGTTTGTGGTCACCAAGCCGGACAAGTGGGTTTCCTCCCGGTTTCCCCCACAACACAAGACCACACTCTCGCGTAAAATCGTGCCAACGAGAGTGATTGATATAATGTAGTTATAACTTGTTGCACAATCGTTGTAAAATAAATAAGTTTAAACTAATTGAAGTCATTGATACCAAAATCAGCCGATTCTGAGACAAAGATTGTTTTTAAAACAAACAGTCAAAACTGCTAATCTGTGAGAGTGTAGCTTTAAAGTAAGGAACTAAAAATACTCTGGGAATTAAAAGCACTACATAATGTATTCCATGCGGAACTGTTTTGGCCTTAAACCATAACCAATGTGATTGTACCATCAGGCAGCTTTGTCAGCTTTACGGACAATCTTCACGCGCATGGTTTCGAAATACCGAATAGTTTTTAGTTTTATGTAGTGTGCTATCGAACCGTACTGCTTTGGCCTAATATGTCTGCAATGCCGATAAAAATAGCACCTTAATTACTTCTTTTATAAAGTTTATCTTAATATGTACCCGTGTTTAAAATACTGGTTTTTAGTCAAAGACGTACCATAAGAAAAATATAATACATCCTTATGTTGAATGAAATGTGAATGGGCTCACGTATATAATACTTAGACAAATACATATGACTGTTACAATTAACGAAAATCTGTGTTTGCCGGCTGCAATGTTTCTTAGTAATAGCCTTGTCGGTTATCTTTGTATGCTTCAAAATAGAACTTGTACTTTGCCCACTATCGACATAGCAACGGGAGTTAAAGCTGCACACTCACAGATTGAACGTTTTGACAACTTTTTTTTATTTTTTGTCTTGGAACGAGCCAATTTTTTTGCGAAAATGCATGGAAACCAGTTATATAAGACTGCTGACAAAAATTAGATTACAGATTATTATATTTAAGTTCAAAAATCGATGTTTTGTGCATTTTTCTTAAACATCTTAAATCTGCGATCTGATCTTTTGTCAGCAATCTTTTACCATTGGTTTGCAGATATTAACGCAAAAATTTGCTCTTTCCAATACATAAAATAAAAAAGTAGTAAAAACCGTATATCTGTGAGAGTGCAGCTTTAAACCCATGCCGCGAACATGAAATTATCTTAAACTAGAAATTTTGTTTTCGGACCGCCGCCTTCTGATGTATCCCCTTAAATGAGAGCTTAATTGAAAAGAGGTAATATTCAAGAAGGGGGTATGTCATTCAATTTCAATGAATTCGACTGCCTTCATGTAGTGGTAACTACATGTATATATGTTCCATTATTCATTCAATTCCTTTAAGTTGCAGTATTCATTGTGTGTATACCACGTGCTAAATTTCGTTTGTCGAAATGTTTTAAGAAACTAAACTCCCAATCAAACTCTGGTAAAAGGCCGAAGGCGGGGCTCCGTAGGCGGCGTAGATTGCGCGTTGTTTCATTTAAAATGGTGAAGAAAAAGTAAAGAAATCTTTGTTTAAAGTCTACATTCGAACCAAAATATTGCCTTCCGACGTAGCATTTATGACGCCATTTATCACGTGGTATACACACACACTGGTATTTTTTTATCTTTGTTCCAAGTTTCAAACAATTCCTTCAAATAGCTGTTAAGTTAGGCTCCGGACAAAATTTTGGTTGAAGTAAAATGAAGAATTGGAAGAAAAATAGATATAAGAATAATAATAAGAATAATGACAATTACAATATGTCTTCCTTTCAGACGAAGGGTGGGGGGCGGCATAATAATAAAATGGAAACTTTAGGGACAACAAACCTAGTTGCCAGAATGTATCAGAGGCCCTGTTTAGGGGCACAATTTTAAGGCCTATCGGAAACTCAACGAGAGACACAAAATGGTACACGTATTACCGTCGTTGCCCACGGTTCTTAATTCAGTTATACTTCATAAACACCGTGGGACAATTGACTAACAAAATTTCGTTTTTATGAACATGCATGAGGCGGGGGAGACTACACTTCTTCTAATGAATTCGCATGTAACAATTAAATATTATTCAATAACCCTATAGTGTCAGTAGCCTCAGTGGCCGGGTGGTCTTGACTGCAAGAAAATACAATTCAACTGCAAAGGCGCATCCAGTTCCGTTCCGGCTTTCACCAGAGTATTTTCTACGGGAAAAAAACTGGTACCTTGCCGAGCCAATGAAACTGCTTCATTAAGTATTTATGATAACGAGATGTTTACAGTCAAAATCACCCACGGTACACAACAAAGCATAGCGTAGTATTGTATCGGGGGCATCCGACGACGTCCTTGTACATGCAGACACATATCCCCCATCGGAACAAGGGCAAGGTGTTTGCCTGTTGGCCACGTCGGTCAAGATGTGACATTAATCCCATCAACTCGTTAGTAAAACATATTTATTCACAAGCAATTTCCGACAATCATGGATTTTCCGTCATAAACGCGGACAAGGAAATCATAACTTACAACATAGACGATCATAATTAAGATTAATGGAAATATTGTTTCGAGATTAACGTTTCTGTGATGTTGGTAAAGAATTGGTAGTTGGTAGGCGATCCAACGGATTATTCATGAACGCCCGGAATGTACCAGATTGCACCATTGTTTTCAAACTTTTCCGAGGAAGTATGCCCCTGGGCCCCACTGGCAGAATTATGAACCTATTTTTTCAGGTGCACCCGGTTCAATTACGGCTTTCGCCATAATATTTTTTCTACGGGAAAACACCTGGTACCTCGCCGAGCCAATGAAACTGCCTCATTAATTATTTATGATTACGATATTTTACTAGTCAAATCGCCCACGGTACACAACCAAGCATGGAGTAGTACCGTATTGGGGTCATCCGATGATGTACTTGTATATGCAGACACATATCCCCCGATGGAACATGGGCAAGGTGTTTGCCTGTTAGTCACATCGGTCAAGAAGTGACATTAATCCCATCACCTCGTCCGTAAAACATATTAATTCACAAGCAATTTCCGGATATGATGGATATTCCGTCATTAACGCGGACAAGGAAATCATAAATTCCTACATAGACGATCGTAATTAAGATAAATGGAAATATATTTTTCTGGATTAATATTTCTGTCATGTTGGTAAAGAATTGGTAGTTGGTAGGCGATCGAATTGGTAGTTGGTAGGCGATCAAAGTGGTAGTTGGTAGGCGATCAAACGGATAATTAATGTTTTCAAACATCTTAGAACTCATTCGGAGCTCCTCGGCCATTCTTTTTTTATCGAAAACAACGAAAAATCGGATGTATGCCGGTACATCAGCGGAAGTAGTTCGTATTTTTTTAATCATATTCTTAATTTAATGTACTGTTTTAGCTTGTACGTGATCTAAGTTTAAACTGATTGCAAGTGAAGTGTACTATTGCAAACATAATTTAGATTCCCAAGAGTAAAGTCATTAAGTTTAACTGCTAAATTAAATTATTACGCGATCTACCTGGAGCAGACTTAAAATATACCGATTCCGGAGTATGTAAACCGTCCACATACATCCGAGGTTGTTTTCGAGAAAAATGGCCGATGAGTTCCGAATGCTTAGAACGATGCCGATAAAATAAGCGACTTTCCCTATCGTTTTCATTGGTTAATTAAAAATACACAATCATATTTCAAGTTTATACATATCACCCTCACTGCTGCACATACAAGGTGTCGGCGATATCAGTCACGAGGTGACAATAACTCTTCTCGACTCCGTGAAAAAACTTCGACTAAAATTGACGATCGCTGTTAAGATTAATGGAAATATTTTTATTATATTGATATTCCTATGAAAGTGGTAAAGAACAAGAGATGTTTGTCAAACAGTATCCCCCCCCCCCCACCCTCTGAGCGCCATGTTGTCAGGATTATATGGACAATTGAATGAAATATGCATGGACCGAAATGACAGCTGATTTGTCACTGACATTGGATGCCGTTGAGGCAGTTTTAAGATTATGACCATTCAAAGTGTGAGGATAGAGTGTGTTATGACCATGACCATGACCTTTGACTCTCTGACTTCAAAATTCATAGGAGTCATCAGCTGGTCACCAAAAATCTAAATGTCAAGTTTGAGGGCCATGGGTGCAGGCATTGACAAGTTATCACACAGACAATATTTTTTAGTTCAAGGTTACTGTGACCTTGACCCCTAAAATCATAAGGGGTCATCTACAGGTCAGACACAACTCCAAGTCAGGTTTGAGGGCCATGGGTGCAGGCATTGTCGAGTGATCACTCAAAACATTTTCGCATTCAAGTTCACTGTGAACTTGACCTTTGACCCAATGACTCCTAAAATCAATAAGGGTCATCTCCTGGTCAGGCCCAACTTTCATGTCAATTTTGATGATCATAGGTTCAGGCATTGTTGAGATATCACTGGGAGAGGATTTGTTAACTTTTTTGCGTTAAAGGTTATTGTGACCTTGACCTTGGCACAATGATCCCCTAAATCCAGAGGGGTCATCTACTGGTCAGGCCCAACCTCCATGTCAAGTTTGAGGGCCATGGGTGCAGGCATTGTCGAGTTATCACACGGACAACCGTTCACCATTCAAGGTCACTGTGACCTTGACCTTTGGCCCGATGACTCCAAAAATAAAAGGGGTCATCTACTGGTCAGGCCCAACCTTCAAGTCAAGTTTGAGGGCCATGGGTGCAGGAATTGTCGAGTTATCTCTCGGACAACCTTTCACCATTCAAGGTCACTGTGACCTTGACCTTTGGCCTGATGACCCCCCAAAACAATAGGGGTCATCTACTGTTTAGGCCCAACCTCCATGTGCAGTTTGAGGGCCATGGGTGCAGACATTGTCGAGTTATCACACGGACAACATTTTACCATTCAAGGTCACTGTGACCTTGAGCTTTCGCCCGATGACCTCCAAAAACAATAGGGTCATCTACTGGTCAGGCCCATACTCCAAGTCAAGAATGAGGGCCATGGGTGCAGGCATTGTTGAGTTATCACTCGGACAAGCTTTAAAATTATTTTACCATTGAACAATTCCGTCCGTGGTTTGGACATTACAATTTTGACAAGAGTTTTTCGACATTTTTCTTCTTAAGCTAAACAGGCTTAAGTTCCTTGAGCCGAAATACATACTTTATTTTAATTTTGATAAATGAAAAATGGTTAATTGTAATAATCATCAAGATTTTTCCTATCAAAAGTATAAAAAATGATAATTGAAAAAACTTATTTTTATGAAGCTATTGAAAAACAGAACAGTGAGCTTAGCTTAATCCTGTTAAAAAGGACATAAGAAGTTTCGAAAAAAATTGGGCCCGGTGTCTGGTCCCTTTAAGAGGCACATTCATATTCACTGTTATATAGTCCACCAACTCGAATACCGACCAACGTTTCGCCTGTTTGCTTTATCAGTCAAGAAGTGGGAAAGATCTCGTTAACAACGTTCATGAAAAATACATTTTTTGCTCATAATTTCCGCAAATGACGGGTTTTCTGTCATAAACGCAGACAATGAAATTATTTATTACAAAATTGACGATCGTAATCAAAATTTATGGAAATATGTTTTTCGATATATTATTTCTGGTATATTTGTCAATAGGAGTACAAAATTGTCCTTGATAAGTTACTGATCAAAAACAAAAACAATTATTGCAATAAACTTGACAGGCCTAAAATCTAATATTCTAAGATAAATCAAAATGTGTTAATTCCTGACAGCCATGCTTCAAAGATTCTTATTGCCCTACCATTTCACCCTTAATTACCCTACTACCTGACAGAAAGCATTGAAAGCGACTTATTACCATACTACTGACAGAAAGCATTGAAAGCGACTTATTATCCTACTACTGACAGCAAGCCATTGAAAGCTTCTTATTACCCTGCTACCTGACAGAAAGCATTGAAAGCGTCTTATTACCCTACTACCTGACAGGAAGCATTGAAAGCGACTTATTATCATACTACTGACAGAAAGCATTGAAAGCGTCTTATTATCCTACTACTGACAGCAAGCCATTGAAAGCTTCTTATTACCCTACTACCTGACAGAAAGCATTGAAAGCGTCTTATTACCCTACTACCTGACAGGAAGCATTGAAAGCGACTTATTACCCTACTACTGACAGAAAGCATTGAAAGCTTCTTATTACCCTACTACCTGACAGCAAGCCATTGAAAGCTTCTTATTACCCTACTACCTGACAGCAAGCCATTGAAAGCTTCTTATTACTCTACTACCTGACAGCAAGCCATTGAAAGCTTCTTATTACCCTACTACCTGACAGAAAGCATTGAAAGCGTCTTATTACCCTACTACCTGACAGGAAGCATTAAAAGTGTCTGATTACCCTACTACCTGACAGGAAGCATTGAAAGTGTCTTATTACCCTACTACCTGACAGGAAGCATTGAAAGCGTCTTATTACCCTACTACTGACAGCAAGCCATTAAAAGCTTCTTATTGCCCTACTAGCTGACAGAAAGCATTGAAAGTGTCTTATTACCCTACTACCTGACAGGAAGCATTGAACGCGTCTTATTACCCTACTACTGACAGCAAGCCATTAAAAGCTTCTTATTGCCCTACTAGCTGACAGAAAGCATTGAAAGTGTCTTATTACCCTACTACCTGACAGGAAGCATTGAAAGCGTCTTATTACCCTACTACCTGACAGAAAACATTGAAAGCGTCTTATTACCCTACTACTGACAGAAAGCATTGAAAGCGTCTTATTACCCTAATACCAGACAGCAAGCCATTAAAAGCTTCTTATTGCCCTACTAGCTGACAGAAAGCATTGAAAGCGTCTTATTACCCTACTACTGACAGAAAGCATTGAAAGCGTCTTATTACCCTACTACCTGACAGGAAGCATTGAAAGCGACTTATTACCCTACTACTGACAGAAAGCATTGAAAGCTTATTACCCTACTACCTGACAGAAAGCATTGAAAGCGACTTATTGCCCTACTAGCTGACAGAAAACATTAAAAGCTTCTTATTACCCTACTACCTGACAGAAAGCATTGAAAGCTTCTTATTACTCTACTACCTGACAGCAAGCCATTGAAAGCTTCTTATTACCCTACTACTTGACAGCAAGCCATTGAAAGCTTCTTATTACTCTACTACCTGACAGCAAGCCATTGAAAGCTTCTTATTACCCTACTACCTGACAGAAAGCATTGAAAGCGTCTTATTACCCTACTACCTGACAGGAAGCATTGAAAGTGTCTTATTACCCTACTACCTGACAGGAAGCATTGAAAGTGTCTTATTACCCTACTACCTGACAGGAAGCATTGAAAGCGTCTTATTACCCTACTACTGACAGCAAGCAATTAAAAGCTTCTTATTGCCCTACTAGCTGACATAAAGCATTGAAAGCGTCTTATTACCCTACTACTGACAGAAAGCATTGAAAGCGTCTTATTACCCTACTACCTGACAGGAAGCATTGAAAGCGACTTGTTACCCTACTACTGACAGAAAGCATTGAAAGCTTCTTATTACCCTACTACCTGACAGAAAGCATTGAAAGCGACTTATTGCCCTACTAGCTGACAGAAAGCATTGAAAGCGACTTATTACCCTACTACCTGACAGAAAGCATTGAAAGCTTCTTATTACCCTACTACCTGACAGAAAGCATTGAAAGCTTCTTATTACCCTACTACCTGACAGAAAGCATTGAAAGCTTCTTATTACCCTACTACCTGACAGAAAGCATTGAAAGCTTCTTATTACCCTACTACCTGACAGAAAGCATTGAAAGCGTCTTATTACCCTACTACTGACAGCAAGCCATTGAAAGCTTCTTATTACCCTACTACCTGACAGGAAGCATTGAAAGCGACTTATTGCCCTACTAGCTGACAGAAAGCATTGAAAGCTTCTTATTACCATACTACCTGACAGAAAGCATTGAAAGCGTCTTATTAGCCTACTACCTGACAGGAAGCATTGAAAGTGTCTTATTACCCTACTACCTGACAGAAAGCATTGAAAGCGTCTTATTACCCTACTACTGACAGCAAGCAATTAAAAGCTTCTTATTGCCCTACTAGCTGACAGAAAGCATTGAAAGCGTCTTATTACCCTACTACTGACAGAAAGCATTGAAAGCGTCTTATTACCCTAATACTGACAGAAAGCATTGAAAGCGTCTTATTACCCTACTACTGACAGAAAGCATTGAAAGCGTCTTATTACCCTAATACTGACAGAAAGCATTGAAAGCTTCTTATTACCCTACTACTGACAGAAAACATTGAAAGCGTCTTATTACCCTAATACCTGACAGCAAGGCATTGAAAGCGTCTTATTACCCTACTACTGACAGAAAGCATTGAAAGCGTCTTATTACCCTAATACCAGACAGCAAGCCAATGAAAGCTTCTTATTACCCTACTACTGACAGAAAACATTGAAAGCGTCTTATTACCCTAATACCTGACAGCAAGCCAATGAAAGCTTCTTATTACCCTACTACTGACAGCATGCCAATGAAAGCTTCTTATTGCCCTACTACTGACAGAAAACATTGAAAGCTTCTTATTACCCTACTACTGACAGCATGCCAATGAAAGCTTCTTATTACCCTACTTCCTGACAGAAAACATTGGAAGCTTCTTATTACCCTACTACTGACAGCATGCCAATGAAAGCTTCTTATTACCCTACTACCTGACAGAAAACATTGAAAGCTTCTTAATACCCTACTACTGACAGCATGCCAATGAAAGCTTCTTATTGCCCTACTACTGACAGCAAGCCATTGAAAGCTTCTTATTGCTCTACACCTGACAGAAAGCATTGAAAGCGTCTTATTACCCTACTACTGACAGAAAGCATTGAAAGCGTCTTATTATCCTACTACTGACAGAAAGCATTGAAAGCTTCTTATTGCTCTACTACCTGACAGAAAGCATTGAAAGCGTCTTATTACCCTACTACTGACAGAAAGCATTGAAAGCGTCTTATTACCCTAATACCAGACAGCAAGCCATTGAAAGCTTCTTATTACCCTACTACCTGACAGAAAGCATTGAAAGCGACTTATTACCCTACTACTGACATAAAGCATTGAAAGCGTCTTATTACTCTACTACCTGACAGAAAGCATTGAAAGCGACTTATTACCCTACTACTGACAGAAAGCATTGAAAGCGTCTTATTACCCTACTACCTGACAGAAAGCATTGAAAGCGACTTATTACCCTACTACTGACAGAAAGCATTGAAAGCGTCTTATTGCCCTACTAGCTGACAGAAAGCATTGAAAGCGACTTATTACCCTACTACCTGACAGGAAGCATTGAAAGCGTCTTATTACCCTACTACTGACAGGAAGCATTGAAAGCGACTTATTACCCTACTACCTGACAGGAAGCATTGAAAGCGACTTATTACCCTACTACCTGACAGAATGCATTGAAAGCGTCTTATTACCCTACTACTGACAGCAAGCCATTGAAAGCTTCTTATTGCCCTACTACCTGACAAAAAGCATTGAAAGCGTCTTATTACCCTACTACTGACAGCAAGCCATTGAAAGTTTCTTATTGCCCTACTACCTGACAGAAAGCATTGAAAGCGTCTTATTACCCTACTACTGACAGCAAGCCATTTGTAAGCTTCTTATTGCCCTACTACCTGACAGAGAGCATTGGAAGCGTCTTATTACCCTACTACTGACCGCAAGCCATTAAAAGCTTCTTATTGCCCTACTACCTGACAGAAAGCATTGAAAGCTTCTTATTACCCTACTACTGACAGCAAGCCATTGAAAGCTTCTTATTGCCCTACTACCTGGCAGAGAGGCATTGAAAGCTTCTTATTACCCTACTACCTGACAGAGAGGCATTGAAAGCTTCTTATTACCCTACTGCCTGACAGCAGGCCATTGAAAGCGTCTTATTACCCTACTACTGACAGAAAGCATTGAAAGCGTCTTATTACCCTACTACTGACAGAAAGGCATTGAAGGCTTCTTATTACCTTACTACCTGACAGAAAGCATTGAAACCTTCTTATTACCCTACCACCTGACAAAAAGGCATTGAAACCTTCTTATTGCCCTACCACCTGACAGAAAGGCATTGAAAGCTTCTTATTACCCTACCACCTGACAGAAAGGCATTGAAAGCTTCTTATTACCCTACCACCTGACAGAAAGGCATTGAAAGCTTCTTATTACCCTACCACCTGACAGAAAGGCATTGAAAGCTTCTTATGACCCTACCACCTGACAGAAAGGCATTGAAAGCTTCTTATTACCCTACCACCTGACAGAAAGGCATTGAAACCTTCTTATTACCCTACCACCTGACAGAAAGGCATTGAAACCTTCTTATTACCCTACCACCTGACAGAAAGGCATTGAAAACTTCTTATTGCCCTACCACCTGACAGAAAGGCATTGAAAACTTCTTATTGCCCTACCACCTGACAGAAAGACATTGAAAGCTTCTTAAATCCCCTTATACCTGACAGAATGGCATTGAAAACTTCATTTAATCTTACTATCTGGCAAAAAGACATTGAATACTTCTTTTACCCAACTACCTGACAGAAATGTATTGAAAACTTCTTATTACCCTACCACCTGACAGCCAGGCATTGAAAATTTCTTATTACCCTACCACCTGACAGAAAGGCATTGAAACCTTCTTATTACCCTACCACCTGACAGAAAGGCATTGAAAGCTTCTTATTACCCTACCACCTGACAGAAAGGCATTGAAAGCTTCTTATTACCCTACCACCTGACAGAAAGGCATTGAAAACTTCTTATTGCCCTACCACCTGACAGAAAGGCATTGAAAGCTTCTAATTACCCTACCACCTGACAGAAAGGCATTGAAAGCTTCTTATTACCCTAATACCTGACAGAAAGGCATTGAAAACTTCTTATTACCCTACTACCTGACAGAATGACTTTTATGGCACACCTTTTGTGCACTATGTCATACAGTAATGTATATGTAATGGCACACTTTTGTGGACTACGTTATCTAGAAATGTCTACGTGATGGCACACCTTTTGTGCACTACGTCATACAAGTTTGTGTACATTGTACACATTTAGAACGACATGTACAATATCGCAAGGAAAGTTATTTATACGTGTACCGGTGAGCATAAAAATACAAGTTTAGAGCAACAATTCGCAAACGACTCTTGAACAGTGTGTGAACATTAACATGTAGCTACAATTAAGAACACGAGCAAGCAATGTTTCGCAACCTCTATATTTTCTAATTAAGTCTTCCTAGAATGACCCATTTACAATACAACACTTCCGATTAGTCGTCCGTAAATGACCACTAAATGCGCCTATAAATGAAATAAAAGGATGATTTCTAGATGAGAAATAATCGTAAAGCAACATTTATGTAAATTCGAGACAAGCGGGAAGCATAACTGACAAGCATTCAGTTTATGGAAATCGGTCCTTTACATTCAGTTTGTGGAAATCGGTCCTTTACATTCAGTTTATAGAAATCGGTCCTTTACATTCAGTTTATGGAAATCGGTCCTTTACATTCAGTTTATAGAAATCGGTCCTTTACATTCAGTTTATGGAAATCGGTCCTTTACATTCAGTTTATGGAAATAGGTCCTTTACATTCAGTTTATGGAAATCGGTCCTTTACATTCAGTTCGCGCAAACGCGGAATTCGAGCCAAAGGAGTTTCGACTGTAGATGAACAAAGAAGTATTCTGTTGCAATATTTCTTTCAAACCATTTGATACTTAGAAATAAATATTACAAACGAACACTTCTAATAAGTTAAACAGATTTTCCATATACATGTAGATACATAGCCATGGGGTCCAACGTGAAATGTGTTCGCCGAATTTTAAGTGAGGGAAATTGTGTGAAGCCGAAAAAAATGGCGGCGTGGAAAGGAATTTCGGTGTTTCAAGGATGTATTTTCACCTGGTAAGTAAGTTATATCACCTTTCTCGCAATATAAATACGCCTACCCGGAGACCACACGTGTAAGCGTCTCTCGGTTTTTTAACCTATGTTTCTAGAGGCCTTTACAAAAAAGTTATTGAATGTATAAGCTGAACGATTGATTGTTTAAAAAGTGAAAATAGAAAATTGCGTGACTTGAAACTGTGTTTTCGGCCCAAGTTTACCATTCTTGTACCTGTTTTAGCTATTTGTTATTGAATATTTGCATTATTTATCTTTTCGACCGCTACTGCACTTACATGGGTATTATACGGCCGATTTTTTCATGTTTAAACACCTTTTATGTTGGGCGACGAAGTTTTATGCAGATTTTGTGTAAAGCAGAATCAGAATAAGCGTGCTTTAAAGCTGCATTTTCACAGATTAAAGAGTTTGACAACTTTTTAATTTAAGTCCTGGAACGAGCCATTTTTGCGAAAATCCATGGAAACCCGCTATAAAAAACTGCCGACAAAATAATTATATTTAAATTCAAAAAATTATGGTTTATGCATTTTTTAAATCGTTAGTAACGGTTTAAGCTATAAAACATTATTATTTTAACTGAAATATAAAAATCTGCGATCTGATCTTTGATTAACAATCTTTTAAAATCAGTTAACTATTACTTACGCAAATAAGTGTTCTTATCAAGACAAAAAATAAAAAAAAGTTGTAAAAACGGAATATCTGTGTGAGTGCAACTTTAATAGCATTCTTAAGACACATTTTAATATTAATAATTAAAGAAAATGTGGTACCCGATAAGAACATACCACGTGCTTTTAATGCAAAATTACACACCAGATACACCTGTGTACTATTTTAGCAAGATTGTATACTCTAAAATTCACCATTTTACACTGACCGAAGTATGAGAAGACCCCACAGCCTCTTTTAATTCATAGACGATGTTGAGGGTATAAACACTTCACTGCGGTCAATAACTTAAGTTCACTGAAATACGTCTACCAATGTTAAGGTAGTCTTAAAGGGTCTAGAATAAATAGTTGAGTGGGTTATACATTTGCGTGAAATTCCACTATCTATTATCCTGCATTGATAAGAATACCATATACTCTTAACAAATTATTTTAGACAAGGTTAGACAACATAAATATCAGTACATTTCAGTGAAAGTAAGTCAATGTGCTTTATTATTATATCATAACATTTATTTCATACATATATTTTGTTATTTAGCGTTGTACCCAAAGATCCATTGCAAGACAACTGCCGGGGTTGGTGGGGTTGGGTATGGGTAGACTTAAACTGCTTTAAAACGTATTTTCGTTGGTAAGATAAAATTAGACTGATAATATTGCATTCATTGTATTTGCCGTATTGCGGGACGTTCGTATTACATCAAGAGTTCTTACATTTATTTACAGAGTGATAATTTGATTTCCGTTCATATAGATGAATTGCTGGAAAACTATACAAATAATTTTGCATAACAAATACACGGTACGTTCAAATTTCCTTTTGTTATAATTACTAACATGTGTAGCATCTCATGTCTTAATTAAACTTTTATTAACGCATGTATATTCTGATTCTGCTTCACATAAAAACTGCATAATACTTCGTCGCCCAACATAAAAGGTGTTTAAACATGAAAAAATCGGCCGTATAATACCCATGTAAGTGCAGTAGCGGTCGAAAAGATAAATAATGCAAATCTTCAATAACAAATAGCTAAAACAGGTACAAGAATGGTAACCTTGGGCCGAAAACGCAGTTTCAAGTAACACGGGCAAGCGATGTTTCGCAAGCACTATATTTTCCAATTAAGTCTTCTTAGAATGACCCATTTACAACAAAACACTTCCGAATTTGTGTCCGGAAATGACCACTAAAAGCGCCTATAAATGTAATCAAACAGAGATTCCTAGATGGGGACAAATCGTAAAGCAGCATTTATAGTTGCTGTAAAATTGTCCGCACTCTACGTGGTATAGGTTTAATAGAGTTAATTACGTATTTTTTCGTAAATAAGTAACCTAAGGTTGGAGAGCGCAGTTTGGTTTAACTCTCAATGATCCGAAGTGAAATATTACAAGAAGTTGTAAACTCTCTGTGAACTGTTGCTGTTGCACAAGTGTGTGAAGCTGGCGCGTAGCTCGTTGATCCTACATTAATGAGAAAAAAATGAATTGGTCGACCTTGGTCGTAACTCGTAGATCGTCAATGTTTTATAGTCATCGACATTTGTTGACCTGGGGCGGTATTCATAAATCTCATAACTTGAGTAACTTTCCTAATTTGAGTATATCTTTTATCATATGAAATAAAAACAAAAGAATTTCAAAAATACATTCGTTTCATTGAAAAAAAAACATATTTTAATGTTAAAAACCCTTATACATTTCTTCTAATTTTGCTTCGAAATATTTAATTAATCGATTTTAAATTAGGAATTGACGTAAGATGTTTTATGGATACGGCCCCTGGGTCATAGGTAGATCGACCAAATAAACACCATGCTTATTTTGTCGACCTGGATCGCAAATCAAGATAAGACGTTGCCGATATAGAGAAACCGATTTAACTAGAAATGCTATCTTCCGTTTTGAAATCATTCGGAAATCCTCGGCCATTCTCCATCGAAAACAACCTGGGATGTATATGCACGGTTTACAATGTCGGAAATCTTTACATTTAACTACTCTGCAAGTGTATCGCGTAGTAATTTTAATTTAACAGTTAAACTTAATGGCTTACCTCTCGTGAATCTTAATTAGCTATGTAATAGCACTCTTCACTTGCAGTCAGTTTTCCAAAAATACAAAATATAAGTTATAACACTACAATTAACTGTTACCAATATTTAAAATTTTACGAACTACTTCTACTGATGTACCGGCCTTCATCCGATGTTATTTTCGATGGAAAATGAACAAGGGATTCCAAATGTTGTTTTCGAGGGTAAATGGCCGAGGAGTTTTAAATGGTTAGGAAATATTTCTCCAAGAGGATGTTAGGTATTTAAAGGTCCAGTACTTAACTGTTAACATTCCGACCCTATTATGATTGACTCTGATGGCTCACGGGCATTACATTATGTCACAAATATGAGTTAGTTGACTTACATACAGTCGAACCCCGTTGGCTCGAACTCCCAGGGACCGGCGAAAATACATCGAGCCTCGAAAAACTCGAGCCAAGCGGGAATGCTTACCATTCAGTATATAAAAATCGGCCCTTAACATCCACTTCGAGCCAATGAGTTCGAGCCAACCGGGTTTGACTGTATTCTAGTGTTTTTGAAGGAACACACATTGTAACAGAAAAAAGAACCGAAAATGTAATCCGTAAATTGTCACTAAATGCGCATGTAAAGGCGAATCGGTGATAGCGGATGTTAATGAATTAAGTAATAAAATGTCTCTCTCGAATGACATTTAAAATCAAGGGTGCTCGTCACATTGCCTGGATACAGTAATACATACTTTTTTCATATTTTTTTTATTTTTAATATTTTGTATTATTTATTCATTTATTTATTTCGGTCAAGATAGTGAATACATGTCATTTAAAAAATTATTCCACAATTGGTCATGAAAGAAAATTAATATAATATATAAATAAATATAAGGTGCAAAAATTCATCAATTCCAAACGGACCTAATTCAATAGAGCATAGTTCCTAAAATAATTGACACAATCTAATAATTTGTACTGTTCTGGTAAGGTAAGATTCCCATCTACAAGAAAAATATAACTTTTATGCTAGTAAGATTGATCTTATTGGCAAATTCAAACAAAATGCACCGACCAGAAGCTGAAATTTGCCATTACGAAAGAACCGGGAGGTTGAAAAACAACTGGTTTTCCCCCCTAAAACACGTTAAAAACAGACTGAATGCAAACTTTGCGCATGCATTACAAAGACAAGCTTACAATATCATTCCTACCGTTAAAACTTGTTGAGTAAGACGCGTATTTATCCAAATAGATCGTTTTTTGTTGCAGTATTTCTACGTTCGGAAATTGATGGTTTATGCCGAAAACTCGTTTTTCTTAGAGCGTTAGTAACCCTTTTAACCACAAAATACATTTTACAAAAGAAAATATTAAAAGCTGCGATCTGATGTTCTGTCAACATTCTTATATCACTGGTTTCCAGATATTAATGCAAAGATTGGTTCATTCCAAAACACAAAATAAAAATAAAGTTGTCAAAACGGTCAATCTGTGAGATTGAAGTTTTAAAGAAGGACAATTTAGGTTGATGCAAAATTTATATTTATTTTTAATTGCATTTCATGTTAAACTCATTTTGACTTCAATGATAAAAACAAAACAAAAGATATGATTTAGGAACGGATTAAAATAGGTTTACGTTTTCAAATTGGGTTTTGTAAATTAATAGCTACGTGTTCTCAAATGCTCATGTTAAAAAAGCGCGAAAATAGGGCTTATATTTTTTATAACTTTTAAACCTAGCAGTTGCATATTATTGTAGTTTTACCCAAGAATTTACCATTTGCAACAGACAAAGTACTGATAATATTTTCCGAAATTTGCCACTGCATGCGCAAATAAATGTAATAAATTCGTGAAAGCTGGTGGTTATTAATTAAGTTGAAATATGTTTCTCGGAAATGACATCTGTACGGTCCCCCATAAGTGATTCAGGGCTCTTTATTCGGAAATTCGTAATATCATTTCGTGATTACGAAATATTAAATCATATTTTTGATATAAACTTCCGTTAATACGAAATAATATTTCGAATGTATGAATTAGTCGGTAAAACATTTTGTAAATATGAAATCATATTTCGCAATTACGAAATAAAAATAAGTGTCAGATATGTTCGTGAAGTTGGCAGCCCAGCAGCGCGAAGTCAGCAGCCCAGCAGACTGGCAGCCTAGCAGCATGAAGTCAGCAGCCCAGCAGACTGACAACCTAGCAGCGTGAAGTCAGCAGCCCGGCAGACTGGCAGCCCAGCAGCGTGATCAGTGGTTTATTCAAAACTAAGCTCTTTAACGCATTAATAATAATACGTTTAACGTCATGTTAAACGTTTTTATGCAATACGTATTGAATAAGAAACAGGTATAGGTGTTAGATTTTTTGATACTGCGCAAAAAAATCGGTAAAGTACACTTTTACTGATATCAGGCCATTTGTAATTAAACATTGAATACATGTATTTAAAAAAATCAAAAATTAAACGAGCAGTTTTTTTCAAAAATAAAGAAAGGCGCACTTTTTTCAGCGAAACACGACGCCGTTTTCCTCGCGAAAAATGACTTTATAGACGAATTTAAAATAAAAAACGTAAAACAAGAGAAAGAAAAATATATGAGCATGAACGTTTTCACAACACGCACTTGAGGTTGAAATTTCATAGCGGTAAACGAGTAATTGATAAAAATATCAGTAATTGTAGCTGGAACGAAAAAATATGAGAGACCTCTCAAAATTTACGTCGGTGGTATATATTAAAGATTGGTAGTTTCAAAACTGTTCTGAATATTGAAAAAGTAATATTAGTCCTTAACTGGGCATATGCTCTTCTATTCGTATACCAATTTTCAGATATTAACTCGAAAATTCGTTCATATTCGCATTCCACCTTAAAGGTGTGTTTTGCAAACAAACTATTGTGAAGGGTCATTTCCTTTTTTATGTTTTTTTTCGGCTTTGAAAACATGAAATTCACGATTTTCCGTGATGAAAGAAAAAACTAAATCCATCATATAATGCTTTGATGCGTGATGGTAAGTTGAAACTAAACTACCGCTTAGATGGCAAAATAAAATGTTTCGAATTTAAAGACGCGCTTTTTTACAAAAAACGAGGTAAACGTCGCACGATTTCGTCTTAGCAAAGCGATAAAAAAGAGTGAAATTCTAGCAAGATAACGTTAAATAATTATTGTTCTGTAACATTTTACATCTTATCTTTACTTTAAAGTCATTAAACTCGAAATCATTCGAACGTTACACATACTTAAAGCCTTGTATCCAGCCCGTGTAAAAATATCGTAGCTACCTGGGGCTGTCAGAAGCGTGAACTCGAAAAATGGAGTAAAGTGATGTTTTTAGTTCACACAAAAATAATAGTGTAAATGTTGAATTAGTATTCATTTAAGTATTTTGCGTCATTTAAAGAGTATTTTGCAAACGAATTATTGTGAATGATTTTTTCAAATTATTTTCGGCTTTGAAAACATGAATTTCTGAATTTTCCGTGTTGTTAAGTCATTAAACTTGTTATCATTCGAACGTTTCATATATTAGAAGCCATTTATCCAGCCCGAGTGAAAATACCATAAAACGCCCGGGGCTGTCTGGGGCTGCCCGGGGCTGCTAGGGGCTGCCAGAAAGAAAACTAAAATAGAAAAGTGGAGTAAAGTGATGTTTTTAGCTCACACTCAAAGAATAGTGTAAATGTTGAAAAAGTATTCATTTTAGTATTTTGCGTCATTTAAAGAGTTCTTTGCAAACAAATTATTGTGAATTATTATTTTTTTCCATTTTTTTTTTGGCTTTGAAAACATGAATTTCTGAATTTTCCGTGTTGTTAAGTCATTAAACTTGTAATCATTCGAACGTTTCATATACTAGAAGCCATGTATCCAGTCCGAGTGAAAATACCATAAAATGCCCGGGGCTGCCTGGGGCTGCTAGGCTGCCAGTCTGCTGGGCTGCTGACTTCACGCTGCTGGGCTGCGAGTCTGCCGGTCTGCTGACTTCACGCTGCCAGGCTGTCAGTCTGCTTGGCTGCTGACTTCACGCTGCTAGGCTGCCAGTCTGCTGGGCTGCTGGGCTGCCAGTCTGCCAACTTCACGAGCATGTGTCAGATATCACTTTAGGGACACCGTTAATTTAAAACCACCAATATAAAATTTCTGCGTTAAAAAGAAAATGCATGTTAAAGGTATATTAACAGTTCACATAACCAAGTATTTTATTTTTTGTAAGAACATACTAACAATCTTTGAGTTTTAGTGGTCTACATAACATTTTGTTAACTACCCTCCAACTGGGCCAACATCGATTGTTTATATCTACCGCTTCAACTGATTAAAATCAATAACGACTGGCTGCTTATTTACTGAAAACGTGTTTTAGAAAACTTGAGAAATACTGCCTTCTCATTGAACACAATATTATGTTGACCACTAACTATCGTATTAGTACGTTCCAAACGGTTTTGTTTGCATTGAAACATTTTTCTAGCTCAATGTGTTCATGAAAAGAAATTACGCCCCCACCCCCTGCTGATCGGCATCAATAATTATAATTATTTCATCAAATTAATATGTCCCTGAACTGTTGCGGCCAAATGAGACACACTTGATCCGTTTGACTGACATGTAAAAAAATAAAAATAAACAATTCTGCAGTTTTTCAAGACCTTTTTTTCTCTGTTGAGCACAGCGCATCGACAAGCTACAATAATATGATCACCATGATTCTGATATACGTTCCGTTGCTGATGGAGTATCTAGGTCTCTAAAATCAATGATTGTAACTATGGCGGCCGTAAAAAACTACAGTCGAACCCCGATGGCTCGAACTCGCTTGGCTCGATTTCCTCATTGGCTCGAACGGGATAAAAAGTCAAAATTTGTTCTATTTCATGTAAGCATTATCGCCTGGCTCGATTTCCCCGATGTTTGAATTTTTGCACGGGTCTCTGGGAGTTCGAGCTATCGGAGTTCGAGCTAACGGAGTTCGAGCTAACGGAGTTAACTTCTCTATGTATGTCAAGTAAAGACGAATAAAAAATCGTTCTTGTTGGTGAGCGTTCAAAGGGAGCATTCATTGACGACGAAATTTAGTTTAAACTTGTCCAAAATCTTCATACCGTATAAAAATAATCTCCCCACAAATCAATCAACAATTGTCATTGCAAATACCGAGAAGAGCTTGTAACCTCAACTTCAACCCATAGGCCCGTGATTTAACTACAAGAGTTAATGGGTGTCCTAAGGTAACACTAGAATCAAAATTGGATAACTTAAGAGGTCTTTCACCAGGAGAGTGTTCGGTATGTTAAACCCTATTGATCCCAATGGCACGTGCTGAGAATCTTATCTTTAAAGGGTCACACTGGAGAATAACACTTGGTAGTTGCAAAGAAAATAGTTGTTTTGTTGTTGGTGGTTCTTTTTAATTTTGATGCACTATTTTGTTAAACTCATTTGTCTTTAATGATGAAATTAAAAAAAAAAAAAAAAAAAAAAAAAAAATACATATATATATATTTTTATTTTTTTTCATTTTTGTATGTATGTATACCGTGGTGATATTCAATATTCAACGGAATGTTAATCTTATGGTCATACATTATTGGCCTCATTCACTCCATTGGTCAGTTAAAAATAACAAGTAATCCGATTAGCTACATCGTTCTTCGATCTAGTTAAGACATATATTGAATATCAGCCATGATAAAAGAAAATATTAGAGATATTTTGGCGCTTTTATAACAGGCCACGTAGCTATTAATTGAAAGCCCAATTAGAAAAGGCTAATACTTTTTAACTGTTCACAAATCATAAAAGTAAAATGAGTTAAAATTTAAAAAAAAAAAATATCTATCAAGTTTTGCCCTATACTGTGCCCCTTTACAGATTTCTACGAGACCAGTGGCATTAATCGGAACACCTCGGCCATTATCCCGAACCTTGCCGGAGATGACCGAGTTGTTACGATTGATAGTGGCATACGCCATTAACACTTAGCTTAAACATATTTACTTGACCACGATTGTGAAACTAGTTATTACAACATTATATTAATCACTCTCGTTGGTACGATTTTACGCGAGAGTGTGGTCTTGTGTTGTGGGGGACACCGGAGAACCCGGAGAAAACCCTCTTGTCCGGCTTGGTGACCACATACCATTAAAGCTTTCGAGGTCCCTTATAAATACGGCCGTGACAACAACACCCCTTCTGTTGTAATATTTGTTTCAGAAACAGATTGCCATATCTAAACACATACAAATTCCTCGTAACTATAATATGAATCGTCCAGGGATAACATTAATCTGATTACCATGTTTGTAGAACTCATCATCTTACAATTTCTGTAAATGATGGATTATTTGTCATATACGTGAGCTTCATAATCAATTATTATTTTTTTAATCAACAAGATATATCTTGGACTATATTTTCTTAACGTTATTGCTTTTATATTGACAAAGATGAAAACAAATTTGTTCTTACAAAGCGAGGCAAACAAATATTTTGAATCTCCAGATATGTCAAATGCTTCCATATCAAAGTAACCTTTTAGTTTAGTTAAGTTCAAAAATCATATATATTTTACAAGGATTGTGAAGACGGTTATATTATCTTGTACAAAGTCTCTCTCGTTGGCACGATGTTACGCGAGAGTGTGGTCTTCTGTTGTAAGGGAAACCGGAGTACACGTTTATAGACAACTTATATACTATTAGAAAATAATAAGATGAATTATTCTCTGTATTAATTCAACTCTACAAAACATACTTTAAAGTGACGCAATTATTCAAAATCAATACATACATGGAGTATCACTTCAAAAACAACTATTCCTTGTTGCAACTAACAAAATTTCCGCCGGTCCATAGTAAGCAATAATCTTATTTCATTTTTTGTAGTTTACAATAATCTTGCAAAATCTGCAAATGACGGATTGTCTGTCACAATCGCAGACTTCCTATTCATTCATAAAGCTTCGTCATCGTTAATAATATAGTTATGGAAATACATTTTCATAACAACAATATATCATATCGGTCAGGCTAGACAGGAAAAAACATCTTCGTACTTCATAGCAACCAATCCAAACGGGCAGTGTTTAATATTTTGAAACAGTATATGAGCTTATTACATGTATAGCAAATTACTCACACTACATGTTTAGAACATTACTGGCGCCATATTCAGATGGTAAATGATTGACGCCATATTAAGATGGTAAATTATTGACGCCATATCTAGATGTCAAATGGTTGACGCTATATCTAGATGGTAAATGATTGACGCCATATTGAGATGGTAAATGATTGACGCCATATTCAGATGGTAAATTATTGACGCCATATTGAGATGGTAAATGATTGACGCCATATCTAGATGTCAAATGGTTGACGCTATATCTAGATGGTAAATGATTGACGCCATATTGAGATGGTAAATTATTGACGCCATATTGAGATGGTAAATGATTGACGCCATATCTAGATGTCAAATGGTTGACGCTTTATCTAGATGGTAAATTATTGACACTGTATTGAGATGGTAAATGATTGACGCCATATTAAGATGGTAAATGATTGACGCCATATTGAGATGGTAAATGATTGACGCCATATTAGATTGTTAATGATTGACGCCATATTAAGATGGTAAATGATTGACGCCATATTAAGATGGTAATTAATTGACGCCATATTGATAGTGTAAATGATTGACGCAATATTGAGATGGCAAATGACTGACGCCATATTGAGATGGTAAATTATTGATGCCATATTCAGTTAGTAAATGGTCCGCACAATATTTAGATGATGAATGTTTTACACCATATTAAGAAGTGTGAGTTCCACATTTATTCAATACTTAGATGGTAAATGTCTGACACAATAGTTAGATTGTATTTATTTGACACCGTATTTAGATGGTATAATGGTACGCAACAAGTGTTAGTTCCACATTTATATTGAATAATATTGGCTGAAGACCTTGTTTAGTTGTATAATACACATATCATATGAAATAACACGGAGAAAATGTATACCGAGTCTGTTAAACAAGAGCGCTGCGGAGTGAACACTAACGCCCGTCTGTTCTTGGTGTTTGTTATTTAGTCGAACAAGGGCATAACCCAGTAATCATAAAAACAAGAGTTGTGCGCAAAATGGTATATTTCGCAACGCAAATTTTCCAGAACGTCTAGGGCCTTTTTTCATAAAATGGGTAGAATTGCCTGGTGTATTGTCTCTGGCAACATGGGTATTAAAAGCAAAAATCTTGAACGGGTGTATATGGGCAAGGTTTTTGCACGTCATCGACAACGCCGACAAAAACGAAAAATAGTCCGACTTTTATCTCAAAAACCAGACGAGTTAAGAATGTATGTTATTTCGATAACAAAACAAGCAAACAAAATAAAAAAGAAATAGCTGATTAATTCCATGCAATAAACATCTACCATTTGTTTAAAGATATCAACCATGTGACACATGATAAACCATGTTGCCCACGATACATTTTTATCAGCCATCAATGTGAAATCCCTAAACACAATATATCAACGTGCAAAGCACTTCTTTTCGTCAAACGGACAAGTAGGGTTTTAATCGAGGCGACTCCGTTAAGTGCCCAAAGACAGTTTTGGAACTTATACCGTATTTAATGAGGAACTTAGATTGAACTTAAAATTAAGATAAGGAACTCAGTATTTTGATTGGCCAGTATATTTGGCTGACCAATAGGCGGAATGGAATCACTGAGGCATGTTTAAAGATAACGATATGATCAATATTGAGTAATGGCACAGGGGTTCGACCAAAAAATGCATGTTATACAGAAAATATATATATACAAAATATCTTTGAGTTTCATCTTTGAGTTATACGTCAAAGATGTCAATAACAAATAGATTGAGCGTACCACAACAAAATAAAAATCTTAATTGTATTATTATGCGCATAAAAGGTCAATGTGTTATCAAAACATTGGGGAGTATGAGGGGGGGGGGGGTCTTAGCCCTGCTGAAAATAAGTGGAAGCTTGTCTGTATAATCTTACTTGAGGAACTTCAGGTCTCCAATGGCAACCGACATCTTTCTCACGAGTTGGTGTGATGACGTCAGGAGGTGTGATGACGTAACCTGTTGGTGTCTAGTCACGTGAGCAAACAGAACACCAATTCTTCGAGCAGACGAGATAAACATAGAGACAGAAGAACTGAAATTTGAAAACGAGGCTCTTATTCATCATTCATGTTTACAGGATGTAATACACGTATACAAATATCAGTATTAAAATACAGTTAGTTTAAACTGTAACATTTTATATAATGTCATAGAGATTGAAAAAAAACACACTTATGGTGAAGTCATACCCGTGATGTCGTGCGAATGTGTTGTTTCATCACACGCTAGGCCAAAACAATGGTTTGCGTAGGGTTACATCCTTTTCAAAAGCAGGTAGGGTAGGAAGGCTTTTTATTTAAATTTATTTTATGTAAGAACGTTATTGTCATCACTAGAAAATTGTGTTAAAGAAATATTCTGTATAAAGCTCTAAAGATGTTGAACTTCATATCAAAACACACTTAAATTAAAAAATACCAACTGTAGGGCCGGCGCCTATTTCGTAGGTAGGGTCGGGTAATCCGAGCGAAACATATTTTGAGGCCCCCATGGGGAAAACCAGAGTACCCAGAGAAAACCTACATGTCAAGACTAGTGGCCCCTGATCCAGTTCACATACCGTGATAAGCCTACCCGGGTTTCGAATCCGGGACGCCTTGGTGATAGGCTAATGCGCTAACCGCTATACTTTAAGAAACACAACATTAACAACTTCGTACAGAAAATGTCGCATTTTATAACCTTAAAAAGCTGCACTCTCACAGATTGAACGTTTTGACAACTTTTTATTTTTTGTCTTGGAACGGGAAAAATTTTGCGTAAATATCTGCAAACCAGTGTAAAAAGACTGCTGACAAAAGATCAGATCGCTGATTTAAATCGTTAGTAACGGTTTGAGCCATAAAACAGCAATTTTAGAATGGAAATATGAAAATCTGCGATCTGATTTTTGTCAGAAGTCTTATATCACTGGTTAGCAGATATTTACGCAAAAAGTGTTTCATTCTAAGACAAAAAATAAAAACGTTGGAAAACGGTAAATCTGTGAGAGTGCAGCTTTAACTGGGGGGGGGGGGGGGTTCTTACTGTCGTCGAAAAAACAGACTCACCTTACTACTCTGTAACTCACTGTTATTACATGTATTGTTAGAGTGTGTTTTTATATTTTTGAAGAACCAGTCGGTATTCATTTAATAATTGATAACGTATTTGGGTTTTAACCAGGCCAAAGTTCTCGAAACTTCTTAAGATTAACAGGCTTAAGTAGCTCATTTCAATAAGTCTAAATACATTGGATTTTTAAAATAAAAATTGGATTATCATAAAGGTTATTCCTATCTTAAGTATAAAAAACTCTTAAAGAAGTAAATATTACGCAAATTAGTGAAAGAAAAAAATAGTGAGCTTAGCTTAAAGTGACACTTATTCAAAAACAATACATACACATGTATAACAAACATAAATTGTATCTGATGAAAGATATCGAGTTTAATTAGAAAGAAAGGTGCAGAAAACACGGTATATCTACCTTATGAGAAGAATAATAGATCACAGTAAGCATTTTAACACTCACCAATCATTTAATATGTTAGCGTTTTCAGCTATTAAATTCACGGTTACAATCTTGTTATCAGTAATTAATATTTTCCATAAATGCATTGTTTAGTAAGTAGTTAAAGGTTATGTTTGATATACATGTGTATGTATTGATTTTAAATAAGAGTGTCACTTTAACAATGGCCCGATAGTTCAGATCTTTGTTAACGATATCAACGACATCGTTGTTACCTTTATAGGTGAAATATTTGATAATGTGCTCATATATTAAAATAAAACAAGTACAGCTGAACTCTTGTTTGGAAGACTAAAGATATTAAGTGTATCTGTGAAATTTACAGTATTTATTTTAAAGTTAACAACGATGATGTTAACAATATTGTTAACTTTAACAAAGTTATGAATAATCGGCCATCTGTTGTTATTTTATATTTAAATATTTGATGTCAGGAAAGAGGGATTGATATTTACAAAACTTAGCTAAGTTTATATATAGTGATATGAAATTAAGACAAGAAAAGCTAGAAGTTTAGCTGCTTTGATTGGTTATATTTTCGTATATATTATTAGGATATTGCTTTTGTAAATATATATGTTATTTCATCACATAATTGCTTTATAAATCATTATACTTCTGTGACTTGGCCATAAGTAGATAGTTTGTAAATGATCGAAGGAAAAGACGCCGATTGGCCAATAAACTCTTGAAACTCTTGTTAATGAAAGCCCTTGAAAAAGTGGTGTACTGAACTTTGATTTCGATAAAAATAATATATATTATTCCAATAACATTGATAACCAACTTTCATATTGGCGGCGTGTTATGGAAGGGAGGCAAATTCTGGGTTTACATGGAAGACGGTATTATGCGGTTACTTCCCATTCTGAATATTAAGTTGCAATATTTTCTAATTTAAAACGTTTTCAATATCTAAACCTAAATGTGTGTTATTAAACTTATCATCTGTTACTATTCAAAACCTAGTTCGCTGTTTTACATCGAAATAATTATCTGATTCTATTGTGTAAACTCCGCATATCGAGAGAGTTCATCAGTTCGATGACCCGGTGGCCGGTGTACATGTCGTAAGCTATGCTTGTTTCATGTTATTTATCTAAGCTTAAACTCCGCATATCGAGAGAGTTCATCAGTTCGATGACCCGGTGTACATGTCGTAAGCTATGCTTGTTTCATGTTATTTATTTAAGCTTAATCTGAAGTTATTCATATGTGAAATTGAAGGTCTGTACCCATGACTGCGAACAGTCTCATATCCGAGTCTACACTCATCTCAGAAAAGCATATTATTTTAAGCATATTTATTTAATTAATAGAAATCGTCTTTATTCTATTCAAACATGTAAAATGTAGATACATGTACTATTTTAAATACATTAGTAAATTTACCATCATTGTTTAACTGAAAAGAACTTTAAAGAAAAATGAAGGCTTTAAGTCATCGCCCAAGAGAGTGTACATTCACAACTTAAACTGTGCATAACTGCAATAAGTGGAAATGATTTATGTAATCACATTCACAGTAATGTCGATTGTCGGCACTTTACCATTTTTAAATAAATTACATTGTCATACTTTATTTATCTACTCTCTAAATAACATTGAAGTTGATAAAACCTAATTAAAAGTAAACTTTTGGCATGCCAAACGTTAATTTGCACCAAATTTCAAATATTAATCTTCACTAGTCTTACCTACCTGTCAACAATCTACTTTCACTTTCGCTTTGATCATAAAACCCCACCGCATAGTTCACACTGTTGAGCGAGTGAATATTGGACGCAGTTATCTCCCTCGTCGCTAAACTAGTACAACGTTGCGATTTTTGTGTTACATTGTTCGTTCTGTCTTATATCTCAATATTTGATAGTTGTGTTTTGATCTGAGAAATTATGATTCTGATATTAATAAAATCTAAAATCAAATTATCGGCCGTAAACTTTACTTCCTTAAGGCGTTAAACCACAGTTATTTTTTCTATATGTGTTCATATAGACACTAACCTGGCTTTTTATTTTAAAACAGTCTTAATTGAAAAACAAGTAACTGGCTGCTGTAGAACAATCCAAGACGCAAAATTTAATCACAAGAAAACATAAGGTTGACCAATAAACTGTATATTTTCCAATTCTAAATAAACCACCTCAGAACGCACAGAACGCAGCTTGCACCCTTGTTTTCAAAACTTTCCGAGGGGGCATGCAACGTCCCCCCCCAGCACAATTATGAATACAGGGCTAGCTGCGCCCCTGTATTTAGTGTCTCACAATATTGAATAGAAATACATGACCCTGAGGACAAGAGGAATATTACAAACAACCAATTTACACAGCTCACCATGGTATTTATACTTGCGCACAAACACTCTTTTTCTGTAATTAGATCCGGATCTTGGTCAACGAGGAGTGGAGTGTTGGGGGAGTAACAGAGGCAGCTAACTGTGGTCTCGAGCCTTATCGCATTATAACGGGCCTACCACAGTACACACGTTCCATGGTACAAAAGTCGTGAGATTGATGAAAACATGAAATTTATTAGTTGTACGGGAAGTCTGAGGCATTTTGACATAAACAATATTTTATATTGTCAACATGCTTTTTCAATGCTTTTTGATCCGATATCTGATTAAATCTTCAATCGTGAAATTTGATCAGCTTCTTATTACACAAAACATGTCGCAAAAAGGTTCCTCAACACTAAGCAAATTATGATATGTTTAAACATTTTTATTATTGGCCTTCGAACCCACTTTTTTATAATGAAAATATTGTTAAGGTGAACGATAGAATTGCAGGGGGCAAAGGCAAACAAAGTGTAAGAATTGTAAGAGAGTAAAAGAGAAGAAGTGTAAGTGAGAAAAGGAGAAGTGTATTGGAGAAAAGGAGAAAAAGTGTAAGAGAGAAGAAGAAAAGAGGTGTAAGAGAGAAGGGGAGAAGAGGTGGAAGAGAGAAGGGGAAGAGAGAAGGGGAAGAGAAGTGTAAGAGAGAAGGGGAGAAGAAGTGTAAGGGAGAAAAGGAGAAGAAGTGTAAGGGAGAAAAGGAGAAGAAGTGTAAGAGAGAAGGGGAGAAGAGGTGTAAGAGAGAAGGGGGAGAAGAGGTGTAAGAGAGAATAAGTGTAAGAGAGAAGGGGAGAAGAAGTGTAAGAGAGAAGGGAAGAAGTGTAAGGGAGAAAAGGAGAAGAAGTGTAAGAGAGAAGGGAAGAAAAGAGGTGTAAGAGAGAAGGGGAGAAGAGGTGTAAGAGAGAAGGGGGAGAAGAGGTGTAAGAGAGAATAAGTGTAAGAGAGAAGGGGAGAGGAAGTGTAAGAGAGAAGGGAAGAAGAGGTAGAACAGAGAAGGGGAGAAAAGAGGTGTGTAAGAGAGAAGGGGAGAAGAGGTGTGTAAGAGAAAAGGGAGAAGAAGAGGTGTAAGAGAGAAGGGGAGGTGTAAGAGAGAGAAAGGGAGACGAGGTGTAAGAGAGAAGGGGAGAAAAGAAGTGTAAGAGAGAAAGGGGGAAGAGGCATAAGAGAGAAGAGGGAAAGAGGTGTAAGGGAAGGGGAGAACTTTTAGAGAGAATGGGTGTATAAGCGAAAGGAAGAAGAGGTGTAAAAGAGAAATGGATTAATTTGAAGATGACAATCAGGATAAAAAGTGTTAGACAATTTGAGAGAGAAGACAGATATCGTACGATACGCGACCACATGCGTATGTTCGATTATGGCTCTGAGAGCCACTGGGAAAGATAGAGAAGAAGACAGATCTCGTACCATGCACGACCACACGTACGAGCGGGGGCTCAGTGAGCCAGGATGGAGAACCAGCATCGCTAGTTCCCGTACAAAATTCTGGATATAAAACCCAGAGATACATTAAGTCCATATGACAAAATTTGGACATTATATGCTGGCGTTAAACATCCATTTCCAGGAAAGTAAGAAATTTTGATACTAGACAATGGTGCACCAAAACGCATGTCATCGAAAAAAAACTTATTTTCCAAGGGTTAGTTTAAAGTAATATCTCATTTAAAAAATGTTATTAGTCTTATATTAAGGTTTTATTATTTTTAAATGACTTCCGGTTTTTTATCAGTTACAAAAATATGTTTTCTATAAATACATTGATAATTGCCATAACAATACATTGGACCATTCGGCAGTTTCAATGAAAGGTGCGAAAATTATTCATGAATGGAAAGGTGTTTAAATCTGTAGCTAAAAAGTCACTAACTTCTTGTATTCTTTGATATTTTAGTAAACTGTCATAAAAATGATACTCGGTAAAGGTAACATACTCTTAGAATACAATATACATTTTCAGCCAATGAAATTGCAAATAGGTAATCATTAGGTACTAGGCTTAATCATTAAGAATTTTAACTTTCGTGGGAGTTTAAGGTCCACCTACTGCCATTTATCCGATACACACTCCTTGCTTCAGAGTTTGCGTTGACAATGTGTTAGCCAATCAGGTAGTATTCTAAGACAGTAAGATTACCTGAAGTAATATCTTAATGATTAAGAAGTGCTCGTTTGCTACGCTCACTCCGCCCATTCTTAATCATTCAAATGTTACTTTGTGTCATCTAATTGTGACATAAATCACGCTGGACGTAACTGGACACTATCGCACTAGTAATACTGCATAGTTTTGCACATACTGTGACCCCTCCCCCCGCACCCCCAAGCCCTGCCTCCAATTTGTCAAGCGGTACTCTGTTGCCTTTTATGTAGTGGGCACATGGAACTAAATAAGATAGTACGTGGAACGCAGCAACCCACAGTTTGGCATTAAGCGTTACGCAGACTCTTAGAATATTTTAATTGTATTCTGTATGCCAAATTTGGATAAATCCAGTGCAGCGAAAGTGCCTATGGAGTTATATAGGGAAATATGGTAAGACAGTTTTCACGAATAAGTCTTTTAACATCAATTTACTTCCTACATATATATGTTAGAATAACTCTTGCCCTTTAAGATCATTATTCGGATCGAAATCGGAGAAGCACTCAGATAACCTTTCAAGACAAGCTTTTATTGAAACGCAGTTAGGCCAAACACGGAGTTGAAAAATGGCCAACAATCAGCAATTTTGAAACTTACAAAATTGGTATAGGGCATAAAATGTTTATGAGTCTTCACATGTCAATTTTGATATGTTTTCCATCTTCTGAAGTGTTTTAGTGATTTTAATGACAATTTGATTGGACTTAACTAGCCGTTATAGGCCAGCATGACCTGTTAGCAAAGTCATGAAATATGTAATGGTTATGTACCTTTGTAGGTTATAACAATAATGCTTAATCTAATATGTATGTTATAGTATGGTACAGATAAATATAATTATATTGCCCACACCTTGGGACTTCTTAAAGATGCACTATTACTCCCAAATAAGATGTACCACAAATAATCCAACGGTTTTAAATTACTGACAAGAATGAATAAATATCAGAATCAATAGTTCCTATTAAGGATAACGTGTTTAATTTAAAGGAAAGGTGCAAAAAAACACGGTATTTCTACATTTTAAGTTGACAGTTGATCACTGTAAATCTTTTAGCACTCCCCAGTCATTTAATATTTGTGCGTTTTCAGCTATTTAATAAACGGTTACAATCTTGTTATCAGTAATTGATATTTTCCATAAATGCATACTTTAGTAAGAAGTTATTTTAAAAGTTTTTTTCACTCAAAAAATATGTTTGTTATACATGTGTATGAATTGATTTTAAATACGAGAGTCACTTTAAAAGTCAGAATCGCATATCCTTGCCGATATTATTACCAGTAGGAAGGACAACTCTGTTTGATCTCTATCAAACATGAAAGTAAGGTTGTTTCCCCTTATTCGTGAAAATTGATTCGTTTCTTTGTGGGTAACACCCACTACTAATTTGCGGTGAGGGAAAATTGTCACAAGTGGGAATTCGATAATTATTTTGTAATTACATTCTGAAGAACACTTACACGCACTCATCTTATTACAGGCAGTTATATCTTATATAATAATACAACATGTGTGGGTTGTTCTCTCTAGCGGATCCACTGAACGCCCACGTCGCCATAAACTTAAAGCGTCAATTTCGGTGATATATATGCATATAATTAACCATATTAGACTAAAATGGCATTGGTTTGCTGAAAGAGGTAGGAGGCGGTTACTCCCAGAAAACCTATCATGTATTTAACCCATATCTTTATTTCGTTTTATTCTTCGGGTGGGGGGCGAACATCCTAAGTTGCGCTAACTGCAATAATGCCATCCTTGATGTTACTACAGAATAGCTACAACCGAATTATTTAATGTAAACGGGCCTGGGGTCGTATTCAATATTGGTCTTAATTGCATTTATGAACGATGTAGCTAATCGGATTACTCGATATAAATAACGGACATATACTGACACAGTGAATGAAGTCAATGATGTATGACGATAAGATTGATTTAAGTTGAATATTGAATACCATCACCTGAACTAAGCATAGCCCGAAACACCGTGCACAGGGGGCTGTATCAGTCACAGGGGCGGTCAAGGATCGGACGTTAGAGGAGGCGTAACGTAGAAGCCTAAGCTTTTGACTTGCGACCCACCCTCAGAACCGAAATTGATTCTCTTTAGGGATACTCCTCCATGATTATTTATAACTAATGTTAGTGGTGGATTATGTGCGTATTTGTTTAATTTGTCCACCAGTTTTGAAATAAAAAGTACACCCCCCCATCCCCACCCGTCAACGGTCAATCTGTAAGAATGCATCTTTAAATGAATTTTGACCGGTAGTTAATGCGCACGATATAGGCTGATGCCCATATTTTCATTTTAATGCATTATCATGTTAAACTCATTCGACTTAAACGTTCAAAACAAATGAATATAACTTAGGTACAGGTTTATGATCAATATTTTGGCGTTTTATTATCTGGGGAATTTGTGACCACGTAGCTACTAATGAAAAATTACGAAAGCTATTCTCTTTAGATTTTGTTTTCCTATATTAAAATAAAAAGTAGATTTGGAATGTTCAAGGGGGATCCACGCCTGGTGCCCTCAACCCTGTATCCGCTAGTTAGTCAGGGGTGGTGACAATATGGATATGATGTTACACATTTACATAAGTTGGATGTTTCAAAAGTCGTTTATTAATTTAAAAAATTAATACTTTTGTAATGTGTTTCATACCTTGTTGAAGAGTGTTGTTGTTTTTTTTCGTCTGTACGTTAACTCCAATATCAGAAATGTTTGATCGTGCTATAACTATCGTGCGGGAGATATACAACGTTATTCTGTTATTCGCACGCTTGATATTGAACGTTGTCATTGGCAACATGGTATAACATAGTAACTATAACCCACCTCGTGATCGCTAACGCTTAATATCAAAGCTGCACCCTAACCGGTTAAAAGTTTTTAACACGTCTCAGAATCAGCTTATTTTGGCATCAATGCCTTCAACTTAGTTATGTTTGATAACTCACAATATAACATATCTAAAAAAGTTTCATCTTTTAAAAGCGTCAGTAACGCTTCTTTTCATAAAGCATCAATTTTCGAACGTAATTATGAAAAAGTGCTACCTGACATTTTTGTCAGCAGTTTTGTTCACTGAATTCCAAACACTGACGCAAAAAATTGCTCAACTTCCAAGACAAAAACAACATCGTTGTCAAAACTATCAATTTGTGAGATTGCAGCTTTAACCATCATTATTTCAGTGTTGGTTCATTCAATTATAATCAATTCTAGTGGAGCTTTCTAAAATATGTACACGCCAGTTTCTTGATATTACTGAGAAGATACTTCGGCTTTTCTCCGTATTAGGATTATTTCCGGTGATCAGAGTAGCTAGACGCGTGAGACGAGGAGTCAGATTCTTGCAAGCGCTTATCAATTATGAAGACAGTCCAAAATTTAATTACCACGTTCAGACAGTGGCGTTTGGGAGCAAGAAGTAATTAACGGATACCATTTTCATTCTTACAGACTGAAACGTTTATATGCGCAGAACTGATTTATTGAATCGACCTTTTTCTCTTCCAAGAATCTAAGACAGATTTGCCCGAACCGCTATAACCGTTCAATGGAGGCGTAAAGTGTGATAAAGATGGTGATGGTGATGATGATGATGATGATGATGATGATGATGATGATATGATGATGATGATGATGATGATGATGATGATGATGATGATGATGATGATGATGATGATGATGATGGATGATGATGATGGATGATGATGGTGGTGGTGGTGGTGATGGTGGTTGTTGTGGTGGTGGTGGTGGTGGTGGTGGTGGTGGTGGTGGTGATGATGATGATGATGATGATGATGATGATGATGATGATGATGATGATGATGATGATGAAGAGGAGGAGGAGGAGGAGGAGGAGGAGGAGGAGGATGATGATGATGATGATGATGATGATGATGATGATGATGATGATGATGATGATGAGGAGGAGGAGGAGGAGGAGGAGGAGGAGGAGGAGGAGGATGAAGATGATGATGATGATGATGAGGAGGAGGAGGAGGAGGAGGAGGAGGAGGAGGAGGACGACAATAATGCAAAGCATTTGCTTCGACACTATCTGAACAAAACCTCCATACAAATTGAAAGTAACAAAAATATTTCAATATCTTTATCGCTATGGACCTCAATTGTTCCCCCAAATCGACTCCAGATAGAAGCATGTCCTTAAAATCATTCATCCAGCATCAGCCCTCTTATCAACTTAATTAACCCATACTTGTTATTTAATTACAGTGGATTTACCCCTTGCATCTTGAATAATAGATGTCAGTACGGCGAAAAAATCCCGCTATATAATTTCCCGAGGGAGTTCCGGAGCTTGACTTTTTTGCGTGTTATTTCTACTTTTGCCGGTTTTAATTGCTTAATTCGGTATTTACTCCCTTCTCCGGAACTTTGAGAAAGCCATATGCTTGGTATGTTTTTAGTTTTTCCATGTAAGGTTTGGTTCCCAGTCGAATTTTACGACCCCCTGTTTTATATAAACCATGGATGGTTCCGTCTTTTATGAGCGATACCAAGTCATACTATTTCATCAAATTGGTAAAGTATTGGGTACATCCCATAATTGGATAAAAAAGTTAATGCGTTTCTGTTAGTATTTAACATTCCAAATGAGTTTTTTATGTTTCCGGGATAAAAAAGGCAGAGAAAACAGCTTTGAAAATTCAAAAAATGCAGTAAAATCAATGTCTTAATTTGTTTTATTGGTTAACGCAGTTATGTTTTTGGAAGTATATATTATCATTTTCGGGTTAGGACTAATAATTGACTTTTGTTGAGAAGAAAGATATACTTTCGACTGGAAACAAATATTGTTTCAAATGGTACACTGTCATATAATATTATATTGTTCTGCAATGTCCTGTTCGCCTCTGTCCATTTCTGCGGTGCACTGCCATGTTTTATTATATTGTTCTGCAATGTCCTGTTCGCCTCTGTCCATTTCTGCGGTGCACTGCCATGTTTTATTATATTGTTCTGCAATGTCCTGTTCGCCTCTGTCCATTTCTGCGGTGCACTGCCATGTTTTATTATATTGTTCTGCAATGTCCTGTTCGCCTCTGTCCATTTCTGCGGTGCACTGCCATGTTTTATTATAATGTTCTGCAATGTCCTGTTCGCCTCTGTCCATTTCTGCGGTGCACTGCCATGTTTTATTATAATGTTCTGCAATGTGCTGTTCGCCTCTGTCCATTGCTGCTGTGCACTGCCATGTTTTATTATAATGTTCTGTAATGTGCTGTTCGCCTCTGTCCATTGCTGCTGTGCACTGCCATGTTTTATTATAATGTTCTGTAATGTGCTGTTCGCCTCAGTGTACTGCTATGTTTTATTATAATGTTCTGTAATGTGGTGTTCGCCTCTGTCCATTGCTGCTGTGCACTGCTATGTTTTATTATAATGTTCTGTAATGTGCTGTTCGCCTCTGTCCATTGCTGCTGTGCACTGCCATGTTTTATTATAATATTCTGCAAAGTGCTGTTCGCCTCTGTCCATTGCTGCTGTGTACTGCCATGTTTTATTAGATTGTTCTGTAATGTGCTGTTCGCCTCTGTCCATTGCTGCTGTGTACTGCCATGTTTTATTAGATTGTTCTGTAAATGTGCTATTCGCCTCTGTCCATTGCTGCTGTGCACTGCCATGTTTTATTATAATGTTCTGTAATGTGCTGTTCGCCTCTGTCCATTCCTGCTGTGCACTGCAATGTTTTATTATAATGTTCTGTAATGTGCTGTTCGCCTCTGTCCATTGCTGCTATGCACTGCTATGTTTTATTATAATGTTCTGTAATGTGCTGTTCGCCTCTGTCCATTGCTGCTGTGTACTGTTAAGTTTTATTAGATTGTTCTGTAATGTGCTGTTCGCCTCTGTCCATTGCTGCTGTGTACTGCAATGTTTTATTAGATTGTTCTGTAATGTGCTGTTCGCCTCTGTCCATTGCTGCAATGTACTGCAATGTTTTATTATAATGTTCTGTAATGTGCTGTTCGCCTCTGTCCATTGCTGCTGTGCACTGCCATGTTTTATTATAATGTTCTGTAATGTGCTGTTCGCCTCTGTCCATTGCTGCAATGTACTGCTATGTTTTATTATAATGTTCTGTAATGTGCTGTTCGCCTCTGTCCATTGCTGCAATGTACTGCAATGTTTTATTATAATGTTCTGTAATGTGCTGTTCGCCTCTGTCCATTGCTGCTGTGTACTGCTATGTTTTATTATAATGTTCTGCAATGTGCTGTTCGCCTCTGTCCATTGCTGCTGTGCACTGCAATTTTTTATTAGATTGTTCTGTTATGTGCTGTTCGCCTCTGTCCATTGCTGCTGTGCACTGCCATGTTTTATCATAATGTTCTGCAATGTGCTGTTCGCCTCTGTCCATTGCTGCAATGTACTGCAATGTTTTATTATAATGTTCTGTAATGTGCTGTTCGCCTCTGTCCATTGCTGCAATGTACTGCTATGTTTTATTATAATGTTCTGTAATGTGCTGTTCGCCTCTGTCCATTGCTGCAATGCACTGCAATGTTTTATTAGATTGTTCTGTAATGTGCTGTTCGCCTCTGTCCATTGCTGCTGTGCACTGCAATGTTTTATTAGATTGTTCTGTTATGTGCTGTTCGCCTCTGTCCATTGCTGCTGTGCACTGCAATTTTTTATTAGATTGTTCTGTTATGTGCTGTTCGCCTCTGTCCATTGCTGCTATGTACTGCAATGTTTTATTAGATTGTTCTGTAATGTGCTGTACGCCTCTGTCCATTGCTGCTGTGCACTGCAATGTTTTATTAGATTGTTCTGTAATGTGCTGTTCGCCTCTGTCCATTCCTGCTATGCACTGCAATGTTTCATTAGATCATTCTGCAATGTGTTGATTGCCACTGTCCATTTATGTTGTACACTGCCGTGCTTTACTAGATCAATCTGCAATGTGTTGATCGCCACTGTTCATTTCTGCTGTACACTGCCATATTTCTATTATATTATTTTGAAATGTCCTCCCCGACTATAACCTTCCCTGTACTGAACATCCCTTTCCCTGCCCTTCCCTTACCTTCCTTGCCTCACGCCCTTACCTCTCCTGCTTTCCCCTAACCTTCCCTTAGCTCACCTTCTTTTCTCTACCCTAACCTTCCCTGCTCTCCCATAACCATTCCTGCTCTCCCCTAACCTATCCTGCTCTCCCATAACCATCTCTTCGCTCACCTTCCTTACCCTGGCCCTTACCTCTCCTGCTCTCCCCTAACCTATCCTACGCTCACCTTCCTTTCCCTGCTCTCCCATAACCATTCCTGTTCTCTCCGAACCTTTCCTATTTTCCCCTAACCTACCCTACGCTCACCTTCCTTACCCTGCCCCTACCTTTCCTGCTCTCCCCGAACCTTACCTACTCACTCCTAACATTCCCTACACTCACCTTCCTTACCCTACCCTTACCTTACCTACTCTCTCCTTACCTTCCCTACACTCACCTTCCTTACCCTACCCTAACCTTACCTGCTCTCCTCTAACCTTCCCTACGCTCACCTTCCTTACCCTACCCTAACCTTCCCTGCTCTCCCCTTACCTTCCTTAAGCTCACCTTCCCTACCCTACCCAAACCATTCCTGCTCTCCTCTTACCTTCCCTACGCTCAACTTCCTTACCCTACCCTACCCTAACATTTCCTGCTATCCCCTAACCTTCCCTACGCTCACCTTCCTTACCCTACCCTAACCTTACCTACTCTCTCCTTACATTCCCTACACTCACCTTCCTTGCCCTACCCTAACCTTACCTACTCTGTCCTAACATTCCCTACACTCACCTTCCTTACACTACCCTAACCTTACCTACTCTCTCCTAACATTCCCTACACTCACCTTCCTTACCCTACCCTAACCTTTCCTACGCTCACCTTCTTTACCCTACCCTACCCTTTTCTGCTCTCCCCTAACCTTTCATACGCTCACATTCCTTACCTTACCCTAACCTTTCCCGTTCTCCCCTTACCTTTCATACGCTCACCTTTCTTACCCTACCCTAACATTTCCTGCTTTCCCCTTACCTTTCATACGCTCACCTTTCTTACCCTACCCTAACATTTCCTGCTCTCCCCTCACCTTTCCTACACTCACCTTCCTTACCCTGCCCTAACATTTCCTGCTCTCCCCTCACCTTCCCTACGCTCACCTTCCTTATCCTGCCCTAACATTTCCTGCTCTCCCCTCACCTTCCCTTCGGCCTTCGCTCACCTTCCTTACCCGATTATAACCTTACATGCTCTCCCCTCGCCTTCACTATGCTTTCCTTCCTTACCCGATTCTAACCTTACATGCTCTCCCATCGCCTTCACTATGCTTTCCTTCCTTACCCTACCCGAACCTTTCCTAATCTGCAGTTACTTACCATCACTCCCATAGACCTGTCCTGTTCTTCCCTTCGCTGCCTGACCAAGCCCTGTTCTGCCTTATTTAAGTGTGGTTGACTGTGTGCTTGTTTCTGTAAATAATTGACTTTCATTGACGTAAAAATATCTAATTGTCTACTAAATTAAAGCTGACAGTGTAACCTCCAATCCCCTTTGAGTACCAAATACCTCCAGCCTCCAGATTCCTCAGATAGACAGTTTTGACAAATTGTGGGTTTTTTTGTCTTTGAATGAGGCAAATTTTTGCGTAAATGTCTGAAAACAAGTGATACAAAACTGTTGACAAAACATCCGATCGAAAAAAATTGTATTATCGTTCGAAACTTTATGCTTCATTGCTTTAGGCGCTTTAAAATATAATAAATATATAAAACTTTTCGGCAGTTTTTAAACAACTGAGAGATTTTCTAAAGTGATTTATCTTATATTACTGAATTGAAGGTATTGGTACCAAAATCAGCTTTTTCTGTGACAACAACCACAAAAAAATGTCGAAACTTTCAATCTGTGAGAGTACAGCTTTAAAGCTGCAAACTGAAAACCAGTGATAAAAGACTGATGACAAAAGATCAGATCGCAGATTTTCATATTTCCTCTCCAAATTTGATGTTAATGCATTTTTCTTAAACCTTTAGTAACCGCGGTTTTCTTAAACCGTTAGTAACCGCGGTTTTCTTAAACCGTTATTAACCGCGGTTTTCTTAAACCGTTAGTAACCGCGGTTTTCTTAAACCGTTAGTAACCGCGGTTTTCTTAAACCGTTAGTAACGGTTTAAGCTATAACAAATTATATTTGGAATGGAAATATAAAACTCTGCGATATGATCTTTTGTCAACAGTCTTTCTTGACTGGTTTACAGATATTTACGCAAACAAATGCTTATTCCAAGACGAAAAATAAAGAAGTTGGGGAAACGGTAAATCTGTAAGAGTACAGCTTTAAAACCTATTCTAAACCACGTACCACAAAATGCTATCGTCTTGAAGTTGTTTTGAGCATTTTAGTTAGAGTATTCAATGACATAATTCATACCATTGTGATAATATGATTGCTTTTTTCACATAACATCTCTTGAAATTGTATATGGCTTTGTCGGCAAACATTTATTGAAATTTAATGTATACCAATAATTGAAGATTTATAGAATAAGTATATGTTTTATCATGTTTATACAAGCGACCCTTGGTTACTTTTTTTTTCTTTCCCCTTTGCGACTAGAGTATTATTTCTTTGCTTCAAAAAGAAAGCCGTACTTTAAAAAGTTCAATTTAAATAATTTCAATACATCTTTAGAAAGTACTCGAATCACAGCGATAATTTATGCCAACCCATTAAATATCGCAGCCTTAATGTTATTCAGATGTTTACAAAGAATATACAAAGACGATGACAAACTGTCAATGTAGTTCATCTCTATCGATAGTTTAATTTTTTGGGAGACGAGCAAGAATTTAATCTTCAAAGAATAGTCCAAAAATGAAGCGAACCATGTTGAGTACGAAAAAATGCGACAGGGTTGTTTGGAAATCTGCCGAGAATTGCAACTCTTAAGCCTTAATACATCAATTTTCGACCGTAAATATGGACACTGCGATCTGCTCTTTTCAGACAATTTTTGTCTTAAATGTCTGAAAAAACAGTGATATAAGATTGCTTACAAAAGATCAGATCGCAGTTTTTCAATTTAAAGTTCCAAAATTGATGTTTTATAGCTAAAAACGTTGATAATGCTCGGTAGTTTTCTAATTTATTCTGATATAGATCTGTTCTATTTTGAGTTAACTTATATGACTGAATTGAAGGCTTTGATACCAACATTAGCTGATTCTGAGACAAAAAATATCAAAACATTCAACGTTGAGAGTGCATATTTAAAATAAAAATGTGAAAATTTCGGAGGGCGAGTATGTCCTCATTAAAACACTCAAAGTAAAAACCATTTCCCAATTAAATACAGTCGAACCCCGATGACTCGAACTCGCTTGGCTCGATTTCCACGTTGGGTCGAACGGCCCGACTTGTTTTTACCAAATGTAACAAATCCCGCTTGGCTCGAACTTCCCCAGGCTCGAGGTATTTTCGCTGTTCCCTGGGAGTTCGAGCCAACGGGGTTCGACTTTAGCATAAGTTTAGTGAGCATATTTTAAGTTTCATCAATTCACATTTGAATTGCGTATAAGTGGAATTTATCGGGCCTTTAATAAAAAATAAAATTAATCCCAAGTGCAATGACGGTGCGTCATTGAAAAACATGTTTTGTATTATTGAATGGTGTTTTATTGAGTTCTCTTTCAACATATTGTATTTGCAGTTTTATCTACATTCAAAAAACGATGTAATCTCATCACAAAACATTTTCATTTTCTCTTTATCTATATTCATTAACCTTATAATAAAAGCGTCATCTTATTTGTATTATCTATTCTTCCACGATCGAATCATCATTGTTGTTATTATTTGAATTGCATTCAACAATTTTCCATTGCCTATAAAGCATATTGAGTTTATTGAAAAGTATACAAAGAAATCAATCATATACATTAAAAAGGCTGGCATAGAAAATGTTTTCTTTTATCTGACGGGATAAAGAATTTATTAAAGATGGTAAATTAATCATGTTTCTCATACAAAGACAATATTTTTTTCATATCTTATATTTTCTATATCTCTTTTTTTGCTAGAACCACAGGCGATAGTATCAGTCCGGGTGGATCAAAACAACATTATAAAAAAATATATCGCTAAAGTTTTAGCAAAAAAATATATTTGTTATATATTTAGACTGAAGGATAAAATAAAATATTATGATTATGGATATTTTAGCTATATTATTGTACAAAAAATCACTATCCCCCAAACCAATGCGAATAATAAAACAAACAATAAATATATATACTATATCTAGACGGTATAAACTATAATAAAAACATTTTATAGAAAAAAATAGGTTTATCATTGTATAACAAAATCACCATCCCCAACCAATACTGTCACCTATGGTTTAACAGTTTATTTGCTAACTCATAAATACTTTACCAGACCCTGTGCTTTCATAACATGTACATGAACATTTATTGTGACCTGTCATACAATTAATGTATTTACCTGTACTATAGGCTATATAAGTTTTTTTTAAATTGCATATTTTATTCACAATACTAAAGAATGAATTCCATTTTGAAATCAATGTTGTATGCAACGAAAAAACAACCTCAGGCCATTGCAGACAAACGAAAGAGGTGATAAAGCGCATCTATCCCCTTATCCCGACAAATATAGAGCATCCAAAGAAGTAAAATTGCAACACTGACAAAAGACAATGATCGCACCCCTACCTTCGCCCCCACAGAAACCAACATAATAGGCAACAAAGGAACCCCCTCTACCCCAACCCCGCACAGGAACCCAACCTTACCCGACCCTACCCCTCCATCAGGGACACCCCTGCCCCCTCTCACAGGACCCTAACCCTACCCGACCTTGTACCTCCAACAGGGACACATCTACCCCCTCTCACAGGAACACACCCCTTATCACCACAGGACCCCCACATGAGACCCATCCCTACTCACTCTCACAGGAACACACCCCAACCCTCAAAATGACCCCCCCCCACACACACACACACAGTAAACCCATACACACCCTCTCTCTCTCTCTCTCTCTCAGGAACACACCCCTAAACTCCTCACATGACCACCCCGCCACCCGCTTCCCACAGGAGACTCATCCATATCCCCTCTAACAGGAACACACCTTACCTCCACATGATCACCACCCTCTCCCCACAGGAGACCCGTCCCTACTCCTTTCCAAAGGTACCCCCCTCTACCCCTCCCATAGACAAAAACCAATGTAATTTTTGCACCAAACGTGACATTGACTGCTGAGAAATGTCCAAAATAACTGCTCAGTTATTTTATTTTAAATACTCATCATGTCTAATTTATTCATATTGATTCTACTATATCAATATGAAGAGTTCACCACCACCCCGGATCCTCTAGCGAAAGCATCACCACCATCATAATCAACAACAGCAGCATCAACAACAAAGCAACACTTACGACAATATAGTATCACACGTTTTAACATTTCAAAGACATCTGAACTGAAATTCAGTCTTTCTTTTCACAGTATTTAATTGAATTCATGTCAACAGAAACAAAACGCCATACTTCATCTATAGATAACGAAACGCTTTTTCTTCAAAAACTAATTTAATTATAGGCCATATGTTTATAGAATTATTTCTTTTATGACATTTATTGAATTGATTAAACGAATTTACCAGGTATTAAAACAGGTTACAAGAATTTTATCATGTTATTGAACATATGGAATAATTATCTTTGATATCATTGATGTCATATGCTAACTCAATTTGCCAATTATTAAACCAATTTTCACATTAATTAATGGTGTTATAAGCGACGTCTTCGGACAGATGGCCGAACATTGGGTATGTCTTTTACATTTATTATTCATAAGCGCTAAAACCGTAGTAATTGTGGCATTACCTGGTGACTTAGCTGTGTTCGATCATTGCATTGTCTTTATTATTTAGGCCAATATAAATTAATTGTTAGATCTTCGTCAAGTTTCAAGTTTATTCAGTAAACTCATGCCATGCAACATGACAAAATGCGCATTGCAATGAACATATTATACAGTTACACATAAAGAGGCTTTGAAAAATGAACTTGAACCATATTATAATAATTAACATCATGGCATCCAATGTTGTTGTTTTAAAAAATAGGGCGGATGGGGGGGACATTTTTTTCTTAGATGACTGTTTCACCTTTGAATATTTGTTCTTGCTCTTTCTTACTGCATAATGAACTATATACATGTGTTTCTCGGCGAACCACGAACCACTCATTTTATACATGTGAATGTTTTACACCGACACACTAGGTATGAATAAATGCCGTTTCTAGACAGTACCGGACCGAAACGTAAATACAGACCCCAGTTCAATATTTTTATTTCTGTGAATGAAATTTATGGGGCGACGGAAAGGGGAGAGGGCTACCGGGGATGAAAATCTAGCAATTAATTTATAGCCGCCTTTCCACAATAGTTTCACGTTGTACATTGCCTTTGAGTGAATACACGTGTTGACTTGACTCTGAAAAGTTATGTAAACATTTATCATTCAAACGATTTTGAAGTTTAATCACCGTATATTTGTATTCTTTAAAGCTGATTGACCGTAGATTGACCGTTTTGACATTTTTTTTAATTCGTCTTGGAATGAGCCAAGTTTTGCGTGAATGTATGAAAACTAGTGATATGTGAAGGCTGACTAAATATAAGATCGTAGTATATTTATTGTCGAAAATTGATGTTTTATGGCTAAGAGCGTTACTAAAGCATTAAGAATATTGGAACTTGGGGCCGTTTCGAACAATTGAGATCTGTTCTATTGTGAGTTATCTTTTATGACTGAATTGAAGACGTTGATGTCGAAATCAGCTGATTCTGAGACAAAAATGAGAAATAGCAAAATTGTCAAAAATTGTAAATCGAAAGTGAACGCATATGAACGTTATGAATAAATGGAAGTTCAACTTTATTTTGAATCTATCAATAAATCGATCATTCAATCACTAGATTGTCCCATCAATCAATCAGTACATACAAACGAAACCCTTTAGTTCAAAACCGCTTGGTTCGAATTCCTCGTTGGCTCGAACATGATGTAAAGGGCCGATTTATATATGCTTGGCTCGAGGTATTTTCACAGGCCCCTTGGAGTTCGAGCCAATGGGGTTCGACTGTAAATTGTTGCTCATGCAAATAAACAATCTATCGATACGTTAACAATTCACATAATTCATTTTAGTTATAAGCAATGGAAAACAAATCTAATAAATGGTAGCTTTCGCATTTGTGTGCCCGAATCATAATCGAACCCATAATCGAATAATAATCAGCGGCAGATTCAGGAGTTGACGTAAGTCGACGCTTGATGAGCTCATTTTAGACCATGATGCCTTTCCCCTGAAATTGGGGTTTGGGCGAGGGCGACCAGAAATCGGAGTTTGGACAATAACCTCTAAACGTATTTTGGGGTTGGCATTTATCTTCTTAAACCGTACCAGCACAGGGTACAGAAAACCAGAAATACACCTGTAAAAGCTTAATGACATTCAGACTACATATGCTTTGGCGTTTATTATTATAGTTTGAAGAGGGAGCCTCCCTTTGTGTTTACTCACGTCTTATAGAAGCTGACTGCCGGCATACCCCTTTGGTACGCGGTATTCAGGAATTGTTGTAGGTTACTCGGGATCCAACAGGGTGAAATGCGGTACGCAGTTACTCTAAATGTGTCATTATTCGCTATTCATTCGGTACGCAGTTACTCTAAATGTGTCATTATTCGCTATTCATTCGGTACGCAGACGTTCAAAATAGTTTAATAGCATTTTAATAGTATTTATCACGCAAGATTCGGGTAACATATAATAGAGATCTCGATACACAAGGGGGGTTGGGAGAGGGGTTTGGGGAGGCGTTTACGCCCATCTAGTGATCAGTCCACTATGATAAGAGGATCGAGAAAATAAGAAAACATAAGTTGGTCAAATCCATATTGCCATTTTTTTCATTATTTCGTTAAACAATAAAAAGAAAACAATTCAGGGCGTCTACTTGCATGGATAAGAATGGGTTTTATCTATATTCCGTTAGCCAGAAGTTCCATTTAAGGCTCCTATCTGGTAATTTAGTCGAGACTTTGGGTAATTATGTTAAATTTCGATGAAACTTTTGGTATTATTTTAAAGCAAATTGCTCGCAGATTACCGATATGTAAAATAAATGATCCAAAAAATCATTTTAGATAAAGTTATTGCAGTATATTTACAACTGAAATCGGTCGAGGAATGACCTACTAAGCAATCTTTCAAGGCCCAAATTGGAATACAGTCGAATCCCGTTGGCTCGAACACTTAGGGACCGGCGAAAATACACCGAGCCTCGTAAAATTCGAGCCAAGCGGGAATTCTTACCCTCAATATATATAATTCGGTTCTTTACATCCAGTTCGAGCCAACGAGGAATTCGAGCCAAGCGGGAATTCTTACCCTCAATATTTATAATTCGGTTCTTTACATCCAGTTCGAGCCAACGAGGAATTCGAGCCAAGCGAGTTCGAGCCAACAGGGTTCGACTGAATTAATAATGTGTTTCGAATTTTGATATAATATATATTTTATATCATATATTTTGTATGTATTCTTTTACTGCGCATCTAATATTTCCATATGATTCAAAACTAAGATGGGATCAAAGTCCACACATTTGTACATAAGAATATATATGTATGTATATCTATGTATGCTAGGGTGCGTCACATGAACTGATGGGAAGTCGGTACTCTAGTGTGGTTGAGTCAGTATTCAAGCGTGGACGAGTCAGTGTTCAAGTGTGGACGAGTCAGTACACTAGTGTGAACGAGTCGATACACTAGTATGGACGAGTCAGTACTCCAGTGTCGACGAGCCAGTACCCTGATGTGGCCTAGTCAGTACTCTTATGTGGCCTAGTCAGTACTCTTATGTGGCCTAGTCAGTACTCTGGTGGTGACGAGGAGATACTCCAGTGTCGACGAGTCAGTACTCTAGTGTTGACGAGTCAGTATTCTAGTGTGGCCGATTCAATGCCCTATGTGGACAAGTCAGTGCTCTAGTGCGGACGATTCAGTTTCATAGTGTGGACGAGTTAGTACTCTAGTGCGGCCGAGTCAGTACTCTAGTGCGGCCGAGTCAGTACTCTAGTGTGGACGAGTCAGTGCTCTGGTGTGGAAGAGTCAGTACTGTAATTTGGACAAGGCAATGCTCTAGTGTGGACGAGTCAATATAATAGTAAGGACGAGTCAGTACTGTAGCGTGGACAAGGCAATGTTCTGGTATGGACGAGTCAATATAATAGTTAGGACGAGTCAGTACTGTAGCGTGGACAAGGCAATGTTCTGGTATGGACGAGTCAATATAATTGTTAGGACGAGTCAGTACTGTAGCATGGACAAGGCAAGGTTATGATATGGACGAGTCAAATAATAGTTAGGACGAGTCAGTAGTTTAGTGTGAACGAGTCAGTATGCTAGTGTGGACAAGTCAATACTCTAGTGTGGACGAGTCAATATAATAGTTGGGACGAGTCAGTATTATAGTGCGGACGAGTCAGTCAGTCTTTTGGTGTTGACAAGTCAGTTTCATTTTGTGGACAAGTCAGAACTACAAGGTGTACTGCTTAAGAGTCCCTTTAAAGCAGCACTCTCACAGATATACATTTTTTTTTTTTTTGTCTTGTAAAGAGCAAAGCTTTGCGTAAATATCTGCACACCAATGATATAACATTGCTGACAAAAAAATAGATCTTAAATTTTCATATTTCTATTCGAAAATTAATGTTTTGTGGTTTAAACTGTTATTAACGGTTTAAGAAAAATGCATAAAACATCAATTTTTGAACTTAAATATAAAAATCTTCGATTTATATTTTGTCAACAGTCTTATATAACTGGTTTCCATGGATTTTCGCAAACATTGGCTCGTTCCAAGACAAAAAATAAAAAAGTTGTCAAAACGTTCAATCTTTGAGAGTGCAGCTTTTATATGCAATAGACAACAACGTACGAAGTAAACAACAAGTTTGAGCAAACCCACATGGCCATGTTCTCATATTCTTCGATCCAAAATAAAACAAAACAACAAAAAACAGTTACATAAGCAAAAATGGCGCCATCTCCCAATCAGACAATCAAATATTTAAAACCATACTCAACTTTTTCGTTGAAATCGTTAGTTTTTTATCCTTTAGTTCCATTTTAGGATTGAGTATTATAAAATAGATAAGGGCTGATGCAGTTAGGATAATTGGTTAATGTGATATAAGTGCAAATACGGTTGGCTCGAACTCTCGGGGACTGGCAAAAATATCTCGAGTCTCGAAAAATTCGAGCCAAACGGGAATGCTTATCTTCATGTTAAAGAAATCGGTCCTTTAAAAACAGTTTGAGCCAACTAGGAATTCGAGCCAAGCGAGTTCGAGCCAACGGGGTTTGACTGTTTGTAGCTTACTTATCTTAATAATGCTTTCGTTAACAAAGAAAGAGTCGTATTTCCATCTAAAGTGACACTCTTATTCAAAATCAATTCGTACGCATGTTTAACAAACATACATTTTGACAAATAAATATTTAACTATATACTAAATTATGCATTTATGGAAAACATTAATTACTAATTACAAATTTATAACCGTGTGTTTAATAGCTGAAAACGCAAACATATTAAAAGATTGGTGAATGCTTAAAGCTGCACTCTCACAGATTGAACGTTTTGACAACTTTTTTTATTTTTTTGTCTTGGAACGAGCCAATTTTTGCGTAAATATCTGCAAACCAGTTATATAAGACTGCTGACGAAAAATCAGATCGCAGAATTTTATACATTTTTCTTAAACCGTTAGTTGCGCTTTTAGCGATAAAACATTAATTTTCGAGACAAAATTTGTAAATCTGCGTTTTGATCTTTTGTCAGCAGTCTTTTATCACTGGTTTTCAGAGATTTACGCAAAAATTGTCCCATTCCAAGACAAAACATAAAAAAAGTTGTCAAAACGGTATATCTGTGAGAGTGTAGCTTTAAAGATTTACTGTGAAATACTTTCATCTCATAAGGTAGAAATATCGTGTTTTCTGCACATTTCTTTCAATTTAAACACAGTACCCTTCATAAAAACCATTGTTTTCGATATTTGTTCATCCTTTTCTGTGCAATAAAACATTTATATTTATTGTAGGACCTCTTATTTGGGAGTGAGAGTGCATCTTGAATTTTATTAATTAGTCAGCCGCTGCTTACGTCAAGAATAATTAGTTTATTTTAACAAACAACACTCTTACATAAGCAACAAGAAAAAAAAAATACAACAACACATTTTAATGCATTCAGGCAATTATGTCTATAGTAAACAACAAGATGGCAAACCCACATGTCCATGTTTTCACTGCTTCGTTTCCGAAAAAAAAAACAGATCCAGGACGCATAGTTACATGAACAAGAACGTGCTTCATCTATAATTCAGAGGGCTGGTAATGAAATTTTCTTTGGCTAGCTTTACCAGATAAAGGTTTTGAATTATTTAGTTCACGAATGGTTCGTGTCGGTATCGGCTAGTGAGAGCGAACGCACAATTTCAAAGCAATTGAAACGTCAATAATTGATATATTATGCTCTTTGCGTTCCCGTAATCTTTTTACAGAAGTGTAACAGACCCTATCTCACAGTAAAGCGACCCTGAGGACCTCGTCTATGCCCGGATAATTGGCAGTTAGCCCTTTTAACGTTTTATTCTTGATAATTTATGAGGGCATAGCCCCACTCCCATTTTGCGTTCCGAATACTCCTATATGTCAATCGGAACACCGCGGCTATTTTCCATGGAAAACAACCTTATACGCTATTAAATTTAAACGCAACCTACTTTAAGCGCAATTAAAGTAAATATAAAGCATTCTGACATTATGAACCGTCCATATACATCCGAGTTGTTCCGAATGACTGTGTTTTGACCGAGTTCTGCGTTACAAATTCTATAAACTATTTTGAGAGCCTGCGTACCGATTATTGTCAACTTTTGTGTACAGCTTACCATCCTATTGGGCTCAAGTACTCCATAAAAGCCACTGAATACCGTGTAACAAAAGGGGTCGCGATCGTTCAATCTTTATTTACCAATCCTGGAGCGTTCGGTAATGGTCGCTGCATTATATTTTTCTTTTGGTCACTTAATTTCACAATCATTTATTTCACAACGATTGTGAACAAGTCATCAACTTTTTTATCACTCTCGTTGGCAAGATGTACCTCGAGATAAAGACATCATAGTGTTGGGGAAAACCCCTGTCTTATGACTACACACCAAAGGTGGTTGTCCAGTTGGCAAGGTTACCGCATTTGCTTCTCACAACGGCGACCCAGGTTCGATTACCGGCCTGGGCGCGTGTGAGTTTAGTTGGTCGTTTCCAAGCCGGACAAGTGGGTATTTTCTCTCCCCCACAACTCAAGACCACACTCTCGGGCAACACCGTGCTACCGAGAGTGACTTGGTTATTTTTCATTTCTTCACAATCGTTGTAAATAAATAAAGTTCAAACCAATCCAAAAGTACATACGCCTAGACCGAAAATCGAATCCGGGACGCGATTGATGCGAAGTTGATCATTCGGAGTTGAAATATTGTCAAAATAGTCTGAAATGATGCCCTTTCTGGTGGACGCGGAGACCATTCCAAACTTAACTTGTACCGGCATACATCCGAGTATGTTTTCGATGGAAAATGGCCGAGGAGTTCCGAATGCTTCTCGACGATGAATGTAGTTCGACTTCCGTCATATTCGATCAAGGCACCTACAGCCAAGTGGTGATTCTTACACCCTGCGGCTCACAGATCCAGATCAAACAGAATATTTGGAACAAGAAGACTCCTAGCCAAGCTTTGAGGGGACTCTTTAACACGCAAAGGCAATCGACTTAAGGCTAGATTAATTAAATTAATTCTGTTGTTCTTTGATTACATTTAACGACCTAAATGCAACTTTGAAAACACATCGATTTTTACCCGCAATGTTAGTCTTACGAGTAACCACGGTACAGTGGGGTCATCTTATGATTGCATTCGGGGCAACTCAGCTATTTTCCATCGAAAACAACCTGGGATGTATATGGACGGTTTACAATGTCAGAAATATTTACATTTAACCACGCTGCAAGTAGATCGCGTAGTAATTTCAATCAAGGACTTAAATTTAATGACTTAACTCTTAAGAATCTTAATTATTTATGCAATAAAAGACTTCTCTAGCAGTCAATTTAAACTTAGATATACAAAATGGACGTTAAAACATTGAAATTAGTAATTTTATTATTTAAAATTTTACGAATTACTTCTACTGATGAGCCAGCATACATCCGAGGTTGTTTTCGATGGAAAACGGTAGAGGAGTTCCGAACGCTTGTCAACATCAGATTAAGCATTTCAGTTTACTATTCCGTTAGTGAGTGAAGTGATTTTAATTGAAATTTTTACATGCAAAATGAAAATATAAACTTTGCATAAACTGACCAAAAAAGTTTTGATTATTCATTTTGGAAATATACCTACTCAGAGTACAGAAACTTGAAAGTATGATAGCAACTGCACCTAGCTTACTTTAAATAGTTGCCTGTGGCCACAGCTCAGTCAAGATATTGTCAAATATATAACCCTAGCGGACTTTTAGCTTTGATAATATGTTGAAATATCGTCGACAAATCATGAATAATGGTTGTATCATGTCCCATGACGTGATAAGCAGCCCATAAAAAGTTGCATTTTTTATTTTTCAGGGTGAATACTGATTTTACCCAACTGAGGCCACAGGCAACTATTTAAAGTAAGCTAGGGGCAGCTGTTGAAATCTGCATCATACTTTCAAGTCTCTATGACTCAGGCACCAATATCTCGAGACATCTTAAGTCCCCTATAACAGCACCATTTTTGTTTTAATATAATATATGAAAAAATACATTTTTTAGAAGTTTGAAAAGGAAATTAACATCAGTATAAGTACCATAATAATATAATAATTTATATGTACTTAAAAAGAAAATTGGTAGTGAAATATCATACTTAAAGATGCACTCTTACTCCCAAATAAGATTTACTACAATGAACACAAATGTTTTAATACACCATAAGGGATTAACAAATGTCGAAAACATGGTTCTTATGAAGGATAACGAGTTTAGTTTGAAAGAACGGTTAAAAAACACGGTATTTATACCTTATGAGACGATAGTAGATCGCAGTCAATCTTTTAGCACTCACCAATCATTTAATATTTTTTTGCATTTTCAAATATTTAATACACGGTTACAATCTTGTTATCGGTAATAGATATTTTCCATAAATGCATTTTTAGTAAGTAGTTAAAAGTAAATAGCTAAAATTTATGTTCTGATATATGTGTATGTATTGATTTTAAATAAGAGTGTCACTTTAAGCTAATTATGTTTAAGACGTTTCGAGAAAATGGGACCTGATATATTAATTCAAAAAGCGATCGAACGATACTTGCCTTGATTAGATGGCCACAAAGTATTTCAGAACGGAGACTTTAAATGTCAATGTCTGTGTTTCTAAATACAGTCCATTAGAGGATGGTCAAACCATATACAGGTTCCCTGAGTGGCTGGGTGCGTCCGTTCCGCCCCCTTCCCGTACGTCACATTGGGTTTCGCCTTATATGTGATTCACATATTAGAGCTGCACTCACACAGATTGAACGTTTTGACAACTTTTATATTTTTTGTCTTGGAACAAGCAATTTTTGCATAAATATCTGCAAACCAGTGATAAAACACAAGAGATCAGATCGCATATTTTTTATTTAAGTTCAAAAATTGATGTTTTATGCATTTTTCTTTAACCGTTACGGTTTAAGCCATAAAACATTAATTTTCGACCAGAAATATGAAAATCTACGACCTGATCTTTTGTCAGCAATCTTTAATCACTGGTTTGCAGATATTTACGCAAAAGTTATCTCTTTCCAAGATTTTTTTAAAAAGTTGTAAATAAGATATATCTGTGAAAGTGCAGCTTAAAATGTCAATGTCTGTGTTGCTAAATACAGTCAGTTAGAGGATGGTCAAACCATATAGGTTCTCTGAGTGGATTGGCGCGTCCGTCCCGCCCCCTCCCAAAACGTCCACTGGGTATCAACTTATATATGATTCAAATACTAATACATTAAATTGGTTGCTGCCTCCATCAATGAACCACTGTTTTATAACAAAGCAAATAACTACCTGTGTCCTCGAGACACACCTTGCGCGGATATGTACCAGTTAATTGTAACCACGGCCACCAAGGTCCGGGGAATAGCAGGGACTTTGACTTTCGGTCCAGCCAACCCAGGGTGAAATCCGCGCCCTGCGCAGACGAACAGATGGTAACATCCCCACCAAATGCCCCCAAACCCCAGGGACATCCTAGGTAAGGCCCATTCCCTGCTATATTTTGCGCGAAGACAAAACCACCGCATTCACCCGGCACTGCGGGGCCACCTGAAAGGTAAAAACACGGCCCATTTCCCCGGCTATCCCTGGTATACCCCGGGACCTGGGGGCCGTGGTTACAATCGACTGGTGCATTATTTCCTGCACTGAGGAAAAAGTAGTCCACGATAGGCCCGGTAGTGCGTACATATTTCTTAATCGTCGTCTTCTCTTGGAGTCTATGAAAGTCTGTGTTATGACCTAACCCCGTGACGTCACATCCCTTTTGAGATTTGGACTTTAAAGCTGCACTCTCACAGATTTACCGTTTTTACCAAAAAAATAAGATTTGTTGTCGTAGAACCATCAAATTTATGCGTAGATATCTGCAAACCATTGATATAAGACTGCAGACAAAAGATCAGCAGATTTTCATATAACCGTTCGAAACTTTATGTCTTATGGCTAAAAGCGTTACTAACCGTTTAAGAAAAATGCAAAAAAGAAACACATCATTTTTTAACTTAAATATGAACATCTGCTATCTGATTTTTTGTCAGTAGTCTTATAAAACAACTTTCCATGTATTTTCGCATAAATTGGCTCATTCCAAGACGAATTTAATTAAAAAAGTTGTCAAAACATTCAATCTGTGAGAGTGCAGCTTTAATTTTTTTGCTGAAAAGGGCGAGAATTAACCCAACCGGATTTTGCAGTATACGCCAAAGAAATAATTCTGAAGCCAAAAATGCACATGAGAAACTGCGATTAATGAAATCTTGATGGTTCCACAATGCCGTCGCTTTGTAAAAAATGAATAGAGTCTCTCATAACAAGGGGCGGTTCCAGGATTTGACGTTAGAGGGGCGAAACCTAAGGGCGTACCCTTTCGCCTTGCGCCTTCCCTCCGACCCTATATTTATTTGGTTAAAAATGTTGGCGGGGGGGGGGGGGGTATGGGTTTCCTACTCCAAAAAACTTTTAAAATATTTCTAATCTGAAATGGTGTATTTTGGGCGTATTTTTTTACTTTTCTCTTACATTGATATAAAAATAAACTTTGCGCCCCCACCCCCCTCAGGATTCGCGAGTGATTATCTCTCTGCTCTTCCTTATCCCAGGGTGTCGTGTGCCCTCGTCGCTTTATTTGTATTAAGATATGCAAGCATGCCTTGGAAGGTTCCAAGGCGGCATTCCAGAATATTTGTTTCACTAGAGCTCAGACGTGTATCTGTTTTAAGTTTGTTTTGTTTAGAAGTGTTGAATCGTTAGTCTGTCAAGGGAGTTAATTTTCATTGCAGTTGTCTCCCTTAGAGCACGTAAACAAAAATATGATAAAAAAAAAACAACAACAAGAAGAAACAACATCGAGTGATGTTCAAGGAAACTACTCAAGCCTACTTCTTTGTCAAATGTTGCCGTCAAATTTGGCGACTATTTAAAAAAATCGTCTTTATAATACTACTGCTACTGTTACTGCTACTGCTGCTAGTGCTACTGCTGCCACCACTATTGCTACTGCTGCTGCTGCTACTACTACTACTACTGATACTGCTACTTCTACTTATACTACTACTACTACTACTACTGCTGCTACTGCTGCTGCTGCTGCTACTACTACTGCTGCTAATCTTTTTGCTGCTGCTGCTGCTACATATACTACTAAAATATTAATAATCATGATTGAAAAAATCTAAGAATAACGTCTAACTTAGCAGAGAAATTTTTTAATATTACGTATTAAGGTTCAACAAAACTCTGTATCTATTTAATACATTTTGCCATTTTGCCATTTTGATAATTTCATTATATGAAACTAACTAACATGTTTACCGATCAGTGACTTTTATTTTTCAACAACACAGATTAAAACAAATACACAATTACAGGTGGCTTCAAATGAAAACTCAAATCAACACCAGTTTTAAATTCGTTTGATGGTGTCATACACAGCACCGCTTTAACTGGTTACACCCATGTTTTGACACCCCACCCATTTCCGTCAATGAAACGGAAACGTCCGAATCAACCCGAACCCTAAATCAACTCGCTATTAATATCAAATTGTTTCGAATTCTCAGTGGCATCTGATTGAGAAAAAAAATCAACGATTTGATTCTTGAATATATTCACAAAATTGGCAGGTAAGAAAATTGTTTAATTGATTTTTGTTTTATTATTTATTGATCTCGTGACATTTTATAATTAAGAAACATGTGCGATTTTTACATGTACATGCGTCTTTCTGTTTATATTTCTTTCTGAAGTTTTATAGTCAACAACAACAACAACAACAACAACATCAACTGTGATTTTATCTAAAACAACAGTAGAATATATGTTTTCAATACTTGAAGGCGTTGTTGTTGTTGTTGTTTTTCTTTAATTATTTAATATTTATCGTATGTCCGAAATTGACAGCGGTCTGTTGACAGCGGTGTTTTTGTCACTCTGTCGATGTCTGCATGAAAACAATAGAATGTCTATAAATGTTTTTAAACATGGAAAAAAAACTATGAACAAACATACATGTAAAAATCAAAAGTTTCATTTCTAAAAACTGAAAACGGTTTACAGAAATATGTTATTTATAAAGTTATGTGTTCGCCTGGAATTTCAGTTTAATTAATACTCAGAGTTTGTCATATTTTTTTCAATTTTCTTTTAAGGAAAAAAGCATGTATTTCTAGAAATATGTATAGCTCTCTGTGTGTAAAATGAAAAAAAGCATACAATTTATTTTAATTTTGTTTTCTTAGAATTTGACTGGAAATGATTGTTATATTTTGTAATATTTATTCAATCATATATGAATATATAAGTATGACTGTACAAAATATTTAGCATATATTGTAGCAGAATAGAGGCAGACAAATTTTATTACATTTATAAGCACTTATATATTAAAATGCTGTAAACTAAATGCATTGCATTTCATTTTTTAATTTTATATTTTTATGGATAAGTCCTTGTTTCACTTAAACAATCATACATGTATTCCAGATTTTAAGACACAGTCTTACTATTGATATGAAGCAGGCATCTTTTATAAATAATTAAAAAGAAAAATAAAAAAAATATTAAAATGATGTAGAAAAATCATTTTTTTAAGATTTTGCTGGAATACTTAAAGTTCTAATTTATTCAATCATATATGTATTATTTTCTCAAACTTACTATGGATTTAAAGCAAGCATTTGTTTTTAAATATATAAACACTAATATATCAGATACTTGCATAAATGACTCTGTTGTTTTATTATTTATTTTCAACTTCAAAACTATTGCATAATACAGTATCATTATATCATTAAAATGTTGGTGTTTTCTTTATTATTATAAATTAGCAAGCAATGTTCTGCATGCATGATGACAGGATTGTTAAACAAAGAGATATAATTTTAGCCTTAATTATAATAATAATAATAATAATAATAATAATAATAATAATAATAATATAATAATATAATAATAATCATGATAATAATAATGATGATGATTATAATAATAATAACAATAACAATAACAATAATAATAATAAAAATATATTAATTATGATAATAATAATGATGATTATAATAATAATAATAATATTATAATAATAACAATAATGATAATACTAATAATAATAATAATAATAATAATAATAATAATAATAAAAATAATAAAAGTAATATGACAATATCAATATACTTTTCTGTTTATTTTTTTATTGCCTTTAGTATAGAAATGTTATATTCCAACACACATTTACATTTTTCATGTCAAAATCTAACGTTTTTTATTACTTTAACTTATAATAAATTATTGTAACATTATTAACTTTTCTTTAAACTTTTCTAATTAATCAATTAATAAATTCCCAAAATAGCATGCAATTCATATTCAAAAATAGTACATGGCCACATGGTGACCTTTTTTAAACTGTGAGAATATAGGTATATACCATTTTTCAATAATACTTCTGAAAAATAAGAATAAAACAAAAATAAAATGGGTAACATAAGCTGTCCAAGATAATTTTTATCATTTGGCTGGATTTTCATTGTATGAAGGTGTCTGTTTTATGTAGACTGTCAAGTCAAAAATAGCCAGCTGAAATAGAAATGTCTATTTATAGTCTATGTTATATAATATCCCTATACATAGTTTTGTATTTAGGTCTAAAAAATACTGTTGGTTCGGGTTAACCGACTCTACCTACGAAAAAGGCGCCGACACTACAGTTTGTATAGGCAGTTAAAACAATTTGAAGAAAAAAAAATCAAAAGAAGACACAGATAAATAAAGTGTGTGTTTTAATAAGTAATTTAAAACCTTTAACATCATAAACAAAAACTTTATATTTGCACACATAAATATTTTGCAAGAAGAACATTAAATGCCTTAAGTTATTCATATGATATTATTTGCTGTTATTTTTAATTATTCACATCTCAATTGTAAAAATGCCATCCGGATTATTTTCAGAAATATTCTAGAATGCTATTTTTTTAAAGAAATAAAACAAATTGCTGAGTTAATATATTTTCTTAGGGTAGTGTTAAATGAGGACTGGTATTCAATATTGGTGTTAATTAGATCTAAGAATGGTGTAGCTAATCGGATTACTTGTTATTAATAACTGACCAATAGAGTGAATGAAGTCAATGATGTATGACCATAAAATATTGAATACCACCCCAGGTAGCTAAAATTCCAATAATTTATAGAAGTGTCCACTAGCGGGTTAACGTGGGGGTCGCAGCCAGCGCCCTCCGGATCAACCCCTTTAAATTGACCAATTAGACTTGTTTTGTCAACATTAGAGAAAAAAACAAATACACCAAAATGTAACATTACTTATTGAAAAATATCAACGCTTTCTTATGGGGAAGACAAAAAACTTTCAAAATGTTAACCATATGGTTCTGGCTCAGCGTGTGCAAGCCCAAAGCTACCGCCCCATTTTGTTTTTTGGGGAGGGGGCGCATTTCCGAAGCTACACCCCCAACCCACCCACTTAACGCCAAATCCGAGATCCGCTCCGCAAGTACTAAGTCTGTCAAATTTATCGTAGGAACCATATTTATTTCATTAATAACATAATACAAATAAAGACATGAGTTTCAACATTAATAATCTTATTTAAGAATTTGATCGGCAGCTAGAAAGATTTTCTTCTGTAGCATAACATAGTGGTCTGGTTGTCTTATGGATTTTCCATTTACTCTGTCATTAGAGTGTTAACATCTAAATCGGTTAGAACTCCATGGATATTCTCATCTTGGCATCGGCTTTGTTCCGCTGTCGGTGGAAACAATTTTAGATTTATTTCGAATTTTGTAAACGATGAAAAGGCGCGTTTATAAGGCAGTATTATGTTATTCAAGTTAAAATAAATCGTTAAAAAAGTCTTGAATTTTATTGGTTGTAAAAAAAAAAACATTAAAAAATGTGAGAAAAAAACGTACTAGTAACTCACTCCGATATTAGAGTCTGCGTGAAGGCTACTTATTGCTCTCTACGTCATCAAGGTATGTGCACACCGTATGTACAAGTTTAACAAGATGTGTAACAGGGGCGGATCCTGGATTTAACGTTAGACTGAAATGTAAAAATGTTTGCACGAGGGTTTGGAGTTACTCCCCTTAGATAATATTAACAACTTATAGTCAGAAATTAAGCATTTCGAGAGTTATTTATTACCACTTTTCTCCAATAGTGACATAATAATTGAACATGGACAAGTTCAGGGGGGAGGGGTTGTCGGTCGCCCGCTCCCCCTTAAGCCGCTAGTGTGTACAATAGCACAATAAGAATGATTTGCGCGAGAGTTCGTGTGCTTTGAGACTGGGCAAGCGTGTTTCAGACTGAACTGTAAATACTACGTGTAGTTTTCGGTATATGTACATGTAGCATATCTCTAATGATTTATAATATGGTGGTGAGGGGGTATATCATAATCATCATGATCCGGGTTGAAGGGGCGGATCAAGAATTTGATGTAAAAGGAGGCGCATTTTAGGGGTACACTTCGGAACATAAGCCTCATTTTCCACGAATCCTTAAAATATTACTCATAGTTAAAAGTGGTGTATTTTGGTGTAATTTGGGCATAATTTCTCTACCATATTGACATGAAATGATCACTTTGACAATTTAAGGGGTTGGTGGGGGCGCCGGGAACGGAAGCGACCGTTTTGGGCGGAGATGGGTGGTGTTATGGGTAGAGGGGCATTATAATAATACGCCGTTATGCGATCACCTATTAAACGTAAATAATGGTTATAAATATTTTTGAACCAATTGGATGACAGTATTTTCAAAATATTTCATGTGTAGTTTCCATTTTTATAGACGTATTTTTTGCCTTTCCTGCATATGTTTACTAGTAAGAGGATAATCAATTAATAAACAGTTATGTATATTTGACGGAATTATATATACACACAGGATACCTTCATTGATACTGTTTCAAAGGCCACTGGTGGGCCCAGGGGGAGGGGCGCACACGGCCAAGCCCCCCCCCCAACTCCTTAATAGTCCAAGCTACGTTTTAGTTCAATACTTAGGAGATCAAATGTAATACAATACGCCCAAAATGTACCATTACGGACTACTTTTTTAAATTTACTTGGGGAAGTACCCCGAACACCCCTGCCAACAATTAAAACCAATTAAATTTCGGTTCTGAGGGAGGGGAGCAAGTCAAAAGGTTACGCCTGTTATTTACGCCTCCCACCCTCACTGTTGATATATACAATATATGTATGCAGTAATTCTCAATATAAAACTGACTAGAATTAATATTATTATTGATATAAACATTACATTTCATTCTAGTTTCAAGTTCATACATGTCATGATTACGGTGTTTATACAGTCGAACCCCGTTAGCTCGAACTCTCTTGGCTCGAACTAGATTTTAAGGACGGATTTCTTTATACCGAAGGTAAACAATCCCGCTTGGCTCGAATTTGTCCGAGGCTCGAGGAAGTTTCGCCGGTCCCTTGGAGTTCGAGTAAACGGGGTTCGACTTAAGTGTAATTTGCATAACAATTTATTTATCATGTATAAATGGGGGTCCTTTTTAAAAAAAATAGCTTTATGTACGTGTTAAATCTTGAAAAATTAATTTTCATATTAACTCCAAATAATCAAGATCATATACATATTACCATTACAAATTATCTTACGAGGGCGTACTTTTATTTCGTTTCTTTGCCGACCAATTCAGTCTTATTTTATAAAATAGTTCACACTTGGTAGAACAAATACGGTACAAAAAAGAAGCGCGATATTTGTCATGTTTATTATCCGATGTGTATTGATAAATATTGAAAAGCAAAGATGCGTTCATTTAAGCTACTAGTTCCCCGTTATATTAACAAAAGCGGATAGTGTATACGCTTTCAAATGCGTCACGGTACATCAGTTTTTATTTAAAACTTTTCTTAACGTTCGCCATAAAGAGTGGTAAATATATACAAACCTTTACAATGGTCGCGCTCAATCATTCGACAATATAAAAGAAATTTTAGTGTACTCGTTTATTGAGCGCATTGAATGATGGATGTTTAATCGGGTTTAGTATTTACTGCATTATAATCCGTCTAATTTCAAAGGATTTAATTTAATTCCAAATGAAAATGAATAAATATTGAAATATCTAGTGTACATGTGGTGTTATACGGTGTATAGTGTACGAGCTACTCAATTTGAATAGCTATAGATTCGCTGATGAATTTTATTGAAAGTTCATGGGAAAGTGGTTTGGTTAGATATTTTATACAACATATTCGGTAATCAAAAAATAACGGAACGAGTTTTGTAGAAGTAACGGTAAATAGTCGTATTTCGCACCTAGTGGGCGGAGCTTGTGTGGATATTGACCAATGAGCGAGCTTGACGAGATAATTAATGACATATGTCAATGAAACTGAGAAGAAAATAAAGGCTTTAGAAATGAAGCATACTAGTTAGAACTAACTATTGGAAAAGTGTTCCAGGACAGTTGAGTGTTTTTCGATAGAGAAAAAGGAGTTGTGTATTTTTTTGGAGAAGATTAGTGAATTCATATCAAACATAGGCGATAGGATTTATACAGTGAAATAAAAAGGACTAGTTTTATTGAATTAACGATTCTACCGGGGTCTTTCAATTTGCACGTGTGCACCCTACACGCACTTCTGTACGTACGTACGTACGGACGAACACTGATATATAACCGAATTTCAGTTGATGATAATAGACCACGTGTGCTATTTATACTGTATATGTATTGTACAATTTTGAGCGCATCTTTATATGCACCTATTTGATCTTATTGCATCTGTGTTTTAAATCTTAAAAGCAGATAAACAGTTTAGACTGGTTAATTCATTTTTGTGGATTTTTTATGTATTTATCGATAAAACGGACGGAAAACGAAGTACAAGCGGTTGAGATAAACTTTGATTATCGTGTTATATACTGTTCTAAACAACGAATTTTAAATCACTTGTAATACTACTGCGAAAAAGTTGAAATCTTTCAAATATAAACCAAGCTACGAAAAATTGAAAACTTCACATTGTGAAACTTTCATGAAACTCGTGGGATCGCGAACTCGCCAATACAGAGAAATTGGCAGCGGATACAGTAATAGGATATAAGATATATATACATGTGGATGTTTAAGTGGGCAGTGGAAATTTGCATGTATATTTTGATAAGACTCAATTCCTGAGTTTTGGCTATTTGATATTCGCATCATTCAGCTACACCTGAAGATCTCGCCTTATCAACGACTTCTATCATTTATTTTCTCTTGCTATCAACGAAATTTGGCGAGGGAACTCTGGAATATAAACTGGATACCACAGTTTTTTTGTGAGAATTTATATAAAAAAATAATCTCCATGGTTTTTGTTATACACTCGTTTGTGTGTAAGAATAAACACTCGCTTTTGAAGCGAAAATAGACAAAGCTTTGTTTCTATCGATAATTTCAAAACAGAGGAAGCGTGATCATTATATATACAAAGGATTTTATCAGTATTAGAATATTTATTCCAAATTTTTGGTGTTTCAATGAAATTTGAAGTGTTCAATTGACGATTATACAATTGTTTTTGTGTTCATGAATTTTGATGGTGTTTTGACCATTTATTGAAGACGATTCTGTTATTTATTTATTTATAAATTATTAGAATTTATACACTCGTTGATTGTGTGGCATTTTGAGTCGAAGCTTGAAGATAAGCTAAGAAAAACGTTTATAACAAACTGAAAGTACATTAAGAATCACTGTATACTCTTAGAGAGGTACCGTGTTATACAACATAGAAAACAGTACAGTAATAACCAGTACTCTTTTATCTACCTAAAGAGTACCCCAAGAATTATTTCATACACGAATAAACACGTGATATCGTGCAGAAACATTCCAGAATCATGTATAACGGAGACCTGAAACCTATGGGCGGACCTATCGTCCCCGGAAGCGGAAGTCCACTGGGATCATCAAGCAGTGGGGAGCCATCGCCACTCAACTCTGATGTAAACATCCAGCTGAGCCAGAGTATGGATTCCGTGGCCGCCAGTGGAGAAGAAGAGGTGAGTCATGTGCTATGGACGCTTGTTTTTGTCAGTTTTGAGGGAGGGGAAGAAGGGGGGGGGGGTCAGGAGGGTACCCTGTTCGGACCCTAGAGATCATTCAGATGCTAATATCCTTTTGTAGAATGCTTAAAGATAATGACTTCAATTATAATAAATGCGTGGCATTTTTTCTTACGACGCTATGGTAACCCTACATAACGTCTGACGTGTATGGTTTAACGACAAAGTGCTTGCTTTTGACGCCAACGCGCCTTTTAGAAACGTACAACGTTGCATACCGAATCCCTTAACTGCCAACATCCATAGACCCAATGGAGCACGCTCGACCCATACTTGCACTCTCTCTCTCTATACAGATACATTTAAGCAGCACACTATATTACTTATTTTGGCACAACTCGCTTTCGTTATTGAATTAACAACGATCGCCGATTCTATGCTCAATGCTTTAAAGCTGCATTTTCATAGATTTATTGTTTTGAAATCGTTTTCCTTTTTTGTCTTTGAATGAGCCAATTTTTGCGTAAATGTCTGGAAACCAGTGATATAAAACTGCTGACAAAAGAGCAGATCGCAGTTTTCATATTTACGTTTGAAAATTGAAGTTTTGTGGCTAAAAGCAATACTAACGCTTTAAGAAAAATGGAATATTCGACCGTTTACCAAGCAGTTGAGATCTGTTCCATTGTGAGTTATCTTGTATGACTGAATTGAAGGCACTGATGCCATAATAAGCTGATTCTGAGGCAAAAAGAACAAACAAAAAAGTCAGACCTGTCATTTTGTGAGACTGCAGCTTTAACACAGAGATGAACGACCGACTATATCTCTGGTGCCAATAGATATGTAGCCGAAAACAGCGTGTCACATATAAAACCATTTCTGGGCACGTTTTCGGTCATAACGTTTGTCAAAATGTCTGTCTGACGGCCCCCACGGGACGGTATGGATTAATGTTGTCCCGTCTCGGTGCAGTGCAGTGCATGTTCATCATGTTTGAGTCTAGTAGGGTCATCAGAATGTGGTTAAAACAGCAACACAAATAGGTTTAAGAATATTTGTTTGTTGGGATGTTGATTTATTTTTTTATCAGCTGTTTTGAGCTTGAATGTTGACTTCACGTTTTATCAATGTTTATAAATGTTTTATGACAATTTCCTTGTGGGTATACGTCATATACAACTATGTTCTGTTCTGTTTGGTAAAAGTTATCAATTCATAAGAAGGACGTGAAATTAGGGGTTGTTCCGGAATTTGACGTTAGGTGGACGTCACCTTAGGACTGTGCCCTCTCTCGGATACGTTTGTAGATCTTTTTCCTCTGGACCTTCTTTTAATGCTGCACTCTCACAGATTTAACGTTTTGACATTTTTTTTTATTTTTTGTCTTGGAACGAGCAAATTTTTGCGAAAATCCATGGAAACCAGTTATATCAGACTGCTGACAAAAAATCAGATCGCAGAGTTTTATATTTAAGTACAAAAAATGATGTTTTATGCATTTTTCTTAAACCGTTAGTAACGGTTTAAGCCATAAAACAATAATTTTCGAACGGAAATATGAAAATCTTCGATCTGATTTTTTGTCAGCAGTCTCATATCATTGGTTTGCAGATACCTACGCAAAATTTTGCCCTTTCTAAGACAAAAAAAGTTGTAAAAATGGTAAATCTGTGAGAGTGCAGCTTTAATAAAGAACGTAAGGCGGAAGCTGCACTCTCAGATAACTTACTTCTGTGTCTTGGAATGAACTAAACTTTGCGTAAATGTCAGAACACCGGTGATATAAGTCTGCTGACAAAATATCAGATCGCAGTTTTTCCAAGTAACGTCGGGAAATTGATGTTTATGCCGAAAAACTCATTTTTCTTTAAGCTGCAGTAGCGCTTTTAGCCACAAAACTTCATTTTTGTCATCAGTCTTTTATCACTGGTCTCCAGATATTTACACAGATGGCTTCATTCTAAGACAAAAAAATAAATAAAAAGTTGTCAAAACGGTCAAGTTGCAGCTTTAAATGTATGTGAAATCTAAGTTGGATAGTGTGCATTTAATGAACAACCTAAATATCTTTATACCCGTTTAAGATGTTAAAAGTGTATTTTTGTCATACTGTTTAACAAAAATCATTGTGTAACCATTTTCGTAACGCCTATTAAAATGATATACTGCAGACATGTACAAAAGGATTTAAGAGCTTAGTATTGTTAAACCGGTTTCAAAATTGCAAACTCTTTCGAAAATCCGCTGGACATGATTAAAAGGTCAATCGGCTAGCGACCTCAGTGTTCTTTAAGTACGTCACGGAAATGTAAATGCGGAACGGGATTATACGTAACGAATAAAGTAAAAGAAGAAAGCGTGGCCCATGAAATACACGTATAAATAAGTTTTGGTGGTGTTTCTTTATGACATGATTTAAGCATGTAAATGTTTCAAATTCCATTATGCTTTGAAATAATATTGATTTAAAATGCAGAACATTTGCATACATATTGTCAAAATAGACAGCTATATTGCAAACAAATTATTCATTAGTCTGTTCTTTGTAATTCGAGTTTTAAAAGGCAATATAATGAAATGCGAACAAGACAATTAAAATCATTTTTTGTGATGTGTTGTAAAATGAAAGTTTACAAAATAACAATTAATGAGTTACAGGTTCTTTGTTAAAGGCAACAATTATACAAATTGCGTAAACACAGAAATTATATTAATTTGCTAACCAGATATTATATATAGATATCGCTTCAAAAAATAGAAACATATGCATGTATACATGTAAGTGGACTAGTATAACATCATGTACGCGTTAATGTTCGAACATTTTTGTGTACATGAGCGTATTACCTTTTTTAGCTCGTCTTTGTTATTAAGAAGAAAAGCCTAGTTATTGTCATTGTCTTGTCATAGTGCCGTCGTTGTGCGACAGCTTGGCCTTGGCCACTATAAAAATAACGCTCAAAAAATCGAATGAATCTTTTTTAAGGGCAATAAAGTCAGAAACTTGAACAAGGCCGGTAACTCGGGCTTTAGTGTATTTCTTGTTGAGCTATGCCGCGTTTATGTGAGAGTTCGCTTTCGCTATGCAACGCTCTTGTTAACGTAAATGTGATTAATGTTTTAAAATTGTACACTAACAGACGGGCGTTTGCGCTCCGCAACGCTCTTGGTAACTTAAATACGATTAACGTGGTTAATTTGTAAAAAAGAACAGACGATCGTTGACTTTCGCTTCGCAACGCTCTTGTTAAGTTTTATACGTTTAACGTCTTTAATTTAGTAAAAAAAACAGACGAACGTTGACTTTCGCTTCGCAGCGCTCTTGTTAACTTGAAAACGATTAACTTAGTTAATTTTAATACACGTAGAGTTGTATATACATGAATGTAACATTAAAGTGCCTGGTTTGGTCCCCTTAAGCGAATTATATTGAAAAACTACTTGAAACACACTAGAAATCAAGTAAAACTTTATAAACTTCAAAGTTCACCATGTGCAATATCATAGATTTGCAATCCGAATTTGACAAACATGAAACACTCTATACTCCGCGGATCACCGTGTGGGAATTCATAGATTCGTAATCAGAAAAATGAAATGTCATCATATTAGGCCTGTCATTTGATAAATTGACTGTTTAGCTCAAATAGATAAACAGATAATCTTTTCAGTTTATCATACGCAGTTTAAATATACTCGTTGAAATAACATTGGACTTCAGAATGAAGTTTGGAGTCATTCTGAGATGGTGTTATCGGATGCACTTTGAAATAAGTGATAAATTCAATTTGATAGTATGGTTTTGAAGTTTTGAACTGGTTTAGTGAAACGTTGAATTAGATTTTACAGCCCTCTTATGTCTGAATCATCTTTGAAAACGCAGCATTATCATGATTGTATTGTCGTTGTAGTTGTTGTTGATGATGATAACGAAACATGACCAACTACTGCAACAATATTCGCTAAGGTTTTGAGGTTGATTAAAGATGTTTAAATTAAACAAAAATAGTCATTATTTAGGCTCACTCTTTTACATAAATAGTTAACAGCTTTTATCGGCATCTCAGCTGCTAGTAGCAGCAGCACCAGCACCACCACCAACAACAACACCAACACCATCACCACCACCATCAACAATAACACCATCACCACCTACACCACCAGCAACAACACCACCACTATCAACACTTACATCAACAACAACATAGTAGCAGCAGCATCAGCACCACCATTTACACCAACGCCATCACCACCACAAACAACAACAGCATCACCACCACCACCTACACCGCCAACAACAACACCACCATCATCAACAACACCTACACCAACAACAACATCACCACCCCCAACAACACCACCACCACTACCACCACCACCACCCCAAAACGTATTCGCCATCGTCATTAAAATACCATAACATTAAAAAGATATGTATCTTAACATAGCTGACAGGCTATCTATAATAATATCATATTTCTTCTTATGTAATTTATCTATTTAAGTACAAAAACTTAAAAGTAAAAACTTTTTTTTTGTTAAAAATAAGTATGCATCAATATCGAACAAAGCAGTTCGATATGAGGTTTCGATAAATCGCATATTTCATATTAATATCGAGGTTTCTCGTTACGGGGTGTTCTTTGTCATGCGGGCGACTGCTAAAGAAAGTTTTGTTGAATACGCTTGATTATAATTAAATCATGGTACAGGCCTATTCTTAATCATGATTAATTAAAAACTCGGTAGTATTCAACATCAGTGTATAGGTGGAATCTATTCAAGCTATTAAACGTAGATTTTGAAGTAAGGGTGTGAGGTTTGAGGCTTACTTGCGGGTACGCTAGTGTGAACCCGTACTTGTGCGTACGCAATTGTTCCTCGTACTTGTGCGTACGCAATTGTAACTCGTACTTGTGCGTACGCAATTGTTACTCGTACTGGTGTGTACGCAATTGTTACTTGTACTTGTGCGTACGCAATTGTAACTCGTACTTGTGCGTGCGCAATTGTTACTCGTACTTGTGCGTACGCAATTGTAACTCGTACTTGTGCGTACGCAATTGTTACTCGTACTTGTGCGTACGCAATTGTAATTCGTATTTGTGCGTACGCAATTGTTCCTCGTACTTGTGCGTACGCAATTGTTACTCGTACTTGTGCGTACGCAATTGTTACTCGTACTTGTGCGTACGCAATTGTAACTCGTACTTGTGCGTAAGCAATTGTTACTCGTACTTGTGCGTACGCAAGTGTAAAACTGGCCCCCTTCCCGTCAATAATAATTTGGCTGGTTTTAGGCGTCCGACTCCGGACCAAATAATGCCCACTTTAACATGAACGTTGTGTAATTTAAACATAAAAAGGTGGCATTTTTAAATCGTTCAATATCCATGCATTATGTCTGCTAAAACCCAGTTTAAATAATCGTTCGTCATATCAAATCATATATCTAAAAGTAAATTGAGTTAAATACCTAATTCGTTTACTGATACCATGATTTGTTATACGAACATGTATTACTTTATTGAATTCACTTCAGACGCGAATTATGAGAAATTTGATATGTCAAATAATTCGATATGGTAGGCAATTTGCTCGTCTGAACATTTCGGTCCCATATATATGTATGTATAGATGAGTCAATTAGTTGTTTTTCTAGTTCTTGATTTATTATTTAAATTAAACAAAGATTTAAAACAGGGAAAGACAACGCTGGTTTAACTTATTAATTCTGGTCAAGTTTAATTATTTCGTATAAAGAATATTTGTTAAAAACGTCGATTTGAACTAAACTGCTATGCAAGACGTCGAAGGAATTCATGCAATTGTAGCCGATTGTTCAAAACTTTGTTAATGTTAACAACGCGATTAATGAAGTCATTGTTAACTTTAAAATGTGAAATATTTCATAAAGTGCCCATATATTTACATAAATCAAGTACAGCTGAAACAGTTGGCTCAAATCATGTTAGAAATACTGCTGGTCACAAGACGTGTTTCCATAGAAATTCCAGTAAATATTTGATATTTAACAACGAAGACGTTGATATCAGCTCAATATTCAATGATAATTGTTTACACGAATTGAGCAAGGTATGTAGTTTGACCATCCCTGACGTCTACGTTTAAGGTCTAGTTTAAGCCTTCTATAAGTGCCCCCCCCCCCCAATAAAAAAAAAAAAAAAAAAAAAAAACAACAACAAAAAAACCAAACAACAACCGTGTATTAGTACACAATCTCTCTTTATTGATCTTAATTAAATTGTCTAATTGGCTTATCAGATCCCCAATCTGAGTATCCTGCTGTGCAGTTTTCGATGCTTTATAATATAAATGGACCCTAAATGGCCCTGAGCCAATAAACCAATACACAGGAAACTGGCCCCTACTATGACACCAGTGCGATCAGCAGGAGATGCACAGCAGGGGATTATCATGACAGACATTCCTTAAACTAGGACTTTAAATGGTGTATGCGGAACTCGACCGTTAATGTAGATAACAATGTCCATACTTGAATATCGCATAGGTGCGTTTTGCGTGGTCGTTGTATTCCGTTATCTTACATTTAAGGGTCAAATAAGGGGTTGACCAAAGGTTTGACCATAACTGCATACCATTATAAGTATACGTATGAAATACGTGGCAAAGGAAGGGAGGGGGGGGGGGCGTTGCCATGTGGTCATGTTACAATTAATTAAGGCGTCGATAAGGGTTGTTGAAGGAATGTTTGGCATGACAATCCCCTATTGTGCATCTCCTGCTATTTGCACTAATGTCACAGTAGGGGCCAATATCATGTTTATTTGTTTTATTGGCTCAGGGCCATTAAGGGTCAATTTCAATAATAAAACCTCCAAAACTAGTCAGCAGGATACTCAGATCGGAGATCTGATAAGACGCTTAGGCAGTAAGATTAAGATCAATACACAGAGGTTGTGTACAATACACGTTTTTTGTTGTGTTTTTTTGGAGGGTGGTCACTTATAGTAAGATTAAACTAGGCCTTTAAGGGCAAATAAAGGGGTTGACTAAAAATGTGACCATCAATGCATAACCATTGAAGTATACGTATGAATTATGCGGCGCAGAAATGGAGGGGGCGGTTTTTGTCATGTTACAATTAAGGCCTCGATGATGGCGTGTAGCTTAAGTTCCTATGTATATAGATATACGCTGTCACATATTTAAAACAGACCGATAATTGAAATATTGCGATCTGATCTTTTGTCATCAGTCTTTCATCACTGGTATGCAGATATCTATGCAAAAATGTGCTCGTTCCAAGACAAAAAAAAAAACCCCAAAAACAGTTCAATCTGCGAGAGTGCAGCTTTAACAGAAACATTATGCACCTTTCAATTGTAACCACGCCCCCCCCCCCCCAGGTCCGGGGATATACCGGGGATAGCTTGGGAAATGGGCCGTGTTTTTAACTTTCAGGTTGCCCCCAGTGCCGGGTGAATGTGGTGGTTTTGTCTTCGATATAGATATAGCCGGGAATGGGCCTTACCTAGGGTCCCTGGGGTGCGGGGGCATTTGGCGGGGATTCTACCATCTGTTCATCCCCGCAGTGCGGAGATTTTAGCCGGGGTTGGCTGGACTGAAAGTCAAAGTCCCCGCAATTCCCCGGACCTGTGGGAGCCGTGGTTACAATTGACTGGTGCAATATTCTTGGATATTCTATAAACGATTAAATGCACAAACACAATGCACATATGTCATAATACCTGATGGTAACGCTTAAAGTTTAGTAAATAAGAAAAAAAATGTGTTTGAAACGAAATTTTCCTATGTATTAAGACAAATTCATTGTGATGTATCTTTAATTAGCAACCATCAATCTTGTTTGAAGAAGTCGTGTATAAGAAATACTACTGAGTCGTTACGTTAGACAAAAGCTGTGGATTTGATAATTCATTATCGTGAACCGTAAAATTGATGACTCTTATTTGATAAATTTGTACATTTTATACATGTATATTTATCTGTGGTTTTGAATAGGGCGCTTGAGCTTGAATTATGAAGTCGTTAAATTGAATATATTGCAAAATAGTTGGTTTGATAAATGAGATTGTTGATTTTTGGGAGACGGGCGTAGAAACATACCCAACACCCATCACCTCCACCAGCAATATTTGCTTAGGCGGACAAAAACCCACTTGACGAAATTCACGTTTTCTTTCCGATTTCTAAGGTTATTTATTTATGCACCAGTCAATTGTTATCACGGCCCCTAGGTCCGGGGGTATAATGGGGATAGCGGGGGAAATGGGATGTGTTTTTACCTTCCAAGTGACCCGCAGTGCCGAGTGAATGCGTTGGTTTTGTTTTAGCGCCGAAAATAGCGGAGAATGGACCTTACCTAGGATGTCCCCGGGGTGCGGGGGCATTGGGCAGGGATTTTACCTGGGATTAGCTGAACCGAAAGTCAAAGTCCCCGATATTTCCCGGACCTGTGGCCGGGGGGGGGGGGCGTGGTTACAATTGACTTGTGAATTATTATGTATGGTTTGCATACGTCTTATAAATTATATTAATATTTCATTACATTCAGAAAGAACATGACATATATTCGAAAGGCATGCAGGAGGGGGTCCGTCTTTACAAAAGTGTGTGCTTTATGGGTGGGGGTCGTCCTGCATTCTATATTTTGCTATGGAATTTCAGAGACACATCGCAACGTGCACCAAGTTACACTGCCTTGTATTAAACTGATTTAAACATTGTTTTAATGCATATCGGCTTTCAACAAGAAAAACAAATTCATTAATCATGAAAAGATAAACCATATAAATTAAAATTCTATTGATTTCGAAAAAAACATGCTGCAGAAAAATTTTGAAATTTAATATACGACATTACGAAAGATAACCTAATATTTGATAACGCATTCAGTGTCGTACGAATAAAAACTTAATCTTTGATTAATTACGTATATTTATATCGAATATCAATCGTCTGCTTATATATTGCCGTATATATACTATCGTGAATACAACCCCATTTTGATCCATAAATTTATCGTAATTTGAAGTATTTTTACTACAAAAATTGGCGGTATTCGAACAAAGGAGCGTTTGTAAACTGTTCGTCTAAACATATGTTAAATTCAAAACTGAATTAGCTTGTGCAATTTTGTACATAGACATACAGCATTTATGCAATTAAGTAATTATAGATGATAGGACTCCAATTTTCAATGTGATAATTGTCAATTTACAAAGAAAGGGAATATTTCTTTAATAGAATTCGTATAACATACGAAGACTATTGTTAAATCAGTTTGGAAGCGATTTAGGTTTCAACCTTGACAGTAAAGCCATATATTACCGTATTTATCGTAATTAATGCGCTGATTGTGTTATCTCGTCCTTTTTTTCGAAGAAGAAAAAAAAATATTTGTGTTGTGATAGTCCGGGGACAAAATCCTCAAACAAATTTAAAGGGACTACACACCAGATGGTTCAACATTCGGCAAATACAGCATTTCCTCAGAACAGAATGGAATGAAACAGAATGGAATTGTCAATGCGAGCTATTACAAGGCCGATAATACATCATTTTACATGATTAAAAGAATAAACGCAACAATCATGTTTCATCTGAGTTTCCCTGTTTAAAAATAGCTCATAATGGTTTCCCAGTTTAAATCATATATGTATATGAGTACAGATAAAAATACTGACGCTATTTTTAAACTTAATGGGATTTACGTGGTAGACAACCCTAAAAGACGATTAGTATTTTAACTTTTTGAGTGGTGCGGCAGGGAATCGAGCCTGCGGCCAATTTACAGCAAGGTAGATAACTCAGGCTGTGATAATCGTCGAGTTTTAACCCTTGGAGAAAACAAACAAACAAACGCGTTTGCGTTTTCCGTGGAACTCTTGTTTTATCATAACTTCTAACGTGAACATAAAATGCTGCATCCAATATTTTCCCATAATTGCAACAGCGATATTGACAACATACTTCAAAAGGAAGAGCTTGCACCATTTATTTCCAAGAAGAGCAGCCTTATTTAAGGAGTATTTGTTACCGTCTGCTTATCGTCTGTCTCGGTGCGTCTATAACTTATCAAATTTGGCATATATATCACTCAAGAACGAGCATTACGCACACATTTGACGCCAATTTTCCAAGAAAACTCTTGTATGTTATATAAATGGAAACTGCCCGTAGCGACAAAGTTGTCTAGACAATATGTATAACGTTTGCATGTATAGGTTGGAGCACGGGAACTCGTGCAAATATTTACAAAACTGCAGGAAATAAGACGATCTATGCATCTTAGCTTAACAGGTGGAATGATTTTGTGTCGATAAACGTGAATTATATGATATACAGACATGCTACTTTGTGGTGAAGGTGTGTTTTTGATCTACAGTCGAAACTCGTTATGTTGAACTCTGTTATCTCGATGTTCTGCTTATCTCGAATGTTTTTTCCCAAACCTTTTTTAACGTTGTTTCATGTTTGGTACACGAGTGGAACTTTCCTATCATGTGGTGTTATGGGTCGTAAATTAATAGAAATCAGTGTTATTTCGCATGCAAATTGGCCAAATGTCTAAAGAATATATAGGGAATTTATTTAGTAGTCTGTGACCTTTCAGTCTATTTCAACTTGAAGGTTAATGAGTTTCATCGGAGTTCGCCAAAGATCATTATGTTACGTCCATTGTCGAATTTTAGCGAAATACATGTTCGGTAGTGATCGGATTTACTCGGCGCCTCTCGGACTATTTCGGAATCTACTTCGGGGGTTCAATGGTTTTGTTAACCTTAGAAATATTGGAACATTTTTTAATATCCATGGAGGGGATATTATTGTTACCTGCAGTTTGCGTTTTAACAGACGTTTTACAAGCGATTTAAAATGGTTCATGATTTGCATTAACAAAACTATCTTCTACACAGCGGGTTTCTTTGAGATGTGTGAATATCATGAAAACATGAATCTCTAAAACTCTTCGGTATAATCTTAATTTCACATCATTGCAGACACTCTTTTTTTCAATACTTCTTTCACCAGGGGATAAATAAGTTATCCAATGGATAATATCGCTTACGTATGCTTAGTCGCTTAAATCATTTAATACGCCCGACGGATTTCGTCTTGTCAATAGTTTGCGATAACGCAACGCTCACAAATGTAAAACAAATTAGTTCTGAGGCTTTTTTTCATATCTGAATGTCTTTGTTTTAGAGGAATTCAATGCCTCTGATAATGGGATAAGAATTTCTGAGGTTCTGGAAAATGATCTGCACTTTAATAGAAATATTTTCGAATATTCCATTGTTTATCAATTAGAGATAAAACACCAAGTTGAGTGAACAGAATACTGGAAAAGAAGTTTAAAGACAACGGCTGTCGTTAAGATCGGCGTTAGTTGAGTTTAAGCGTTCCAGTCGTATTTAAAAAAAATGACGAGCGTCTGCGGGCGACCTGAATCTGAATCAAAGTTGTTTTCATGCCGTTTGGTCATGATGATCATCGCTTGACCAACTGTGCCAAAACATGTTAAGCTCGTCTGTTTTTCGACGATACTGCTGCTGCTGCTGCTGCTGCTGCTGCTGATGATGATGATGATGAAAAAGATGGTAATGTTGATGATGTTGTTGTTGTTGTTGATGATGAGGATGATGATGATGATGGTGATGGTTATGATGACGATAACTACGATGACGATTATTGATGATGATGATGATCACGGTTATGATGACGATAACTACGATGACGATTATTGATGATGATGATGGTGATGGTTATGATGACGATAACTACGATGACGATTATTGATGATGATGATGGTGATGGTTATGATGACGATAACTACGATGACGATTATGACGATGACGATGATGATGATGATGATGATGACGACAAAAACGACGGCAACGATGATGGTGATGATGATTTTTACCGATACCCAATGAAATTCTTTCGATTCAGAGCAAAAAAACACGTTATCGCGAGCACTCCAAAAACAAACTTCATAGAAACGAGACATGATTTGAAATCATTACCCTACACTCAAAAAGAACTCCTGGTTCTTAATAAAACATGAATCGAAATGATTACCCTCGATGTTTTCCACTTTAATCATCTTCAACTCCAAGAAAAACCTGGCAATTTGGAATATACTGTAATTAATTAAGAGTGGGGTGAATGTAATTAGATAATTGGGTATCAGTGTGATGAGAAAAGACATTTATTGTAGGAATACAGGTGATTTCAACGGTTTTATAACATAATACACAATTTTCCCCAAGGTTTCGTAATTTTTATTAGAAATGACAGTTATTGTACGAATACTGGTGTTTTCAACTGATGTATAACATTCTACGAGTTTTTCCTCGCACTTATAATTTTGATTTACAATAAGCCCAGCCAGACCGGCTTATCATGTGATGGATAAATATTTATACGATTTCTTTCCAAGTCGACATTAATGTTTTACGATTTTGAGTAATTGATTACTACAGAACAGGCTTTTATTAGCATGATGTTTTCTTTTGTGTAAGAAACAGATGGAAAAATGGCGTTTTTTCGTTGAAAGGTTTTATCTTATATTTTTATAAAGTAAAGTTCGTATGAGGCGACGTAATGGGTATTTTGATGGGGGTGGTGGTGGTGATGATGACGAGGATGATGACGTTACGACGAGGAGGAAAGGGAGGTTGCTGCAGTATAGCTGCACTATCCTCTTCATCATCACAATCATTATCGTCGTCGTCGTCATTATCATCTTTGTCGTCGGCGTTGTCACCATCATCAATACCATTATCATCATCATCATCATCACCACCAACATCAACAACAGCAGCATTATCATCATCATCGTCATCGTCGACGTCGTCATCGTCACCATCATCATCGTCGTCGTCAACATCGTAAGCATCATTATCATCATCATCGTCATCGGCATCATCATCATCATCATCATCATCATCGTCATCATCATCATCATCATCATCACCACCACCACGACTATACCATCATCACCAGAGCAGCATCATTCGACATAATCTAGACCATTTACACCACAACTCTGTAAATATTTCAGTCAGTCAGTCTCCCAATATTAATCAGGAAATGTCATTCATAAACTAGATCAAACAATGGAGTTAATAATTTGACTGGCTCTTTTTATTTGGTTTGTATGTTATGAATATTCCCATCAGCTGCATGTTTAACATCGACTTGATTATGTAAACAAGCCGCCATTAGTAGACCGTCATTTAAATGCGGAACGATATTGTGATCAAAAGCATGTATGATAATAATAACAATGTTTAATTAGACAATGACACATCTTTACATAACGAACACCGCCATTTTTTTTCTAACAACGTTTAACTTGGCGGTTTATTATCTGCGTTATAAAATACATTTGAGTAACGTAATCGGCCATAGCTTGCGTTTTCAACGTCACTTGGCGTATTGTGATTCGCGTTTTAAATAAAACGCTTGGATGTTATACAGTCGATTCCCGTTGGCTCGAAGTCCCAGGGACGGGCAAAAATACCCCGAGCCTCGAGGAGTTCGAGCCAAATGGGAATGTTTACCTTCAGTATTAAGAAATCGGTCCTTTACATCCAGTTCGAGTCAACGAGGAAATCGAGCCAAGCGAGTTCGAGCCAACGGGGTTCGACTGTATGTGACAATTGCCATGGAAACTGATTTTGTCTTGCACATCAAAATGATCACTATATAAAATTGTACATTTCCGTTGCAAATGATGATTTGTGAAAAGTAGCATGTTTAGGGTATGGAAGCGCATATCGTTTATACTGTTGATGTGACCACTTGTACTTGTCCACTTGTTACAGAAGCGCATATGGTATACACTGATGATGTGTCATGATCATGTAGTCGGGTCGACTTATTTTATTTCGACTTGTTGCAACAGTTATGTCGACGTGTCCACTTATTTACTAGTTGAACATGACATGACATCATTTTTATCGATTTTTATTTGATTTGTTGACAGAACGTATGCTAACATATCCAATTATTGAAGACCAAATTTTAACATTATTTGATTTGATAAATCATATAGTAAAACATATCGACAAGACAGGCACACTATCAGTGTATTCGCTTCCGTGGTAAACCTCTATATCATCAATGTCGACCGTATATGCGTCTTTAAGCTAAAAAACAACATAATGAACTTTATGTACGGTGACAGTACAATTTGTCCGTATTTAGCAAGTCTAAATCACTCTGGCTATAATAGTCCCAGAGTTATTTCCCTTTTTTAAAATGAGAGTACATTATCATTATCGTCGTCGTCGTCGTCATTATCATCTTTGTCGTCGTCGTTGTCACCACCATCATCATCACCATCGTCGTCGTTGTCGGCGTCGTCATCGTAACCATCATCCTCGTCATCGTCAGCATCATTATCATGATCATCATCATCCAAACGATCGTTGGTATACGATGCGCATGCGCAACTAATGTTTAAGTCTGCCACGAACAGAACAGAACAGAACAGACGGTTTATTCAGATTTATATATATAAACAATATGCTTAAGTTCAAATAATTTTCGATTGAATGTTTGTATTGAGAAAAGTGCTACCTCATTTTAACCAATGAATTTTATTGAAGAAAGCTTACTTTTCATGTGTTTACATTCATCGAAGCACGAGCGGTGCAATTATCAAAGAAAACGAATCGAATTACGAATTATATTTACTGAGTAATATACAGAAATTCCAGAAAGAAATCTACAATAAACATGCGAAGTCAGGAAACATTTCCGTGTTATCTTGTAATATACTTATCATAAAAAAAAATTCAGCGAAAAACAAAAGATCGTTTTGATTGATGGTTTTTGATTGACAGATGCGCGTGCCGGGCACGAGCGCTTTTCACGTGATTCCGATTTCCGGGTAATCGGAAGATCTCCCATTTTATCGTTGAAAGTTTAGATATTTTTGCTCTAATTCTTTGATGATTATGATAAAGCAGAGAAATATCCAGGATTATAATAGTTGCACCGAAACCAGTGATGTTGATTCTCTTGGAATAGTTTTATTTTTGCTTTTTGTCTTCCGGGACGTTACGCAATCTTATTGAAATGTCTTCATTTGTTTGATTTAAGTTCTAAAATGAAAATAAATGGTTATCTCCTGAAAATAAGCCATTAAATAAAACATGTTCGTTTGTATTTTTACACAAGTTCTCTTACAGATAAAACCAATGGGGACTGTACGTTGTATTGAATAATTGTTTTTGATAAATTCAATGTAGCATGATGTCATTTTAGTTTTAATGCGAATTCTTAAGGGCAATATAAACAAACAAACAACAACAACAACACCAGCTGCATAAGCAAATACAACAACAATAATAAAAAACATCAACAACAACAACATCATCATCGTCATCAAAACCACCACTATCATCACCATCACCATCACCATCATCATCATTATTATCATCATCATCATCATCATCATCAACAACAACAACAACAGCAACAGCAAAAACTGCAACGACATCATCATCATCACCATCATCATCATCATCGACAACAACAGCAACATCAACAAAAATAACAACAGCAGAACATGGAATGACATGGAAGGGGCTTATACTTGTTTAATGCGAAACCTTCAGCACAACCATTTCTAAGAAACATTGCTGTCCCGTTTAAATTGACACATCGTCACAGTTAAATTTTCTGTGTAAATCGGTAATCAATGAGTGATTGTTTAAACAAGAACGGATCAATCGTAAATAGAGAGGGTTCTTTTATAACATGCATGTTTAATCTTCATTCATTCACAAGATTAAACGATAACCCTATTCAAGTTATTGTCAAGAACTCAACATGCGGTGCTCGGGTATTCTTACTGAACAAACATTGGGAGTAGGACGTTTTGAGAATGGGTAAAGACACTAAGCGCGAGGATAGGAATAAGCATTACCTGGGTCAACTTTTAAGACCCCCCCCCCCCCCCCCCCCCAGTAAGTTCTTAAAGATTTCAATCCCCAACTATGTCACATGATTGTTGTTTGGGTTTCCTTCATGTTTTTTTCTGTGTACTTTAGCGATATTTTCCTTCCTCATGAAAAATAGCAACGAGAAAGCCCAACATTAGTTGGTTTGGCAAATGTGCGCTATTGTTTGATTGGCTTGTACAATGATTAATCGTCCGTCCGTTCGTTCTGTCCGTCGAAGATATTTGTCTATTGAATTATTGTCTGACATGGTATGGTCTGGCTGCTTGTCTCTCTTTCAGTGGCTGGCTGGCCCTCTGTCCGTCCGTCCGTCCGTCCGCCCGTCCGTCTGTCTGTCTGTCTGTCTGTCTGTCCGATTATCTGTCTGAACGTCTGTTTGAATGTATGTCTGAATGTCTGTCTTTCCTGTTTATCTCCGGAACTAAGGGCTTCACAATTAATCGCAGGATTAAACAATGTATTTTATATTCAGTGCATTTAAAATCAATGCACTTGATAATGTTGAAGAATATTAATTGCAGTCGGTTTTCCTAGACATTTTGTAAAAGAATGTATACTAATCTCGACAAAGCATCAGTCAATTAGCAGTTTAAATTCCGGTACAAATGATCACTTGTAGCCCATGGGATCCGGCATCTCTGATCTTGTATTTGAGAAAATTTCGTTTTCTGTTTTGAAAGGACGTAACAACTTTTCTAACGAAGTTTATTTTGAACAATGGCTAACATAATCCAGACACTTCTTAGAACATTGTTTGTATTACAGCAGATTGATTCAGAGATTGAACATGAGCTAATTTCAGACAGACATAACCGGTTCGAATTTCGTATTTTTTAAGCTTAATGCCCTTATTTTAACCCCATTTTAATGAATATGAATAAGTTGATAACGGTAATTTTTCAAAAAGGGTCGAAACTCGGTAAAAAGGAGTCGGAACTCTTCAAAAAGAAGTCGAAACTCTTCAAAAATAGTCGAAACAATTTAACTGGAGTCAAAACTTTTGGAAATTCTTCAAAATGAGTCAAAACTTACTCAAAAGAAACGATTAAGCTGTAATTGATATTACCAGACTTGTTTAAGACTGTTCGGTAGGATATTATTTGAATCATAGTTTCCAGCAATACAATCAAGTACATTTCAAACAGAACTTAATCAACTTTATGGAAATGTAAGGAATTTCCATCTTCAAACTGTCAAACCCTCAAACATAAATTTGTATGCATGAGTGTTGAAAACCAAACAAAACACAACGAATGATTTGTTATTGGTTTAATCGAGCATCTTATCTCTTCAACTTTAACTTAAAACCAACCTCAACATTTTAATACACGACAATGCTTAAGGCAACTGTTCAGTATCACTGAGTACATTTGCCTTGTTTAATGACCAATAATCGTGTAATGAGTGCTGTTTATGTACATAACATTTACACGTGTTATTTGTAATGTATTCGAATTCATTAAGGAATATACTTGATTTTTTTTATCATAAGCGTTTGGTGTTACGTCTATATGGCTATTTCGGAATTTCGGAATTGAAGTAAATGACGTTTACCGCTTTCGACTTCAAGACAGTATTTTTTATCTGAGGGCTATGATAATTGACCAAGCATAGGCACTTTGGATCCGCCACGGATGTAATAGTCGTTCACGTTTTGGGAGTCATTTGAATAAAAACCTTTGGAAATATTCTTATGGTCGATGCAAGTGTATTGCTCAATTAAGTAATTGCATATTGCTTTTGACACGTAAAGAATTGATTAATTCCTTAAGTTCGTGTCTGAAAATTAAATACAACGTTCATAAAAATTCCCAGACCCCCCCCCAACCAACACCCACACGCACCCCCCCCCCCCACAACCAACACCCACACGCATCCCCCAACCAACACCCACACGCACCCCCCCCCAACCAACACCCACACGAACCCCCCCCAACCAACACCCACACGCACCCCCCCCCAACCAACACCCACACGCGACCCCCCCCCGTCCCAAACCGAAATAAAATGAAAGAACAAGGAAGCCAATGATGTAGTGAGTGAATGTGAATGAATTGATTCGTTTTTGTAAACACTGATTTATTATAGGTCATTGTTTTCTTTATTGAATGATAGAGCTCATCTGATGGCAATTAGGGCGATGTTTGAGTGTTTATAACCGTCAATGTCCTTACGGTCAATTACAGAAAGGTGTTAACTTAGTGGTGTGTGACCTTTTTACGTTTACGTCCTTGGACGCAACGCTTTTAACATAAACGTTATCTAAACGTTTAATAGTACACGTAGCGCTTAAACGCTTTCAAATTTCATATCGACAACAATTAAACGACGTTAATAAAACAATGACCTTTGATGTATGTGAAGTAAACCTGTGTTTATTTTGACTGAAAATAAATTACATTGTGTCTTTGTGTTTTTGCCAATTATGAATAACTTGAATGTTCGCACGTAATAATTCAATAGTAAAATGATATGGAGTACGGACCTTACATGACAAACGATTTAATGTTGTAACATGTATTAGGTCGAATACATTGCTATGAATATACAGTGCCTTTTACTCTTGGGGAAAATGCATCATTTAAATTTATAAAGGAAAACCAATTTCGCGAAGAAATAAACAGAAAAGCTTTAAGGAAATAGACAGAAAAATGAAAGAATTTGATTTGGAAGAAGTTTGTTTTTTTATATTAACTTTTCGATACAAAAAAAAAATGAGCATAAATTTAGGAGTTTTTTTCACATATGGTTAAAAAGTATCTTTTAGCATTAGTAATTATGATTAAACAACTGCTAAGTTCCGATAAAATCGGAAACAACATTTTAAGTGTGTGTATGTTAAATCTGAATTGAATTGCCTTGGATAGATAGTTAAATATTTAACAAAAAGTGTTTCACTTTCTTTCTGCAAAATAACCTAGTTATATAGGCCAATCATAAAACGGATGTTTTGATGAAATAATGAAAATGCGAGTTCAAAGGACACACCAACAGGCGAAATATTGATATATTATCACATTAATTATTTAAAATAGTCACCAATCGGTTAAAAATCAAGATGTCATACTTTCTGTGTAGCCAAAACTTCAATGAGGAATTAACGTACTAATGTTATCAATTCTTAAGATTGCCACCACCATGCGAACATATGGGAATAATAATAGTGCAATCATCCTATTAAAATCTCGTATAATATCGCAGAATATCGTAAAATATCACATAATCTCGTGTCGATTGGTTCTAGTCACGTGACCATTTTCTTGTTCAAAAATTGCCGTAAGTGGGTCGCATCTTCGCGACACCATATGTTGATAATTAAATAATTTTCCGGTTTATTGGTTTAGTCACGAAATTATTTGTGTCCTTTGATTTAGTTAGTGCGATAAAAAGTTGCCTTTTCGATTTTATCAAAGCAGGTGATACACCTATGAATAATTTATTAATCATATTTATTTCGTTATTGGAGTGTGTAAATACGTTGTCGTAGCAACATAAACAGCAAATGAACGCAGTCGGAGCACCTCGGCCAGCTTCCATCGAAAACGTCCTCGAATATATCCCGGTGCATTAGTAGAAGTACATTTAGTTCGTAAAGTTAAAAATAATCAAGTTCATTATTTGCTGTTTTAACGTATTTTGTAACCTCATAAAGGTTTAATAAGCTAAAGAAAATATAAAAAATAACGTTCTATAAAAATATAGATAGTTTAAGGTTAAATGTCACTAAATTTATTTCAGGTCATATGACATCAAAACATGAGTTCATTGTTTTCAAATGACTGGAAGTACCAGTCGTAAAGATCAACATAGAAATGATGAATGGGAATGTTCACAAACTATTTATATGAGCCATCAAGGCGGACTTTGGTGGACCTACTTATTCTAATAACCATAAACATGCATACTACACTAAATACCTGTTATAATCTTTAGAAAATCTCCGACATGAACTTCAAATGATCCTTGTCTTAAGTGCCGAAGACCAAAACATGATATAATATCATGAACTTTGTACTCAGAATACTTTCAGGATAAAAGTAGGCCAAGTTGATAAAGAAACAAAAAAAAATGTTTTTTGAATGAAATCAGGTGGCTTTCAACAAAACAACATTAAATTTCTACGACTTTCATGACAATCGAATGTCCCATAGGATACAATTATCATAAAACGCTCCTTGTGAGAAATATTAAACTGACAGCCGCTTTCTTCGATAGATCATATTCAATTTTCTACGCAAGATCATGTTCAATTTTCTACGAAAAATGATATTCTATTTTCTACGCAAGATCATATTCAGTTTGCTACGCTAGATCATATTCAATTTTCTACGCTAGATCATATTCAATTTTCTACGAAGGATCATATTCAATTTTCTACCCTAAATCTTATTCAATTTTCTACGATAGATCATATTCAATTTTCTACGATAGATCATATTCAATTTTCTATTATAAATCATATTCCATTTTCTACGCTAGATCATATTCAATTTTCTACGCTAGATCATATTCAATTTTCGACTATCGATTATATTCAATGTTCTACGAAGTTCATGACAACTCGAAGGGTCCGAATTCCCTGCTGACTTTAAACTAGATCGTGTTCATGTTTTCTTAGAATTTCATGACAACTCGAAGGACATGTACCCCCATGACTTCAAACTAGAACAGATATAATTTTCCTCCAATTTCATATCAACGCAAAGGATCCGATGACGTTAACTCAGATCATAGTCAAATTTCTACGACGTTCAACACAAGGACCCGGCGTCAAAACAGTCCCCTAGTGAGAAATAGCTGTCGGAAGTTTTACGACCGATCTTGAAATGTCGGCAATAACAAAATAGTTCTAGTAAGAAACACGATCGGGGACACAAAAGTCGATATACATGTACTTTAGATGCTTTAAGTTTATATTACGGTGTATTTTTCCAGCGTTAAACGTGAACACTTCGAACCAGACTTAATTGACGTTCATGACAACCAAACTCCCCAAAGGGTGTCACGAAATCTTGACGTCCAAGAATATTCTGCGTCGAGAGAGAAGAGCTGTCATTAGATTTGTAAAAGTGCGTGAATGTTTCAAGACAAAACAATACATGTCTAAAATGAGAAAGGGCATCGTTCGGAACTCCTCGGTCATTTTCCATCGAAATCGACCTTGGATATATGCCGATACATCAGTAGAAGTAGTTCGTAAAATTTTAAATCATGAATAGTATTTATTAATTGTAGTTTTTTAATGTGCATTTCGTATATCTAAGTTTAAATGGATTGCCGTTAAAGTGTATTATTGCATTAATAATAAAGACTCCCAAGAGAAAAGTCATTAAGTTTAACTGCTAAAATGAATCTACTACGCGAACTACTTGCAGCGTAGTCGAATACTGACATTGTTAACCGTCCATATACATCCGAGTTTGTTTTTGAAGGCAAAAGGCAAAGGGCTTCCGATTGTGCTGTTCTACGACGTTCTAGCAATGACTCAAAGATGGTGAAATGAAATCATGACGTCATTGTTTGTTCTTCTGTCTGTATGTGTCGAAAAAAATGAACGGCAACGGCCGAGGTAAAAACGATACAAGATAACAAAATAAACAAAACAGAGTTGGGTGGTACAGACGCTTGGCTTCTTGTATAAAAAAATTCTGCGCGCATAAAACTTGCATCCAAATGATATATTCCTTATCGATGACACGTTGTTGTATTTCAACGAAATTAGGGTAGCTCTCTGTTTTCTTTGAAATAGATCTTTTTCTCCGCCATTTCAGATGTTTTATTTACCGTAGTTTATTTGATAGCGTAGATTATCGCTAATCTAATCCCAGCAGTAATCCTTAATTGCTTATACATTTCTGGAAATTATCGCTAATTGGGACGGGGTTTGAGTTCGAAACGCGGCATGAAACTCGTGTTAAACCTGTGAAATGATGGCGAAAACCAGCTTCTTTTTATCCGAGGCTTTCCGAATTTTTTTATGTAGGGAATCCTACGGAGATCGTGTTAAGGTAACGGAGTATCATATACGGAAACTACCGAGTACCCTTGGAATTTTTAGTCGTACATTTCCGTTAAAGATGCTGTTATTTAATACATTGATGAAAGTTATAGAATCCAGCCCGACAAAATGAACTCGCCCTAGCACATCAATAATTCCTTCATAATAATTAAATATAAATTCAGATAATTATTCCAAGCCACAAATTGTGATGATATTTGATTTACTTGTATTCAAAATATGACAAGTTCAGAGTTGGCTTGGGTGGCGTATCCGTGGTCTTGTGGCAACTCACTTGACTATCAATCCAGGGGTCGCAGGTTCGATTCCCCGCCTAATGACTATATAACATGTTCATAAACACTGATGGAAGTTATAGAACCCAACCAAAATAATGAACTCGTCCTGGCACACGAGACGAAACTGTGATGGTATTATATTTCATTGAATTCAAAGTGAGAAAACATTGTGTCGTTTTTTTTTAATAAAAATAACAAAACTGAGGAAACGCAAATTCAATAAGTGTGATAATGGTTATTGGTGCATTTATGTCAAATTAGACATTATTTTTCGTGAATGAAATACATATAGCACGTACCCAGATGAAAACAATTTAGAAAATACAATTTAGCTAGCACTGTACATCTATAAACTCAGCATTTTTGAAGACTTTTCCAACAATACTTGGGAATGTATATCCCGGGGGACGGGCTTAGGAGCCTTTAATGGTTATTTTGGAGGGTCGTAAACATTTTCTCTTAAAGAAAAGCGATGCCTAATTGTGAATGGTTGCTAAAGTAATTGACAGATATTTTAGGATGATGTCTACCAAGAAAGATTAATACATCGGGAATTCCGATAACAATCGGTTATTTCCGATACTTCTCGACGGATGACTTAATTCACCGGCTATTTCCGTGCATGTTCGGGTGTTTCCGTATTATTTATTTTTTCAAAATGGAAAACGCAAAGAAAGAATGTAGATTTCATATGATTAAGTGATCAAACAGTCCTGAATTACAGTAATTGTCAAAACTTTGCCCATTTTTAACGCGCTGACCCGCTGACCGTTGGCCATTTCAGGTTAAACACTTCTATAGCCATTATTATCGCTAAACGCTATTAAAATACCGTAATCGGATTGCTTCGGATTTTACGGTAATCTTGCATAATCCGGTGCTCGACGAAACGTTTGAATAACTTCTGTCTGAAATTATAGTCAGCAGTATTAGATTTTCATGATTTGTTTCCAGATAACTGACCAATAACATACTAGTAATTAAAGGGACTCGCTCATGGTTTTGTAAAATGCATTTTCTTTGGATGACGAAAACAAGTGTGGCAAATGATTGGGAGTGTATAAACTAAGATACCGAAAGCTGGACCCCTTCAGCAAATGTTGTTATTTGCGCAAATATCGTCTTTGAAGACCACAATTTTCATTAGCGTTTATAACTGGTATGAGAGATCCGCTTTTGCGTGTTTGGTTGATTAACATTATCACGTGATGTTATCAATGTATTGTTAAAAGGTCAAATATCAACTACTTTTGTATAACACCTTATGGCACAGTGATTAAGGCGTCTGTTTTCTTGTTTACTTTTCATGTACTGGAAGTATTTTTGGGGCCAAAAAATGAGCAAGTCCTTTAAGTAATGGAAATGAAGACACACATATCTTTCTTTAAAACTGTATAAGCATTTATGTTATCACTTCCATCTTTAGTCATATGAACGTAATTAGGTTAATCAATCATATTTAAAGCTGGTTTTATTTTAGTTGTCTTGTAATTAACCGTCACGGTATGAAGTTAATTGGCAATGAACAGTATGACGTCACATGACTGTTATGCAACATGCTTTTGCATGTGTTTTCAAGATACAAAAATGCTTTTTAATTTCGTAAAAACAACGTTTTTCGTGTACTTTGATATAAAACAAACTCGGCCGACATAAGACTCATGTATATATCAGCCTAACATCTTGAGATGTGTATAATTGTTACAATTTACCAAACATAATAGTTATGAACTAATTTCTGAACTCCCTCTGATGGAAAATATATCTCAAACTATTTGAACGCATTTTATGACCTGGCATATTACAGTTTCAATTCTCCGGTATGTTTTGGAAAGCCAGACCCCTACATGTAGAAACTAGGTAATGAACCATATCCGATAAGCCCAGATAGGCTGATGCACGAATTATAGACGATTTAAGTGAGCCTTCTGCTTTTTGAGAATGTTCGGTCATTTCCGATACTTCTCGACTTATTTCGTAAACTATCGGTTATTTCCGTGTATTTCCGGGTGTTTCCGTAAAACGAAACGAATGTTTTGGATGCCAGAACTCCTACATGTGGAAACTTGGTAATGAACCATATCCGATAAGCCTTGATGGGCTGATGAATAAATTGAAGAAGATTCAAGCTAGCCTTCTGGTTTATGCTGTGTACCGAGTTTCCCATGTAGATACAATCTTTACGATGTATGGTTTTTAATGCACTTCCGAAAGTCTCCCGTCGATATTTTATATTTATTTTTATATTTCACCAGTTTATGACAGTCTGATAAATGATTAAGTTGTCTTTTCAAAAATGTCCAGGTTCTTTGTCGAGGCTACAATTCTATTGAAACAATAGCAGAATAAATGTTTGAATGTATTATTTAAGTCTATATGTTGCAAGAGACTTGTCTGTGAACTGAAATATGTTTCATTACGGACGCAGGCTTTATGACCTTGTCCGCGCGAGTATGTGTGTGCACGTGAAAATGAGTGTCAGCACAAATACGCGTGTGCACGTGAACATATGTGTCAGTGCGAGTATGCGTGTACACGTGAACATATGTGTCAGTGCGAGTATGCGTGTGCACATGACCATGTGTGTAAGCACGAGTATGTGTGTGTACGTGACAATGTGTGTTAGCACGAGTATGTGTGTGCACGTGTCCGCGCGAGTATGTGTGTGCACGTGAAAATGTTTTTCTTTTCAAACAATGTTAGTATATACATATAAAAAACACATATTGCCATTACTGCATGTAAGGAAGAAAGGAATACTGAATTCTTAAAGTAAAATTAGTCTTAAAGTTGCACCCTCACAAATTGAAAGTTTTGAATTCTTTATTATTTTTTTTGGTCTCAGAATCAGCTCATTTTTTCATACGTGCCTTCAATCCAGTCATATAAGATAAACAGATCTCAATTGTTTGGTAAAATGCCGACAAACACATTATTCTAAAAGTATTAGTAACGCTTTTAGCCGTTAAACATCCGTTTTCAAACTTAAATATGAAAAAAAATTGTTTTGATCTGCTCTTTTGTCAGCAGTCTTATATCAATGTTTACCAGACATTTACGCCAAACCTGGCGCATTTCAAGGAAAATGAAAATAGAAAAAAAGTTGTAAGAACAATCAATCTGTGAAAATGCAGCTTTAAAATTGTAGTGATAAAAGGTTAATATCTTTCCTCGTAATTCTGATTGAGTATCATGAAACATCACTTCCCCTCTCATTGTAACCATTAAATAACGTTAACAACTCGTAAACTTTAATATTGAGGCAAATCCTGGGAACTGTTAAGGGTTTGAGAATTGCCATTTCATGAATAAAGAGTTCTCCTTTTAAAGCGTTCTTGAAAAAACGGTACGATCGTAATTTGGGCAATTAGTTTAAATTGGAAAACAAATTGACACCACAGCAGATCTATAGCATTTTTTAGGAAATACGCCAGACTTTTATAGCGAGGAAAATGTTAACAAATTTTTCAATTTGTAAATGTAATTTTGGAACATTGTTAACGTGGCATTCTTATTCAAAATCAATACATACACATGTATAACAAACATACATTTTGAGTGATACACCTTTAACTACTTACTAAATAATGCATTTATGGAAAATATTAATCACTGATAACAAGATTGTAGCTGTGTAGTTAATGGCTGAAAACGCCAAAATTATAAATGATTGGTGAGTGCTAAAAGATTTACTGTGAAATACTATCGTCTCATCAGCTTAATATACTGCATTTTCTGCACTTTTCGTTCAATTTAAACTCGGTATCCTTCATAAAAACCATCGTTTTCGACATTTATTCATCCATTTTGGTATATTAAAACAACTGTATAAAAGATCTTATTTGGAAGTAAAAGTGCATCTTTAAAAAATCGAAAGACAATCGACATCATGGCGGATACATATTCTATTTATAGATTACGACAGCCAGAAAATGCAGCAAAATAATTATACCATAATCGACAACATGAGAATTACGAAAAATAATTAAAGGAATATTCTTGGAAAATGCAGCAGAAAGTAGAATAACTGGCAGTTATACCAAGTCCTGAATATATTCCATTGTAATTCAAAAACGATTATCAATATTTTAAGAACATCTCGCTGGCATATCTGATGTCAACTCCAGACGTATTAAATCATGTCGGTCAATACAAACAATACAAATATGGGAAGTTTATATATTTCAATATTTATTTAACTTAAAATTAAAACGCTTCAAGATCTTTAGCAAATATAACTTTTCAAACATTGACTCGTTTTAACGATGCGCTATATTGCTTCACAATCGATACTCCTTGCTCAATAAGTATAGTCGGTAGATAACAGACCGTATTTTTTTACTTTTGAAATATAATTTTCACATTGCATTGTCAGTCATTTAGGCAGTCAGTCAGTCATTCTCAGTCAGTCAGTCGGTCGGTCGGTCAGTCGATCAATCGGTAATTTAATAGAGCAATCAGTCAGTCAGTCAGTCAGTCAGTCGATCAATCAGTAATTTAATCGATCGATCAATCAATCGATCGATCAATCAATCAATCAACGGATACTTACTTTAACATTGCTGATCTGAAGTGACTTGCAGCTGTCATGAGCTCAGTAAGGTAGTCATTATAAAACATCGGAAAACAGATGGCATGTTCAAGTATGTGTGTTTTTTCAAATATTGACAGGTGTCTGTTGGTTGCCTGGAAGGGAATTTCAAGCTGTGTTTGACCACAAGTTTAAAAACAAATCGGAAGTCAGTTGTTGCAAAATGTGGTGAAATATGTGATTACGTAATATTTACGATCACATTATCACATTTGTGATTTTTTCCCCGTGCAAGACAGAAATAAACGGCTGACTAATCATAGTTACTACTCGGTAATTTCCGGCAAGCTCGGAAATAGCCGAGCGTTATCCGCTTGAAGTATGAATACCAGTACGTAATGTGACAACATTGTCTTCTTTGATGCCTAACTATGGTCCGGTTTCAATGTGGACCCACCACTATTGGGAGAGTGATGCTGAAGGGGCTGCGTCGTCTTTTAATTTTGGCGGGCCTTTATCAAACAAATTGATGGGGTCCAGGAATTCACGTTAGAGGGGGAAAAAAGAAAACTTAGACCCTTCCCCTGATCCGCTAGTGCTAATTGGCATTGTGTATACATGTTTTAGCAACAGCTTATTGCCTTTCCTGACACGTAGCATTTATTGAACATTTTTGACAACATATCATTTCATATCACAATATAAATGATATATTATACAAACCATTACGCGTGTTATATATTTACATCCAATATTTAATGTTTGTTCAATAAAATGTGATAATCTAAAAAATGATGTATCAAATCGGTGGATAAAAGCGAAAAGGCTCTATGTCGCATTATATAAAAAAGCAGATAACATACTTTGCTTCCAAATCCTTAATCTCAAAAAAATCATATGTTTGTCTAGTTCAGGAGCGCAAATATGGTCATTATGCGGACGCTCTTGCGCTAATGAGAAAGATAAACATGACGGTCGAGTGTTATATTAAGCCACCTAAAATAAATACGCGCCGGTGCTTTTGTTTGCGAAGTGTACCCTTGTGTGGGAAATACAAAAAAAATATGTTGGCATCATTTGTCTTCATCAAAAAAAATAACTTAAATACAGATAATTATATTTTTTTGATAGGCCATGAAATTATTCGTATGATTTTTAAAACCGCAACAGCAGCTGTAGTAAAAGCAGCCACAACAACAATACAAGCAACAGCAGCTGTTTTAAAAGCAGCAGCAACAACAACAATTATGTGACAAGCAGCAGTAGCAATGATAAAACAAACTAAACATTATTCGTACCAGTTTGATAACAGCAACAACAGATGTAGTAAAAGCAGCCACAACAACAATACAAGCAGCAGTAGCAAGGATAAAACAAACTAAACATTATTCCAATCAATTTGAAAAACAGCAGCAACAGCAACAACAACAACATTACAAGCAGCAGCAGAAATGATGAAACGAGCTAATATATTATACATGTCAAGCAAAAAATTAACAGAGTAAATAACATTGGCAATAATGAAAGTTTTAAAATGCACATGAACCTTATAACTATGGAGACAATTTAATCGGCCTTTATTCATGTCTCATGTTTCATGAAAAACAATATGTCCTCGATTTACGACGAGGAAGCGACAATGTATTTTAATGACTCTCTCTTTTGGGGAGCTTCTAGCGCAGGAATGACCTAAATCCATGTACAAATAGGAAGAGTTAAGTCTGTTTTGCGCTAAACACACGAATGAAGTATATAGTTTTAATACTGTACTGAAATTGGAGCCGCCCATTAACACAAATACGGTACTTGATATCGAAGATAAGACGACATAACTACTTTAAATCATTTTAAAACGTTTAAACACCTTATACACTTGTTGATATTTTATTAGTTGTCGCCACCATGGAGATTGGAAGGCACATCGATAGAACTGCTCTTGTCCGTAAGAGTGTACGTCTGTCCGTACGTCCCGGATATAGTGTGTGTGTGGAAATCCGAATAAATCGTTTTGTGACCAGACTATTGTTGATCAGTCCGAGATGGTTAATGCTTTTTAATATATATAAAAAACAACTGCGGAATCAAAAACAATGGTTTATAGGTCCGTGATATTTTTTAATGGTTTTAAATGTTTGTATATACATCGTCAAAACTCGCTATGTCGAAATCGTTGAAACCTCGGGAAATACTTCGAGATAACGAACATTCGGTATAACTGAAATACAAAACATGCCTCACTTAACCAAAGATATTCGGAAAAAAAGTTTGACATAACCGGAACATCGAGATAATAAGAGTTCGACATAATGAGTTTTTAACTGGATATATATATATATATATTTCCAAATCAGTTATTTCGTCACCGCAGACAAATCATGCCACATTTTTTGTTTGAATTATTTACATATGTTATATATTTTCTTTGCATATTGTGTTTAAAATAAATGTTCTCGTATACTGTCTGGGATATGTATGTTCAAGTTCATATTTATTTCATATAAACGCTTGAATAGCATGCCTCTGTAAGAATTGATCCACATCTATCTATTCATTCATTGACTGCATGGACACACTTTTCTCTTCATTGTTCGACGAGATATTTTCTCTTATTCAAACATCGAGTTTCCGTCTATAGCGGAAAACATGGGGAAATGTCAGATTGAAAAGTAATGCACTGAATTGATCTATCGGGGATCGCTTCCGGTCTTATTCACGAGGATCAGTTTTCAAGCTCTGTGCACGAGAAAAATGGGTCCCCTGCACTTTCTTGATATATTAACTGCATTCGGACGCCTCGATCGTCTTCCATCGAAAACAACGTTGTTTTAGAGTGAATATGTCCGAGGAGTTCCGAATATTTCAAATTCTGTGCCGAGAAAAGGAGCACTTTGTTGGGACATGAACGGACATCCATTTCTTAACCTTATTTTGATTTATGAATTTAAGAAGTTGTTAAAAATGAAAGATTTTTTATGTGCTAGTTTTCGCTTTTTCCAAGGCCCTTCTCTAAAAGCTGCACTCTCCCAGATGGGCCGTTTTGACAACTTCTTTTCATTCTTTTTTGTCTTAGAATGAGCCATTTTTGGGGTAAATGTCTGAGAACCAGTGATAAAGACTGCTGACAAAGGATCAGATCGCAGTTTGTTTCATATTTACGTTCGTAAACTTATCTTCTATGCCTTTAAACTCTTTTTTTCTGCAAGCGTTAGTAACGCTTTTAGCAGCAAAACTTTAATTTTTGTACCTAAATATTAAAAACTGCGGTATGATATTTTGAGCACGGAATTTGATGATGCAACATTCAGCTTTACACGAAAATATCGGACCATTTTCCCGCACCTTTTTCAGATCATTTTTTCCAAATGAAAATTTTATATAAATACAACCACCAACACAGTTGATAGTGCCTGTAACTTATTTCAATATTCGTTTTTACCACAATACGCACACAAGTTTGACCTACATTTTACATATACTTGAACATGTTTCTGCCCGTTATTGTAATCAACAGAGGGACGCGAATTAAATCATTTATAAAATAAGCCGATGATTTATATATTTCACATCACTTTTTTGTAATTTCACGATGATTCAGTGCATGTCTTCGCTTGCAGAACTAATCATTAGAAACCATAGAAAACTAGTTTGAATTTATAAACACCAAGTTTCGATTAGGTTCAGCGAACTTGAAAAGAGATGGTATTTAGTGCATTTTTTTCTTTCATTAAACACCATTCACTTCAATGTAAATACTCCATGAAAGACATATTTAAGTTTATTGAAAAGATGCTTGGGTTATTATTTTATATTGCATTGAAGCCTCCATTCACTGGCTCTCGTCCTTTAGAATTATTCGTCTATGAAAGCGCTTCAATATACATTCGCTGTTGAATCTTGAATTTGAAAGAAAAAATAAATAAAATGGAGTTTTTTATGTTTGAAAATCTATGACCCATTTTTGACAAAGGAACTCCCCTGTATTGAGCAAAATGATGAATAGATATGATGAATATAAATGCTGTTAGCATTAGATATATGTCTTTTGTACTGATGTCTTTGTCCATCACAGAAGAAATAAGGTTTGACATATAAACAAGTTATGAATTCAACAGTTCCAAAATGATGATTCTCTTTACCATATTCATATCGATTATAATACTCTTTGGAATTTGAAAACATCTGTCTAAATATGAAACATTGACATAAGTATTTTTTTGTGTGAAAGTAGATCAAATCTCTATTCAAACTTAAAAATCGAAAGACATTAATACTGAGAGCGATCCGCGTAATGGTTATGTCCCTTCTAGGTGAAGTACATACTCTCTAAGATTTTCGCGGTTGTCGCCCTTTTATACAAATTTGCCACTTTTTCTAAATTGAGATTAGCGTCTGAATGATCGTTGGCTGAGTTAAAAATGATTATTTTGTATCCTTTCGCTTGTTTTTGGTGTATGTTTTTTATATATTTGCTTTTTTCTAAATATATTTATATGTACTTATTCGTTTGCTTATCAAAATTGATTAAAATTGTAACGATTCCTCGTGACTGTGTACAGTTCCTTGACGTAACCCTTTATAAACTAAAGGATACAGTTGTTTAACTACACATCATTGCCTTCTCTTAACGTATTTGCAATCTTTGAACTGTTTCTAAAGATGTGTTTTATTTTGTCTCGTTTCAGGTAAGCAAAGACTGTGTTGGTGTTTGGTGTTAAAGTGATCAGAGGAGGCATGTTGCCAGTTTAGTTATGTCAGTCAACCAGGTTCTTACATTAACGCATCACTTTAAGAGGTAAGGGGGTAGTTAAAGAAATGAAGTATAGATCTAGTTCAATGGGGACCCAAATTTAGTCATTGAGACAAAAAGTATTTCATGTTTGCTTTCAGAACAATCTGAACTTTGATTTATAGATTTTGGTGTGGTCACCTAGCTGGAAAAGTCGTTTTTTCCGGGTACTCCCGTTTTCCCCACATAACATCATGCCAATAAGAGACTGATTAATATAATGTTGTTATAACTTTTTTCACAATGGTTGTAAAATGAATAAGATTGAACTAGACTAACCTAAACTTTGATATATATGTGAAGAACTCATTTTTACTGAACATTCAATTATGGTGTTTTTCTACGCATTTTGGGAACAAGTATTTGCACCTTTATCTAGGAAAATTAATTGTCACATTCAATTTAGAATGACAATTCCGGGATGAACAGCTGCTGAAAATAGGGAATTCTGCATTATTGAAAAAACAAAGACTATGCCGTCAGTTAACAGTGTATTACATTGACATCACTTCCTTTGAAGTTGATCTATCTGCTGATGATGGCAATTACTACAGTCAAACATTTAGGTATAGAAGTCTTTAAAAAAAAAACATGTTTGTGTGATTTTTTATATGTTATGCATGATTTTAAAGAGATATCTGATTGTGGATGGACAATAATACCTTACCAGTGAGATACATGGAAAACAGCCAGCACGTGTTTTCATAAAAAGCGAATATAACTTTATTCAGTTCCTAACTGTAATGTGAACATATAACTAGAACTGAATAGCTGAATCATGAGTCCAGGTTACTGCCAACTTGATAGACAGGCAATATGTTATAGCCCGCTTTTCTATGATTCCTCTGGGAGTATTAATAATGACTGGTGCCTTTCCTGGGTTCTTCTTTATGTTTTCTTATCAACGGAATGTGGGGATACTGTGTATATACAGATAAATATCTATTATTGTATGTGTATATAGAATTATGTTTTAGTTAAATGAGTATGCCTTTATGGTAATAGGACAAATAGCATATACTCATGCATCAATGTATGAGTATTACCAGTAATCAATGTATGAGTACTAGAAGTTATCAAAGTATGAGTACTACTTATAGTAATTAATGTATGAGTGCTACCAGTTTATGCGTAATTACAGTAATCAATGTATGATAACTACAAGTAATGTATGAGTACAGCCAGTATTCAACCAGTAATCAATGTATGAGTAATACCAGTAATCAATGTATGAGTACTTCTAGTAATCAATGTATGAGAACTTCTAGTAATCATGTGTGAGTACTTCTAGTAATCAATGTATGAGTAATACCAGTAATCAATGTATGAGTACTTTTAGTAATCAATGTATGAGTACTAGCAGTTATCACTGTATGAATACTACCAGTAAAGTATGAGTACAACCAGTTATCAATGTATGAGTATAACCAGTAATCAATATATGAGTACTAGCAGTTATCAAAGTATGAGTACTAGCAGTAATCAATGTATGATTACTAGCAGTTATCAAAGTATGAGTACTACCGGTAATCAATGTATGAGTATTACCAGTAATCAATGTATGAGTATTACCAGTAATCATTGTATGAATGCTACCAGTAATCAATGTATGAGTACAACCAGTAATCAATGTATGATTACTAGCAGTTATTAAAGTATGAGTATTACCAGTAATCAATGTATGAGTGCTACCAGTTTATGCATTATTACAGTAATCAATGTATGATTACTACAAGTAATGTATGAGTACAGCCAGTATTCAACCAATGATCAATGTATGAGTAATACCAGTAATCAATGTATGAGAAATTTTAGTAATCAATGTATGAGAACTTCTAGTAATCATGTGTGAGTACTTCTAGTAATCAATGAATGAGTACTAAGAGTAATCATTGTATGAGAACTTCTAGTAATCAATGTATGAGTACTAAGAGTAATCAATGTATGAGAACTTCTAGTGATCAATGTATGAGTACTTCTAGTAATCAATGTATGAGTACTTCTAGTGATCAATGTATGAGTACTTCTAGTAATCGATGTATGAGTACTTCTAGTAATCAATGTATGAGTACTTCTAGTGATCAATGTATGAGTACTTCTAGTAATCGATGTATGAGTACTTCTAGTGATCAATGTATGAGTACTTCTAGTAATCGATGTATGAGTACTTATAGTAATCAATGTATGAGTACTTAGACTAATCAATGTATGAGAACTTCTAGTGATCAATGTATGAGTACTTATAGTAATCAATGTATGAGTACTTCTAGTAATCGATGTATGAGTACTTATAGTAATCAATATATGAGTACTTAGACTAATCAATGTATGAGAACTTCTAGTGATCAATGTATGAGTACTTATAGTAATCAATGTATGAGTACTTCTAGTAATCGATGTATGAGTACTTAGAGTAATCAATGTATGAGTACTTCTAGGAATCGATGTATGAGTACTTCTAGTAATCAATGTATGAGTACTTAGACTAATCAATGTATGAGAACTTCTAGTAATCAATGTATGAGTACTTATAGTAATCAATGTATGAGTACTTAGACTAATCAATGTATGAGTACTTCTAGTAATCAATGTATGAGTACTTCTAGTAATCAATGTATGAGTACTTCTAGTGATCAATGTATGAGTACTTCTAGTAATCAATGTATGAGTACTTAGACTAATCAATGTATGAGTACTTAGACTAATCGATGTATGAGTACTTCTAGTGATCAATGTATGAGTACTTCTAGTAATCAATGTATGAGTACTTATAGTAATCAATGTATGAGTACTTAGACTAATTAATGTATGAGAACTTCTAGTAATCAATGTATGAGTACTTATAGTAATCAATATATGAGTACTTAGACTAATCAATGTATGAGAACTTCTAGTAATCAATGTATGAGTACTTATAGTAATCAATGTATGAGTACTTCTAGTAATCAATGTATGAGTACTTCTAGGAATCAATGTATGAGTACTTATAGTAATCAATGTATGAGTACTTCTAGTGATCAATGTATGAGTACTTAGAGGAATCAATGTATGAGTACTTCTAGTGATCAATGTATGAGTACTTATAGTAATCGATGTATGAGTACTTCGAGTAATCAATGTATGAGTACTTCTAGTAATCAATGTATGAGTACTTAGAGTAATCAATGTATGAGAACTTCTAGTGATCAATGTATGAGTACTTATAGTTATCAATGTATGAGTACTTCTAGTAATCAATGTATGAGTACTTATAGTAATCAATGTATGAGAACTTCTAGTAATCAATATATGAGTACTTAGACTAATCAATGTATGAGAACTTCTAGTGATCAATGTATGAGTACTTATAGTAATCAATGTATGAGTACTTCTAGTAATCAATGTATGAGTACTTAGAGTAATCAATGTATGAGAACTTCTAGTGATCAATGTATGAGTACTTCTAGTAATCGATGTATGAGTACTTCTAGTGATCAATGTATGAGTACTTCTAGTAATCGATGTATGAGTACTTAGACTAATCAATGTATGAGAACTTCTAGTGATCAATGTATGAGTACTTCTAGTAATCAATGTATGAGTACTTCTAGTGATCAATGTATGAGTACTTCTAGTAATCGATGTATGAGTACTTCTAGTAATCAATGTATGAGTACTTCTAGTGATCAATGTATGAGTACTTCTAGTAATCGATGTATGAGTACTTCTAGTGATCAATGTATGAGTACTTCTAGTAATCGATGTATGAGTACTTATAGTAATCAATGTATGAGTACTTAGACTAATCAATGTATGAGAACTTCTAGTGATCAATGTATGAGTACTTATAGTAATCAATGTATGAGTACTTCTAGTAATCGATGTATGAGTACTTATAGTAATCAATATATGAGTACTTAGACTAATCAATGTATGAGAACTTCTAGTGATCAATGTATGAGTACTTATAGTAATCAATGTATGAGTACTTCTAGTAATCGATGTATGAGTACTTAGAGTAATCAATGTATGAGTACTTCTAGGAATCGATGTATGAGTACTTCTAGTAATCAATGTATGAGTACTTAGACTAATCAATGTATGAGAACTTCTAGTAATCAATGTATGAGTACTTATAGTAATCAATGTATGAGTACTTAGACTAATCAATGTATGAGTACTTCTAGTAATCAATGTATGAGTACTTCTAGTGATCAATGTATGAGTACTTCTAGTGATCAATGTATGAGTACTTCTAGTAATCAATGTATGAGTACTTAGACTAATCAATGTATGAGTACTTAGACTAATCGATGTATGAGTACTTCTAGTGATCAATGTATGAGTACTTCTAGTAATCAATGTATGAGTACTTATAGTAATCAATGTATGAGTACTTAGACTAATTAATGTATGAGAACTTCTAGTAATCAATGTATGAGTACTTATAGTAATCAATATATGAGTACTTAGACTAATCAATGTATGAGAACTTCTAGTAATCAATGTATGAGTACTTATAGTAATCAATGTATGAGTACTTCTAGTAATCAATGTATGAGTACTTCTAGGAATCAATGTATGAGTACTTATAGTAATCAATGTATGAGTACTTCTAGTGATCAATGTATGAGTACTTAGAGGAATCAATGTATGAGTACTTCTAGTGATCAATGTATGAGTACTTATAGTAATCGATGTATGAGTACTTCTAGTAATCAATGTATGAGTACTTCTAGTAATCAATGTATGAGTACTTAGAGTAATCAATGTATGAGAACTTCTAGTGATCAATGTATGAGTACTTATAGTTATCAATGTATGAGTACTTCTAGTAATCAATGTATGAGTACTTATAGTAATCAATGTATGAGAACTTCTAGTTATCAATATATGAGTACTTAGACTAATCAATGTATGAGAACTTCTAGTGATCAATGTATGAGTACTTATAGTAATCAATGTATGAGTACTTCTAGTAATCAATGTATGAGTACTTATAGTAATCAATGTATGAGAACTTCTAGTGATCAATGTATGAGTACTTCTAGTAATCGATGTATGAGTACTTCTAGTGATCAATGTATGAGTACTTCTAGTAATCGATGTATGAGTACTTAGACTAATCAATGTATGAGAACTTCTAGTGATCAATGTATGAGTACTTAGAGTAATCAATGTATGAGTACTTAGACTAATCAATGTATGAGAACTTCTAGTGATCAATGTATGAGTACTTATAGTAATCAATATATGAGTACTTAGACTAATCAATGTATGAGTACTTCTAGTAATCAATGTATGAGTACTTATAGTAATCGATGTATGAGTACTTAGACTAATCAATGTATGAGAACTTCTAGTGATCAATGTATGAGTACTTATAGTAATCAATATATGAGTACTTAGACTAATCAATGTATGAGAACTTCTAGTGATCAATGTATGAGAACTTCTAGTGATCAATGTATGAGTACTAAGACTAATCAATGTATGAGAACTTCTAGTGATCAATGTATGAGAACTTCTAGTGATCAATGTATGAGAACTTCTAGTGATCAATGTCTGAGAACTTCTAGTGATCAATGTATGAGAACTTCTAGTGATCAATGTATGAGAACTTCTAGTGAATCAATGTATGAGTACTTAGAGGAATCAATGTATGAATAATACCAGTTATCAATGTATAATTTCACACCAGTTTTTGGAACTGTCTCTTTCCCTTTAAATTGTAGCTAAAACACTGGACAGTTTGCAGCAGCTTTATTTAAAGGAAATTGGCCGATGCAGTAGTTCCTTCATTGATTGGTTTTTCGTAACCATTATTTAAAAACTGCAGGACCATCTATTGGCACGGTAGGGTAGGGATGAATTATTTAGTGGGTGCTTTCTATGGCTTTGTCACTTGCCAGGAGAAATTTTCTCGAGAAAACAGGAAAAAAACTAGACAGGACACAAGATATATGGCAGATTAAAAGTAACACCTAAGGCTTAAAGTTAAAAACACGAATAAGGACTTAAGGCTAAGCCAAAGTGTATTAAAAAAATTAACTTTGTTTCCACTAAACCTATCAACTCTATTTCTTCCTCCCAGTCCCGACCTGGCCAAAAAGAAAAGAATGTTTGTTTAGGGTAACCTTCCCAAAATTTTTAGGTAGGGTAGGTAGGGATTTTTTTTTTTTTTTTTTCAAAATCTGTCGTAAGTTCAGAGTGTTTCCTTGCACATGGCAGTCTTTCCTACATTACTGTCATTGCCTGACTTTGTTTTATCATATAAACAATAATTCTGATCGTCCAATTTGCATTTATCCGCCCTTCGTAACTCTCTATTCGCTAACGAATATTTTTTTTGCTCAGAAACGGAAAAAAATAGTTAGGGTCGGCGCATTTTTAAAGGTAGGGTCGGGTTACCCAAAACAGACATTTTTTTTTAGGCCTTATAATTCTTTTTGCTGAAGTGTGGATATTTTTTCATAATTTCTTAAAAAACAAGTGAAACTTTGACCATTTTGTATTGAAAACTTTGTACAATAGTGATATTTCCTGATTTAGGTCGGTTTGGTACAGAAGTCCGGGTTCTCAAAAATAAATAGAAAAAAGATACCGATCCAATTTTTTTATTTTTTTTGTTTGGCTTTATCATTGATGAGTGGATGGGGGTGGGGGGATGGGGTTGAAAATCAAGTTTGGCTCCCCCAAAAGAGCAGTTTGAGGACCCTGTTAATATTTACTTCCATATAGTTAAAACTAAGACAGTTTTCACTGGATAACCCCTTGAGGTTTCAGATTTCACAAGCTGCAAAGGTAAATGTTGGAAATGTTCAAAGTTTTGTAACAACCTAATTCTCAGGAAAAAGGAATGGAAATTTTATTGGACATCATGGATATAAGTAACATGCCGATTCGCCAATAAACTCTTGGATTGAAGTACATGGACTTAAACAAATTACATATCAAAGTTTATATCGTGATGTATTGATTCTACTGGAAAGATGAGCGATATTTTCACACTGGTGTTTTCTGTATAGGGAAACTGGTTATGTTGGGGCTCGTTTCCACAATGAGAAATGTCCAGAAACACGCAAGCAAGCGTCATAATTCTGGATGGGTATAATAGACTATCGGATGGGGTTCATGATTATGTAATTATACTGAAAGTTACTTGGTGTATTGAAATGGTTTCGATCAATCACTCATGATTTTCTTTAATGATTTCCGATAAATCATGATGTCTGTTGCTTTGCTAAAATAAATGTGCGATGTTTGTCTGAAAAATAGCTCAAACAAGCTGGGTTGGTATTCATAAGTCATTTCCTTACTGAAGTCACTTCCCTAATTTGTGTATCTCTTTAATCATATGAAATAAAAGCTTGAGAATTTCCAAAATACATTATTTTCATTGACCATATTAAAAAATCTACATATATGTTAAAACTCTAATACTTTCCTTTTGTTTTGAATGTGAAAATTTTGAGTACCATAATCGACTTAAGTTAGGAATTGACATAAGATGTTTTAAGAATTCCGCCCCTTATTTTCATAAAGTAATACTATATTATAATTTGAATATATTAATATGATTTAATCAAAATGATTATCAAGGGCTGGGCCAGTGTTCAAGAGTTATCTTATCCTTAGACATGCCTCAGTGATTCCATTCAGCCCATTGGTCAGCTAAATTAATACAGGCCAATCAAAACACTTAGATTATAATCATAAATTTCTTTTGATACAGACGCCTGTAGAGATTTATAGAGAAAAAAACACCAAAAAACTTCTCAACATGGATAATTATTCCCACAAGTGTCTAAATAAATGTAGAAAATGGATTACATTAGTATAGACATTTACAATTTCCTATGATACTCCAGAATTCCTCTGGAGACACTCGGATCTGTTTCCTAACTGTCATAGTATGGACCTATGAAATCCACTACCATGCTCGATTTTCCTCCGGAGACTGTCAGATCTGTTTCCCACACCGTTGGTGAAACATTTCTAGAAGCTAAAAGTCAGGTGCCCTTAGTGGATTTCAAACCGAAAACCTCGATCGAGAGTTGAATGTCAAGACTTACTTAGAATGAGAGACGATGCAATGAAGCTTAAATGATTGACTACCAAACAGCGGCTTATAATAAGGCCTAAAAAAAATACATTTGGTTACCTGACCCTACCTACGGAATAGGCGCCGACCCTACCGTTTTTATAGTCAGTTTGAAAAAAAAATGAAAAACTAAAAAAAATAATAATTTATTTTTCGTTTTTTTTTTAATTGCTTTTCAATATGTAGTTTAAACCTTAAATGCTTATACAGAAGATAGCTTTAACACCATTCTCCAATGATGAAAATGATATTCTTATATAAAGCCTACTAAAAAAAAAAAAAAAAAGCCTACCTACCCTACCTATTTTTGAAAAGGATGTAACCCTAACCAAACAGTTTTTTTTTTAGGCCTAATAATATAAACATGGTGACAATGTGGATAAAAAATAAGATCTACAAATTCACTGTAATGCTCCGATATTCCTTTGGGATGTTCTGGATCTGTTTTCCCTGCTGTCATGAAAGCCTTTACTTCAGTTGACATGAGTGACAACAAAACAGACTTCTTTGACATGCTTTAAGCCCTAGGATTGATTGTGTAGTTTAGTTATGAACTATTTTTAGTTTCCTCTTTTATTCTGTTAGCGCTGTGTTTTCTTTCGTGAAAAATTTGAACTCTTATTTAAGGTTAATTTTACTGATTCCAACTGAAGAAAGGGCTCCAGTGTGTTTTCAGCAGCTGTCAGCTTGCATCCAAATGGCACTGGGACAAATTTATATGCATTATATGTAACTAAGTCTATTGTCTAAACTGATTTTTTTCGCATTATTAACAATCGTGAAACAAGTTTTAACAATATTGTGAAAATCACTCTCGTTGGCACGATGTTATGGGCGAGTGTGTGGTGGGGAAAACCAGAGTACCCGAAGGAAAACCCATTTGTCCGGCTTGCATGGTGACCACAAACCAAACTCACATGAGCCCAGACCAAGAATCAAGCCCGGGTGGCCTAGATAATTACCATAAAGGGTAAAATAATAGTTATTTTAAATACAACTTTTAAATTAATTAGTTTGGTCGTAAAAATACAACTTTTAAATTAGTTTGGGTGTAAAAAAACAACTTTTAAATTAGATTGGTTTTAAGAATAACATCATCTTAATCCACAATTTACACATATTCCATGAAAGTTTACATGAAGTCAGTGGCTTGTTTTATTTGTGATGACGATGATTTATAACCGCCTTTTAACTTTCATTGTTTTTGCAAATTCTTAGATTAAGTGCTGATATAAATTTCAAGCCGATTTCATTCATGAAAGCAATTTTTGGCAATAAAATTCCGACAGACATCAGCCATGTTTTATTCCTCAATATCAGCTGCTTTTATGATCAAAGAAAACACAAAAATGTACTTCACTGATGGGAAATTTTTTGGTGAGGAAACCTTTATCTTATTTTTTTGTAATAGACTTTAGATAGCTGTGTTATAAGTAGGTTGAAAAAGACTTTTCGATAGCAATTATTTACAGTATTTTTATCCAAATTCTCAAAAGTGTGTTTCCATTGAAACAAAACAAAAAAAAATAAAAATTGTTTTTGTTTTTTTCAATGAAAATTATTCAGCTGAGATAAAGTGTGTATTTTCTAGATATTTCATGTATTGAGTGAGATCCTTTTAAGATTTATTGCACTTTCAAAATATTTGCACCCACAAGGAGCTGTGGCATGGTTAACATTCAATGAGATTTTACACTTACGAAGGGAATAACAATTATAAGTGGTATTTACAGACCAAATTTGGATGAAATTCATGAGTTTTTACTATAACATGAGGCCAAAAAAAATAATGGTTTGGTTGGGGTTACATCCTTTTCAAAAACAGGTAGGGTAGGTAGGCTTATAATTATATTTGTATTATTTTTTATTAAAAGTCTTTATGTAAGAATGTTTATGTCATAATTGGGGAATGTTCCTAAAATTACAATCAGTATATCAGTATTTATCAGTTAATATAGCTTTTAGAACTACATACCAAAACACAAAGACAATGTTTTTATTTTATATTTTTAAGCAACAAACTATAAAAAATGTAGGGTCGGTGCCTTATTCCTTAAGGCTACTAAGGGCCGAGTAACCCGATTTTTTTTATTTTTTAAGCAACAAACTACTAAATCAGTACGTCGCCTTACTCACAGGTAGGGTCGGGTAGCCAATGAACAATGAACCAAAAGTATGATTTTTTAGGCCTTACATGACTGAAAGTATATCACCAGAGGTAAGCGGTACGGAGCCTTATTGGAAGGCAGGGTTGGGTAAACGCAACCACAGGTACTTTATTTTAGGCCTTACATGACTGAAAGTATATCACCAGGGCTAAACAGGGCCTAAGAAATGTACAATGTCTTATTGCAGTAACGCCCTAAAAGAGATGTGATTATCATCGAGTTACATTATTCTTCCGAAGACTTCTACATATATAACTCTTATAATGTATTAATTCAATAACGCCCTAAAAGAGATGTGATTATCATCGAGTTACATTATTCTTCCGAAGACTTCTACATATATAACTCTTATAATGTATTAATTCAATAACGCCCTAAAAGAGATGTGATTATCATCGAGTTACATTATTCTTCCGAAGACTTCTACATATATAACTCTTATAATGTATTAATTCAATAACGCCCTAAAAGAGATGTGATTATCATCGAGTTACATTATTCTTCCGAAGACTTCTACGTATATAACTCTTATCATGTATTAATTCAATAAAGCCCTAAAAGGGATAAGATTGTCATAGAAATACATTGCTCTTCTGCAAACCCCCACGTATATTACTATTATAACTTATCGATGCATTAACGCGCTAAAAGGGTTTAAGATAATCTGAGAGTTGCATGATTCTTCCCACTTCTTCCTAAATTTCTTCTCCATATTAAGCAGACGGTCCAAACATACACTTAAGGTCTGCCCAATGTTCTGCAAAATGTCTGTAATTTTATCGTAACTATGGTTACGGTTTTAATTATTGATGATTCCATTGTTCTTTTCGGTGATTAGGTGGATGGGGTTAATTGATTAACTTTGGCATTTTCCGGCCTGTATGAGTGTATATAGCTATCAAGAGATTGACGGTATAGGGTTCTTATGAAATTTGAGAGGAGTTTTTGCTTTTTTCTCTATTTCCTATTCAATCAAAAAACACTTACAGGAGCAGTGGTCGAAATAAGCACAAGTCTGCCAGCCATGTAATTGCTTATTGGTAAAATGCTTTCTGAGGACTTGTTCCAATTCTGTATTTTACATAGCAGGGTTCGTTTGAAAATATTTGATGCCAAGAATTACTGGGTTTGAATAAAATTGGCTTCTTAGACTGTTGCTAAATTGTTCTCCGGGCTTGCTAGAAATTTTGTACTTTACATAGCAGAGTTTGTATGCCAATTAAGCACTAACGTGACTGGGTTAGAAAAAAGAGGGCTTTCGGGGCTTGCTAGAATTTTGTACTTTACATAGCAGAGTTTGTATGCCAATTAAGCACTAACGTGACTGGGTTAGAAAAAAGAGGGCTTTCGGGGCTTGCTAGAATTTTGTACTTTACGCAGCAGGGTTAGCTAAAAATACTTGATGCCAAGCGCTTACACGTGACTGGGGAAGAAAAAAGGGGGCTTGTTACACCTTTGGTAAACTGCTTTACGGGCTTGCTCAAATTCAGTATTTTAAATAGCTTGATTTTTTTGAAGTATTTGATGCCAAGCACTATTGGGCTTGTGTCATTGGTAAGAAGCTTTCCCAGCTTGCTCAAATTCTGTATTTTAAACAACTTGGGCTTGTTTGAAAGTATTTGATGCCAAGCACCTCTTTGTTGGAAAAAGCCTGGCTGGTTCATTCAAAAGTTTAATTATGATGTAACGTTGAATGGGTAATATTTAAGTTGCTCCAGATTGAAAATATTAGACTGGTTCTCATGAAAATAATGAGATGATTTTTTGTTTCATTCGTCTTTTGTTCCCTTTTATCATTTATGCTTAAAACAAGAGCATTATTTGAATTGGTAAAAGAAGCTTTTTGGATTTTGTTTTGTTGTAACTCGTTTGGAGTTAATTCAGAACATTTTTAAGCTTTTCTCTTTTTTTTTTCGAATTTACAAAGTCAAACTACTGTCATAATGACTTGTTGGCAAAGTCATGCATGGTCATTGTTGTCTGCGGTGTGTCAAAAGTGAAAATCTAAACTGAAACTAAAATGGTACACATGTTGCATAGAAAGAATGTCATTTCCCCTTTTGACTGAATACAAAAACAGACCAGCGTTGGTGCTTCGTTTAACTTTTTCGGTGTGCCAAAAGTTAAAAGCTTTTAAACTTTGGATATTTTCAAAAAATTGTTTATGATATATTCCAATGAAACTAAAATGGTACACATGTTGCATAGAAAGAATGTCATTTCCCTTTTTGACTGAACACAAAAAACAGACTGGTGTTGGTGCTTTGTTTCACTTTAATGTTTCAGCTGCATCTTTGTTTCATGTGGGTATAATGTTTTCATTTTATCAGTATCTTATAAATTGTTGATGGGCGTGTGTGGTAATATTACAAACAAAATTGTCGATTTTATTGTTAGATTTCCTAGATTACATTTAATTTACGTTTCCAAAAGTTAATTATTTACATCAAGTGGTATTTTATTCAATGCATGCGTGTTTTCCAACTGTCCCGACTGATGAAGACTTTATTATAGTTGATACCCACAGTAGAAATTGGAGTATGTCTTCGTTTTTGAATAATTGAATGCATGCAGGAAGATGCAGAAAACGGGAGGAGGCGTTTGTGTATAACTGCGGGTTACTAAATACCCATAATCTTCCAATTCCGTTACCTAAGTGCTTAATAGACTTCCGTGACGCAGAAAGACTTGGTGCATGATGCATGATTTCTGGCTAAGGATCACTATTTACACTTACAGTATTTGACAGAAATGCACTTCCACTGTGATAAAGAGAACAACAAATATAAGTCTTAAAAATAGTATGCGTTGTAGTCTCGAAGGAAATCGATAATTTTTAACTTATGCCGTTCAGCCTCGGGCCAAGCACATAAACTTTTTTTAATCATATACAATTCAGACCCTAGAAAATTATGAGACTGACCCAGGAGGGTTTTGGGAACCCTGGGAGCTGGGAATTCCTTGAGAAAACCATCTTAAATCAATATATAACCAGTCATAGTGGTACCCTAGAAAATTACTGACCCAGGAGGGTTTCCAGACCCTGGCATCTTGAAATTCCTAGAGAAAATCCTTCTAAACTCAATATAGGGTGTAAACAGCCTTATTGGGACCCTTGAAAAAAAGCAGAGCCGAGGAGGGCTTCATGACCTCTAGCAACCGAAAACTCCAAGAGAAAATTCTGCTCAATCACTTATTGAGTGTAAACAGTCATATTGGTACCCTAGAAAATTACCAGAGCCCCAGGAGGTTTTTCAGACCCTGGCAGCTGGGAAGTACTAGATAAAAACCTTCTGAACTTAATATAGAGTGTAAACAGTCATATTGGGACACTAGAAAATTACCAGAGCCCCAGGAGGTTTTTCAGACCCTGGCAGCTGGGAAGTCCTAGAGAAAATCCTTCTAAACTCGATATAGAATATAAACAGTCATATTTGGACACTAGTAACTACCATCAGAAGGGATTCTGGAGTCTTAAGTTTTCCCGGCATAACCCATTTTTTTTGCATAAACTTTGCTTCAATAAAAATATGAGAACATTTATTGTATAAATTTTGCCTGTGACTAAATTAAGGGGGTTCCTTGACTACTTTTAAACAGCGTAATGTTTGTGACTAAGACATCTTATCGAAACATGGCCCAATATCTGAAGTTGAAACCTCTTTTTCGAGAACAATCTGATTTAGTTCAACCCTGAAAATTAAATTAAAAAACAATGAACTTCTCTACTGGGACTGATGACATTTCAGCTGTTTGCTGCAAGTTCATAATCTAATCTTCAAATGTTTCCTTGTTTATAATTTGTTCGGTTTGACAAACCCTTAGGGGGGATCGTAAACACTGATTGATTTTCTTGATTTTCCATTCATGATAAGCTTTGAAATTGAATTTGAAATTATGAAATTACACATGTATAGCAGAAACGAAATGAAGTTAAATCTTGTAAATCTCACTAATTTAAAGATGCACTCTCACAGATTTACTTTTTTATACGCCCATCTTACGATGGCCGTATTATGGGAACACCCATGGCGGGCGGGCGGCGGGCGGGCGGGGGGCTCCACAATGTTGTCCGCTCTCTAACTTGAACATTTCTCATCCAATTTCCACCAAACTTCATGAAAGTGTTTGTTGGTGAAATATCTAGGTCAAGTTCCATAACCAGCCAAATCGCTTTAGGCACTCCAGAGTTATGGCCCCCTGAATTTGTCAAAATTGGCCATTTTAGCTTTGTCCGCTCTCTCACTTGATCATTTCTCATCCAATTTCCTCCAAACGTCATGAAAGTGTTTGTTGGTGAAATATCTCGGTCAAGTTCAATAACCAGCCAAATCGCTTTAGGCACTCCAGAGTTATGGCCCTGAATTTGTCAAAATTGTCCATTTTAGCTTTGTCCGCTCTCTAACTTGAACATTTCTCATCCAATTTCCACCAAACTTCATGAAAGTGTTTGTTGGTGAAATATCTAGGTCAAGTTCGATAACCAGCCTAATCGCTTTAGGCACTCCAGAGTTATGGCCCCCTGAATTTATCAAAATTGGCCATTTTAGCTTTGTCTACTCTCAAACTTGAACAGTTTTTGACTCGAAACCCTCGAATTAAAATAATTTTTTTCTACTGTTAATGCCATATTGTGCCAAATCATTTGCTTCTTGAAATGCTTGCTTCTCAAAGGGCCAATGTGACAGTAAGTTGTCTTAGAATCCAAGAAATTATTGATGGGCGTATTTTGTGAGTGTCACTCTTGTGTTTTTTACTTTTTGTTGCTGAATGATCCAATTTTTGTGTAAATATATGAAAGCCAGTGATGTAAGACTGCTGACAAAAGATCAGATTGCAGATTTTCATATTTACATTAGAAAATTAATGATTTATGACTAAAAAGCGTCACAAATGCTTTAAGAAAAATGCATAAAACATCAAATTTTAATCATAAATATGAAAACCTGTGATCTGTTTTTTTGTCAGCAGTCTTATATCACTTGTTCTCATGCATTTTCAAAAAATTGATCGTTTCAATACAAAAAAATTAAAAAGAAGTTGTCAAAATGTTTAATCTGTGAGAGTGCAGCTTTAAACAAGTTTTAATCATCACCCGATTTAAAGTACAATTTAATTACACTGCATGAATAAGTAATTAGCTGGTCTTTTCGGTCGGCAAATAACACAATGACTTTTTTCCTATATGATTCAATCTTTATTTGTTCGATAAGTAATAGTGTTTCGCTCTTCAAACAAAATATAACAGATTCAAATAGATTTATCGTATTTATAATATCATGAGGTGAATGCGAAAAGGTTCTAAGTGACATTAAATAAAGAAGCAGATAGAACCTTTTCGCTTTCACCCATCGAATTTTTATTGCACCGTTTTCAAGTACTAGTCAATATTTAACATGATCAAATTTCACACAAGTTCCTTATATTTTAAATATTGTCTGAAATAAGATTAATCTCCTAAAACTGACTTAAATTTAAGTAAAGTTTGCTTAATTTAACCCTTTATTGAGTTAATTTCCAAATATGGAGTGATATACAAAGGGAGGAAAATCATGGTGACTTAAAAAATTTGTCACCCAAATATAGTGAATAAAGTTTTCTCCCTTATATGGCAAAAATGCTGGTGCTGAGATTGTTAAAAATAGTTGTAAATTTATTAATTTAATATTCATAGTAGTGCATGTATGCGGTAACTTAAAATATATAAAAAAAAAGATAACAGACTTATTTATTTGATTGTTATAATGACAGTTTATTGAGTCTTATTTAATCAGAATGAAAGCTCTTTTTTGGAACTTCTTTTGGTATTTAGGGGCTGTTAAGGGTATACTCTGGATTAAAAAGGGAGGTACATGTGTTAAGCAGAAACTCAAATTTGGCATTATTCGGAAAAATAGCTTAATATCAATTAGAATACATCACCTACATTTACAGCCAATGGAATTGCAGATAGGTATTAAGTACGAGGCTCAATCATTAAGAATTTCTACTTTCACATGTGTTAAAAGGTCCGCCCAACGCCACTCATCAGATACACAATCCCTACGTCAGATTTTGCATTGACAATGTATCAGCCTGAATGAGGCTGTATTCTAAGTCAGATGACATGAATTAAAATTTAAATGATTAAGAAGGGCTTGTTAGCTTAGCTTACTCCGCCTATTCGTAATCATTAAGATTTTTATTCATGTCATCTAATAATTACTTATTTGTTACATAATATTTGGGTAAAAAATTATGGAGTATTTGGATGACACGGGTGGTGGGGTGGGGAGTGTCAAATCCTCCAGATTTTAAGCTCTCATTTAATAGTTTGTACTTATAAGAATGGTAATTGTACATAAAAAAGACAGCAATGTCAATATTCAAGTTTAATCAAGTTTGCAAAATGTTTAAAAGTAAAAACACAGTAAGGACTTTATCATTTCGTACAAATCTCAAAAAACCATCGAGGCATGCTGAGTGAACTCCTCGTATAAAATGGGTGCATGGTTGCGAATCACTGGTTCTGTTTAGAAGTAAAGGTAGGATCTAAATACCTCTAAACCTTCGTATTTCAACGTTTTATCGAAAATATTAGTAACATTAACTTCTGTCGCCCGTTCGCTGATTATAATCATTTTGAGGCTCAGCGAATGTTTTTAAAAATAAAATGTCTATTCCCATGATAATCTTATCTTTTCCATTTTTGATTTTTTAAGTTTTCTGATGTTTCTTTTTTTAAAGCTTCACTCTCACAGATGGACCATTTTTACAACTTGTTTTATCTATTGTCGTAAAAATGAAGAAAGTTGAGGTATTATCGTAGCTATTTTGGTGTTTGTCTGTCGGCATGCACATTACCTTCACAGCAATAATTCAAAAATCATTAAAGATATTCAAATGAAAATCGTTCCTTATAATACTCAAGTTGCCAGAGACATAATAACAAGTCCCTTAATTTTAAGTATACCAATTATAGAGTTCTTGCCCATTTTTACTGAGAAAAAAACAGACTAGCATTGGCACCCATATGTTGTGCTCTCCTTCAATTTTAAAAAGTTTATGGTCCAGCTCAAGATTATTCGAAATGATTGTAGCAAATTTACCTATTTATTAGCAATTTTACTTTTTAAGTAGATCAATATTTTTTGCTTGACTAATTTCAAGATTTATCTTATGTTAAATCATCGTAAAATTTGCTTACTCACAGATGAAAAGCTTTTTTTATCATAATTGCAACATTACACAACAAGATGGGTATTTTATGTTTTGATTTTCTTACTTAAATTTATTGCTTTTAATTATGTAATAAAACTTCTTTCATGTTTTTTTATCAAAAAATGAAATCCAGTATTTTTGCCTGACTAAATATAATAAGGTTAGTGTACTGCGTTTTGATTAGGTTTATTTATTCGACTCAAGGGGTCTTTTGCTGATTTGGATTTCACGATGGGTGCATTTTAGTCCAGTGGAATAAAAATCTGCAGAACTCCCAGGGGCGTACCTAGGCATACTCCAGTAAGCCAAGGCGTACAAATGAATTAAGGTTCCCGCGAAATGGCCAGTAAAAGAGTCCCACGTCAGGGGATATCGGTCCCCCCAACCCCATATATCAAATTGAGACCTGAATATAGAAATACCTTTAACATTTTAACCGCGCTTAAGTGTACGGGCGTACTTTTCAAAATGCTTCAGGTACGCCCCTGACTCCATGAGTGTCTGATACGCCATTCAGGATCAGAAAGCAGTACAAATAACCCTATTATTATATACTAGTTAAATCACTTAAAAGACACATGTTTTCATAATAAATGTCATTTTAATGACTCACCATTTTGTTTTATGACATCATTTTAATATCGAGGAATGATACCAGATTTTGAGTTTCTGCATACCACAATCTGAGTTTCTGCATACCTTAATCTGAGTTTCTGCATACCAAATTCTGAGTTTCTGCATACCACAATCTGAGTTTCTGCATACCAAACTCTGAGTTTCTGCATACCAAAATCAATCTGAGTTTCTGCATACCAAAGTCTGAGTTTCTGCATACCAATAACAACCCACTTACCTGTCTCATAGAACTCAGTATAGGCTTTTGAATACTGCATACCAAAAAAGGTAAGTTTCAGTGTCAAAATTGTTATTCTTACTTCAAAATAAGTTTAAAATGACCACCCAAAAATAAGAACCCCGGGTAGGGCCTCTAATTGCTAGATTAGCTTTCTCAATGCGAAAAACAATACTGCTTTTGGTTTCGCAGTTTTTCTATCCTTTATCCTCGTGTTAAACGTTTAAGTCAGACGAAAGACAATGGGTTATTTGGGGACTTGTAAAGGTGTTTGAATTTGATATTGTTATGAAAGGACTAGAATATTTTTAGGGAGATTTTTAAGGTCTGGGAGTTTAGTCACTGAATCAGTGCGGAAAAGACTTTTGCTAGAGTAAACTGTGGCAAAGATCGGATGTGAAAGTTGAAATTTGTTTTTTGTTTACGAATCTTCATATTTGCGAAAGTTTGTTTTGAAATTTTCGCCATACCAGCGAACTCAATGTTATTAAATGCTACATCTAAACATATGTTACTCTTTCAATTTGAATAGATAGATCGGAGTGAGAAATTGAAACAGAATTGGAGACTGCGGTTTTTATAGTGATCATATACTATACAACAGATTTAACTACCGTTTGAATACATAATTTCTACATTTTATCGTAAAGAAATTCAAATGAAGTAAATTGGAGAGTGTTTTATAAATACCCAAGTATAGCTAACTTGTATACATTTTGTGCGAAATAAATAAACTTGTGGGAAACAAGTGAAAAACTGTAAAAAAATAAACACCTGCATCAATTAACGATAAAGAGTGTAGAGTATATAACAGGATTGAACCGAGAAAAATCTTTGTTCGGCAGAAAGTGTTAATTATCTTTTGATACTTCTGGTGTATCTATGATGCACGACTCAGTCATGGACATTATTGATCAGACAATACAGGTAAGGTTATCTTTCCTAAATGCTTGATTTAATTCTGGGGAGCGATTTCATACCTACGAGTGCTTTTCTTCTTTTAGGAGTGATTTTCCACTTAGGAGCTATTTTGTCCCTAGGAGTGATTTTGTTCCTTAGTCTGAGGAACAATTTTCTACCTAGGAGTGATTTTCGTTGTTCCTTAGTCTGAGGATCAATTTTCTACCTAGGAGTGATTTTCGTTGTTCCTTAGTCTGAGGAGCAATTTTCTACCAAGGAGTGATTTTGTACCTTAGAGTGATTTTGCACTTAGGAGATATTTTATACTTATGAGCTGTTTTGTCCCTAGGAGTGATTTGTACCTAAGAATGATTTTGCACCTAGGAGCGATTTTGTAGCTAGGAGCAATTTTGCTCCTAAGGTTCATGATGAAATGGCTGTCAGATTCATGTTTATTTAGTAACACTGGTCAAATGTCTGGACAAGTGGCGCAGCACCTTTTTCTGGCCTCTAATTAAAGACCTTTATTAGGAACTGGCCATAATACATACGTACCCTATTAAGTTCATATATACACGCCCACAATCAAGCTCAAACATTCCCAATAAAACAGAACAAGTTTTCAAAATGATGCAGAAAAATTTGCATTAATAAATACTTTATATGCTTTAACATTTTCAAATCATACCTTTTCAAATTTTCACCAGGTTTTCATATGAACACGTTCCGCTGTGTTTACTATTGACAAATTGTATGCATTTTTCTCACGAAATTTACATGTTCATACCTTTAAAGATTCTTTACAGCTTTTATTGTTTTTTGTTCAAATCTTCAAAGGAGCCTGGTTGTTATTTACAATCAAATAAGTTTATGGTTGACAAAACGTTAATTGAAGTCATTTAAATCTCTGACTCACTTTCGTTGGGACTTTTAAAAGCTACACTTCCACAGATTGAACGTTTGACAACTTTTTTATTTTTTGTCTTGAAATAAACCAATCTTTGTGTAAATATCTGGAAACCAGTGATTTAAGACTGGTGACAAAAATCAGATAGCCGTTTTTCATATTTATGCTCAAAATATTATGCATTTTCCTTAAAGCATTAGTAACGAATCATTAATTTTCATTTGAACGTAAATATGAAAAACTGCAATCTGATCTTTTGTCAGCAGTATAACATTACTGATTTTCCGATATTTATTTAAAAATTGGCTCATTCAAAGATGAAAATTAAAAAAAAGTTGTAAAAACGTTAAATCTGTGAGAGTGCAGCTTTAAAGCATAGTTACATGTTAGCTTAATTTGCGTTGTAGGAGGCTGCATGGCTCGTTTCAAATTTCACTCTTTATTTGTGAAATTTATTTTCTGATTTATGTCTTATAACATCTTATGAATTGGTTAAGATTTTTTTTGATGGTTGATATGTTTTGAAATCATATGAGTCCTTATTAATCATGTTTATAAATTCTGATGGATTTTTCATGATAACAAATTCACATGACTATCAACAGATTGACAATTGTAAAATCTCACGCTCCAAATTACAGTATATTTTATGGAAACAATTTGGTTTATATCAGGAAAAATAAATGGCTATAAATTTTCATTTTATTTAACAGCTTAAATAGTTTGAACCTTTTTTAGATAATTTATGACATAATCATGAACAGTTACATAAGTTTTACGTTAATATAACTAGCACATTCGTCCTCGATAGTTAATGAATTATTTATTAAAGTATTAATGAACAACTTGAATATCAGTGAACAAGCGAGGAACTAATTAATGAACCTACATGTATTTGTAAATAGCTTGAAATGTTTATTAATTTTTTTGCAGTGTGTTCATGAATATGGGATGATCTGATTTCTGATCATATTTTGAATTGTTTGAAAGTTTTAGTTTTTTTTGCAGAAATTGAGTTTTAATGACAATGCATCATAATTCATCGTCTAAGTTATATGTAGGTGTCATGAAGTAAATTCTTAATGATTAAGAATGAGTGGAGTGAGCATAGGGAATGAGCCCTTTCTTAATCATTAAGATATTACTTCAGGTCATCTAACTTACTTAGAATACAACCTCATTGGTTGATACATTGCCTGACGCAGGGAGCATGTATTGGATGAGTGGCAGTAGATGGACCTTTAAGCACTTGGGAAAGTTGAAATTAATAACGACTTAGTAAAGCACTTAATAATTGCTAATCTGCAATTTAGTTGGCTGAACATGTAGGTTGTATTCTAAAACCGAGTAATTTTAAATCCTGCTATTAATAATCATCAATTTCTTTTTTGCATGTACAGAAACAATTGACAAAGAAAAAAAAAGCAAATGGTTACACTCCATTTATAAAATGACTTGCAATCAAATTGCATACATGTATCGATTGCCCTTAAGTGGTTTTCAACTGATAATCAAAGATGAAGCTGAGAGATAAATATTCAAACCTTTTACCTTGGTAACAGTTGGGGAAAGAAATCACATACTGAGTCTTTGTTTCTCAGCTATGGCCTTTATGAATAAATTGCTTGATTTTCCCTGCCAGACCCTTTAAATTTTATTGACTCAAATAAAAATCATGAACTAGGGTCTGCATTTGTGTATTGGTCCGGTGTAGTCTGAAAACACTGGGTCCGTTCGGGTCCGATTGAATTGGGAAAAAAGCGGGACGTTTTACCCTATATTAGGAATTTTCATCACGATTGATTGGTTGTTTTTGTTGAATGTATAATGACTTTTCCTACCAACTGTTTGTTCATACATGTTGAAGCTGTATTAGCTTACTACATAAATATCCTCATTTCATTTGTTTTGTTTTCTCTCTTTTCAGGTAAGTGTCATGGCTTAGTTTCTCCAGACTATGTAGTTCCAGACTATGTAGTTCCAGACTGTGTAGTTCCAGACTATGTAGGGTGCTAGCAAGTAGGTCTGCTGACATTTCCAAAGATGTGGGAATATGTAGCGCTTCTATGTCAAGGTAGGTCAAGGTCATTTGTTTGTTGTCCAGGGACTTGGCCATGAAGGACCAGTGCTTATCGGTCATCAGTGTTTTCAGGTAAGATTATTGTGATTAAAATATTAATGGTTGGCATTAATAAAACATCATTGCTTACATTTAACTTTCAGCTTTTAAACTAACTCGCTCGCGTTGCAAAGTTTAATTGAAAATAAAGCATTTGATTGGTTTTTATGATATTGAAAAAAGAAAATGGTTCAACTTAAAAAAAATGAATCAAGATTGAAAATCTCACTCTTAATAATCTTCTACGGACTTATTATAATAGAAAACACCAGTTTGTTTGAAAGCCAAGAATTTGGTCCATTGTTCTAGAGCACTGACTTTCAATGGCGGAGTATTGTTCCTGTTCATTAACCACTAAATTCAATAATGAATAACAATGTCATATGTATTAACCATAAAGATTTCAAACTTCAGATGACAAATATCTTTCTCTCTAAATTTGATAATTTTGGCATTTTTCTAATACAAGAGACAAGGTAATAAAAAGTCTTTAGCAGATAAAAGAAAGCAATCAAGATAAAGAAAGTGCCCTCAGTAAGCATGATGATCATTTAAGTGGTCATGTTCACTGGTTATATTTTTCCCATTGTTACCCCATTTTTCGGTCCATTAAGCTGGCAAAGACCATTTTACAGAGTGTTTATCAATGATCAGGGGAGGTAATTTGATATGTCTTAGAAAGCTTATTCGATAAAGGGAGGTAATTTTATACCTAACAGTGAGTATAATTGTCCTTTTGAAATGTATTTAGCGATAAGCGAGGTGGAATCAAAAAGCTTTTAAATGGTATTAAGTACAACAGACAGTTAATACCATTTCGCTGTCACCTATTCATTATAGAGATAATGTTTAGTGAAAGTATGGCATTTCTTTTGTTTTAAGGTTTGCTTGCCAGGGTTTGTATTGTTTTTCAGTGATCTTGAGAAGGCTTTTGACAAGAGAGCTGCTAGACCAAAACTGTTGACTGATGCCAAAGTATAGATAAATAGAAATAAAATTCAAAAAATGGAAAGGGCAAATATTTGAACAAAAGCCTAAGTATTTGCACTTAAAAACACTTTGTCTATAAACATAAGTTTGACTCCGATGGCTTTTTTAACATGATAATTGTTTCAGTATTTTATACAGCTGAGTTTTCACTTGTTATTTATGAAAGCAATTATAAAAAAATGAAGACCAATTATCCTCATTGTAACAGTGTTGAAGTTGAGGATGAAGATCATTTTTATACAAAATTTCTATGAATTCTGTGTACATCAGAAGATATAAAATTATAGATTAGCAAGTCTTTTGCCATCTGTTTTTCTTCGCAGAAGTAATCTGAATACTCAACATCAATTTTATATACTAGGATTTTTCCAAGATTTCTATGATTTTCTTGATAAAAACATCTAATTGCAAAAGCAGAAGTGCCAAGCTAAATATTTTGACAGGAGTTGTATTGATAATTTGTGGGGAAAATCAGTGCAAGAACATCTGAGAAGATAAATATTTGAGACATGGTGTTAACATCTTTATCATTTGTAAGGTTAGGCGACTATAAACTAATTGCTTGGTTTTCATCCCACTCGCCCCCTGTTTTTTCCACCACCCCTGGAATTTTATTGACTCAAAAGGAAGATGAACTGGCTTCTGTGTTTACGGATTGGTTCAGAACTAGTGTTGGGAATCGGTTCCAATTTTACAATCGATAATCGGTTCCACTCAAGTAACCGATTATCGATAGTACAATCGGTTTTTTAACATACTAGATAAAACCTAAAGTGAAGTTTTATTCATGCACATTATTAAACTCTTAATCATAATATGCATATTCGTTATGTCTATGATTGAAGTAATTAAGTGTTATATCAAAAATAGTTCATTTTTACTTGCTCATTGTGGCTTTCATCTACCATTTTGTTATAGATAACGTCTGAACACTTACTTATATTTTTTTCATTTTTTTTTTCCGATGATCGATTTTAACCAAATACAATCGATTGTCGCTGATTTCAGACCCAACCAATCGATTGTCGATTATAATCGATCATCGGAACATCACTATTCAGAACTGTACGGAAATGTTGTTTATACATACCAGTCAGTTTCAATGTAAACATACACATGTAAAAGAGCAGAATTGTTCCAACCGTTTTTTGTGCTTATCTGAAATATTTTAGACATGGTTTTAACATCTTTATCATTCTCAAGGTTAGGCAACTATAAACTTATAGCTAGATTTTCATTCCGCTTGCCCCATCTTTATTCCACCACTTAAATGAATCGACTCAAATTAAAATGTTGGAACTGGGGTCTGTATTGTGGTATCGGTCCGGTACTGGTTAAAAACAGGGTTTATAATAATAATCATACCAGTCGGTGTTGATGTTGACATTCACTTGTTAAAAAGGAGAATTGCTACGAATGTGTTTGTGGTTCGTCTAGAAACACATGTATATGTTCCTTACATATTCTACAGTAAAACAGTCATCTAAGAAAAAGAAAAACATAACATTCATCCCCCCCCCCCCCCAATTTGAAATTTAATATATCTGAATAAAAATTTAGCAATTAAATAATTTATTATTGGCCTTACAGAAAGAAAACTATTTTTAGGTTTAATGAAATTTTAATTTTGATTCAATGAAATTTTAATAAAATTGATGGTTGGAAGTATTTTATTTTTCAAATATGAAGTAACCTGTGGTACATTGGAATTTTGTGGCTGTTATTTTCCGAGGCAAAACATTTTATTCAAATGTTGGAGCCTGGAAGGGGAAAAATGTCTTTATAGGTGGGCGGGACGAGAAACTAAAAAGCATTATTTTTTTGTGAAGGCCTAAGTTGTGGATAATATCAATGCATATCAGTAGAAAAATAAATTACACATGGCTATATCAAATATTATCATCTTATATGATGGCATAGTAAAATGATTTTACTTGAAGAATGAAAATTAATGTGGTTATAAGATCTAGTTGTTAAAGAAATACATAACTCTTAGAAATATCTGTGGAACTTTGAGAGTCTTTTTCATAAGAAAGCAGTATTATATAAAGAATTAACAAAGAGGGCTGTAGCGTTATATATATATAAAAATCAAATGTCATTTTTCCTTTTTCAAATTTTATTTGTACTGTAGATTTAAACCAGTACAGATGTTCATCTTTAGAGGCCATGAGAAACCTTTTGAGTGAGAGGCGGGTACCTAAACCACTAGACCACTCTCGCTCTGGTGGGGCTAAATCCCAGAAACGTCTTGGGATTGAACCCACAAACCTCTTTGTTGAGAGGTGGACACTAAAACCACTAGACCACTCTCACTCTGGTGGGGATTGAACCCACAAACCTCTTGGTTGAGAGGTGGACAGTAAAACCACTAGACCACTCTCTCCCCGGTGGGGCCTGAATCCACAAACCACTTGGGTGAGAGGTGGACACCCATAGTACCTTGGTCATTTATGAAGGCTTTATTCTGTGTGGAAGAACATGCCAATGTTGTATTGAAAAAGAGAATTTTTTTAATGTCATTTTAGTTTCATTATAGTTCTAAAAAATGTCAAATTGCTTATGATGGTGGTGGTTAGTAGTTTATACTCCGGGTCCCGGCGTGAGCACATTGAAGGGTCCCAGAGTGACAGTTCAACCACCGCACACCTATCCTGGGCGGTGAACCAGTACTAGGTGCCTTCACTTCTGCAAGGAACTGACAACTTCTGTACATGCCAGGGGCAGTGGTACAGTGCGAATGGTCGTAGAAAGTATTTCATAACCAATCACAACAGAAGTGACCTGGTCCGCCCGGGAATCGAACCCTGGTTGCCCGATTAACAGTCCAACGCTCTACCGACTGAGCTAACCGGGCGGATTGCTTATGAGTGATAATTCTCTGTATTTGAATTGTCTGCATGTTAATAAAAACACAAGAAGAAAGTTAATCTTGGTTCAAATAAATAAACTTAAAATGCACCACATAATTTAAAACAATACTTACTGGACTCTTACCAATTTTTGAAAATCAGGGGAGATAATAGAAGAATAGGTCAGCTGGATGAGATTCCAAGAGTTATAGATCGCCCAATTTTCCAGGAAAATAATTATATGAAGTTCTTTTATTCTTGTCTTATATTAAATTACTGTTTTAGCTGGGACATAATGCTACCTCAGTTTGAAACCATTAAAAGAAGCCTTAATTTTCTGAAAGTTAAATTGAGAGTGTTAATTAAAATGATTGTTAATTAAAATCATTGTTTTCAATGAAGCAACATCAAAAGCAGCATTTCTTCTCAACACCAGCAACACTATTCAACAGCAACATCATCAACAGCAGCAACATCATCAACAGCAACATCCTCAACAGCAACATCCTCAACAGCAATATCTTCAACAGCGATATCATCAACAGCAACAAATCAACAGCAGCACCATCAACACCATCAATAGCAAAATCATCAACAGCAACATCCTCAACAGCAATATCTTCAACAGCAACACCATCAACTGAAACTTATTCAACAGCAACATATTCAACAACAGCAAGATAATCAACAGCAACATCATCAGCAGCAACACCATCAACAGCGATACCATCAACAGCAACAAATCAACAGCAGCACCATCAACACCATCAATAGCAACATCATCAACAGCAACATATTACTGGTTATCATGAGTAAAGAAAAAGAAAAACAAAGCTGGCAATTACATTGACAAAATGTATGTATTCCAGTATTAAGGAAGAAAACTCTCCCCCCTTCCTCCTTCATCCGCTTTTTAACTTTTGTACACATTCTGTCAATTTAATAATTGTTGGGAAGGATTTGGGTAAAAAAATGATGAGTTTTTGTAACACAACAGGGTGGGGGTTTATACAGTCGTTAATGACAGATCAGGCTTTTTGGACAGTGGTAAGCGGAAGCATAAAAATAATTATCGAGGGCCTGCGTCAGATAAACGTTATTCGTTCTATTTTTATATGTACTTACTTTCATCTTTCACTGAGCGCTCAATTTGTCTCGATAATTATGACAATGCTTCTCATGAAAATCGAAACATATTTTCTCCTTAACCCTCAACTGAGGCAACGACAATATCATGTCGAGTTCGGTAAAGTAATCAATGTAAATTGTTTTATTTTACATCACTGACGATTTATAAACGCGAAACAAATTGTCGGGCCACTCATTGGAATAGAAGGCCAATTTTCACTTGGCTTCGCAGAACGGCTATTCTCTAGGGGAAACAACCTTTATTATATTTTCCTTGTACGGAAGTATTTTATGAGAAATGGATGGAAATAAAATGAAAGATAATTATATTACTAATGGATATATATTTTTATTAGCTTTATCATTGTGTCGAAATATTTAATTATGGGAATGATTACAAAGTTGTTTTTTCCATCTTATAGATTTTCAGATTATTTTTTTTATTGGACGGAAATCAAATTGGATTAATATTCATAGTATTTATTTGAAACAGGGAATGCTGTCAAATGGGAAAAAACTATGTTCTGTATATAAAGCTTTAAAATAATGTATCTGTTAGGAATTAAATTTATTATATGCTTTCTGGTGGTTTATAGAGATTTTTCAGTGAAATAAACTTAATATTACACTGTTTCAAACAGTAAAAATATCAATTTTGATATTTTTCACTGTTTTGACATTTAGGTCGCTCTTGGTTCAAAATTACACCTCAGCGCATTCTGTGAGGGCTGGCACACAATTTCAATGTCGTCATTTCCAAATTGAAGTTATGAACACATACAAATGAAATAAATTATGGTGCTCACTCCATGAAACATACTTTGATGAAACAATATACAAACAATTATTTTCTATATAATGTTTCAACAAGAACTGCTCAGTTTTAAGGATAATTTGTTTCCTTAAATTTATCTTCTGTTACTTGAGTTACAGCATGAATTTATTAAAATCCTGGTTAGCTTTTAAATTTTTCTCAAAGGAATAATTATTTTACACATTTCTCTTTAATGCCAAAGTGTTTTTTGTTAGTAATCACTGCTGAGGTGCTAGGAGTTCACATGCTGTTCTTAGAAATTACTCCCTTAGTGTGTGTTTTTTTAGTTTCTTTAAGAAGTTGTCTCCCTTAGTTTAGTTCTCAAATTTAAGTAGTGGGATATAGTTGCTTCCCTTTGTTTCATATTTTCCATTTACCCATTGTCTGTAATATAATGATCAGGATTGAAAATATATAAGGAAATAAAATATATCTAAATAAATATGTATGGAAATAAAATATATATGGAAATATATATGAAAATAAAAAATATATATTGAAATATGTATGAAAATAAAATGTATATGGAAATATATATGAAAATTATATTTATATGGAATTATACATGAAAAAAATATATATAGAAATATATATGAAAATAAAATCAATATGGAAATATAATTGGAAATAAAATATATCTGGAAATATGCAAATAAAATATATATGGAAATATAAGTTAAAATCATTCTTTTATATAGGTGGACCCTAAAGAGCCCACACAACATAAGGAGCTCTAAATTATATTGTCTCCGTGGTTAGAGGCTTTACCCTCACAAAGGCAAATGCCATGAAACCGCCATCATTTCAAATAAAACTTTTCTCAATCTCTAAAATGGCCTAATATTTGAACTGCACAACATTTATTTCTCCGCAGCCTTTTATGGCGTTTTTGATTACTGGCCTAAAACCCGGTGCTGATGCACATATGAGGAATTGCAGAAATTTATTTGATTTTTGTGAGTGTTTGATTTTGTCTGGTGGGGATTACCGAATTTTATGATAAATAAGACGCCGGGGAAAGATTTGCCGTAAAAATTGGGTAAAAAATCGGATCTTCAAGATCTTTTCTGAAATAATTCTAAAATGGTCTTGGACGTAAATTATCAAAACTGAATATGATATACAACTGTCTATGCTTGTGCCTTCAACAAATGGATAGTCCATAGGATTCACTTTTAATCATTAAGAAAGCTTCTGATGAAAACAATTAACAGCCGAATTTCATTTCTTTAATTAGGGATATTTAAAAGCTTATGCATTGGGCGCTGGCTAAAATAAAGGCATTTCGTGCTCAACACTAAGGAAGCTAGCTTTTAATTTTGGTCCTCTAAACAATTTAGTCTGTGTCTGGCTTTGCTTGAATATTCTGATTCTTGGAAATAGCCATGTTCTGTATAATCTACAAAATTCTTCAAATTCTACAGATCTTCCGTAAAATTTGGTAATAGCTCATAATTATCAAGATTCTGTGAAAGTTTTGAGTCATAGAGGAGTGAAATTTAAGGCAGCCCTAACTTGTCTAGTCATTTCATGTCTCAATATTAAGTTTGTATAATGGTATACTGGTATTTGCCCTTCACTGAAGAGGTGGGTTGGCGTCCCAAAAATGTGCGAGGTGTCTATGGCTGAAGAGGTTGTGGGTTGGAGACCCAACAGTGTGAGAGAAGTCTAGTGGTATAGGTGTCTAGCTGACATTAGCTGAAGAGGTTGTGGGTTCAAGCCCCAACAGTTTTGTTACAGTGGTCTAGTGTTATAGGTGTCTAGCTGACCTTTGCTAAAGAGGCTGTTGGTTCAAGCCCCAACAGTTTTGTTACAGTGGTCTAGTTTTATGGGTGTATCACTGACCTTCGCTGAAGAGGCTTTGGGTGCAAGCCCCAACAGTGTGGGAGAGAACTCTGACTGAAGAGGCTGTGGGTTCAAGCCCCAACAGTTTTGTAGTGGTCTAGTTTTATGGGTGTATCACTGACCTTCGCTGAAGAGGCTTTGGGTGCAAGCCCCAACAGTGTGGGAGAGAACTCTGACTGAAGAGGCTGTGGGTTCAAGCCCCAACAGTTTTGTAGTGGTCTAGTGTTATGGTGTATCACTGACCTTCGCTGAAGAGGCTTTGGGTGCAAGCCCCAACAGTGTGGGAGAGAACTCTGACTGAAGAGGCTGTGGGTTCAAGCCCCAACAGTTTTGTAGTGGTCTAGTGTTATGGGTGTATCACTGACCTTCGCTGAAGAGGCTTTGGGTGCAAGCCCCAACAGTGTGGGAGAGAACTCTGACTGAAGAGGTTGTGGGTTCAAGCCCCAACAGTTTTGTAGTGGTCTAGTGTTATGGGTGTCTAGCTGACCTTTGCTGAAAAGGTTGTGGGTAACTCACTATAGTACACCCCAACGGAGACACTTTCTTATTGCCTGTAAATATCAAGACTAGTATTTGATCTTACCTAGAGAACACATCGACAGGAGTGTTTATTATAATTTCAGAGCTATTGTCGAAATGAACCTGAAACAAATCAGTTAAAAATAAAGATTGGATTATGAATGAGAAATAAAGTAAAAAAGACAAATGGAAAAAATATTCAATAATTTCTCCCCACCTAGGGCAGACATCGTGCAGTTCACCATATTAATCAATTACCATTGAATTTCATGCAATCACATCAACTTTCACGCCTCGCTGAACATTAAAAGTGGAGTTTCCGGGGTTGTTACGTTATTAACAATGTTTCGTGATGACGTTGGATTTTCTTTGGATGCATTTTGTAAGAGATGTTATAGTTTGTTAATATCAATTCAGGCTGTGTTAAAGGTTAAATATTTGTATATTATGTTGCTGGAATAGGTTTTGTTGATTTATTTCTGCCAGAATAATAAATCAAAATGTAAAAGTCACTACTCAGCTTCTCTCTGTTTAATCTTTGTTGGGAGCTAAGCAATGTTGGCAGTTGAGCATTGTTGGCAGTTGAGCATTGTTGGCAGTTTAGTCGTGTTGGCAGTTTTTTCTGGTTGGCAGTTAAGCATTGTTGGCAGTTAAGCATTGTTGGCAGTTGAGCATTGATGGAAGTTAAGCATTGTTGGCAGTTTTGTCTGGTTGGCAGTTAAGCATTGTTTGCAGTTGAGCATTGTTGGCAGTTAAGCATTGTTGGCAGTTGAGCATTGTTGGCAGTTGAGCATTGTTGGCAGTTAAGCATAATGTTGGCAAATGAGCATTTTTGGCAGTTTAGCATTTTTGGTAGTTTAGCCGTGTTGGCAGTTTTATCTGGTTGGCAGTTAAGCATTGTTGGCAGTTAAGCATTGTTGGCAGTTGAGCATTGTTGGCAGTTGAGCATTGTTGGCAGTTGTTAAGGATTGTTGGCAGTTAAGCATTGTTGGCAGTTAAGCATTGTTGGAAGTTAAGCATTGTTGGAAGTTAAGCATTGTTGGCAGTTAAGCATTGTTGGAAGTAAAGGATTGTTGGCAGTTAAGCATTGTTGGCAGCTAAGCATTGTTGGCAGTTAAGCATTGTTGGCAGTTAAGCATTGTTGGCAGCTAAGCATTGTAAAGCCCTGTTGGCAGTAAAGTGTTATTGGCAGTTGAGCCCACTTGACAGTAAATTAGCTTAATTGTTACGTATTCCCAATAATGTTTTATTAAAACTGCAAAAAATAGTTTATACTAATCGTGTTCCTTTTTATTTGTGACACAAGCTCAGACCGCCTTTAGAATCAGTTACTACAGTCTTAACCATTTTCATAACCGGTTTCCATTTTTAGAGGCCATGTGAAACTGTAACCCCTTGGTAGGGATCAAACCCACACTCCCTTTTCTTAGATGCTGACACTTTAAGCAATGTACATTTCACCAGACCACTCTCTCTATCACCTGCCAAATTAAACATTAAGTAATGACAATATGAACACTGTAACGACTAAGGCGAGGCAGCGGATAATCAAATAAACATCGACATCCACATGCTAACATCTCTTTCTATCGATTTAATAGACGAGACCATATTGGGTGCAGGACGAGAGAAAATGAAAATCCTGTACCTTTATGGTCGAGCAATTCGAGAAATAATTGTAAAAACAAGGTGTTTTATTTCGACAAAACAGCCAATTTAATGTATCCTTTTAAGTTTTATTTTGTGATCGGTGATCTCGCGAGCTAGAAATTTGCTATATCGAGATGTTAAAGCATTATAATACTCCCAAAGGTTTTTTGTGCACTGGGTCGCAACAATATTAAACCTAAACACTTGGTTAGGTATATGTATGTTTTATGAATTACTGTAAACTTTGGTTTTTCGTGATTTCGTTATTTTTAGGCTGGGGTGTTTGAAAAAATTATTTGAAACCTAAAATTGAGCATCTTGCTTTGTGAATGATGGAAGAAGTAAAATATGTAGGATAATATTCAGAAAAAAATATAATGTTATCTGGTTTTCATGAACTACTATAAACATTTTTTTTTATTTATTTATTTTGTGAATTATGTGAGAAAAAAATTAGATAGAAATGCGAAAACATTTTTGTAAATGAGAAAAATAGCAAAATTTGTGGGAAAAAAATGGGGTTAAAAAGAAAAATAAGGGCTTAGCACAAAACAGTTGTAACTGCATTCAAACATAGATTTTTCATAATAAGTTAATGTCATTCTTGCATTCTAGCCTTGAAATTTATTATCATTTGATATAAGCATTTTTGTGTCAAATGCAGCACTGCCAAAAATCAAGTCATATGAAGTAATCAAATCGCACTTTGATATGATTTTATTGGTTAAACCCAAAAATGATTTTTTCACAAATATTTATAGAATAAGATTGAGAAAATTGGAGTCGTTTAAGGCATCGACCACACTTTAATATGATTTTTATGGTTAAATCGGAAAATGAGTTTTTTCACAAACATTTATAGAATAAAATGGGACTAAAAGATTTTTGTGTCTATATTTTGCAGACTCAATCAATAATGAAAACAAATCACGAAACAATTTTATTGGTCAAGTGATTTAACTAATAAAAAAAGTTTACTTAGAAAATTAAAAACACACAAAAACTTCAAAGTTTACATTAAAATTGATGGTGAGCCTGATTATTGGGATATTAAGAGAAAGTTATTAGTCGAAGCATCAATATGTGACAATGTTCATGTACCCATAACTTTGGCGATGAAAAATGAAATTGTTCGAAAATTATGAGTTGAGATGTGAGCATGATCTTTTAGGGGACAGTACATGTTTGGATTCAAATTTTATTAAAGCTTTTGTGTGTAGTTTTAAAGGATTTTTAGGGATTTCTTTGGAAGTTTGTTCAGGATTTAAAATTGTGGTTCGAGTGTATAATAAGTATATATTTTTTTAAGTCTTTTAAACTGTTGAAGGAGGTTATATGTAATTGTTCTTTTTTTGTGAACTTCAGGCAAGTTTTTGTCAACTCAAATATCTTACCTAAATACAAATATCATTATTTTTATCATTGAATTGAGCTTGCAACGAAATATTCTAAATATCAAAATATCATATGATAAAAAATATAAGTTTAATATCTTTTCAGTCTCATATAGATATGATAAATATATGTTTTGATAGCAAAATCCAATCAAATTTGTTAAAACTAACCATTTAGGCTCTTAATTAGGTTGGAAAATTATATATTATAACTGAAAAAACGATTGTAAGTTATGTGCATTAATATGGATGAGACTGGTGGTCATATAGAGATTCAAGCGAGAAATATTTAAATTTAAGATCTTTCAAATTAGTTAAAAAAGCTAGGAATATCTAGGCCATTTGTAAAATTACTCACACAATAAAAAAATATCAAAAATCATTTTAACTGGAAATGGGGAAAAATGGCAATGATGGAGTGATTCGTAATTCATTGAAATTGACATTATAAATGTCATAACAATTTCATGTTTATTTATTGAAGTACATTTTTTTTTTAAATTCTTCTCAAATTGTTGTGCTTTCCGCACAAAGGCAAACAGGATCAGAAATAGAATACAGTCAAAACCCGTTGGCTCGTTATCTTAGAAATCGAGCCAAGTTGGAATGCTCACATAGAGTAAAAATAAATCCTTGACATATGGAGTTCGAGCCAATGTGGAAATCGGGCCAAGCAATATCGGGCCAAGCAATATCGGGCCAACAGGTTTCGACTGTATCAATTTTAGAAATCTCATACTTTAAATGGACTCATTAAAGACATTAAGAAAGATAAACTTCTTCTACAATTTTTTTTTAATCAATTGCTAACAAAATTATATATTTGATGATTTAGTTTAAACATACTTTTATTCAACATAAATATCAAACATTGCAACATTATTTAAGGAATGAATTGCGGGGTTGATGTCATTATCGGGGTATGAACGCAATTGGTCAAATTGTGTGTGGAGTCCGAAGGACTCCACGCCTACTTTGACCAGCACAATTGCATTCATATCCCCGATAATGACATCAACCCCGCAATTTATTCCTTATATTTACACCAATAGATCATTATTTCATTCAAGAATTGTTAAAAAAATACTTCATTTCATTTAAGAAAACCTTTCAGTAATCCGTTCTTACCCATTCTGTAAATAGAACGACCCGACTATAACCGGAAACATTTTTTTCAAATGATGTCACAATAACGCGGGAAAAGATCAACCACTTGAAATCACTTTAAAACATAAAATTAAAACACTTCTGGTACCAATATATTTAAAACATAATAAACTAACACTTTTAAATATGTTGATTTATATTTTACGGGACCTGCAGACACAATACAACCAATAACAAGATCAATAGCTTTCATGTATATTGTTAGGCGATGAATTTCGATCCGAACATATCAGAAGATGTTGCGTTCATCGATTGATGAACGCAATTGCCGAAAGGCAGTTCATTTAAGGAATGGAAGTTGAGGTGTAAATATATGTCATTTATATACATTATATATTAAATCAGATGAAAACGAAAGCAGAGCTTATAATGTTTTTCTCTGGAATGATTTAGAAAATTTAATATTCTCCAAAAAAAATCATGATTTTTTAACTATTCCTTATTTGTGGTACAATGATTCAAGTTTAAAAAAAAAGAAGTTCCACAAAACAGTCCTTCATGTGCAATGATTAAGACATTTTCTCAATATACCAGTTTACACGATTTGATAACTTTTCCTTAATTAAAGTACAACGATATTGCATGCAGGAAGGTAGTTCATAGTTCTAAACGGAGAAAAAACGATGTCCTATCAACTGACTTCAAAGAAATCGATAGAGATATTATCCGCTATCATTGTTCCATGTTAATCAAAGGCTATAATGGGAATATACCTCCATTAAAAGAATATACAGCCACTTAGGTAAATGTAGCTAGAAATATGGGAATATTGTATTAAAAATTCTCTTTGAAAAGATAAAACAAAATTAATGTACATGGAATAACTATGAACATTATAAGTGACAACTTCCTGAAAAAAAAAAATCAGTTTTAATGTATTTTCAACAAGATGATACTTTAAGCATAATAATTCAGAGATTTTCTCGAAACTAGACCCCCCCCCCCACCTCCCACAAACTTAAGTAATTTCTTAACTTAAGAATTTCAATTATCGCACAATATAATCTCATCATGTCATGTCTAAAATACTCTTCATTGATTTCATTCAGATTTAATTTAATTTAAGAATTGACTTAAGGCGTTTTATGAATAACGCCCCTCCTCCACAAATGGCATCATCTTAAACTTTAACCACAGATAAAAAAATTTTTGGAGTTATTTGCTTTTTATTGCGTTTCTGGTTAGAGGCATGTGTTAGAAATATGATATTCACTACTACAAATATTGTTAGCGTCTATAACCATTGCACATATAAAATTTGACTCTTCAGTTAACATAGATTGGTTGTCGATATTAATTGGTAACACAATGTATTTGAAGTTTAAATAAGTGCAATGACTAATTTTCATAGGTTTATATAGTTCATGCAGGACAAATTCAACGAATTTATATTTTAAGGGAGCGATCTTGAACTAAAGCTGCCACTTATAGTTTATCGTTGAAATCCTGTCAAGTAGATATATAATTATGACATCACAACCGATTAAATGAATCAACTTGGTCATGTACGCCAATAAACAAAATAGAGTGAACAAACTATTCGCTCTGGGGGGGATTTGTTTTGTTTGTAACAGTGATCTGTCTGTATCAAAAACAATCAGGTACTAAAACCTAAATTGAACTAATTTAACTTCTTGGTGAAACAAAAAAATAAAAACAAAATACAGTGGAAACTCACTAAACCGGACAAGGTTCGGACTGGGCAAAATTTCCGGTTTAGTGAGGATTCCGGTTTAGTGAGGATTTGATGTATGGAGTAAGTTTACTCAAAATATTAACTGAGTTAACCTTTACGTTTAGACGGAGGTTGAGACATGATTAAAGCACATGCAAAAGTGATAAACATTATTAAACATTTCTGCGTTTTTATAATCATCTTTTTTTCCAAGTCTTAAAATAAAACAACTCGCGTAATTTAATGCTTGTTAAGTATGTTTGATAGTTTAATTAACGCACCGCTCTTATTTGATTCAATCATAGAAGTCTTTAGATAAAACAACCCTCCAAAATGATCACTTAATAACTGTTTCTAGTTTTTTATTTTCCACAACAAACAAATTAATGTTTCAATCAATTTTCTTTTTACAAGTTTGATTATCGTTTGATTATCGCGTGGCAGTCAATCCACAGCGTAATCATCATTATCGATTATCGAGTTAACACAACATCACAGGTGCAATATTTAACGACGCACTGGCTGTCAAAACAAAGTGACACGCGATTCGCGAATTCCTAATACACAAAATCATTTTGACATGTTTGAACAAATATACGTCCGGTTTTGTGAGGTAAAATTACATTGACAACTAACAAATTTTCTCGATTTTTTGTCCGGTATCCGGAATTCCGAGGTTCCGGTTTTGTAGGGATTATTTTACATTGAAAATAGAAGGGGAAAACCGGGACTCTGAAAAAAGTCCGGCATCCCGAGGATTCCGTTTTTTTGTAGATCCGGTTTAGTGAGTTTCCACTGTAAAAATAAAAAATAAAACAAGTTTTGCAAGAAAGTTATATTTTTGAGTTCTTGGTGAAACAAAAAAAAAATAATAAAAAAAAAATATAAAAAAAAATTTAAAAAAAAAAAATCTTCATGAAAGTTATATTTTTAGCTTATATATTTTTCACCAAAATAATTTGAGGCATTTTCATGGCCTTTGTGGTATTGTCGGCTTCATTGTAGTGCAAAATCATTAAGTTAGTTGTGCTATTCTTCTGTAATCGCTTTACTCTCACAAGAAGTATCATCCGATTTGTTCACTAAATACTCGGTAAACGGTAAACGACCAGTATGTTCTATTGCACATTTCTCAGTGATAATAGACAAATCAATACTTGTTAGTACTATCTTCAGATCTATCCCTAGTAGGCCAGAGGATAATTTTCCTTAGTTTCTTGACCTGCTTTAGATATTTTCTCTCTTAGCCGAAGGGAAAAGTGTTGCTTTTTATCGGAAGAAAAAAAGTATTTTGTTTCTCATCCTGATTTAAAAAAATGTATGTATTTTAGTGGCATACATTTGGCTTTAACGGGACTCAACACCAGGTGATTCAAATACAAAAAAATAGAAAATTTTCAAAAACTTACATTAAATTGATTCCTTGTTTATTATAAATGCTTTGAATTTTAAGCCATGTTGCATCTTTTGCAGTCTTTGCACATTTTTAAAAAAAATGCAATTTTCCGAAATTTACTTGGGACAGTTGTCAATATTTGGATCATCTGGTGTCTTGTCCCTTTAATGATAATTTCCCAATTTGATAACTTTTGAGGAGAGACTTCGTTAATTTGTCAAATAAAACTGCTGCATCTATAGGGTATTTGAGATGGGGTTTTGAGGGGAAGGGGCATTGGCAGGGGGTTGGGGGGATGAAAATCCAAGAACGTTTTTACTCTAGCTTGAATTCACATGGTGTATTGGTTTAGGAGTCATTAACAGAATCATCCTTCTGCGGAAATCGTTCACTTACCGCTCAAATCACCATGCCATCAAAAGAAACAATGGGAATCTCTTAAGTCTTTCTGAAAGATAAAGAACTGGTCAAGCTTTAATGGAGTCATTTGTCTTACTGTTTTCTGTTTACAGATTTTGTTATTTGTTAACTGATGGCATAAATGGTTTACTGATCCACTAAATGGTAAACAGATCCCATAAATGGTTCACGAATCACAAAATTGGTTAGAGGATCCAATTATTGGTTAACGGATCCCATTGATGGTTAACGGCATAAATGGTTAACGGATCCCACACATGGTCAACAGATTCCATAAATTGTTAACTGATCCCATAAATGGTAAACGGATCCCATAAATGGTTAACGGATCCCATGTATGGATAACGGATCCCATTTATGGTTAACTGATTCCATAAATGGTTAAAGGATCCCATAAATGGTTAACGGATCCCATGTATGGATAATGGATCCCATTTATGGTTAACAGATCCCATTTATGGTTAACGGATCCCATAAATGGTTAACGGATCCCATAAATGGTTAACAGATCCCATTTATGGATAACGGATCCCATTTATGGTTAATAGATCCCATAAATGGTTAACAGATTCCATAAATGGTTAATAGATCCCATAAATGGTTAATGGATCCAGTACATGTTTTACTGTTGTTTTTTTAAGATATCTTATATGACTCACTTGAAGGCATTGCTGCCCAAATCAGCTGGTTCTAAGACAAAACATTACAGAAATGGCAAAACTGTCAATCTGTAAGAGTGCAGCGTTAATGAGATATTCAACTACTGTTGCACGTCTTCTTGTCTCTGAAATTTATCCTAAACATACTGATAGACGTCTGCACCCATGGTAAACCAAATTCATTGTTTTATGTAGAAAACATTTAAGTTTTAGGTAGAAATTATGGGTCTGAATCGATACGGCTGAAAATTAAAGGCCCTCGGTGCCTGCAGAATTCAGGGAAAGTTATTTATCTAGGGATCACAATAAACAGGAATTTAAAACATGAGCGGGCTCCTTTGAGATATTTAGTTGAAGCTTTCCGCCTTTTTACGTAGCTTGCCTGCATTTCAAAGAAAATTATCGAGATTTTTTGGGCGGCAGAAAAGAAGGTCCGAGGTGTTCTGGGATGTGATTTGTTTCGCAGATTTGCGGCATTCCGTCAATCAAATGGCTCCTGGAGAAACCAGGCACCTGGTATACACATTGTCAAAGACAACTCGTTTGTTTCTGAGGTGAGAGTGGTCTAGTGGTATAGGTATCCTCCTCTCACCCAAGAGGTTGTGGGTTCGATCCCCATCAGGGGTACTTTCTCATGGCCTCTCAAAAAAGGACACAGTACTGGTTTCTGCCCAGGAAACGGACTCGAAAGTGATTCTATAAGCTTAGGTTTCGTCATAATCGAGCTAAAATGAATTTGTATATACTAATTTGTTTGTTTAGCGAAGGCCCATTACTCTGGCTTCGATAACAGTCTAATTATAATTTTTTGTTCGACAGTTTAAATAAAACAAGCACTAGCATTCTTTGCTTACTGGCACTTGTGTATTACAGCCATCGAAACTGTCTGCTCTTGGCAATAAGGTGATCTATCATTTTAAAATGTGTGGAGACCATGAATATAAATGCTATATTTAAAGTAAATCTATTTTAATGGCTTCCAGGAATTCCATTCCACTATATTTACATTTCCTAAGAAATTTCAAGTCTCTTTTATTGTTCTATCAATCAGGGTTTAGAAGCTTATCTTTGCACTGTATTCTGTTTATTGGTGTAAACAGTACGTGACTGCGTCAATTAATTAATAAGGCTGTTTAGTCATACTTTCATTAAACGATATAGTGCTGTCCTACTAATTTGAATAGGTTAATTGCTTTTTTGGAAAAAAAGTAGTTTAATTTAATTTGTGATCACAAACTTAAACCTTATAATATAATTTATTAGCCTGTTCATGAATTGAGCAAATGTTCATGAACAGTCATGAACAGTTGATGAACATTGATGAAATTTACGTTCATGAGCAGTTGGTGAATATTCATGTAAAATATTAAACAAAGAGAATAAATATGAAAATTAGTGAATAAAGGTATACATTGTTTTTATCCAAGAACTTTATTTGAATATTTTAGGTATCTGAAACAGTCCTCGTTTCGGTAAAATCTTAATCATAAGTCTCAATTTCAGCTTTGATACAAAAAAATTCAGGTGCATTACATAAATCAAATATTTACAAGAACACGCATTAACAACAGAAAAGACAAAAAAAACAGTTCTAATGTTCAACATTATTTTATAAAATAATAGATTTTATAGGATAAAACAAACCATGATCATTGATTTTCAAATATATGCACGGCGGTCATCCACCGAGTCAAGACCTGAAATAAAAGGAAATTCAGAAGATGCATCTGTCTGCATCTAAATATTCCCAATACATCGCGATCCTCGAATAATTCTATTTTCTAATACATAGCCTTGTATCATCACTAATACCGTTATCATCATGATATTGCCGATACCATTTGTGGCGATGATATAAAACTTCTAGTGATATAAAACCTGCGGTGGTTATTGAAATAAAATAATTCTTCTGATAATTGGTTAGGATGATTCCTGATAGTCCATGGAACTATCGGAGATATATTTACAGAATTGTGTGTATCTTGTGAAATGGCTGGATGGGAACAGGATGTTTTGTATTAGGGAGAGAAGTGATTGTTTTAGCTGCAGCGTTTTAAATGTGACTGTGTATTAAATTTAGGAGGGATAGTTTAACAGTGTTTTAAATGTGACTGTGTATTAAATTAGGAGGGATAGTTTAACAGTGTTTTAAATGTGACTGTGTATTAAATTAGGAGGGATAGTTTAACAGTGTTTTAAAATTAGGAGTGATGGTTCAATTAACAGTGTTTTAAATGTGACAGTGTATAAAATTTCAAAGGGATAGTTTGACATTGTTTTAAGTGTGACAGTGTATAAAATTTCAAAGGGATACTTTAACGGTGTTTCAAGTGTGACAGTGTATTAAATTTAGGAGGGATATTAAAAAGGTTTAACATTGTTCTAAATGTGACTTTGTGTCAAATTTAGGAGAAATTGGGGGAAAATTAAAACAGTGAATTAAATGTAATCATGTTTTGAATTTTGCTAGTGAATAATCGTAAAGCAACTGAGTGATCGTGTTGGAAATTGTTTGGAGTTTTCTAAAAAAAAAAATGAAAAATGGTTGTGATTATTGAAATTAAGATTTTTAGGAGAAGAAAAAAGTGAAAAATATAATTTGAGATTGTTGAATTTACGAAGAAAAACGATGCAGTAGTGATTGTTTATACAAACCAGAAATATAAGACAATGTTTAGTATATAGATAAATGTAATTTGGAGACTTAGAAATATGTTTTTAAATGAAATGCTCCCAATGTTATTAGTGTGTGAAGTCATTTAAAACAAGTCTGTGATTTGAAAAAATGAAAATAAGTATATGGTAAGATAAAAAGTGTTATTAGATTATTGCATATCTATATCGTCCAATCAAAAATGTTGCTAAAACCCAAACGTTGAAAGTGCAGTGGTTTAAGCAGGGCTATTTTTTTTTTACGAATTATGGGGCCTATACAATGCCCTTATCACTAAGCCAAAGAATATATTTTTTCCACAAAACCTTTTGGTTAAAATTACACTTCATTAGTATGAATGTCTGTGCATATTTCACATTGGTACTTTGCAGAACCAATGAAACTGCCTGATTAATTATTCATGATTACGAGAGTTTCCTCGCCAAATCGCTCTCGGTACACAAATGAAGCATAGGGTATTATTAATAAGTGCATCTAGTTTATCTGACGATGTTCGTTTCTTAACGATGTTCATATTTGTATTCTGTTGCCTTTCTATAAGGCTTTAAAGGTGCACTCTCACAGATTGAATGTTTTGACAACTTTTTTAATTTTTTGTCTTTGAACAAGCTAAGTTTTGCGAAAATCCATGGAAACCAGTTATATTAGGCTGCTGACAAAAAATCAGATCGCAGAGTTTTTATTTAAGTTAAAAAAATGATGTTTTATTCATTTTTCTTAAACCATTAGTAACGGTAAAAAGCCATAAAACATTAATTTTGGAACTGAAATATGAAAATCTACGATCTGAATTTGTCAGCAATCTTATATCATTGGTTTGCAGGTATTTACGCAAAAAATAGCTCGTTCCAATACAAAATACAAAAAAAATTGTAAAAATGGTATATCTGTGAGAGTGCAGCTTTAATATTATAGGTTTGGGAGAAAACTGTTTAAGGTTTCAATATTCCGAAGATTGTAATTAGTCCCTGAACATCGTAATTAGTCCCTGAATAGAACATTTTCGTTGAAACTTAATTCCAAGTAATATATTAAACTGACAAGGTTTTCAGAAAATTTTAGAGCAAGTATTGAAAGAAAACAATCCCTTGTGTATGTAAAATAAACAGACTTTTTCAATTTTTTACAAAATAAAATAAGCTATGATTAACTATACCAATTAAACTGGAACAAAACATGAAAAGTCAATATGGGGTTTCTTTGTGGAAGAATTTTTTCTTAGTCTAGTCTTTGAGGCTTTGAAAGTCTGTTGTTTTTAAAGTCTGAAAAGCTTTTGCATACTTTCACATGTTAGTAATGCAAATTGTAAATTTAAAATATTGACTGTATTTCACCAGTCACTGATTAAGACAGTCGAGGCCCTCATAGTTTTTTCATCAAGATACCTTTTTATAAGGGCCTCAAAAAATGGGACACAATTATGATATTTTATCAGGGTGCCAAACTTATGATTTTTTTATCAGGGCCTCAAATTTAACTGTGCCACAGTTATTTTATTTTATCAGGGCCTCAAAATGAACTGTGCCATAATTATGATGTTTTATCAGGGCCTCAAAATGAACTGTGCCATAATTATGATGTTTTATCAGGGCCTCAAAATGAACTGTGCTGCAATTATAATATTTTATTAGGGCCTCAAAATGAACTGTGCTGCAATTTTAATATTTTATTAGGGCCTCAAAATGAACTGTGCTGCAATTATAATATTTTATTAGGGCCTCAAAATGAACTGTGCTGCAATTATAATATTTTATTAGGGCCTCAAAATGAACTGTGCTGCAATTTTAATATTTTATTAGGGCCTCAAAATGAACTGTGCTGCAATTATAATATTTTATTAGGGCCTCAAAATGAACTGTGCTGCAATTATAATATTTTATTAGGGCCTCAAAATGAACTGTGCTGCAATTATAATATTTTATTAGGGCCTCAAAATGAACTGTGCTGCAATTTTGATATTTTATCAGGGCCTCAAAATGAACTGTGCTGCAATTTTAATATTTTATAAGGGCCTCAATATGAAATGTGCTGCAATAATGATATTTTATCAGCGCTTTAAATTGGGCTGTGCTTTAATTTTGATATTTTATCAGGCCTCACAAAGTCTTCCACAATTACGATATTTTATCAGGGCCTCAAAAAGTGTAACGCAATTTATAATGATATATTATTTGCCTTTACGATATTATGTAATAGATTATTTAAATCATAAGGGATTCCTCAGCAGAATTTTGTGCTAATCGATAACAGTAATTGTACTATCTAACATTGACTCGATAAACTCCAAAGCCATTACCAATATTCATAAAGCATCATAAGTCATTTCCTAATATAAGTCATTTTCTTAATTTAAGTATCTTACTAATCATATATGATATAATCGCTTCATGAATATCTGAAATGCATTATTTTCATGGATTTGATTCAAATACATACATTTATGTAAAAAATCATAAAATTTTCTTTTAATTTCACTTTGAAAATTTTATGAAATTGGCTTAAGTTAAGAAATTACCATGTTTTATGAATACCATACAATTTCCTTATATAGTTTGACTATGAAAATTTTAGGAAAATTGACTTAAGTTAAGAAATTACCTAAGATGTATGAATGCCATACATTTTCCTAATAATTTGACTACGAAAATTTGATAAAATTGACTTAAATTAAGAAATTAGCATGTTTTATGAATACCATACATTTTCCTTATAGTTTGACTATGAAAATTTTATAAAATTGACTTAAGTTAAGAAATTACCATGTTTTATGAATACCATACATTTTCCTTATAATTTGACTATGCAAATTTTATGAAATTGACTAAAGTTAAGAAATTATCTAACATGTTTTATGAATTCCAAACATTTTCCTTTACGTTTGACTACACATTTTTTAGGAAAATTGGCTTAAGTTTAAAGAAATTACTTAAGATATGTTTTTATTTGAATACCGCAGCTGGTGCATGGTCTGATTATAAAGTAGGGGAAATGTAAGGAGGTCATTTGTAATTTTCTTTTCTTCTCGAACAATTTCTGTACCATTTAGGGAATTTATCATGGGGAAAAAAATGTCTTGTCGTCCCCATGGGAGATATGGTTTTCAGTGTGGAGAATTTGCCAAGAAAAAAATAATTATCGGTATAGGGACATTTGATGAAACATAGTGATATTTGATATTACACAGCCTTAGGATGTTTATGTAAAAAACGCTAGAGATTATGTCGTTGTCGAAATTCAAGCCATATTTGATTTTCAGTTTGATTGACATATGGCAGTTTCCAGGGATTAGTTGTCATGGCATTAAATTGAATTAGTTTATTTTGTGATGGATTTTTTTAAAAATAGGAATTAATTGTGGCAATATTATCCCTTGGATTATTTTACATTATGTTGAAAAATTAAAAATGTCATTAATCGCGAAGTTAACGTAAACAAATAGATTGCCATTTCATAAATAAATTAATAGGGATTTTGTTAATCACATCGTTAACTGTAACGAAATATATTAGCATATCATAAAATATTTTACCTTTGAAAGTTAACAACGATCTTGTTAATGGCATTGTTAACTTTAACAAAACATGAGAATATCATAAAATATTTTGCCTTTCAAAGTTATCAACCATGTTCTAAATCACATAGTTAACTTTACAAAACATATATGAAAATATCATAAAATGATTTGCCTTTAAAAGTTAGCAACCATGATGTAAATCACATCGTTAAATTTAACAAACTTCTGGACAACCTGGTGAATGTCAGTCAAATTAACTGGAATCAATTTTAATTCAATAAACTTGATTAAAGACGCAAGAACCTGAATTTGTTTTTTTCTATAATTCACACATTTAGACAATTATAAACATTTGCATCAACATCTAAAGTCGTAAGGTCTGTTTTAATTGTAAAATTATTGCTTCGTACCATCGGATCTCAAAGAGTTATATGAACTCCATCGCCGCAAAAGGGGATTTTATTGCTGAAACAGAAAGTTTTATTCTGTAAATGTTGGATTCTGTTGCATTTCACGGCTAAAATTGTTCTTCAGCATGGAAAGCTTGAAACAAAATCTATAAAAATGTATCCGTTAGACTATAAAGTTTAATTTGAGGTACATGGGAATTCTTTTACATAAAAGAATAACTTCTCTGTCAGTGGAGAAAGTCTGTTTCGTTATTATACTACTGACATTTTTTAGTATTTTCGGATAAAGGATTTATTTTCTGAATGAACATATTTATATAAAAGAAATTAACAAATTTGCTCTTTTTACTACACTCAAAATTTTAGTATTTTTGCAGAAAAGGATGAATGATTTACTAAAGAAATAAGCAAATGTTCTGTTCTTATTTAACTCAAAGTTAAAGTATTTTTGGAAAAGAGTATTTTTGCTGTGTTTAGGAAATATGTTGTTTACAAGGTGCTCAAATTCTTAGTTTATTTTGGATAAAGGAATAATTTCTGTATAAGAGTGAATAACAGACTTTGTTTCGACATGCAGGAAGGATTCTGTGGAATTATCAGCATTAGTTGGATTTATGCTGGATTTTCTTGGCGTTAAATAAGAGCATATGATCATGATATAAAAGAGAATAAAGCGTTTAATAATAGTCATTGGATTGATGAAAGAAAAGGCATGATTTGTTTTGCATTTGTTTTTTGTACCGAAAATCTATTTTATTTCTTGATATTTAGTATTAAATCTAATTACTTTGGAAAAAATAACAAAAAATATGATATAAATTTGTTTACATATATTTTTTAATTAATTACCTTAAAAAAATAATAAAATGTTATATATTTGTTAATATTATATATATATATATATTTAGATTTTTATATACAATAACAAACGCCACTCAGATGAACATTACTTTCATAATGGTTAATTGTCATGTTATTAATAGAACTCACTTTGTTTGAAGTAAAACTTGAAACTTAGTAGATAATTTTAGTCGGTTAATAAAAGGAAAAATAATTTCAAAGAGTGAAGCTGCGACTTAAAAAATGATATTAAATTAAGACAATTAGGAATTTTAATAAATTAAATTATTATTAAACTAAATGATTAAATTATAATGGAGTGATTCCGGAAGCAGACAATTTTATCTTCATCATAATTATTTAAATAATTAACTAAAAAACTCCAATAAGTCTAGTAGGGCATTGGTGCACATCAGAAATTCTCCAATAATTTCAATTTTGCTTCCTATTGAAAATTCCCTTAAAGAAAATTAATTATTTAAACATTTTCTGTTCATAATCAATAATGACCATAATTTCTTCCAACTTCAATTTAGCTTCAAAGGGAATTTGTGGTCCACTTTAGCTAGTGTATATTCAGTTAAGCTCTTATTTGGTGTGTGTGTGTGTGTGTTTTAAGAAAATTATGGAATAAATGTAATTGTGCTTGGAAAAAAGTTTTTTTTGTTGTTTTTTTATTTAAATCCTCAATCTTAAAACATAGGTGCAGTAAACAAGTTTGTATTTCAATTTCCTAAGAACACATGTAAGTTTATAGTTAATTGGAATTAATTCATTTTTTTTTTAAATTTAAGTTGTGTTGAAACATTTGTAAATACACACTGATTTTATAAAGCAAAATGATATTTCTGAATAAAACAATCCAAAGTTTAACAGGTTTAATTTGAAATTGGTCCAAATTTGTAAAATAAAACAATAATTATTGAGCATACAAAGATGAAATTTAGATAAAAATACAGTTTCTCATCAAATAAATCAAGCAGGTTGCCATGTAAACATCCAGAAGAATGTCGAAACACTGGATCGAACAGAATTATAACTAATACATGCCTCCTCATTACATGGGAAACAGACTGTAAATATTGGCACCAAATCTTTGTAGATTTTCTTCAATTTATCCTCCGCAGATGTTGATCAACATTCACTCACTAAATTCAATAGAAATTATTTTTATTCAGTTAGGGCCTGAATTCTGATCTGTTAGGATTTGCCATGGAATTTCAACAATGTGTTCTCTCCTTGCATTTATCATTGTTTGTTTTTTTTATAATTGACCAAAATACATCATAATCATGTTTGGATATAAGCTCTGGTATCAGTGTTATTTATTTTTCAAACTAGTATGATATAAGCTTGACAAACTTTTGCCTTCTTTTTACAAGAAAAAAGTTGTATAACTGAAATGTATAATGCACACCAAGGGAGATAATTTGATTAAAAATGTTCATTGCAGATCAAGGGAGTTAATTTGATTAAAATGTGCAATGAAGATCAAGGGAGTTGATTTGATTAAAATGTGCATTCCAGATCAAGGGAGATAATTTAATAAAATATTGTGCAGTGCATATCAAGAGGGATAATTTAATTAAAAAATGTGCAATGCATATCAAGAGAGAAAATTCAATTAAAATTGCAATGCAGATCAAGGGAGTTAATTTAGCTTAAAAGTGTACCGCAGATCAAGGGAGCTAATTTAATTAAAAATAAGCGATGCAGATCAAGGGAGCTAATTTAAATGAAAAATGTGCAATGTGTTTCAAGGGAGCTAATTTAGTTAATGGAAACTAGTGGGTTTTTTTATGCACATCAATTTTCATATTAATTACCAAACAAAGTATTTTAAGCTCAGGGTAAAAATGAAAAAAAAAAATCTTTAGGAAATTGAAAAATGAAAGATAGCTAGCTTTAAAGTATAAAAATTATCTGGATAATCTTACATAAGTTCAACATTTGAGATGATTATGATATTGAAATTACGTGTTCTTAATTATGATTGTCTTTCCAACAGTTCTTCAAATATTTAAAATAAAGTGCAACTTGCACAGAAGTGATTGGCTGCATTGGACATTAAAAAGAGTGAGAATAAAGAAAAAGTAGACAGTGTGAAATATGCCATCAACTTTACAAAATCAAAAAGTAGCTATCACACACTAACACTATTGTTAATATCACCCCACATGTCCGTGAAAGACATAACACACCTTTTGTAAATGAAGATATAAAAGTGTGACATTCTGTGTGAAAACAAATATTGAAGGAATATTGGAAAAAGCTTGCTCAGATTTAAGGGGAAAGGATTATAAACTTTCTCATTAGTGATGGACTATTTTAAGTCAGATATCAGGAAGACATAGCAATTTATTTGAAGTGTGATATTTAAAGAAAGGGGGATATTGCTTTTGCTCTATAAACTATTTAGTGTGATATTTTGGGTACATTTCAGAATCAGTGTGATTCTTTCAAAACACGTGTGATATTCTGGACACGCAAGGTTTAAGTGTGATATTTGTGATATTCTGGACACACCGCAATTTGAGTGTGATATTTTAAAGAAAGTGTGATATTTTCTGTGATATATATATAGAAATCAGCCATGTCGTCAGTCGATGACCTTGCCAATTCAGTGGTACACAGCCTCCAGGTGAGATCTTTATTCTAAGCCAGAAAGTTAGTGAACAACTTAAGTGATTCTAAAGTTAAGATTTTACTGAAGTTGGAAAATCGTAATGGAGGACATTGCCTTTTCAGTGATGCACAGTTTGCAGGTGAGATATTATAGTTTAAGAGGTTTTTAGCCTGTTTTTCAATGTAAGTCTATGTCTGTTAATGGTTGCCTAAAAGCTGCATTCTCACAGATTTACTGCTTTGCTCTTACTTATTATTTTGTCTCAGAATCAGCTGATTTTGGCATCTAAAGAATGCCTTTAATTCGGTGATTTAAGTTTGCTCACAATAGAAAATATCTCAATTATTTTGAAAACAGCAGAAAATTTCATGTTTTTTTAAAGCGTTAGTAACGCCTTAAGCAGTAAAACTTCAATTTCAAACACTTAAAAATTGGTGTATCCAAGACAAAAACAGAAAACAGTTGGTCAAAAAAATTAATCTATGAGAGTGCAACTTTAAGTTCAAATATTATATACCGACAACATTGTTAATTCAGTGATGCGGCGTTTGCAGGTGAGATCTAATTTAAGATATTTTTGAAGCGGTGTTCAATATGGATCCCTGACAAATATGTTTAAACTCAGTTTTGAAAAAAAATAATTAAAAGCAATCATACATATCTCATAATATTATCAGCCATGGCACAGGGGAAATCCCCTGAACTTCCATTCCCTGGTCTGCCGGTTCGCGATAAATATTCCGAGAGAAAAAAGGACTAGATTTGCTGTGTTCCAATACATTTTCTAACAAAATATATACTTAATGTGTTTCTTTTCAGTAAAAAGAAATGCTTAAGTTGCAATAAAATGCGTTCCCAAGTAGAACAGGCCAGAAATGTGGCACTAATGATAAATTGAGGCAACTTTTAGACACATTTAAAGTCTCCTCGGCTAATGTCAAAATGTCCTGGTTTTCTGAGCAAATCCTATTGGGAGGTTTGCAGAAACGAATATGGCATTACAGAGGTACTGGCACAGTTTTTAAACTATTTCCAAGAATCTGTTTGGCTAATGTCAAATCCCCTGGTTTTTGTAACAAAATCCCCTTGGGAGGTCTTCAGAAACAATGGCATGTATGAGTTATGGTCTAAAACATTTAGAACATACCTGAGGTCGAAATTAGCAAAAGAAGCAAGCCCTTTACTGGTCGCTTTTCTGGCTTGCAGGGAATTTAGATTTTATATAACGAGGCTTGTTGAAAGACTTGGGTACCAAGCACTATAGTGTAAGACTTTGGGCTTGTTATCTTTAAGTCCAATTTTGAAGACTGAAAAATGACTTAAAAAGGGAGTTTAGTTAGCTCAATACACTTGAATTAAAAATATCAAAGAAATTGAGTGTATATATTTTACTCTAGTGTATGACTTTTCTAAATATTTGTTTTTCTTTTTCTATTTTCAGGTAAGAGTCATATAGTATATGCAGTCTTGAACATCCAAGAATATAGCTTGCCTACAGCCTAAAGCATAAGTATCTTAGATTTGTTGTTGTCATGAAAGCAATATGCTTTCTGACTTATAGCTTTGTCTGTTTTTCAAACATAGAAGTCAAGGTGAATTGTCATAGCTTAAGTGTTATTGACATCTTTGGAGTGGCAAACCTTAAAAGCCCAAATACTTAACCAAATTCTGCAGTACTTTCTAAACAAGACCATTAGTCACAAACTGTTAAAGATATTCAGATGAAACTTAGCACAAATGTTAACAAGAACATGACAATTTTATTGAAACTAATAGCACATATTCCACTAAGAATATTTGCATGAAACTTGGCACACATGCTACTAAGAATGTTCACATGAAATTTGGCACACAATTTGTTACTTAAATAATATTTACATAAAACTGAATTTACCTATTACTAAGAATATTTGCATGAAACTTAGCACAAATGTTAATAAAAAATATTCAGATGAAACTTAATTAACCAATTACTAAGAACATTTGCATGAAATTTGGGACACATGTTACTAGTAAGAATAATCACATGAAACTTAAAATACGTATTACTAAGAATATTTGCATGAAATTTGGGACACATGTTACTAGTAAGAATAATCACATGAAACTTAAAATACCTATTACTAAGAATATTTGCATGAAATTTGGCACAGATGTTACTAGTAAGAATATTCATAATCCATGCTGTTATACCCATTGACTGAAAATGGATAAAGTATTGGTGCTCATGTGATTTGTTGATTTATTCCACAAGTTTATTGATATCTTAATCCGAAAAGCTTAATAAAGTATTTTTACTTAATAAAATATTGATTAAAAATTCCCTGGTAATTTAATGGGGAGGCCAAATTGTCAATTCCTGATTTTTCCTGGACAATGAGCTAGAGTCTATCTACAATGTGTTAGATTCTATCATTTTATGTGTCATGATTACCTCTTATGTTATCTGGCAAATTTAATCATCAATTTTCTGATGAGACAGGAGCAGAAGTGAATGAGACAGAAATTCACTAAGTATTGGTTAAACCACTGATTATCTAAGGCAGAGGAAAATATTTTCGGTTTCTCATTCCTAGTTCAAAACCCACCTCAAGGGGTCAACAAGTCGGGAAATGGGGAAGAAAATTAAAAAAAAAAGTATCTGAAATGTTTAAAATTAGCTTGTCATGTTTTTGGAAGAAAAAAATTGTTGTAGTTATCATTTTATGGCCTTGGTGTTGTTGTCGTTGTTGTCATCAGCATCCTTGTGCAAAGACTTTATCCATGGCCTTAACTTAAAGGTTCAAGATAAGAAAGGCAATGCCACATGTATAGCAGGGCCCACAACTCCGGCTAAAATAATATTTGAGTTATGCCCCTTGTTCAGCTGAAATCACAACAGATGAGCATTGCAGTTTGCTCCACGGCCCTCTTGCTTTAAAAAAAGCGAAAACCAAGAGATGGGGCCATCCCAATTTTCCCAGAAATATTGATATGGCCTAAAAAAAAACGTTTTTATAGTCAGTTGATAACAAAAAAAACACATCTTGTTTTGGGTTTTTTCAATATTTTTTAAGTGGGTCTTTAAGTATGCTGTTTAGAATCTTTAAAGCTTTATACTGAAGAGTACTTAAATGCCATTATTCAATGATGACAACAACATTCTTACATAAAGCCTAATAAAAAATAATAATATAAAAAGCATACCTTCCCTACCTGTTTTTGAAAAGGATGTAACCCTTAAACCAAACCTCCTTTTTAGGGGACCAAAGAATCATATTTTATTTGGCCTTATTATTGGTATGATCATTGATTACATAGCAGGATTCAGATCGATCAATAATTGTGTCGAGACACTGTAGAATGTACTGAAGAACTGTTTGGTTAGATTAATTAATTTCATTCACATGAGATATCCTTGGAAATTGTTACTCAAATATCTCTGGTCCCCAGGAGGGGGAAAGGCTATGAATTATTATTAGAAGTGTACCTCCAATATCTCCGCCCCGGGAGGGAGGTGGGATTGTTTTCTATGATAAAAAAGGGCCTTACAAAACCTTATTTGGAATAATACGGTTGTTTCGACTTATTCAAAACTGGTTGAAAGTGCATTAAAGGCCAATATCAATGTTGTTTCAAGGAATAACGACTGTCTCATTGATAGGCTGTGAGTGTTATTAGTATTTCAACCATTACTGATATCCTCATATCCGTTTATTAATCGTTAGACAGCCTGTTGCCAAAGACTTATAAACATGGTTAATATGTTGTTTGGTTAGAGCAGTGGTTAGCGCACTCGCTTCTCACTGGGTTTTAGTCCCTGCCTGGGCGCATGTGAGTTTGGTTTGTGGTCACCGAGCCCGACAAGTGGGTTTCCTCCACAACCCAAGACCACACTCACACGTCACAGACATCGTGCCAACAAGGGTGATTAATCTAATGTTGTAATCACTTGTTTCACAGTCATTGTTAAATCAATAAGTTTAAAAACTGAACATTAAGTTAATCTACAAAACAGATTTATCAAAGCCTTAATTACCAAGTTTTATATGCTTTTTTGAATATCTAAAAGTGGAAACTATTTAGAAACAGTTCTCTTTAGAAAGAGAAGAGAAAAATAAACGATCACCACTCAGAATGCCTCAAAGCTGCACGAAAATTTATGTCACTGTATTTGAAATAGCATTATTTCTTGGTTATAACAAGCAATGCTGTATTATGCAAGTTTTATAATGTACGAGCGATGCCATATTTAGCACGTCATTTTCAAATTAAGCGTCCTTTAATGTTTGTCATAGCAACCGTTTACACTTAAAGCTGTTAATAGTACTTAATTGTAGGGATATGCAATTTGTTCTTCACAGATTTTTTTTTCACAGAGTTCCTGACGTATTACAGCTATTCCTTTAAATAAACATTTCATTCATGTCTAAAATAAAATTCCATGATATTTAACTTCATAGAAGTTAATTTCATAATGATTTAGTTATGTTGTTATTATGTACTTAGAAAAAATAAATGGTTCAAATGATGTGAAAACCATTAATTTTGTGTAAGTACATTTAACTTTAACTTTTCTAGTGATCTACATCATATTGTGTAAACTAGCCACTAACTGGGGGAGCCACTGTTTAATATCTACCGCTTCACCTGATTAATATCATTAACGGCTAACTGCTGATTTACTGAAATAAATGTATCGGAAAATTTAAAAAATACTTTCTTCTCATTAGACAAAATTAAATATTGACCACTAAAAACTGTTTAACTTAATTTTGATGTACATAAAATAAAATTAAAACGGCCTTTCTCAAACATAACTAAAGATTTCAGATAATATTTAAATGCAAATATGTAATAAATTAAATAAAATTGGAGCCCAAATATAGATTCCATTAATAAAGCCATCATTAATAATTATTGCGGGTACAGTATGTCATTTTATCAATGTTTTGAATGCTTTATATAAAATTTTAACGACATTTACTTTAATATAATTTATAGGTTTACTGGTTATAATTATATAGGATACTATTTTTTTTTCTTAATTTTTAATATTTATAAGAAAAGCTACAGAAACAAGCTCAGTAGCCAAAAGTTTAAACATAAAATTGTAATAAGAATAATGTCTGACATCCCACTTTGTATTCAATTAAAATTCTTGATCATTCGATATATTTTTGTACAATCGTTGACTTGTTTCAAATTGCCATAGTAACGTCTGTTGTTTGCCTTAAGGTGCATGACTGTACTTTCTCTTCGCTATGCTCGCCTGACTCACGTGCTCAATACCCTCATATCAGGCAAAAAAAATAAAATGATTTGGTTAGGGTGACATCCTTTTCAAAAACAGGTAGGGTAGGTAGGCTTTTTATCATTATTATTTTATTTTTTCTTATTTGCTTTATGTTAGAACGTTTTTATCATTATTGGAAAATGGTGTTAAAGTTACCTTCTGAATAAAACTTTAAACTGAATATTAAAATACAATCCTAAAATTTAAAATACACTCCTAAATTTTATTTATTTTTTATTTTTACCAACTGACTATAAAATTGGTAGGTTCTCAGCGCCTATTTCGTTGGTAGGGTTTGTTAACCAGAACCAAATGTATTTTTTCTTGTAGCCTGATCACATGATCACACAGACTGCCATTAAAATAAAATGAAGACGTTTAACCATTAGGGGATATAAATCCAGTCAACCGCGCAAGTAAAACGTTCACAATTTTTGCAATTATCCCACCAAGGTTACGCAACACTAATTCTTGCTATGTCATCACTGGAGGGGAACGATTTAATGGAACGATTAAGTTCAACATCGTTTATGGGTTTTCTAAATTTTTAAACTTAATAGGTTTTACCTTTTAGAATTTCAGTACTTTTTCATCTATTATAATTTAAAGAAAGTTGTGGACTTAACTTCAACACAACGTTGCTTTCCAATTTAGGTTGTACAGAGGTTGTTTTCATAACCTGATAATGTTTAATAGCTTAAAATGATGAACTAATGTTGTTTTTTAATACAACTATATAACTTGTCGAAAATAACATGATGATAAATCTAAGGGAAATATTGTTTATATAAGTTAAGGGTTTAAAACTGCCTGCCATGAATATTATAAAATACATCTTGTACTTAAGATACGCAACATAATAACTTTCCACAATTATTAAATAAACCTTTTTTTTTCGTTAAAAAGTAACAAAAGTAATATCTTCCGAAAATGACTTTCAAATAACTTTCAAAAATTATTTTTAAAAAAATTGTTTGTAAAATATATTTAAAGAAACAATAATTATGATAATGTTTGTTTCAGGTTTTGAAACAAAAGTAATCATTCTTAATAGAATAGATGTTATTTTGAAAGAAAGCTAATTGTCAGTTTCCCATTGTCTAAAAGAGAACTCAAGGTGAATGTATTCTCTGTCCGTTTAAATTCCATTAGCGGAAATTAAGAAAATAGTGCTGTTTGACGTCAATTCTAGCCATTAAAGCGATCGCAAGCTTCCCGGTTCGCTGCTAACATGAGCTATAGCCCATTTTTCATCAATTATTAAAACTCAATCATCATAACTTTGAAATTTTCTGTTAGATTTTACGGCCTGGAAGGCACCAAGTAAATTGCTTTTCCTGATCTTGTGGTTCATTCCTCACTTACTTGTGTCTCATTATCCCTTCTTTTGGCTCCAATAGGTTTCTTTGGGATAGTTTTTTTTAATTTCTTGTGCATTGACAGAAAGAGAGATAATTATTCTTTACATTAAGACTGCAACATTGACTTTAGTGTCGTAAATCCCCCCCCCCCCCCCTTAGGTCTGTGATATTCAGTGTTTTCTAAGGAGTACACAGAGTTTACTTAAAGGGACTAGACACCGGATGATACCATATTGCAATAAAAAAAGAAAATTGTCAAAAGCTTACATGAAATTGGTATCATTGTGTTCAACGAATTGAAACTTACTAACTGATATATCATATGGCTTATGACACATGTGACTTTCGCAGTTTTATGCGTATTTTTCAAAAAAAAAATTAATGGGTTTGTCTTATCACGTAAATTCCAGTAAATTTAGAAATGGTCTTGTATTTGTATACGTGACTTTCACATTCTAAATACACACTCCATAAACATCGGGTTGTAAACCATTTTGCGGGCCTTTGCAGATGCTTACGACCTCAAAAAGGTGTAATAACCCTATATTATTGAACAGTTAAACTCAGCTGAGACAGTGTCAAAATATTTTTTTAATCATATTAAGTGGCATATAATCGGCCTCATACTAGCTCGTTTTGACACTTCTAGGCTTGTTTTGAGGAAATGCTGTATTTGCCAATTTTGGGATCATCTGGTGTCTAGTCCCTTTAAGTGAATGTTAACATATTCAGAAACTAAAAATTTGGCTTAAAGTGATATTCATGGCCTATTTCATTTTTCGAAACTTCTTAAACTAAACAGGCTAAACAGCTTAAAATTTCAATTAGTGGAAATACGTACTTAAATCAAATTTGTATGAATGAAAAATGGTTTATTGTGTTTATCATAAAGATAATTCCTATCAAAAGTATGAAATCTCTTGAAGAAGTTAATGTAATGCAAATTATTGCAAAACAAAAATAGTGAGCTTAGTTGAATCCTGTTATTATGGACTTAAGAAGCTTCGAAAAACTGGGGCCTGACTCATAGATTAGTTCATCATTACTTGGCCAATTGCTCTGAACATTTGTGTAGTTAACAATGTTGTTAACTTGATCATTGTTAACTTTACACTCTTTAATTCTCTGAATGTTTCATTAACCCCCAGTCATGTGATCTATGATACTTTATACCAAAATTGAGACAACTGTTTAACCAATGCATGCCTGTTTCTTTTTATAATTATCTACGCACACTAAAAATTATTTTACATTTCACGATCTTAAATAACAAAAACAAACATAATTATCATCTATCTTTTCAATGAAGGTATATATGACTAAGTTTTGCATTGCCATAATTTTCTTGCACTTTATGCCCTTTTCGGAAATGAGACAGCAATATCATCTGGTCTCCTCCGTAATGGCACTTTGTAATAAGATTACCATTTATGAGAAGTTTAAATTAACTTACTGATAACTTCAGTCCTACTGGAATTGTCCCACTATGGGAGATATTCGGGGTGAAGTTAATTTCCTGCTCCTAATAATGGCGGAAGTAATTTTAGTGATTTATACTTGAAAATAATTTGGGAGCAGTAATTAAGTTTAAAAAAAAGGGATATTGTTCATTATTACATATTGTATGTCCCTGCTCTGACAGATTTTGAATTATATTTGTTTGTTTCTCAATTATTTTTTTTATTATTTTTTCGTAGCTGTGCATGTTTTCATATTGAAGAGTATTTGTTGAACCTCTGAAATTATTTAATTAATAACTTCTTCCTGATGCTTTAATGTTGTTTGTACTTATGAGTAGTCATTAAATAATACAGATCATAAAATGGTCATTGATATAGCACTAAATGTGCATTAATGTCAGATCTTTCATTAGTGTTTGGAATTCTTGAAATTCTGGATGATTTTTTGGGGGTTTAAAAAGCTTCTCCCTGTAAGGGAAACATGTACATAATGGGAGAAGTCGTTATATTAATAGTTCATATTTAGACAATTTATTCTCGGGTATATATATATATAAGTAAGTCCAAAAACAGTTGAAATTGTGTGGTAAGGTTTTTTTAAAATAATCTTCAGCACAAAAATTTATCTGTTTTTAAATTACATATTTAAACACATTCTAACATTCTAAAAAAAAAAATAATAATAAAAAAACATTATTGACAAGACTATTAAAATGGTAGGGTCAGTTCCTATTTTGTAGGTTAGTGTCAAGTAACCCAAACCAGAAGACTTACTAGAACAGAACCTCAAATAATTACAAATCTATGTTTTAGTCAAGTTTATGATTAATCCTTCCATTGAAATAAATTAATTAAAAATAATGGCTTCTCCTTTTCACAGTGACATCTTGTACAAAAAGGGAGCAGTCATTATAATATTTTGATTATATCCAGTTCATAAAATACTCTATTGACAGAATTGTTAATTCTACAAGTTCTACAATCAAAGCTTGTTATTTCATGTAAATTCTCTTTAAATGAATGCATTTGCAACATTTTACCATATATCCGTAGAAATATTTCATTCAATTGCATGTAAATAGCTTCTCCCTGGAACTGCATTGATGTGCATCAGGGAGAAGCTATTATATTGATCTGTGCACAGAGACACCTTATTTAATCAATTGCGCCTATTATGTAATCAGAGATCATCTAGAGAGTTGTATCAACATAGTCTTTGAGCTCAGCAGCCACAGTTTTCACTATTTAGGCCTGAAAAAAAACACTTTTGGTTTGGGTTACAAAAAAAAAATGTTTTTAAACATTGTGTGTTTTAATATGTAGATTAAAATCTTTAAAGCTTTTTACAGAAGATAACTTTAAAACCATTCTCCAATGAAGAAAATTACATATATATTTGATTGCGCTTTATTGAAAAGGAAGAATTTATTTTTCATAAACCATACAATAAATAAAATAAGAAGTGAAGCGTTGTTGCGCGTGACTCATCTTACATCGGGTATGTAAGATGGGGTTTTCCAGCACTGGTCACATGACCGGAAACACAAGTCCGGTATGCAAGAAATAACTTGCTTACATAAAGCCTAATAAAAAAAAGCCTACCAACACTACCTTTTTTTGAAAAGAATGTAACCCTAACCAAACAATCTTTTTAAGCGGGCCTTATTGGAAACCGTTTTTAGTTTCTTGGGCACTGTACGTTTCAGTTTCATATCTCATTTGTGTGTGTGGTGTTTTATTTTTCAATCTAAAAATGAATTTGATATTGGTGCTGTTTTAATATCATTTAGAGTCCTTTAAAGATGAATTACTGGGTGAAAAAAAGGTGCTAAAACATGAGTAAGTCCCTGAAGATGATGTTAAACTATAAGTGTTTTAAGACAGATGTCAATAATGGTTTAAACTTAAAGCTGTGTTAAATTTACAGTAGCCTTCATAAATTCTTTCAATTTCATTTTCACAAAACCAACACTCAATATATTAATAATTGACTTTTGGGAAAAATAAATAAAATATGATTTCAATAAAATCCCTTGTTTTTAAGCTTCTTAAAAAAAAGGCTAGAGAAACATTAGATTGTTTTTTTTTCCTTGGCCTTATATGAAAATAGATCAATAATCAGTTTCCATATGATTGAACCAAGTTCTTATGGAATTAGAAGTTATTGTATTAGATTTTTGTTCCCGATGATGTAAATAAATTGAAATTTTAGAAAGCTAATTGAATTTGCAGTATGGTGAAAAGAATGACAGTTTGAATATTTGATGAATCAGCATCAATTCAATATAATAAATGTCTGTCAAAGATTATTGAACTGTGGGCAGGCAATTGCATTGAAAAAACAACAAAGTAATGTATTACATAAATTAAGTTTCTGGCTTGGAGTTCATTCTCAAGAGAGCTTTATATATTCATTTTATTGCCCATGAATATTGACGTTTCTTTACATCCTGCAAATAATGTGTTCGGATGGAATAAATGTGAATATATCTTTTTTAAGAAAGAAAATAAATGCTATTGTTCTATCTAGAATTATAGATTTATTTACATTTGTGTTTATGCAAAAATATACATAAGTGACAGTATCAGCATAAGCATCAGTGACATAACGTTTGTGGATAAAAAATATTTAAAAAATATAGATAAGTATTGCTGATGCTCATCCTTAGCTTGATTGCCAATTAATATATATCTTCTATTTCTACATTGCTTCTGTTGTAATACATTGCTTCTATTTCTTAATTGTTCCTATTGCCAATTAATACATTACTTCTTTTTCTACATTGCTTCAATTGCCAATTAAAACATTGCTTCTATTTCTTAATTGGTTCTATTGCCAATTATTACATAGCTTCTATTTCTTAATTGGTTCTATTGCCAAATAATACATAGCTTCTATTTCTTCATTGGTTCTATTGCCAATTAAAACACTGCTTCTTTTTCTACATTGCTTCAATTGCCAATTAAAACATTGCTTCTATTTCTTAATTGGTTCTATTGCCAATCAATACATAGCTTCTATTTCTTAATTGGTTCTATTGCCAAATAATACATAGCTTCTATTTCTTCATTGGTTCTATTGCCAATTAAAACACTGCTTCTTTTTCTTCATTGCTTCAATTGCCAATTATATGTTGCCTCTATTTCTACATTTCATCTATGCCAATTTAAACATTACTTATAATTTCTAAATTGCTTCCATTGCCAATTAATACATAGCTTCTATTTCTTCATTGTTCCTATTGCCAATTAATACATAGCTTCTATTTCTTCATTGTTCCTATTGCCAATTAATACATAGCTTCTATTTCTTCATTGTTCCTATTGCCAATTAATACATAGCTTCTTTTTCTACTAGGCTCTCATTGCAAATAAATACATTGCTTCGATTGCTAATTAATATATCGCTTCTATTTCCAGGTGCGGACCTTATTTGTTAGCGGTTTGCCGATGGATGCCAAGCCCAGAGAGCTATACCTGCTCTTCAGATCATACAAGGTAAGGTAACTCAGCCATGCCAAGGTCATTATTCATAATTTTGAAGGTTATCTACGAATTTATGTTTATTTATAGATTTTAAATTTCATTTGGTAGTATGTAGTTCTGATCATACCTGGTAAAGGTCATTTAAAAAAATACCATTCACATAGTTCATAGTTGGCGATTTTGAAGGTCATTTATAGCGAGGTTTAAAGTCATTTGAAGGACATATTTTGGGGATTTGTTGTCTTTGAAGGGCATTTTCCAACTATTTCAGTGGTGTATTTAATTCTGTGTTCCGTACTTTTGTCAACATTCAGCTACTTTTGTTTTTTCATCTTTGTTATCAGCTATCATGATGTCATGTCAAGATCATCTTAAAGGTCATTTCAGTTATTGCCACTATGTATGTCCTTAAGTGTATTCAATAGCTGAGGTTTTAAAATCAGTCATAACTACTCTAGTTTCCTATGTAGGTCACCTTAAAGACGATTTTTTTTATCTTATAATCCCAAAACAGCAAGGGTCAAGGTCAGCTTTTACATGCTTGAATGGCTTTCTTGATATTTTAATCCCAAAACAGCAAGGAATGTTGGTCAATGTCAGCTTAAAGCTAATTGAATGACTTTCTTGATATTTTAACCCAAATCATTAAGGACTGTGGGTCAAGGTCGGCTTTAACATACTTGAGTGACTTTCTTGATATTTGAATCCTAAAACAGCATGGACTGTGGGTCAAGGTCAGCTTTAACATACTTGAGTGACTTTCATGATCTTTTAATCCCAAAGCAGCAAGGACTGTGGGTTAAGGTCAGCTTTAACATACTTTAGTGACTTTCTTTATATTTTTAACCCAAAGCAGCAAGGACTGAGGGTCAAGGTCAGCTTTAACATGATGAGTGCCTTTCTTGATATTTTAATCACAAACCAGCAAGGAAAAAGCTATTGGAAAGAAAGACATTAGTGAATAGAAGAAGTGTTATTGTAATCAATCAAAATCTGATATGGCGATTGTCACTTTCAATACAACGCCACGAGAGTTGTGTATGTCAATAGGCGGTAAATCTTTGATTTGATTATTCCTCTCTTTCGCTTAATTGCCCTTAGCTACGCAGTATGTTTTCTTTCCATATTAAGCGGTAGAAGTGAAATAGATTTATCTGCTGTCATTTTCCATGTCATTTATAATGTTTTCGCATTCTCTTTTTTTTCAATTTTGTTTCCATATCAACCTGCCTGATGACTCTGATTTATGAGGTAATGATCAGCATCCTTTGGAAGCTTGAAAATGAGCAGACAACATGCGGTTTTCCCAGAATTTTCCAATTTAAGGCACGAAAGCTAAAATGTTCTATATGACATTGAATAAAGTAGCGCATAAATCAGTTTTTGCTTTCAACTCTAATTTTCCAATTTTCCTTTCATTTTCTACGAACGTGGTTGTTTTAAATAATTTAGTAGTTCCATGATTTAGACCTTGGCCAGCAGTGCGATAACACTATTGGTCCCTGGCGTAGAAATTTTACAGACTTGAAATTTAATTTTTTTAATGGAAAACAGAACACTTTTGAGGGAGATACATGTATGATTTCAATTAATTTTTATGGTAGGGATGTGGGGGGGGGCGTAATATTGGATGAATCTTCTACTAGACAAATTTGTGCTCTCTCAGCGAAAGATGATCATAATATAAGCTCAATTTAAGAAACAGTACAGACCGCTGAGTGCCCACTTGCATTATTGATACAGATTGAACCTAAGGGCTGATCGAGGTCCATTCAATGTTTGTAGACTGACCCAGAGGCGACTATAATGTTAAGCTGTCCGAAGTGGTCTGTGCTATTTCTTATGTTACACCGCACTTTTACAGCTAGCCTAGCTCTTAAATAGGAAGAGTTTTTTTATACATGGAAAGACATCTAATTCTGTAAAACAAGCAAACTTTATTAAATTCAGACTCTTAACCTATTTGTCTTTTAAAGTCTGCTATGCAGAAACATGCATCTTGCTTTTGGCAGGCCTCATCAAAATAATTTTGACTTTTTTTTTTATAAAGTCCTTTTAACTACTTGTTCCTTCTGTCACTTGGGCAAAAATATAGGTAGGCGCAAAACAAATATATATGGGGTTTTTTTTAATTTGAGGACTGGGATTCTGTAACAAACTGACCATATATATCAGGGTAGATAACCATTGTAGAAAGGTAAAAATATAAAGTGGTCAAATTTTAACATGTTTACTAAAAAATGTGCATTTGTTTAGGAAGTTCTGGAAAAATTCCAGACCACAGCCTTAAAAAGAGTTAGGTTGGGAGTAAATATAGGGTTGGTCAGGTTAGTGTAAAATAACAATTATTTTTAATATGCCCAAGTAATGAAAGAACATAATTGTGTAAAGTATAATATATACAAAAAGAAGTAACAAGTACGTCTTGTCTAACACTCAGCTCTCAAATTATTAACTGTGATGATATCCATATGATTTCTTCCATCATTGGATGTTTCACTCGCAAAGCTAAGCACATAAGACATGTAACAAGCGAGAAACACCCCGGGAGTGCAATATCGATACAGGAAGAGCCAAAATGGATCTGATATTGGAGGAACCGTCAGCTCTTGTAGACTTAAACATGCCTCTCATGGCAGAGTAAATACTCCCGTGGGCAATTGGCGATCTCCTTTACTGTAGCCAGTAATTTCCCTGTGTTTGTTGGTCTTATGCAGCTGTTAGATATAAAAGGAAGTGTTATTTTGTCCCCGTAGGAGGTTGGTGATCTCCTTTGCTGTTACAAGTAATATTTCTTATTTTGGCTACACTTGTGCAGCTGTTAGGTTTATAAAAGTAAGCATTATTTTGTCCCCAAAGGAAGTCAGCGAACTCAATTCTTGTAACAAGCAATATTTCTTATTTTTGCTACACTTGTGCAGCTGTTAGGTTTATAAAAGTAAGCATTATTTTGTCCGCTAAGGAAGTCGGTGAACTCAATTCCTGTAACAAGTAATATCTCTTATTTTGCCTACAGCTGTTTTAAGTTTTAAAGGGACAAGACACCAGATTGTCCCAAAATTGGCAAGTAAAATATCCCCTCGAAAAAATGGTTAGAATTATCAATACGAGCCAGTAAAAGGGTAATAATTAACATCATTTAACACGATTAAATGAATATTTACCCATTTAAAAAAATGTATAATAGTTTCCCAGCTTATAGTGTGTATATTCAGCCTGTGAAAGTCATGTCATTAGTACAGATACATATACCAATGCTATTTTTAAATTGTCTGGGATTTACGTGGAAGACAAACCCAGAAAATTTGGAATTGGAAAAAATACGCTAAAGATACAATGATCAAAAGCGATGTGATACATCAGTAAGTAAGATTTTATGCGTTGTACACAAAAAATATTAATTTTATATAAGTTTTTGACAATTTTCTTTTCTTTTTCTTGCAATGATATCATCTGGTGTCTAGTCTCTTTAAAGTAAGCGATCCAAGGTAGTTGTCAATCTCCTTTTCTGTAGCAAGTAGTTCCTCTGTGTTTACTACACTTGTGCAGCTGTTTGGTTTTAAAGTAGGTCTTGTTTTGCTCTCTAAGGCAGTTGGCAATCAGTCCTTTCCTGTAGCAAGTAGTTTCTCTATTTTTGACTAGTTCTTCATAGTATTTTATCTGTTTTGGGGATATTAAGCTTATTATGCCCCCACAAAGTGGCGGCATATAGGGTTGCCCTTGTCCGTATGTACGTCTGTCTGTCTGTCTGTCTGTACGTACGTATGTACGTACGTACGTCCCGAAGATTGTTTCCGATTTAATTCTTGAAAACCGTTTGTCCAATCCTCACCAAACTTTAAACACATGTTTGTGACCATAATATCTTGATCAAGTTCGATAGTCATGGAAATCGCTTTAGTCATTTAGGAGTTACAGCCCTTTTTTGCCAAAAATACTTCAAAAATATATGTTTCCAATCTAATTCTTGAAAAGTATGTGTCCAATCCTCACCAAACTTTACATACATGATTGTGACCATAATATCTTGATCAAGTTCGATAGCCATGGAAATCGCTTTTGTCATTTAGGAGTTACGGCCCTTTATTTGCAAAAAAAGACTTGAAAAATACGTCCCGAAGATTGTTTCCGATCTAATTCTTGAAAACTGTTTGTCCAATCCTCACCAAACTTTTAACACATGTTTGTGACCACAATATCTTGATCAAGTTCGATAGCCATGGAAATCGCTTTAATCATTTATCCTGAATAATCATTATGGCTTATTTTCTGTGACAAAAAATCGAAGTGGGGGCATCCGTGTCCTATGGACACATTTCTAGTTTAAACTGAAACCTAAACTTGGAACTCGTTCTAAATCAGGAGACCTTCTAATTGGCATAGTGGTTACTCCTTAGATTATAGTCACTATTACAATATTAACTACAGGGACAAGTCTAGTAGTTTAACAATATTAAGCATGGGTTGAAAGCTTAGAAATCCTCCTACAAACTTTGAATTGTCTTCAGCTGTTGTGGTTTGATTTGGTTTATCACTATTAGAACCATTATAATTCAAATCTGAGGTAATGAAGGCGAAATGCATCGATGGTACAATTTAGTATAATTCAGCCTATGATCCTCATGCAGAGGGGTTTATCATGTTACTCAAATGATTCATACTCGTTCATGTTTGTTTTAATGCAAATTACAATTTTATCACAGGGATATGAAAATGCCCTCTTAAAAATGATGGGCAAGGCTATTGGTAAAAATAACAATGTAAGTAAATCTATTTATAGTAACTAGGTCAAATGACATCATTCTGAAATATCGTTTTGGGTGTGGGATATTTTTGTATCAATTTATTAAAAAAACAACAACATAATTGTGGTATTGAGGAAAAATTTGATTTAAAGGTATTTCAGTTTGATGTTTTATTAATTTGACCTTGGTTGCCATAGTAATGCTGTTTCTATAGTAACAATCACACAATTGTGACATTTCATCCCCTGTTGCTATGGAATTGTCACATGACTTATGACCTTGTTCACTGACTGTTTATTAACAAAAGCTATGTTTTTATGGAAATGCATTTCATATTTTGGAATAATCAGCTATATTTTTTACGTATAATATATATTTTATTTTTTAAAAGGGAATATTTGGATAATTTTCATCAAATTAATGTAAATCAAAAAGTCTTGAAAAATCATGTAATGAATGCATTTCTTCTAATCATTATATGACATTGTTGTGTGTTCCATAAAAGGTGTTGTCCATTTTTGCTTAATGATCATTCAATTATCATTTCAAAACAAACCAATGCAAAGGTCAAGGACATTAACATATTTCCAAGGTCGCTGGTTTGTTTTGACAATGATGTCAAGGATCGCATTGCTTTTCAGACAAAGCAGGCTCTGTGTATGTGTGTTTATATCATAACACTATGTCCATTTTTGTCATTTTATGTTTAGGCTTAAATTGATATCTGTTGCTATAGCAACATATTGTATATATAATGGCCAAATACTAGAACTCTTCAAAAAATATTTTTTAAACTCAAATAACAGTTTTTGATAGTAAATACCCAGGGTATGCAATAGAGTTTCTAGTACATGGCCAGCTTGACTCCATTAACACTTCTGTTGTTACTATTAATAGACTTGCTATTTATAGTAAATGGTTGCCATGTAACCAGGCATGAATCACTGAGCTCACTCACTCACCTTGTGTTGTTCTAGTTTTTCACCTTTGACCTTGACCTTGTGTTTCCAGGGATACGAAGGCTCACTTTTAAAAGTTACAAATAAAAATGGGAAAAACACGTCCGTAAGTATACGTGCACGAATAGCAGAGCCCCTCTGTGCTTTGTATTGCTTTGTATTTGATGCTATAGACTAGAGAAAATATACGACTCCTAACAACCTCAACATTTGGAATAGGAATATGTTTCAAGTGGTCTAGTGGTAAAGGTGCCCACCTTTCACCCAAGAGATTGTTGGTTCGCACCCCACCAGGGTTACTTTCTCATGGCCTAAATAATGGTTCTTTAACATGAAAAACATGATTAAATTGTTGAATATTATCACAATATATTTATATCTTGTCTGAATCAGATATATTTTCTCTGGTCGAACTAACTTTAGTTAAATTTCTCCATTTAAGTGGTGATTATGTATAAAACAAAAATATGATTTTTTTTTTAATAAAAAAATGTTTATATTAATTTTATCATAGTATTAGAATCTTGGTATTCAGTGTTTTTGTGGTAAAGGTGTTTATGTGGTACAGTGGTACAATGTTACTGTGGTGGTTTTGGTGGTAAATCTGGTTATATTAGATTCTGTGGCTTTATAGGAAAGTGTACCAAGGGAGATAATGTTAAATGTATGAACAATGTTAACTTAACAGTTGGCTCCCTTTACTACAATTTCTTAAAGGAAAACAAAGGAATGAACTATTATTAGTTGCATGCATTGCTGGGGATGGTTATAAAATAAATTAGTAAATATACAGATATATTTCTTTTGTTGGAGAAAATGGAGAAATTTTAACTGCTAGTTGCGTACGGTTCTATATTTTCCTTTACTTTTTGTACAGAATACCATGCTTTACATATTAAAGAATTCATAAAACAAATACTTAGAGACAGAATGTAAAAATAATAATAATATTACTTACATTTATGACTATATATATATATATATATATATATATATATATATATATATATATATATTAAGATGTTTAATGTTATGTTGTCCGATTTTAGAGCTTAAAAAAATACATTGTAGAAAAAAATACCAGTATTCTGTACAAAAAAAAACAGCAACTGTTCTAAACATTGGTTTCCTTTTCAGCTCAATTTTTCATTCATTCTGAAATTTTATTTTCGAAACCCTGTTTTTCAAAACCCCCCTCGTCTGATAACACACCAAAAATTGCAAACTTATCAAATTTAGTTTTGTTCTTCTGTTTTCTTGTTTCATAAAATCTTTTGGCATGTTTTATACAAATTTCTTTACTGTTAAAATAGCTCCATCCCTATTGTTTGAAAAGTTACCAATATCTGTGTGTCATTTCAAAAATGAAATATATTTTTTTGTTATTATTACAGTTTAAAAATAAACAAAATAACGCGTTTTTGTGAATTTTTATATATTATTTATAGAATTGTTCTTCCAGTTTTCATACCAGTCTGCTAATTGCTGCATAAGGGAATTTATTTATCTTTATCAACTATTCAAAAAATTATTGTAAATCTTGTTCATGAGACAAATTTAATGTCTTTTTGAGAGGTCTTTGTTTTTCAAAGCAGCATTTAAATATTTTGATAAAAGCACTATCAAAACAACAGCAACAACAACAGCAACAACAACAACAAATGTTATAGGAGTATAATGTTGTCTTTTTAGGGATGGAGTTCTATGTTCTGTTTTAGAACACACTGAATTGGTTGCATTGTTATGAATCTTGGACCTCTTTTAGTTCTAAACTGCTCTGGGGTTATTTGCTTAGAATTCTTAATCCAATTTCCTAGCTACATGTACATCGTGATTCTTTCTAAGTTGCCGGTAGTGCATGGCCAGTTTAAATATTTCAGAATGAATATTTTTTTCCGTTACAAACACTAGATAATCAAGAGAAAATTAATTCATGAATAAATTAAATATATCAAACTTACGTTATTATAAAATAATCATATAATAATTTTTCTACAATGGCCTTATTTATCTATTGCCTTAATAACAGAATAATCATAGCTTTTCAGTAAATTCTAAGACATTACAATTTCTTTCTTATGGAATTATTTTGTAAAAAAACCTTTTCATCGAATCTGAAGCTAATATATTAAGCTCATATGAAGCTAAAAGAGCTTAACAAACAATCCAATAAAGACAACTAAAACAAAAAATAACACAATATGAAAGCTTTTCTTAAGCTGTAAAGATTCTGTATGAGCTATGAACAAGGGAGATAACCACATATTGATAATTTTGCATGTTTTTTTATCGTTAACAGCCAGTGGGATTTGTGACATTTAGCTCAAGAGTTGCCGCAGAGGCGGCAAAACAGGATCTTCAGGTACATACCTCCATTTCCTTGCTTCCTTAAGTTAAGATGAATAAATATTAAATGTTATTACCTCCCTTTAGGAGAAATAAGGAGATTATAGCTTGATAAATAGGTATAGTTACCCCCCTTTTGTGATATAGTCAAATCACGTTGGCTTGAACTCCAAGGGACTGGTGAAAGTACTTTGAGCCTCAGGAAATTCGAGCCAAGCGGTAATGCTATCATTTAATACAATAAAATAAGGTCGAGCCAACGAGAAATCGAGCCAAGCAAGTTCGAGCCAACAGGGTCATTTAGTCAGACATCTAAAATAAATTGTGCCAACTTGAGGGATAAATATATGTCGGAATAAATCATTTGAAATAAGTATAGATTAATTAAATTTATGTAGATAACAAAAATTCATTGACTTTCAGGGAGTTCGTTTTGACCCTGACTTGCCCCAGACCCTTCGACTTGAGTTTGCAAAGAGCAACACGAAGGTGACCAAGCCCAAGCAACAGAGCCCACAGCCCGCGACACACCCTACCTTGATACACCCGCTCACTGGGCGTAAGTTGTTACTGATGAGTTATGAAAATTAGTTACAGTTAAGTTATGATTATTTTACTGATTGGTACAAGTGGTACCTGATTAGTTATAAAAAATAGTAACAGTTATGTTACAATCATGTTACTACAAGTGGTAACTGATTTAAAGTTATGATCATGTTCCTGATGCACTATCCTATTAAGGGTAAGAAGTTGATGATTTGTTATGAAAATGTAACTCATAAAGCAAGCAACACATCCTATGATGATGCAGGCACATTTGATTTTTTTTTTAGTTTTTGTTTTTGTGCTATTCACTGATGATGTTAAATGTTAATATTTCATTTATTTCTTTAAAATAATATATTATCATTTGTTTGTGAATGGTTATAGGACATTTCATTTCCTTAATTGTAATTGTTATCTTTGAAATTTTGATTTTTTTCAAAAATCATTCTTTTATATTGTTGCCTCTATTTCATTTTTAACCAAAAAATGATTGTAAAGAAATGCATGCAATTCAATGCACATTAGACCGCTTATGTTTTGTGCAAACAAAATGTTGACTATGACACAATGAGCAGCTTTAAGGTGGATCACCAAACACTTCCATGCATTTGTTTGCTTGCTCACATTTTAAAACACAATTAGAAAATCACACACATGTACTGACTATTTTTGTTAAAAATTGTAATGTTAAAAGCATATCATGGCATGGACTTATTATATATTAAAAGCATGAATGTTAGATACCAAAAAAAACTTCAAGGCTACTCTCCTATATTTTAAAATCTTGTTATAATATTTTTTGTTCAAACACGTGCATGAATCTTTAAAAAGTCTAATTTTATATTTTTCTTAATTATTTTATACTTGATTAAGTCTAATTTTATGTTTTTCTTAATTATTTTATACTTGATTATGTTGTTTTTTCTAAATCAAATGACCTGCTATACTGTACAATTTCTTAATGAGAAAATCATGTTATAAATATGATTGTCTGATATCAGACTTACTTTGTCAGTATGATAATAGGAGAAACAAAGATTCTATAAGCACCTTTTTACATGCTAAAAACTGTTGTGCCTTAATTTTGTTATTATATATTTGCAATAAGTAAATTATATAAAACAAATTTCACTATAAGAATTCATATGAACATATTATTATAATCGTACATATATATATGTAAAAGCTTGTTAGTTATGGCGTAACTCAAACGTTATCACAATGTATAAATGTATTCCATTTGCTGATAAAATGTATTTTGAACTTCCTGCAATGTACAAATATCTCAAATTGTAGATAAATTAATACAAAGAAAAATCACAACATTCACATTTTTGCAAATTGTCTTTTTTCCACATTGCCAAATATTTTACACGAAATTGCAAAATCATAACGTCTCAAATTTTGCACAGTGTACAATGACAAATCATAATAAAAGGGTTTTCACTTGTTCACATATTTATGCATCTATGTATATATATATATATTATACCATGAGAAATTAATATAATGTGATAACTGGTAATCATTAGGTTGTCTCTTCTGCAAAGAAAGAGAATAAAAGAATTGCCATAGCCCTGGTGTCTTTGTCGTCAGTAGTATCATCAACATCAATGATGCAAAAAAAAAAGTGGCCATAACTCAAAAATTGTTCAAAATACTCTTATGAAACTTAATACACATGTTGCCAAAATCACACCTGTACAGAAGGCCTATAACTCTTGCTTTGAAAAATTACCCCTTTTTTTTAATGTAAAACGAACGACGAGCTTTGGCATTTGTTTATACGACGCTCTTGTTACATGTTATATTTATGTCATTTTTGTAAAATGTTGAAGAAGTAAAAATGGGCACATCACCCAAGTTACCAGCTATCACATTTAGACACTGTTTAATATTACACCTGAGTGGAAAATATGTAACCAACTTCATTAAAGCAGTATCTGTCTTCAATGTGTTAAATTTCTAGTGCTCAGAGCAAGATTGAGTTAACTCCTATTTTTATATGGATTTATGACTGTCTTGCTCTCAGCCCTAATAATGATAATAATGATATTAATTTTGATAATAAAAATACTTATAATAATAATAATGTGTGATGGTTCTAGGAATAAAAGCACTTGACGCTATTTCAAATATTATATATCTTGAAATATGAATTCATGAAACTGTTTTGAACAAAAAAGGAAAACAGAATTTCCGGGACTATTACTGCTTTCATGATGATTGTTGGTAGCATTTTTATCTTGTCCATATGTTTGTCTGTGTTGAGTGGTATTCAATATTAAAAAAGATAAATCATTCTTGATGGGTATCATAATGATAGGAGCCTCATACTATTGGGTATGATAATTACAATGGGGAATGGTAATGTCAGGAGCCTCATACTATGATAATTACAATGGGGAATGCTAATGAGAGGAGCCTCATACTATGATAATTACAATGGGGAATGCTAATGTCAGGAGCCTCATACTATGATAATTACAATGGGGAATGCTAATGACAGGAGCCTCATACTATGATAATTACAATGGGGAATGCTAATGACAGGAGCCTCATACTATGATAATTACAATGGGGAATGCTAATGACAGGAGCCTCATACTATGATAATTACAATGGGGAATGCTAATGTCAGGAGCCTCATACTATGATAATTACAATGGGGAATGCTAATGACAGGAGCCTCATACTATGATAATTACAATGGGGAATGCTAATGACAGGAGCCTCATACTTAAAAGGTATGTTTGTGACAGGAGCCTCATAATTAATGGTAATGATAATGACCAGAGCCTCATTCTTATTGGGTATAATAATGACAGAGGCCTGAGATACATATGAGGCATTGAAATGACTGAAGCTGAACATGATAAGCTCCTTAATGGACTTTTGGCTTGGGTTCATTATTGCATTAAATGTTAAGCTGGTGAATTATCTCTATCACAAGGTAGATGGTTCAGATGCAACTGTTTTGTACCATAATTAGACAACATTCAATTCGCTTGAGGTTTAAGTGAATAGCATTTAAATTTATCCGCATGATAGTTATAGAACTGTTTAGCTCTGCCAATTAGTTTCTGTTCTGAGATGGAAGTCATTGTTTATATAAAAAAGAAAAGGAAAAATGCTCCAACATGGCGAGTTTTTATAAGCATATTGAATACCACTCAACTACTGATCTATAAATTTCAACAGACATTTTTTTGTCAATATTTTTAACAAACTTTTCTCCACAATTTTTCTAAACCACTTTTTCACAGAGGATCTGGGTCCGGCTTTCTTCCCAGCGGCCCCCGGTCCAGAAGCCTGGGCCCCACCACATGCGTTAGCGTACCCTGAGTTAGCGCCCGGCACTACTTTGCACCATGCACTCATGCAGCATCCACTTACTCAACTGCCGATGCGGGTTAGTTTATATATGCCCCCTTTTCTTATGTGTATTTTATTACAGTATATTGCTTTAATTTCACAAGAGTTTCGTTTTTCGCATCTTCTAGCGAATTGATCAAAACATGAAATCAGTACTTTATTTCACTGGGGTTTAGTTTTTCAAATTTTTTAGTGAATCAATCAAGATGGGAGTTTGAGACTTAATTTCATGAAGGTTTTATGTATTTCGCATTTTCGAGCAAATCGATCATATGGCGAATTTAATTCTTAGTGAATCATCATTCTAGTGCTTTCTAATGAGTAAATAATGGCATTGCAATATTTGCAAAATTGTCCAACACCAAAAAGCTGCGAAAAGGGACTTCACGAAATTAAAGCGATGTACAGTATTTTTGTAGTGTATGTTTGATATATTGATGTAATACACACCAAACACAACTGTCATGCAAACTTTGATAATATTTATCTAACATAAATAATGTATGCTTTTGATGTTCATAGACTCTATTAATATATCATCCATTTAAACCCATATTAAAATTTTATTTTAAAATTCAATTCCAGTTTGGTTCGGATAATGAATTGTGATTTTATCAGGTGAATGTTTAATTCGTTTGTAAGGGCAGTATTTATTATGCGCTGTTGTTTTTCCTTTGTGACACATATTATATATGCAATTTCTTCAGTATCTCCCCATATTTTGTCCAAACAAAATTAATCCGTGATATTGAGAATTATAAATATTAGTTTTGCATGCATATATATCTATTGTAATTTGGTCATGACAAATTTTAGTAGGTCATTGTTTACATTTTCATTTTTTAGTACGCCTTTTGGCATACCAATGGGTCCAGGCATTTTGCCACATCAAATCTAAGCTATTAAAATTTTAAAGATTTTTCTTAAAAAAAGTGAAAAGATATTATGCATACCGTCCAGATATTTTTCCAACTCAAATCAAAGCTATTTACAATTTAAAAATGTTTCTTAATAGTGAAATCATATCATGCATTCTGTCCAGGCATTTTATAACCTCAAATCGAAGCTTGTTACATTTTAAAGATATATATTATCTGTGAAAACTGATGCATTCTTCTGTGTAACTTAGTTTGTATGACAGTTTTGTTTTTGGAGGAATTGTTCAACACTGAGTTAACTTGCCTGTGTGGGTATGAAATATGTGTGCATAAAAAGGGAAGGAGGATTACACTACATGTTCTTGACCTGCTGAATTGACATAAGAGGTATCTTGGCACGCTACTTGTATGTGTATATGTGGTCTACTGTTCGTGCAATACGTCATCCAGATATGTGTGCAAATTTGTACAAGATAAGAATGAAATGCAAAATAACGTGCAGAACGTGATTTATTTAAATACTTTAAATGTCCTATTAAACGCAATGCTGTAATATATATGCCAGGGGTCTCTTTTGGTGGGTCTACTTTCTGATTCTGTGACATAAACAAATAAACCCTAATCTACAAAAATTGCAAAACATCCAATAAAAATAAGTCCTAAGGCCGCCATTAAAGGGCACTTGCTGACGTCATGCATATACAGAAAAACCATACCCTATTGTGCACAATGCAGTGGGAAAAAATTGCCGAAATTTGTGTTTAGATATATTGAAGCCATGTGTTCAGTGGACCATTTTATAGATTTACATATCAGGGTATGTATTCAGCTATGATGCAGAGAATACTTATTGGTATTTCATGTTTTTTACTTGAATTTAGTAGATTTTAGAAAGTTGCTGAATAGGGAAAAATGGTTCTTTTTTAGCACGCAGGGTTCTCAAAAAGACATGCGCCCTGTGCGTTTAATAGGACATATACAGTATCAGCTGACCAGCAGGTACAAGTTTAAAGTCAAATTTTGCAAAAACTTTTAATCCCGACTGCATCCATTGCGTGAATTGGGTAGACACTTGTACACATACATGTTGTGTTTTGCAGCCTCTATATTTAAATGTAATAAACTACATGTGTGTCACTAGTTCTTGTTATAAGAATCTTTTAACTGGTTCATTACCATGAACAAACACTGCTAAGAGCTCTTGACTTCAGGTTTGAATGCAATTCACAGTTGCATTGGTGATTTTGGTATTAAAGAAATACATGTACCATCATTATAGTAAAATCATCAAGTTCAGCTCCTCTGTTTAATGTAGAAAATCAGTGTGCACATTGTGATAGCAGTGGTGTCGTTGTCGTCCTAGGGATACTTATTTAAAATCATTAACCTTGACCATAATTTAAAAAAAGGGTAAATATATACCACTGAAACTTGGTATACATGTTGCAGAAGACAATAAACACATGTACAGCAAGACCTATAACTCTGTATTAAACAGGTCAAACATATTTGGCCCATGACTCTTGCTGTATTAATTGTGGAGTTATTGCCCCTTATTGACTGAAAAACAACAGACAAGCAATGGCCTTCTCTCCATGGAACTCTTGTTTGAGCTTTATGTGAAGATACATATTTGGCACTTGCATTGCATGTAACTAGTCAATTTAAAATTGATTAGTTATTGAATAAAATGCCACACCTCATAGGGTTGATAAAAAAGAACAAAAGAGTCTCTGAATATACATGAAATATGACGTCAAAGCCATCTACGTTATAATAACTTCATTCCCTTATTTTTCGAATCTAAGTTTTTATTGATTTTGTTATATGTTTTCTTTTGATTATTTCCTAAACACCTTATTTTTTGGAGTCTTGACTGTTATCACTTTATTGAGAAAATATATTCACTTGACTTGCATATTATTCACAGTTACTGCGGTAACTTAGGAGAAGAAAGCGAAATGCAAGTATTGAAACCACTGTTATGTTATTTTGCACCTAGCGATTATTACGCACAAAACTTTTTTTGTCAATACATTAATAGGATGCCCGCAATGTCACTCAAATTCTATGACACGCTCCCATTGGCTCACATTTGCATAGGTAACGCCCACTCACTCACAAACCCCGCCTTATTGGGCGCTTATGGGAAAAAATATTTTCACCAATAGAAATTCACCAGAACCGTCACATGTTGGATAATGCTAAAATGAATAGCACTTTAATTTGAATTTACTGCATTTCAATACTATCAAAATGTAAGCACGCCTGAGTTTGGTACCTTACAACAAATTATCCACTTATTCGCACAAAAATATTTGTTTTGTTTTTTCACAGTATTCAGCCCTCTGTTCTCAATCTTAACTTAAACAGTGCGTTATTTTTTTTGCTCTCCATATTTATAGAGAGTGTCATTTTTATCTTATTTTAAACTAGGTAATAATGAAAAATAGATGGAAGGTTTTTTGAAGACAAAAATAATTATTTTCTTTCATGTTACAATACTGTCTTTCCTAAAATTTCTTTTTATGGTGAAGGTTTCAAGTATAGCCTTATGATCTTTCCCTAGTCTGTTTACAGTGTATGCATACCACGTGATAAATAACATCATAAACAAGACGTTGGAAGACAACATTTTGCTTTAAATGAAGACTTTAAGAAAAGATAACGTTTCCTTATCACTACCATTTTAAATGAAACAAAGGGCAATCTATGCCGCTTAAAGAGCCCCGCCTTCATTTGATTGGGTGGTTAGTTCCTTCAAACACTTTGACAGACCTTTTTCCAAAATAATGTTTTGTTTGCTCCATCATGCAGCCTTTTGTGAAAAAGGTTTGTTGAGGTGTTTTAAGAAACTTAACTATCAGTCAAACTCTGGGTAAAGACCAAAGGCGGAGCTCTGTAAGTGGCGTAGACTGTGCTATGATTCATTTAAGGTGGTGAAGAAATAGTAACATTTTCTTTGTTTAATTTCTTCATTAAAGGCAAAATATTGCCTTCTGATATAGCATTTATGAAGTACATGTAATTTATCACATGGTATACACACGCTGTATTTATCTGAGTGATATTTTCTTCTAGATTTTATTTGACATGAAATGCCAAGTGCATTTTCAGGCATGATCAAATGGAATGCATCGCAAACAGTGTAACACAAGTATTAAAACACTTAATATATATCAGCCTTTTCTTATAGGATTTGAAGACCAAAGGTGATAAAAGAAATTCATTTCTGTTACAAATCATCAGATAGTCCAAATATGTGGGAATTAGTATTGAATTAAAACTATTTAGAAATAGTCAAATCTCAAGACACTATTTTTCATTCTTTTGCATGAAAAGCTTGGTTTTCCATCTAGGGGAGGTAATTGGGATTACATTATTTACGCCAATCTAGATTACTTCCCTTGTTGTTTATAGGCTGCAGACATGAACATGCTTCAGGCCCTTCAAGCACAAGCAGGTAGCCCAATTGGGTATGAGGTAAGGGAGATAAGCCATTATTTGTTCTAAAAATAACTATGACAGAATAATCTATTTTTAGAAATGTATCTTATTTAAGAAATTCATGCAGATTGTCCAATTCAGCATGAGAAAAGAGACAGAGCTAAGCCATGTTTTTTCTATGAAAATGACCATGATATTAGAATATTCATTGAGTATTAAGAAGGAAATAAACAATTTCATTATTCTAAAAATAACTATGAGAATCTATTTTAAGACATAATATGTTAAAATAACACCACGCAGAATTGAATGATTGCTCATTTAAACATTAAGGTTTTACCTCTCATCACATAAAAATGCTTTCTGTACAAGTCCAAATAATCAGAAAGCAAGAAGATTATTTAAAAAAAAAAGAATCGCTACTGGAAGACTGAAATACATGTATGTACATGTACTAGGACACAAACTAAATTGTATTTGTTAGAAAACTGAGGAGTTTAATCCTTGAGTTAAAAGATTATATAGGCCTTAAATTAAACAAAAAAACTACACTCAACAAAATTAATAAAGTGTCACATATACAATGGCTAACTTATTGATATAGCACATTTCACTTCTGATAAAGCCTAATTGAATGGTTGCTAACAGAAACATTGAGAAAACAAGAGAGCATTAAAATGTACAGGCAAGGTTATGACCTCTTTCACAAATACATGTACATGTATATGACTTTTTATTATGAAGGTGTTAAAGAAATCCGATGTGGTAAAAAAAAACATTTTAAAAAATGACGCTTAATTAATTGTGTTGAGTGTATTTAATTGATATATTGTGGGGTTAATGAAACATTGAAATACAGGAGGTTATGGCCCCTTATACCATTAACCCCGCATTATTTTCACTTTTGTTTCACTGTAACCTCCTGTCACATGAGCACTATTCAAAGACAGTTATATTTAACCATTGTTGCTTATCTTTGTCAGCTATGAATCATTCAGTAACTCACAAAACATCCATGTATTGGAACAGTATGTGTATACCATGTGATAAATTGCGTCATAAATGTCAGGTTGGAAGGCAAAATTTTGCTTCGAATGAAGACTTTAAGCAAAGGTAACTTCACTATTTCTTCACCATTTTAGATGAAACATAGGGCAGTCTACACTGGTTTTGGAGCCCCGCCTTCTGTATTTTACCAGAGTTTGATTGAGAGTTTAGTTTCTTAAAACACTTTGACAAACCTTTTCACAAAACGGTCGTCTGATGGAGCACTGTCAAAACATTGTTTTGGAAAAAAGTTTGTCAAAGTTTTTGATGAAACTAATCACCTTATCAAACTCAGGTAATAAGACGAAGGCGTGGCTCTTTAAGCAACATTCACTGCCCCTTGTTTCATTTAAAATGGTGTATCAAAAGAAAACATATCTTTGTTTTAAGTCTTCATTTTAAGCAAATATGGCCTTCCGAGGCAGCATATATGACGTAATTAATCACATGGTATACTCACACTGATTTCTATGTGGAATAAAAATGTTAATACCTAAGCAATGGTTGAAACCAAACTCTCTTTCTTGGTGAAGGATCAGCTAGCTAGTTTTCTTCTGTAAGTCATTTGTCTACATTATCCTTTGCTTCTCGAAGTACAGCTTTATAGTAAGTATAGAAACATTCTGATACTGTCATAGCAATTCAAGTTTAGGTATGTACTTTATAGTACGGAGCAATTCAGTGTTAAAAAATATGCTATTCATTATAATTTTATTATTTATTCTTGTAATCTGATTGCGGAACGCTATTGGCGTTCTGAAGTTAATATTCTATTGAGTTAAACTTGACTTGAAATATTTATCTTGCCTAAAGCACTGACTTTTGATATTTTGATTTTGAAAAGACTTGCTACTTTGATATTCCTCAAGTACAGACTTGTTATCTTGATATACCTAAAGTACAGACTTGTTATCTTGATATACCTAAAGTACAGACTTGTTATCTTGATATACCTTAAGTACAGACTTGTTATCTTGATATACCTAAAGTACAGACTTGTTATCTTGATATTCCTAAAGTGCAGACTTGTTATCTTGATATTCCTAAAGTACAGACTTGTTATCTTGATATTCCTTAAGTACAGACTTGTTATCTTGATATACCTTAAGTACAGACTTGTTATCTTGATATACCTAAAGTACAGACTTGTTATCTTGATATTCCTAAAGTACAGACTTGTTATCTTGATATACCTAAAGTACAGACTTGTTATCTTGATATTCCTAAAGTACAGATTTGTTATCTTGATATACCTAAAGTACAGACTTGTTATCTTGGTATTCCTAAAGTACAGACTTGTTATCTTGATATACCTTAGGTACAGACTTTGTTATACCACAATTACAGACATGGTTTAAACCTCAAGCACATAATTGCTATCTTGATATACATAAAGCACTGACTTTGATATACAAAGATATTTGTATCTTGATATTCCTTATTGACATACTTGCATTTCCTTCAGATGCACCCTGGCATGATGGCCGCTGGGCAGGTTTCTACAATGAACCATCCTATGCTAGGAGCCACACCCATTTTCTCTAGTCCGCTAATGGGGGCACTTCCACAGGTAAGAATAGATTATGATTTATTGATGAAATTGTGGTTTTTGGGGTCTTCGAAAGAAACAATAGGATAATGGAACAGTGATTGACAGAAAAGTTATAAAAAGTAAGGCAAAAAAAAACATTTGGTTCGGGTCACCCAGCCCTACCTACGAAGTAGTAGATGACTCTACTGTTTTTGTAGTCAGTTAGGTAACAAAAAATACAGAAGATAACTTTAATAACATTCCCCAATGATGGCGATAACATTCTTACATAAAGTCTAATAAAAAAAAAGCCTTACAATCAAACCTACCTGTTTTTGAAAGGGATGTAACCCTAACCAAATGTTTTTTTTATATTGGCCAATTAAAGACAAACTAAGCAACTGTATTTTCATTCGTTACGATGTTCTTTGACTCCTTCTAATGAAGAATTCAGCAGCATTTCAGGATCTTTTGATCCAAATTTTTGCCGAATGCTCATTCATAAGAATGCTGTGTTATTTTTAACAAGTATTCCTCCAATAATACATTGTGTTTTATATGTTTTATTCAAGGGATAACAAACTTTCTTGTCAATCACTGTTTCATTTAAACGTAAAAATAGCTTAGTGAAAAACAGATTTTTTTATCACTCATTTATGATACTTTTCCATATACTTTATACATTTTTTGAAATGTTTTATAATTTTTTCATCTATAGTTAACTTCATGGGTCCCTCATTATATTATAAATGAGGGACCCATGAAGTTAACTATAGATGAACTTTTCTGTATTTTTTTTATTTATTTTTTGTAATATATATATTTCTACATCTATGGTAAACTTTAAGGGTAGCTTTTAGGCGTGTAGGCCACTTTTTGCCTTTGTAGATACATATATATATAAATATATATGACACATTTTGTTAGTCGTTATAAGCCCTATTACACACAAAAATAATCACCTGACACTCATTTATGGCATTGTGTAATTCATATCTTTAGTCTTTATGCAATTTTTTCTGAAATGATTTCCCAGTTTATATTTAGTTGTATATGTGTCACCTTATATTAAACTACTTCATTTATTGATTTTTCAATCAGTATGACTCTTCTTTTTTTTTTTCTTCTTTTTTTTAACAGAACAGAAAAACCTAAGTACTTGTGGAGCACAACTTTCAATCTTATATATGAGAAATATTAAAATGAAAAATTGTATGAAAGCTCATTCGACTGTTTGGATTTTTCAAAAATTGTATAAAATCGATATTTTTTAAACCAATCGTCATTAATCGTTCACAGATGCATTCACAGATGCACGTTACTCTAGGCAAGGTAAGAATCACATGACATCGTTGCAAACTTAGATATTGTTTCGTCTTCAAAACTGCAAAATAACAATGTTTTGCTGCTTTGTTGCAAAATTTAAAAAAAAATAAAAAATTGTGACATTTTAGATTATTATCTTTGTGGAAGAAAAAGTTTTGTGAAAAAAAAATTGAATTAATAGAATCAAAGATATTTTTATGGATTTGAGAAAATTCATGCGGAAAGTTTTTGTATAATTTGTAGTGGAATTTTAAAATGATTTCATTCTTTAAACAGTAGAATTGATAGGAAAAGTAAACCCCTACTGACAATTGCTGCACAATTGTATATGCTTTTAATGTTTAAACGCTTAGTTCTATTAATCTCTCACTGTTATTTCATTTTAATGCTTTGTTTTCATTAATCCTTCACTAGTTTTTAAGCAGTATCCTCACCCCTGTTTTTAATTCACTGTCTAATTTTGTTATTAAATATGTTACATGCATGTCTTAACAAAAAGCTGTTGTTTGATTTTTCGTAGCTGCTTCAAAACAAACAAAAAAGAAAAGGGTTTCTTTTTGATAGTCAGAATTGATGATTACTCATATTATTTTGCAAGCATCAATATTGGTCATCAAAATTACATGTATGTGATACATCAACAATATAATTTATTATGCATTCTAGAATAAAGCTTAATTTTTCGCTTTAGACAGGAATTTTTCTTTACTCTATTATATCTGTAATTTGTTTCCATTTAAAGTTTAATCTAGAATGCATAGAGAATTATCTTTTGGTTCTTATCATTCTTAAAGCAAATATGGCCGCCAAAATCCAAGATGGCCACCATCGTCCTCAATATCATAATTTGATGACTCACTAGCATACCCTGTTCTTCTTAGAAGGATCTAGAAACCAAAAGAAATCAACCAACTTTGTTTTCACCTTTATTTTGTTCTTACAAAGTTTACAGCACAAGTTGTTCTTAACAATGCAATTTTAATGGATTTGCACCTTCATAATCATCTTTTACAAAATTTGGAAGAAACTCATTAAAATATGTCATTTCCGAAAATAAAGCATTGACAAAAAGTACAAAAAAAAAATCATTAAATTATATTGCAAAAAAACATTGACATAATTTGTGACAATGATTTGTGTTGTATCTGCCTCATTCTCACAACCATCACACTGCACTGTTGAATTATAAACATCTGAATTTACGGCACCTACGTTTCTTTTTTAAGTTATCTAATATACCGCAATAAGTTTACAATCTCATTATGGGGAGTTTTACTAGTTTGTATATTACTACATGTCCTTAAACAATATGAAACATTCACATTTAACCTGTTTGAATATGTTTGTTTCAGTTTGATCCAATTTAAAAACAATTTCCAATGTGTGACTGTACAATTTTTTTTCGTAGTGTAGGTTTACGTAGTGTGCTTGTAAATGATGTTCTCACGCATTTCTTACTCCACAACATATTTTATCATTACTGACTTCACCCCCGAATTTCTCTGTTCTCACTTAGGCAATGAATGGTTCAGCGATTTCCCCAGGACTCCCAGCAGCCAATAATTCACCATGTTCTACATTATTTGTTGCAAATCTAGGCCAATTCGCATCTGAGCAAGAGTTAAAAGATCTTTTCAGCAGGTTGGTATGATAGGGTAACTGGTGCATACCGTGAAAACATGGTGCATACCATGTACTTTTCTGATCATTCTTACACTTTTGAAGATTACCATGAAGTCACTTGTTCTTAATTGTTACTGTCCGAAAGATTGAACAAATATTTAAGCATACTGAAAGCTAAGAATTCAGCCTTTGTGATAAATTTAAAAACTGTAAGAAGATAAATAATTCCTTGTTATCACAAGCAGCTTCTTACACTTACAATAAAATTATAATATGGTGTCAACTGGAAACACTATTATTAGTCAGTGGCTTCTTTATCAATCAAGTACTCTACACTTTGATAAGTACTTCTTAAGAAAGTTTTATAATCTATTTTCCAAGAATTATTAAAATGGAAAATAACCAATTCTTTCATGGTATGCACTAAATCACCTGAGTTGAGAGAGCTTTAAAAATGAGCCTTTCTCTTGTTTTAGTCTATGTTTTCATACTAAATAACTTAATAAATTACCTACTCAATATTTGATCCACTGTAACATTTACAAAAAATAATAACCTCAACATTTAAGTACTTAGAATTATTTTCTTTTTTCAAATATTCCTTGCTTTTCCACTGAGCACTTTCACAAAACCTTAACTGTACGTAGAATGGAAACATAGACTAGATGTTATCTTTTATTTTAAAAAAAAACATTCAACAAACACTTTTTAAGTTCTGTTCGTATTTATTGTTCTTTTTGGTTAAAAACCCTGCAATAAAGTCATAGTCCTTCGGAAATGTAATGAAAGTTTCTTATTGAATAAAATTATCAAACAGAACTGAATGTAAATTTCCTTGAAACGAAAATATTATGTAAGAATGGTTTAAAGGCAAAAATAAAACTTTATTAATGGTTCTGAAATACCATTTCAAAGAAGTGTTTTCTTAAGTTTGGCTGCTGAAAAATATTAGAAAGAAATGCTGCATAGCTATGGGTCACCATTCACGTGAATATATTTGAACACGAGAGCACGAAATTCACGCCCTGTATCTGTATCACCGGCGTACCACTTATAACAGGAGTGTTGCATCCACTGAAAATATAGCGTTTCTGGAACGATTTCACGCAAATCTACGGCAAAGTTGTACAGCAAAGCAAAGCAATAAATAAAAGAAAATGAAAGCACATCCGTATCACATATATCATACTTAGGCATGTTTTTTAGTGCGGCTCAAAGGACGGAGCCTTTTATGTGAACTTATCCATTTACTTACTAAATATTATTTCAGTTTCGCGGGCTTTTCAAGGCTTAAAATGTACAATAAGAATGGCTCCCCAGTGTGTTTTGTTGAGTACCAGGTATAAAAAAAATGTTTTAATAAAAAATATTGAAAAAAATAAGTAAAAAATAAATCCTCTTATAAATATGAAGAAGTTAAAATTTGATATAAAGTTTTCTAAATTTTTATTTCATTGTCTGAAATTTTTATATACATTTTCTAAATGTTGACTTAATTTTTTTTTCTAGATTTTGTTTTAAATTTTCTAAAAATTTTGACTGAAATTTTTAGCTTTTTTAAAAGAAATTTCATCCTAAAAATATTTCCAATATATTTGATTTCCATTTAAGCCATTTTGTATTGAAACGCTATTTGAATCTTGTCCTTTAGGAAGTAAAAGAGGCAAACGAAGCTATGTCCAGGCTTCAGGGTTTCGTCCTCTTATCAAGTGACAGGGGCGGAATTCGTATAGAATACGCCAAGCATAAAATGGGCGAAATTATCAGTGGGCAGTAAAATTGGACAATAGTGCTGTGTGCAAAAGAGCACAACATGATTTGGTAAATATTTCTCGCGCACTGACACATTTTCAATCGTGCCGTGTGCAAAACTATGACAAACAAAAAAGATAAAGGGATATTTAGTGAAGTGACGTGACGTGTGCAAAAATAACGGGAAAATGTGTGGTGGAGTCTATTATCTCAGGTGATTGAACAATCTTTGCGAACTTTTTTTTCCTTCAAATATGGCCTTGATTTGACTCGAATTTCTTCTTTAAAACAGCTGGAGTCTTACAACCATTTGGAAACTAACTAATATTCAAATCTTTTAACAATAACAACTGAGCGTGAAATCAATTTGCAGTGTGTTGATTTTTTCAAAACCTTTTGAAGCACCCTTTACATGTATTCACGCATGTAACTTTCTAGTACTATGATTTGGTGATTGGATCTTTTTTGCACCACACATACCTATAGAAATATCATTCTCTACTGCGTCTTTCCTTAACCTTTGGGACACTTTGGGTGCTTTTTTGGAAATTTTGTTGTCCCAGACGAATGTCTCGAATTATATGTGGTACATGGTCGATTGAATATCTTCACCATAGTTCACCTGTATCAGTGTCATAAATGGTCGATTGAATATCTTTCACCATGGATCACCAATTTTTGGGACGTCTTTGGGACGCTTGTTTTCGAAAATTTCTTGGTCTTGAAAGTGTCCCAGGATTTAAGTAAGACATGGATTTTAGTCACTGGTTGTGTGTTGTGTGTCCACTTTAGCCATATGACTACCACTTTGCTTTATTTTCTTTGTTTATCTGAGTTTCTGTTATTTTAGCATTAGTTGTGTCTTTGCACTTCTGCACAAGGGTTTCTATACAAAATCCAAAGTTTTTTTTTGCAGATTTCTATACAAAATCTCAATAGTTTTTACAGGTTTCTATATTAAAATGGAATAGGTTTTTTCCAACAGATTTCTTTACAAACTTAAAGTAGTCTTTACAAATTTCTTTACAAAATCCAATGTTTTTTATAGGTTTATTTACAAAATTCATTAGTTTATCAATAGGATTAAAAAATCTATACAAAATCTCATAGTTTTTACAGATTTCTTTACAAAATCCATTAGTCTTTATAGATTTCTATACAAAATCCAATGTTTCTTTTAAAGATTTATATTCCAAATCTAATAGTTTTTACAGATTTCAATTCCAAATTGAATATTTTTTACTGATTTCTTTACAAAATCCAATGTTTTTTTTACAGATTTCTTTACAAAATTCAGTAGTCTTTACAGAAATCCATGTGTTTCTTTTTAGATTTCTTTTCCTAATCTAATACTTTTTACAGATTTCTATACAAAGTCTTATGTTTTATACAGATTTCTATTCCAAATATAATAGTTTTTACAGATTTCTATACAAAATCTTATAGTTTTTTTTCTTCAGATTTCTATAAAATATAAAGGTCTTCAGACTTCTTTTTTAAATCTCTTTCTTTCTTTTACAGATTTCTATAATAAAGTCAAAAGTCGAAAACTATTTCTATACAAATCCAATGTTTTCTTCAGTTTTTTATACAAAATCTAATTTAATTATATTTTACCGATTTCATTTCAAAAGTCAATGCCATTGTTAAAAAGATTTCGGTTCAATCAATTAATTTTTCCTATATATTTTTATTAATGTCACAGAAATAACTTTTGGCCTTGTGTTTTTCTCACTAAGTAAAAAATTATGAATGAGCATTAGAACTGGTTTCTACCATCTTATTTTGTGAATTTGGATTTTGTATTTCAATTACACACTCTGTTGTAAATCTGTTTATATTCTGTTCTATAGATATCATACATATATATAATTATATGTGTATATCTTGATATCACTTGCAAATAATAAACCATATCATACGTAAAAAAGCTATTGTTTACTAATTACAATATATTGCATATAAATAAACAGAACATACTTAACTATTCATTATAATGAAGATTGATAATCTATTAATGAAATCTTAAATTCAATTTGAATATTTAAAGATTTCAGAATTTTTTTTCATTTTGTTACATGAAGACTACTTTGCTTTCATAATTATTCTGTGTGACATTTCATAAAAGCATCTAGTTAATTTCATTCATTTTATGTTTTTTTTTAAGAAAATCAAGACAATTTTTGGACAAATTTTTAGCAAAAAATATTCAGCAAGACAATTATTGGACAAATTCTTAGCAAAAAATATTGCGGTATCTTTGTTTAAAAATACTCTGTTTCTGTCTCAAATTTTCAATCAGACTTTTGTTCAATACAAAATTTTAAATATGTATGGATTTTTAGTATTTTAATTTTGGAGTTTTTCAACGATATTTTATGTACAAAAAATTGTAGAATTTTACACAGAACCATAAAAAAAAAAATTACTTATTTGTCAGAGCTCGTTTTTTGTTTTTTTTTAAAGTCAGTTTGTAAGACTTTTTAAAAATATGCTTCTTAAGATAAAGAAGAGGAACTTGTATTAATTGTCTGAACTCAAGACATGATTTTTTTTTTGTATAAAATTTTACAGTTAATGATCAGTATTTATCTATCCAAATGAAGTTTTTTTTAAATGTAGAAAAGCAACGAGGTAGTCATTTAGCTAACACAAAATCAGTGACTATGATCATAAAAAAACGTCATAGATCGCTGGAAATCTCCCTTTGTCTTTCACTTTTACTTTTCATTTAAAGATGCACTCTCACAAATTGACAGTTTTGACATGTTTTATTTTTTTTTGTCTCAGAATCAGCTGATTTTGGCGCCAATGCCTTCAATTCAGTCATATGAGATACCTCACTATAGAATTACAGATTTCAATTGTTTGAAAAACTGATGAAACTTTCATTTTTTTCTTAAAGTATTAGTAACGCTTTTTGACATAAAATATCAATTTTTGAATGTTAAATATGAAAATCTGTGGTATGATCTTTTGTCAGCAGTCTTATATCACTGGTTTCCAGACATTTGCATAAAAATTTGCTCATTCAAAGACAAAAAAAAAATAATCTCAAAGCAGTCAGGATATGAGAGTGCAGCTTTTAACCTTAACTTTATTTGAGTCTTAGCACCGTTTTAATCACTCTTTCCGTATTCATACATTTATACTAAAGTCTTGCTTAAAATTTCCTTTCCATTTTAACTTCTTGATTGTAAAAAAGAATCATTGACAATTCACCACCTAGCATTTCTAAATATTTTTGGAGAACAAAAAACAAAATATATTTAAATTAAAATTTTAGGTCTTTTTCTGTCATTTTTTTGAAATCATTAAAAAATTTACATGTGCCATTTTTTGCACCAAAATACGTGTTTCTTTCAAAAAAGGGCAGAATTTTAACCCATAATATCAAGTAAAAAAATTTGTGTATGGAACTGTTAGGGTGGTGAAATCATTTTTTAACTAAATTTTGTATTCTCAAAATATTTAAGGTTGTTACCGTATTTATCATAGAAGACACCCCCCCATTTCAGGCAAAGAGAGAAGAAATGATGACATCACCGGCTCAGTCGCCTCCCCTTTCTGTGATGTCAACAGTTTAGTGACCTCTCAATGATGATGTCATCAGGTGCAGTTATGACATCATCATCATGTCACCAGTTTTTACTGATGATGTCATCAGGGTGCAGATATGATGTCATCAGGGCAGATATGATGTCATCAGGGCAGATATGATGTCATCATAATGTATATGACATTGTTTATGCATAAAGCTCAGCGTCTTCAGATTTATATATTGTATATGTGACTATATTATTCCATTATTTGGACGTTGAGGGTTGATCCGTAATGTTTACGGAATTTACGAATGTTACTATTCTTGTTTGTATTTTTGTTGGAAACTATTTAAAATATTGTTTCTATACAATTCTTTTGATATACTCATAATTTTATTGCTTCGGACTCAAACTATGTGTTGTTTTTTTGTGGGTTTGTTATATATAACTATGTTGAGGAGTCTATATGAACAAAAAATTTGTTTGCTGTGTTTAAACATAAAGTATCAATTTTTACTTTATATTATTCAAAGGGAATTTGGGACATTGAAATTGAATGGTATCAAATTAAGAAGCTCAAATGCTTACATGCCTAGAGTAATTGTAATTATTCCTGCTATGTAAACCGGAAATCATTAAATTATATTTCAGGGCTTAAGAGCTTGCGCTAATCTCGACCGCTTCATTATTTTCAATGTGAGCCCAGTTCAGTGTTAAAAAAACTCTGTACATAACATGCTGTTAATAAATATATGAACTGAAAATCTATCTATGTTAGGAGCGATATTCAAACAAAAAAATCACTGCATTTGAGGCCCGAAATTTATTCATCCAAATAATTCATTACATAGCAATTTGGAAGGTTTGCAGTGGCTAGTTTTTAGGTTATTTATTATTTATTTATTATGTATTTACTTGAAATAAAGGTTTGGTAAGAGTTTAATGTCTTTGATGGTTATCTTTCTTTTATTAAATTGTTCGAAGTTTAAAAAATAATTCTTGTAATCTAAAAATTCTGTAAATGAGTAAGGTGTCAAAAAAATGTTTAAATAGTAAAAATACACTTATTTTTACACGTTGAATATTATCAAACGTTTGGTTTCTTTGAAACATATAATTAAAAAAAGATTTTTCATTTATATTTTGATGTTACTTGTGTGGTAGCTATTGGAAAAAAAATGTTTCCACAAATATGTTTAAAAATTATTTCTCATTACATGATGTAAAAGGCATTACTCCCTGAAAATTTTGAAATTAAAAAAATCTTAGCATAAATGTCAAAGACATTAATCCTTTGGAACTTTTCAAAGAAAAAAAGCCTGACAATTTGCCATTGCTCATCAGATTTTGAGGGGTGAAGGTTAAAATGTTTTAAATGCCATTAGAAATATTAGCAGATGGAACGTTTTTTCTTCCACCCCTTACTGCAGCTCTTGGAGCCATCATGTTAATGCTTTAGAACATGTGTTTATTGTAGTGATTTCTATGCAATGTATTTGGCGTTGGTTATAATGAACAGCAACGAGCAGAAAAAGGTCTGACTTAATATGATAGATATGTGGTAAGCTGGAACCTGAAATCATTGTTTGTGACATAATCAAAAAATGAGACATCAAAGTTTATGATGTAAGCAGGAAATGTGGCATAGTTTATGACATAAGAAAGAAATTTGAAATAGTTGATAGTTTAAGCAGGGAGAAAAACATAGTTTATGATGTAAGCAAGAAATGTGACAGCAATTATTTTGGCGTAAGCAAGTTTAAATTTGACATAGTTTATGCAATGTGCAGCAAATATGACATAGTTTATGACGTAAGTGAGACGTGTGACATCAAATTTTATGATGTAAAAGGAAAAGTGACATCATAATTTACAGTAACTGGAAGGAGAAGGGCGTCACCAGTCATGTGTAAAATCCCAAAATCCTGCTTTAAAACCTATTTCTGCTTGTTGTGATTTGTTATTTTTTTACATAGAAATGATTATCGAAAAAAGGTGAAAATAGCAATAATGACAATGTTTTCAACATTTTACATTTTATAACTGTCTGCAATTTTGACTGTTAACGATATAAGGCATTAGAGCTTACAATATTTATTATTCGGGCGTTAGGGTAGTTTAAAGATGAACATATTTATTTAAAGTTAAAATTAATGGCAAAACTTTCAAATTTGAAGTTTTATTATATTCTAAATAATGTTGAATTCGTTGAAATTTATTTTCCGTCCATTCAGGTTCACTTAACATATCGATACACACTTAATCAATTTATGCTTCACTTAATATTATAAATATTCAACGAGGGGGTCACAAATTTCCTTAATTTATAAGTGCACAAATCTCACTGGTTAAAATTACCACTGGACACGATGTCTCGTTTGTAGGAGAATAATGCACTGAGTCGTTGGAATGTAAATATAATTAGTTCAATTTATCATCAGTCCTTTGATTTTGTTTCACAAATTTTATGAATATTGCCCAATGTCATGTATATTCATAAGTAGTGAAATTCTTTCTACATCATGTCTAAGGAAATTACAAGCCCTAAAATCTCATGTTTGTAAGTACCGAAGTTCACTGGACAAACAAAAAATCAAAATAATAGATCAGCTTTGCCCGTTAATGTAAATGTTTTTGAAGCAATATTATATAAATGATAAGTGCTATGAATATATCAAACTGCAATGCTAATTAATTATTGTTGTGCTGAGTAAAATTAAGGTAATAATAGGCAAAAAAAAAATGTTTGTTTAGGGTAACCTTCCCAAAATTTCTAGGTAGTGTAGGTAGGGATTTTTTTTTTTTTTTTTCAAAATCTGGCTTAAGTTCAGAGTGTTTTCTTGCACATGGCAGTCTTTCCTACATTACTGTCATTGCCTGACTTTGTTTTATAATATAAACAATAATTCTGATTAAAATCTGCATTTATCCGCTCTTCTTAACTCTCTATTCGCTAACGAATATTTTTTTTGCTCAGAAACGGAAAAAAATAGTTAGGGTCGGCACATTTTTATAGGTAGGGTCGGGTTACCTGAAACAGACATATTTTTTTTTAGGCCTTATCAGTGCTTGTTCTAATGACTTTATTATCATGAGTGTAGGATATTCATTATATTTATTATTTTTTTCAAGAATTCCGTATTATAGTTTTATTGCATAATACACTTACAATCAAATATAGAGCATAACTGTTTTAACGCTGTCAGGATAATTTAGTTAGAATATAGTGCAAAAAAACATGTTAGAAAGTTAGCAAAAAATATGCAACTTTCATTCATGCAATCAAGTTGATCGATTTGCCTTAAATGTGGGCCTTTTTGAACGAACAATCATTTCTATTGTTCTTTATTGTAACTAAAAAATATTCGGGAGATATGCATATAACTTGTTCTTTAATATATATAGGTATAATAAAATGCAGATATTTATGTACATTCTAGATAAATAACGTACTTCATTTTAGATTTATACATTCTTAAAAGGTTGTATAATAATCATGTGCATTATAAGTGAAATATCTTGTATTACATGAATTGCTCATTTTTAGCGTTGGTTATGGAAGCAGTCTACGATTACTGAAACTGGTTAAAATCTTCTGAATTTTTAACAATTTTGAAAAAAATAAAAATGCTAAAAATGTTTTGATATTTTCAACATGGAAAATTTAAGTAGGGTTTTCAAATAATATCTTCTTGTTAATTAAGTTAGGGCGTAGTTCCTCAAAAATTTTTTGACAAAATTGGTATTTTGAAACATTTGAATATTGACTGAGAAAGAAGACATAGTTTTCAGTAAGCATCGCAATGTTAATACTTTGGCTGAATCAGGGTAGTGGTTGCAGCAATACCACATAAGGCATTAAAAAAAAATCTTTGTTTCCACTAACTGACCAAGTGTTCTTCTTTTTTTTCCTTCCGACCATACTTTCTTTCCTTCCAAACTTGCTACTTTTTTTTGCCGTAGTATGGATTTTTTTGGGGGTAATTTCCTAAAAAAAAAAAGCTTTGCATTTTTTTGAGTGAACATGAAAAGATTTTACCATTTTATATCTTAAATGTACTACAATACTGATACACTCTGATATAGGTTGGTTTGGTACAGAATCCCGGTTCTCATTAAAATGAAAAATAGAAAATAAGAAGTTCGGTCTCACAAACCTTCCCTATTTATTTGGCGTTGTTATTGGAAACAAAGGATTTTTTTTTTGGCCTTAATCGATTGTTTTATACCTTATATATTTAATCTAACCTATTTTTGTTCTGTTTTAAACGAACACTAATTATTTCAAATGGTCTCAATATTTACAGTTTTTTGCACAATTTTCAAGTTCCATAGTTTTTTTATTTCAAATGCACTCACAATTTGAAACCATTGTAAATACAATGCACAAATAGTTAGATTATTCAGATGAGATTATTCAATTATTTGGTTAACGAAGAGAACAAGTTTAACTATGCAATCTGTTGTATTAAAACCGCATGTTGGGAGGTCGCAATAATGCGTGTTATCGTAATATACCCCTCAAAATATTGTCGTTCAAATGTTATGACTGTGTTCATAATAGGTAAAACGAAAATGTATGTTTATGAATCAAGATATCATATTTTGTCTGCCACTGTATAATATTAGACTTAAAGGCACCCTTTAAACACCTTAAGTTTGAATGTTATAAAAGTGTCACACATTGTGGGCAACTTAGTCTGAGTGTTTGTCTGCATATTGGTTTTATATGTGGTTTCTTTACAGAAATTAAATTGCCGCTTTTGATAACAAGATTGTGTGCAGACAGATAATAAATAAAATAACTAAAATTATATGCATATCAACATCTTGATAAGATAAAGAATCGAAAATTATAATTTTGAATAAAAATTAGTCATTAAATTAGAAACATTTTATTGATACGAAAATTCTTTATAACCATATAACAAAATCGAAGAAATACACCTTAAACGCACCAAAACTATATCATCCTCATCTTGCTAAATTTGTTTATAGCTCAATGTTGTCTCGTGAAATGTCGGTTTCTTATCAACGATTGTCGGCTTTTTTATGCCGAGGTTTCTTTGAAATAGACTCATTTGCAATAAATAAATGTTACTTAAAAAATCTTTTTGACTATCATTGGTTTTTGTATTGGTGTTTATTACATTGTATTTTGAGATATTGTTTGTATCAGTAGAGATCTTCTTCACAAAAATGGTTCACAGAATGAGTTACTCTTTTTACTATATTTCAAATTTCAAAAGAAGGGACATGAAAAAATTATGTTTATTTAGCAGAGTAAACAGCTTTAATTAACACTAATAAAAAAAAACTGTTGAAAAAAAAGGTTTTTTTTTTTTTTTTTACAAAGTTTTGTGTTAAATAACAGTCATTATCAGTTCAGACAGCGTCCAAAAGGTGTCTTAGAAATGGCTTATCAGTAAATATGTGTGTGATGTGACAATTTTCAGTGAATCTAAATGAAAACAAAGTTACATGTAAGTCCAAAAGACAGCATCCATATATATGTGACTTTACTTACTTACTACAGTAAGAATTAAAATTAAGCTTTATTAAATTCGCTACTGATACAGATAAATATTTCAGTGAATTTTGTGATATGGTACATTCCATTATTATACGATAATACATCATTAATTTTGTGAACTGTTGTTTAATGCATATTTTATAAAATCATGTTTAAATTGACAGATCTTTACTGATTTTGTCCACTTGACAACAAAGAAGAATTTAATAAGATTTCTTTTCAGAAGGCCTTTGATCTTATTTTTCTTTAGTTTTGAAGCATTTTTTGGTTGTTTATAAAATGCTAAACTCTGACACTATGAAGGGTACAAAGGATGAATGATTATATTTAGAAAATGATTAACAATGGACAAGAATCCGCTGCATTCAATTAAGAGATGTTTTGAAACAACTTAAATTATCTGGTATGTTGTATCAAAATTTAGAGACAAATTAGGCTTAACCCTTAGACTGCTGATGGCAATTTTAAAGGCTTTGCAAACAGCTTGGAACCAGACCAGACGCCGAGTAACTCGGCGCCTGGTCAGGTTCCAAGCTGTTTGCCACTCAGTCAATATATGCCCAAAGTTTTAAGTAAATTGAAAGAAATTTAGAATAAACCATTTTTGAGCAGACAACAATTTACCCAGCATGCAAAGGGTTAAGCTACCTTCATTAAAATAGACCATATGGCTTTTGAGACCATATGGGCTTACAAAAATGTCTCAATTTAAACGATTGTTCTTGCCATATCAAAGTATGCTAATACAGATTGTAACTTCATTTATAAAATATGTAACAATGCTATATAAGGGTTGTTTATTATTATGTATCGTTTGTTTTCATAGACGACGGTGTGTTGTCAGTTGTTATTGAAGCGGTGTTGTGTTTTTTTCTTGCTCAAAGCAGAATGCATCAAAATGTTACATGTGTCAGAAGCAACTGTTCAAAGATAGATCAAGCATTTTGCTATTTATTGAATCAAATAAATGGTTTGCATTATAAATACTTTTTTGAGCTCATTTTCTGAACTTGATTTTTTGTTAAGATATGTTCAGAAAATTTAAGAAACATGTAGTGGGGATATTTTAAAACAATTTTTTTAAATGATTTAAAGCATAGGGTGGTTCAAACATTCCTCTTAAGGGTTTGTGTTGGTATTTTTTCTCATAAACATAACTGTTGTAAAATCTTTGAGTACTTGTTTCTGGCAAAATGTGTTGATATTTATGTTTTTCTTATGTTAGAAACTTAATTGTGTTAAATTATAGTATATCGTTTATAAATGCGTGTAGTTTTAGTCGATGAACAAATATTTAACGGTAGGTACTTCGGAAGTGTTTTTTTTGTGATGGATAAGATTCGAAATACTCATATTTGTCGCTTTTTGTTAGTCTGTTAAATTATTTTGCTAAAAAAATCTAGTATGATTATAAGCTGAAGAACAACTTCAGATTCTAATATGTTTATAAGTACCAGCATTTTACGCTGATGTACAACATAAGGGGCTGTTTGTAATAACCAACTTAGATTCAATTTAACAAGTATAATCTGAATGTTTTGATTGGACTGTAGAATTTGAATTGGCCAATCAACTGAATGGAATCAGTGAGGCATGTCCAAGGATAAGGATTGTTTTGATTGGACAGTAGAATTTGAATTGGCCAATCGACTGAATGGAATCAGTGAAACATGTCCAAGGATATATGGATTGTTTTGATTGGACAGTAGAATTTGAATTGGCCAGTCAATGGAATGGAATCACTGAGGCATGTCCAAGTATAAGGATTGTATTGGCCCTGTTTCTAATAAATAAATAAACGCCATTCTTTTTAGTTTAAAAATGACGGTAGTTAGCTATGATAGATAATAGTTGTGTTCATATGACTATGTGTTTTGTAATTTAAATACTTGAACTATTTATTTATAATGATTTATTTCAGAAGATTTATATAATATGGTATATTGTTTATAAATGTCGTAGGTACATGACAATTTTTGTGAAACTTTTTTCTCTCTTTGAAATGTAAAATAAAATGGTTAATGTGATGGTTTGTATTTTGTGTTTACCCCTAAAGCAATGTAAAGATAATTCCAAATTATAAGTAAAACTTTTTTTGTGACAAGATGCCAGTCAGAACTGATTTTCTACCAAAGGCACTATTTTACAGATACTCTGTTTCAATATATTACACGATCAATTGCCATGTGTCAATATACTACTGGACCCCACTAGTTGACAATTGCCATGTGTCAATATACTACTGGACCACACTAGTTGACAATTGCCATGTGTCAATATACTACTGGACCCCACTAGTTGACAATTGTCATGTGTCAATATACTACTGGACCAACTAGTTGACAATTGCCATGTGTCAATATACTACTGGACCACTAGTTGAAATTGCAAGTGTCAATATACTACTGGACCACACAAGTTGACAATTGTCATGTGTCAATATACTACTGGACCAAACTAGTTGAAATTGTCATGTGTCAATATACTACTGGACCAAACAGTTGACAATTGCATGTGTCAATATACTACTGGACCACTAGTTGGCAATTGTCATGTGTCAATATACTACTGGACCACACTAGTTGGCAATTGCATGTGTCATATACTACTGGACCACTAGTTGGCAATTGTCATGTGTCAATATACTACTGGACCAAACTAGTTGACAATTGCCATGTGTCAATATACTACTGGACCCCACTAGTTGACAATTGCCATGTGTCAATATACTACTGGACCACTAGTTGACAATTGCCATGTGTCAATATACTACTGGACCCCACTAGTTGCAATTGTCATGTGTCAATATACTACTGGACCCCACTAGTTGACAATTGCCATGTGTCAATATACTACTGGACCAACTAGTTGACAATTGTCATGTGTCAATATACTACTGGACCCCACTAGTTGACAATTGTCATGTGTCAATATACTACTGGACCCCACTAGTTGCAATTGTCATTTGTCAATATACTACTGGACCCACTAGTTGACAATTGTCATGTGTCAATATACTACTGGACCACTAGTTGACAATTGCCATGTGTCAATATACTACTGGCCAAACTAGTTGGCAATTGCCATGTGTCAATATACTACTGGACCAAACTAGTTGCAATTGTCATGTGTCAATATACTACTGGACCAAACTAGTTGACAATTGCCATGTGTCAATATACTACTGGACCCACTAGTTGCAATTGTCGTGTGTCAATATACTACTGGACCTCACTAGTTGACAATTGTCATGTGTCAATATACTACTGGACCAAACTAGTTGACAATTGCCATGTGTCAATATACTACTGGACCAAACTAGTTGGCAATTGTCGTGTGTCAATATACTACTGGACCAAACTAGTTGACAATTGCCATGTGTCAATATACTACTGGACCAAACTAGTTGCAATTGCCACGTGTGTCAATGTACTACTGGACCAAACTAGTTGACAATTGCCATGTGTCAATATACTACTGGACCTCACTAGTTGACAATTGCCATGTGTCAATATACTACTGGACCAAACTAGTTGGCAATTGCCATGTGTCAATATACTACTGGACCACTAGTTGGCAATTGTCATGTGTCAATATACTACTGGACCTCACTAGTTGACAATTGCCATGTGTCAATATACTACTGGACCAAACTAGTTGACAATTGTCGTGTGTCAATATACTACTGGACCAACTAGTTGGCAATTGCCATGTGTCAATATACTACTGGACCTCACTAGTTGCAATTGTCGTGTGTACTGGACCTCACTAGTTGCAATTGTCGTGTGTCAATATACTACTGGACCAAACTAGTTGCAATTGCCATGTGTCAATATACTACTGGACCACTAGTTGACAATTGCCATGTGTTACTGGACCTCACTAGTTGGCAATTGTCGTGTGTCAATATACTACTGGACCAAACTAGTTGACAATTGCCATGTGTCAATATACTACTGGACCAAACTAGTTGACAATTGTCGTGTGTCAATATACTACTGGACCAAACTAGTTGGCAATTGCCATGTGTCAATATACTACTGGACCAAACTAGTTGACAATTGTCGTGTGTCAATATACTACTGGACCAAACTAGTTGACAATTGTCGTGTGTCAATATACTACTGGACCAAACTAGTTGGCAATTGTCGTGTGTCAATATACTACTGGACCCCACTAGTTGACAATTGTCATGTGTCAATATACTACCGGACCCCACTAGTTGACAATTGCCGTGTGTCAATATACTACTGGACCAAACTAGTTGGCAATTGCCATGTGTCAATATACTACTGGACCAAACTAGTTGACAATTGTCGTGTGTCAATATACTACTGGACCAAACTAGTTGACAATTGCCATGTGTCAATATACTACTGGACCAAACTAGTTGGCAATTGTCGTGTGTCAATATACTACTGGGCCAAACTAGTTGGCAATTGCCATGTGTCAATATACTACTGGACCTCACTAGTTGACAATTGCCATGTGTCAATATACTACTGGACCAAACTAGTTGGCAATTGCCATGTGTCAATATACTACTGGACCAAACTAGTTGACAATTGCCATGTGTCAATATACTACTGGACCCCACTAGTTGACAATTGTCATGTGTCAATATACTACTGGACCCCACTAGTTGACAATTGTCATGTGTCAATATACTACTGGACCCCACTAGTTGACAATGTCATGTGTCAATATACTACTGGACCCCACTAGTTGACAATTGCCATGTGTCAATATACTACTGGACCCCACTAGTTGACAATTGCCATGTGTCAATATACTACTGGACCCCACTAGTTGACAATGTCATGTGTCAATATACTACTGGACCCCACTAGTTGACAATTGCCATGTGTCAATATACTACTGGCCACTAGTTGACAATTGCCATGTGTCAATATACTACTGGCCACTAGTTGACAATTGCCATGTGTCAATATACTACTGGACCACTAGTTGGCAATTGCCATGTGTCAATATACTACTGGACCACTAGTTGGCAATTGCCATGTGTCAATATACTACTGGACCCACTAGTTGGCAATTGCCATGTGTCAATATACTACTGGACCTCACTAGTTGCAATTGCCATGTGTCAATATACTACTGGACCTCACTAGTTGACAATTGCCATGTGTCAATATACTACTGGACCTCACTAGTTGACAATTGCCATGTGTCAATATACCACACACAGTTGACCAATTCACCCATATTAATATTCATCAAATATACTGGACCTCACTAGTTGCAATTGTCATGTGTCAATATACTACTGGACCTCACTGGTTGGCAATTGTCATGTGTCAATATACTACTGGACCTCACTAGTTGGCAATTGTCATGTGGCAATATACTACTGGACCTCACTAGTTGGCAATTGCCATGTGTCAATATACTACTGGACCTCACTAGTTGACAATTGCCATGTGTCAATATACTACTGGACCACACTAGTTGACAATTGCCATGTGTCAATATACTACTGGACCTCACTAGTTGACAATTGCCATGTGTCAATATACTACTGGACCTCACTAGTTGACAATTGCCATGTGTCAATATACTACTGGACCCCACTAGTTGGCAATTGCCATGTGTCAATATACTACTGGACCTCACTAGTTGACAATTGCCATGTGTCAATATACTACTGGACCTCACTAGTTGACAATTGCCATGTGTCAATATACTACTGGACCTCACTAGTTGACAATTGCCATATGTCAATATAATACTGAACCTCACTAGTTGACAATTGCCATGTGTCAATATACTACTGGACCTCACTAGTTGACAATTGCTATGTGTCAATATACTACTGGACCTCACTAGTTGAAAATTGTCATGTGTCAATATACTACTGGACCAAGCTAGTTGAAAATTGTCATGTGTCAATATACTACTGGACCACACTAGTTGACAATTGTCATGTGTCAATATACTACTGGACCACACTAGTTGACAATTGTCATGTGTCAATATACTACCGGACCACACTAGTTGACAATTGCCATGTGGCAATATATATACCGGACCCCACTAGTTGACAATTGCCATGTGTCAATATACTACCGGACCCCACTAGTTGACAATTGCCATGGGTCAATATACTACTGTACCACACTAGTTGACAATTGCCATGTGTCAATATACTACTGGACCTCACTAGTTGACAATTGCCATGTGTCAATATACTACTGGACCACACTAGTTGACAATCGCCATGTGTCAATATACTAATGGACCACACTAGTTGACAATCGCCGTGTGTCAATATACTAATGGACCACACTAGTTGACAATCGCCGTGTGTCAATATACTACTGGACCACACTAGTTGACAATCGCCGTGTGTCAATATACTACTGGACCTCACTAGTTGACAATCGCCGTGTGTCAACATACTACTGGACCACACTAGTTGACAATTGCCGTGTGTCAACATACTACTGGACCCCACTAGTTTAAAATTGCCGTGTGTCAATATACTACTGGACCCCACTAGTTGACAATTGTTGTGTGTCAATATACCACTGGACCAAACTAGTTGACAATTGCCGTGTGTCAATATACCACTGGACCAAACTAGTTGACAATTGCCATGTGTCAATATACTACTGGACCAAACTAGTTGACAATTGCCATGTGTCAATATACTACTGGACCCCACTAGTTGACAATTGCCATGTGTCAATATACTACTGGACCTCTCTAGTTGACAATTGCCATGTGTCAATATACTACTGGACCACACTAGTTGACAATTGCCATGTGTCAATATACTACTGGACCACACTAGTTGACAATTGCCATGTGTCAATATACTACTGGACCTCACTAATTGACAATTGCCGTGTGAATATACTACTGGACCGCACTAGTTGCCAATTGCCGTATGTCAGTATACTACTGGACCCCACTAGTTGACAATTGCCATGTGTCAATATACTACTGGACCAAACTAGTTGGCAATTGTCATGTGTCAATATACTACTGGACCACACTAATTGCCAATTGCCGTATGTCAATATACTACTGGACCAAACTAGTTGACAATTGTCATGTGTCAATATACTACTGGACCCCACTAGTTGACAATTGCCATGTGTCAATATACTACTGGACCACACTAATTGACAATTGCCGTGTGTCAATATACTACTGGACCACACTAGTTGCCAATTGCCGTATGTCAGTATACTACTGGACCCCACTAGTTGCCAATTGCCATGTGTCAATATACTACTGGACCAAACTAGTTGGCAATTGTCATGTGTCAATATACTACTGGACCAAACTAGTTGACAATTGCCATGTGTCAATATACTACTGGACCAAACTAGTTGACAATTGCCATGTGTCAATATACTACTGGACCCCACTAGTTGACAATTGCCGTGTGTCAATATACTACTGGACCCCACTAGTTGACAATTGCCATGTGTCAATATACTACTGGACCAAACTAGTTGACAATTGCCATGTGTCAATATACTACTGGACCAAACTAGTTGACAATTGCCATGTGTCAATATACTACTGGACCCCACTAGTTGACAATTGCCGTGTGTCAATATACTACTGGACCCCACTAGTTGACAATTGCCATGTGTCAATATACTACTGGACCCCACTAGTTGACAATTGCCATGTGTCAATATACTACTGGACCCCACTAGTTGACAATTGCCATGTGTCAATATACTAGTGGACCCCTCTAGTTGTCAATATACTACTGGACCCCACTAGTTGACAATGGTCATGTGTCAATATACTACTGGACCCCACTAGTTGACAATGGTCATGTGTCAATATACTACTGGACCCCACTAGTTGACAATAGTCATGTGTCAATATACTACTGGACCCCACTAGTTGACAATGGTCATGTGTCAATATACTACTGGACCCCACTAGTTGACAATGGTCATGTGTCAATATACTACTGGACCCCACTAGTTGACAATGGTCATGTGTCAATATACTACTGGACCCCACTATTTGACAATGATCATGTGTCAATATACTACTGGACCCCACTAGTTGACAATGGTCATGTGTCAATATACTACTGGACCCCACTAGTTGACAATGGTCATGTGTCAATATACTACTGGACCCCACTAGTTGACAATGGTCATGTGTCAATATACTACTGGACCCCACTAGTTGACAATGGTCATGTGTCAATATACTACTGGACCCCACTAGTTGACAATGGTCATGTGTCAATATACTACTGGACCCCACTAGTTGACAATGGTCATGTGTCAATATACTACTGGACCCCATTAGTTGACAATGGTCATGTGTCAATATACTACTGGACCCCACTAGTTGACAATGGTCATGTGTCAATATACTACTGGACCCCACTAGTTGACAATGGTCATGTGTCAATATACTACTGGACCTCACTAGTTGACAATTGCCATGTGTCAATATACTACTGGACCTCACTAGTTGACAATTGCCATGTGTCAATATACTACTGGACCCCACTAGTTGCCAATTGCCATGTGTCAATATACTACTGGACCAAACTAGTTGGCAATTGCCATGTGTCAATATACTACTGGACCCCACTAGTTGACAATTGCCAAGTGTCAATATACTACTGGACCAAACTAGTTGACAATTGCCAAGTGTCAATATACTACTGGACCTCACTAGTTGACAATTGCCAAGTGTCAATATACTACTGGACCTCACTAGTTGGCAATTGTCATGTGTCAATATACTACTGGACCACACTAGTTGACAATTGCCATGTGTCAATATACTACTGGACCTCACTAGTTGACAATTGCCAAGTGTCAATATACTACTGGACCTCACTAGTTGGCAATTGTCATGTGTCAATATACTACTGGACCAAACTAGTTGGCAATTGCCATGTGTCAATATACTACTGGACCAAACTAGTTGGCAATTGCCATGTGTCAATATACTACTGGACCTCACTAGTTGACAATTGCCATGTGTCAATATACTACTGGACCAAACTAGTTGACAATTGCCATGTGTCAATATACTACTGGACCTCACTAGTTGGCAATTGCCATGTGTCAATATACTACTGGACCAAACTAGTTGACAATTGCCAAGTGTCAATATACTACTGGACCTCACTAGTTGGCAATTGTCGTGTGTCAATATACTACTGGACCTCACTAGTTGGCAATTGTCGTGTGTCAATATACTACTGGACCTCACTAGTTGATAATTGTCGTGTGTCAATATACTACTGGACCTCACTAGTTGATAATTGTCATGTGTCAATATACTACTGGACCCCACTAGTTGACAATTGCCATGTGTCAATATACTACTGGACCCCACTAGTTGACAATTGTCATGTGTCAATATACTACTGGACCCACTAGTTGACAATTGTCATGTGTCAATATACTACTGGACCCCACTAGTTGACAATTGCCATGTGTCAATATACTACTGGACCAAACTAGTTGGCAATTGTCGTGTGTCAATATACTACTGGACCTCACTAGTTGGCAATTGTCGTGTGTCAATATACTACTGGACCTCACTAGTTGATAATTGTCGTGTGTCAATATACTACTGGACCCCACTAGTTGACAATTGCCATGTGTCAATATACTACTGGACCCCACTAGTTGACAATTGTCATGTGTCAATATACTACTGGACCCCACTAGTTGACAATTGTCATGTGTCAATATACTACTGGACCCCACTAGTTGACAATTGCCATGTGTCAATATACTACTGGACCAAACTAGTTGGCAATTGTCGTGTGTCAATATACTACTGGACCTCACTAGTTGGCAATTGCCGTGTGTCAATATACTACTGGACCTCACTAGTTGACAATTGCCGTGTGTCAATATACTACTGGACCCCACTAGTTGACAATTGCCGTGTGTCAATATACTACTGGACCCCACTAGTTGACAATTGCCGTGTGTCAATATACTACTGGACCCCACTAGTTGACAATTGCCGTGTGTCAATATACTACTGGACACCACTAGTTGACAATTGCCATGTGTCAATATACTACTGGACACCACTAGTTGACAATTGCCATGTGTCAATATACTACTGGACACCACTAGTTGACAATTGCCATGTGTCAATATACTACTGGACCCCACTAGTTGACAATTGCCATGTGTCAATATACTACTGGACCCCACTAGTTGACAATTGCCATGTGTCAATATACTACTGGACCCCACTAGTTGACAATTGCCATGTGTCAATATACTACTGGACCCCACTAGTTGACAATTGCCATGTGTCAATATACTACTGGACCCCACTAGTTGACAATTGCCATGTGTCAATATACTACTGGACCCCACTAGTTGACAATTGCCATGTGTCAATATACTACTGGACCCCACTAGTTGACAATTGCCATGTGTCAATATACTACTGGACCCCACTAGTTGACAATTGCCATGTGTCAATATACTACTGGACCCCACTAGTTGACAATTGCCATGTGTCAATATACTACTGGACCCCACTAGTTGACAATTAGTTGACAATTGTCATGTGTCAATATACTACTGGACCACACTAGTTGACAATTGCCATGTGTCAATATACTACTGGACCCCACTAGTTGACAATTGCCATGTGTCAATATACTACTGGACCCCACTAGTTGACAATTGCCATGTGTCAATATACTACTGGACCACACTAGTTGACAATTGCCATGTGTCAATATACTACTGGACCACACTAGTTGACAATTGTCATGTGTCAATATACTACTGGACCACACTAGTTGACAATTGCCATGTGTCAATATACTACTGGACCACACTAGTTGACAATTGCCATGTGTCAATATACTACTGGACCACACTAGTTGACAATTGCCATGTGTCAATATACTACTGGACCACACTAGTTGACAATTGCCATGTGTCAATATACTACTGGACCACACTAGTTGACAATTGCCATGTGTCAATATACTACTGGACCCCACTAGTTGACAATTGCCATGTGTCAATATACTACTGGACCACACTAATTGACAATTGCCGTGTGTCAATATACTACTGGACCACACTAGTTGACAATTGCCGTGTGTCAACATACTACTGGACCTCACTAGTTGACAATTGCCGTGTGTCAACATACTACTGGACCACACTAGTTGACAATTGCCGTGTGTCAATATACTACTGGACCCCACTAGTTGACAATTGCCATGTGTCAATATACTACTGGACCCCACTAGTTGACAATTGCCGTGTGTCAATATACTACTGGACACCACTAGTTGACAATTGCCGTGTGTCAATATACTACTGGACACCACTAGTTGACAATTGCCGTGTGTCAATATACTACTGGACACCACTAGTTGACAATTGCCATGTGTCAATATACTACTGGACACCACTAGTTGACAATTGCCATGTGTCAATATACTACTGGACCTCACTAGTTGACAATTGCCATGTGTCAATATACTACTGGACCTAACTAGTTGACAATTGTCGTGTGTCAATTTACTACTGGACCACACTAGATGACAATTTCCGTGTGTCAATATACTACTGGACCACACTAGTTGACAATTGCCGTGTGTCAATATACTACTGGACCTCACTAGTTGACAATTGCCATGTGTCAATATACTACTGGACCACACTAGTTGACAATTGCCGTGTGTCAATATACTACTGGACCGCACCAGTTGACAATTGCCGTGTGTCAATATACTACTGGACCGCACTAGTTGACAATTGTCATTGTGTCAGTATACTACTGGACCAAACTAGTTGGCAATTGTCATGTGTCAATATACTACTGGACCCCACTAGTTGACAATTGCCATGTGTCAATACACATATGTACTACTTGACCGAAAGACTGAATTATCTGTATTGAAGACCAATATAAATGAAATACTGAAATAATCTTCAATAAAACGTGTTTCCGTGTAGAAATAATGAAATCATTAGGTTGCTAATTGATTTAACTTTGTTAATTCACAATACCGCTTGACAAAGTATATCAAAGGGGGATAACTGTGCTATTCTAATGGCTTAATTCTTTACTTGGTTCTTGCGCTTGAACCATATTTTAACTGTTTCCAAGACGCCCGCTGCCATTTTCTTTCCAAACGTTTTACCCCCGATTTTGGGTTCCAACCTCGAGCCTTTTGTTTCGTCATGTATAACATTGACAAACCTTAGGTCGTGTAAATGTAACGGCAGTAACACACTAGAATCCACATTAACTCGACTATCCTTGCGACTTTGGGTCAAAGTATGTGTTCCTTTAAAACAAGTTATAAAAACAAGTCCGATTGATAGATCACGATCGGTGTAAAAAGATATCACCAAAAAAATAACTTAAAATAACTTATATTCCACACGAGTCGAAGCAAGTCTGCCATCTCCGGCAAGCTTTGTGATAGACAATTATCAAAGGCGGATCCAGGGGGCGGGGGGCGGGCGGACCCGGCGCCCACCCCCCCATTTTTTTTTCCAAGTAGTTGTATAAATTATTAATATCGCTCCGTCATTGTAGATAGCTTTTAAGGTTATGATTTGCTCCACACAAAAAAATAGATCTCGATTTACCGTGGTTGTATCGAACATCTATTTGGCCACATTGGACTCTTACGAAACATAATTGGCCCGAGACGTTGTGGAACGCTCTTATCGATTAAATGATCTATTATGACGTATTCAGTAGAATGTGTTAGCGTTTGGCTATCCTCCGTTTTTACGGCTATACGCAGGAAGTAAAACGCCGTTCAATCGGACACATGCGTAGTTTTGTAGTGAATATCGGACGGCTGAAATACATGCGGGGAATATCGCACACAACAGTTATTTTAATAAAATATGTTCTGGTTTTATTCGACATTGTGTTGAATGTATTAACCCTGAGAAGTCAGTGAAACAGACGTTTGCTCGTCTGTTTCACTTTTCGGATCGTTCGTCATAATGACTAAATACAATGTACAGAATAGCACCCAGCAGACTACGTTCTGTGCAAACATTTTTTTTATTTGTCTTCACATTTCTATGACTTTGGAAGTATTTTAAAGTTTATTACTATAAGCGACTGTCTTATGCTAAACAAATCTGTTCGAAAGATTGATATGGCGAGAGTGTCAAAGAGCTTTGAATCATATCAGACGCCGAGTAGCTTGTCATCTTATATGGATCCTAGCTGTTTCCATATTAATTATATCATCAGCCGGAAAGGAGTTAATATTTCACCTTCTCTGAATATATTCGCAGAAGTCAGTATAAAGCGACTTAAAACAATAAACTAGAAATGAATGGCAGTAAATTTAGATCAGACGCTGCTTTGGATGCACGGCATATGATCTGATTCTGCACCGTTAACAACGACATGTAACGTAGAATACTTAATCGGACAAAAACATTGTCCTACTGTAGTACAATGCTAACATCATCATCATCATCATCCTCATTAATCGCCAAGTAAGATATCAATTTTACCGAGTGCAAAAGTCAGAGGTGTCTTTAGATCATAAGACATAAATAAAAGCCTCCACGACAGTTCATGCAACTCTATGTGGATTGCTTGAACTAATGCATTAAATGAAACTACCCTTAACATATTTGCCGAGCGTCTAAAACTTTACAAAACAGGACTTTTAAATTTTAAACTTTATAAATATAGCGTAGATCTGGATCTACAAACTTTTATAATTATTTAAATGAATATAAGATTTCAAAATGATTTAATAACATGTGTGTTTTCTTATTTACGGACTGCCACCGCCCAGACTTACTTTGTGAGAGGTAGCATCGTTAAAAACTCAATCGACCGTACGGAGAAATTGCTAAAATGAATTACCTTGCGAGCTTTTAATTCACTTTCTGCTCACCGGTCAAATTATTTTGCCGAGGTGTTCCAAATGGTAAAAAATATGGCTGATCCTCCAAGTCCAAAGCGCGGAAAATTTCAAATAAGACTTAGAGGGCAAAGAACAGTTACCAGTTTTTTTCACAAGGAGGACTCCGGATTCTGAACAAAAAAAGGTAATCTAGTAATTTACAGTGTAATATAATAGACGTTCTCGCATACATGGGTTAATCTCTGATCCTATAGACTCTAGATCTATCTGTAAGCTCTACGAAATTATTGTTGCTTAAACCAATTGTCTGTACATCGACATGGTCATCGACATTTAATTTAAATACATTTGATACACTGATCGATGTTTTTACCCAATAATAAATTATGAATCATCAATGTATGACCTTGTAAATGTTATTAAAGTTTATATGATGTCATATGTCACACTGTGACGACATTCGTCTCATTATTGCGATTTAATAAAACAAGTGTATGTTGTAAACAATATTTATAAGCGCCGATGGCGTAGGTGTTAACACTCTTGACTACGAAGCAGGAGATGCATAATCGATTCTCAGTCAACCCAATCAATTTTTTTTTTAAAGTGGACTTCTAAGTCTAGTCTTGTTTTTAGTTTTATTTATCACTCTAAAATTTTAATCAAACGTGCATGTATCTAAATAAAAATAACGACTAAATAAGTGATAACTGACTCATGTCAATTTCAGAAGTAACGCCCCCCCCCCCTAACTGAGAAACCTGGAACCGCCACTGATTATGTTGGATAATGGCCGAGGTGTTCCGACTGCACATGAGGGTGCAAACTCCGCGCAGTGTTACTTCCCTTGCAGTACAGTAATCACTGCCACCACAAGATTTTCATCCAAAATTGGATGAAAACTTTTAATGGCATTTTTTTTTAATCATATATATTTATTCTTATATCCTTTCTTAAATAATTACTTTACGCCAGTTGATAGGCATAATATGTTTTATAAAAAAATAACAATTAAAAAAAACATTCGGAAATGTTCGGTCTTTTTTCAAATTGAAAGTAGGATTTACAAATTACAATATCAACATGGATGTGTTGTTAGCTATTCAGACATGTATCGAACGTTTTGCATTTTTTCCTTTTATGAAATAAAATCGTTTATTTTCTAAACAAATGAAACATGTTGCTGGAATTTCTTTTAAAGGTGTTCCGTCCATTTTGTAAATTGCAATCACGTGCCGTTTCTATCATCACGTGATATTTGTGAAGGCAGTGATTACTGTACTGCAAGGGAAGTAACACTGCGCGGAGTTTGATGAGGGTGCAATCCACCTTCATACTCTTGTGTTCTGTTGAATACTCCCGATATTCGTACCCGAATTCTTCGTGTCCAAAGTAAAGTTATCATACATGTTCACATATGGCACTCATATACTTGCCGGATACTGCTAGTTGTTTCGTTTTGGTCATACCGAGTACTACCTATTCGGAACACCTCGGTCATTTTCCATCGAAAATAACCACTGATGTACATTGTATATGGACGGTCTTTAATGTCAGAAGTCTTTACATTAAACAACGCCGCAAGTACATGTACATGAAGTTCACACAGTGATTTCATTTGAGCAGTTAAACTTAATTAAGGACATTACACTTTGAAATCTTAATTATTTATTCACTGGGAAAAAACTTGATATTTGAAATACAAAAACACACGTTAAAACACTACAGTTAATAAATAATATTATTTTAAATTTTAAAAATATACTTTTAATGATGTACCGGCATACATCCGAGGTTGTTTTCAATGATAAATGACCAAGGTGTTCCGAATGAAGTACTTAGCTCATGTGTTTCACATGCTTGTTTATATCTCCTTGAATAGTGCATATAACAATGGGGTGGGGTGAGAGGTGTTTCGCAATGTTCACATTCCTAGCCCGGTCTGTATATTTAGATAGTGTTATCGTCATAAAATTGATTACAACGTCGGAAGGTTAATCTCCGCATCCGTATGAATCTTATCTATATCTTGTCTATATAAAAACTAGGTCATGTTTGATTATGGTTCATGTCCTCTCAGAAGTAAGTACTATCCTAGAATGTTAAACCAAAAATGTTCAACATAAGATTCGACGTATATATGTATCATTTCTTTTAATGTTTGCCTTAATGAAATGTCAGTCATCAGTATGGATAATGTCGCATGAAACTATGACCACTCGTGGTATATTGTTCGAAAACTCGCTATGGGCTAGAAAAGACCACACCGTCTCTTTTTACTAATCTGATCAAACTTGGTCAGAATGTTTGTCATGTTTCAAGTTCAGGTTTGCCTAACTTATATTTTCACGTGAACGTGTAGGTTGACCATCTTTAGCTTAATTTATTTTCCATCGCTATTTATAATTATTTTGTAAATATCATTTCCGTTTACCCATTCGGAACACCTCTGCCATGTTCCATCGAAAACAACCACGGAGTATGTGGACGGTTCACAATGACACCTTAACAATTACGCTGCAAGAAGTAGTGCAGTAGTGCTTTCAATTTGGCAGTTAAACTTAATGACTTTACTTTACGGACTCTATATTATTTATGCAGTAATACACTTCACTGGCAAACAATTTAAAAATAGTAATTCAAAATACACGTTAAAAACTACTTTTAATAAATACTATTTTTGATATTTTTTCGAACTACTTATAATGATGAACTGCCATAATTCCGAAGTTGTTTTCGATGAAAAATGGCCGAGGTGTTCCGAATGCCGTTCACCATACACGTGGCTACGCATATTATGACGTAGATAACATATTGTACAATAATTAGTTCTGCGGTTTCCATGGCGTGGTTTTTATTAAATGTCATGGTACATTTAAGGTAATTAACATTTCTGTTTTGTGAACATCTATTTGAAGACAATACACTTTACAAAAATCATGAAAAAATACCAAAAAAAGAAAGAAACAGAAATACTTTAAAACCTATTTATGGTTGTCGTGGCTTTAATATAGTGGTACTTATAATTATATTCGTCTTGAACAGTAGACACTTAGTAATTTTAGACTTTTCTCCACCCAGGGGCTAATTGAAAAAAGCAATCAAGATGAAAGTTTATATTTATTGTCATTTTAACAAATTTATATTTACGCAATAAAGGTAGTTTGTCTGTGCATTTACCAATAAAACGTAGTCTATGAACTTTCACACTCCTTTATGATTATTAATAAACGTGCTATTCGTCCTCTTATGTGTTTGTTTTTTGAAGTCGGGATTTTAATCTCCGAATCCGTATGAATCTTGGCCGGACTGTTGTCTTTATTAGAAATAGGTCATGTTCGATTATTGTTCTTGTCCGATCAGAAGAGGGTACTATTGTAGAATGTTAAACCAAAAATGTTCAACATATAAGATTCGACGTATATATGCATCATTTGTTTTAATGTTTGCCTTACTGAAATGTCAGTCACCAGTAAAAATATTGTCCGATGAAACTTTGGCCACTCAATATACCTGAATGACGTAGATCAGAAATGAAGTGAGTGTATACCACGTGATAAATTGCGTCATAAATTTTTCATTTGAAGGCAATATTTTGCTTCGAATAAAGACTTTAAACAAAGATAACATTTCCATTACTTCGCCATTTTAATTAAATGAATCATAGAGCTGTCAAAACATTATTTTGAAAACAGGTTTGTCGAAGTGTTTGAGGAAACTTATGACCTAATCGAACTCCGGTAATAAAACGAAGGCGGGGATCTTTAAGCGGCATAGACTACCCTTTGCTTCATTTGAAATGGTCAAGAAAAAGAAAAGTTATATTTGTTTAAACTCGTCACTCGAAGCTACATGCTGCATTCCGACGTAGCATTTATGACGCAATTTATCAAGTGGTATAATCACACTGAAATTGTACAAAAACTAGTTCTGCGGTTTCCATAGCGTGGTTTTTATTAAATATTATGATACTTTTAAAGTAATTTATATTTCTTTTTTTGTGAAAATCTATTTGAAGCCAAAACACTTAACAATAAAACAACATGAAATATACAAAAAAAACCAGCAAAAATACAATAAAACCTATTTATGGTTGTCGCGGCTTACACTAGAGGTACTTAGATTTATATTCGTCTTGAACAGTAGACACATAGTAATTCTAGATTTTTCTCCACCCAGGGGCTCATTGAAAAAGGCAATCAAGATGAAAGTTTATATTTATTGTCATTTTAACAAACTTAAATTTACTCAATAAAGGTAGTTTGTCTGTGCATTTATCAATAAAATGTTCGTCTATGAACTTTTACACTCCTTTATAATTATGAATAAACGTGTGTTTTTTTTCTAATGGGTTTGTTTTTGACTGGTCAATTTAATAATTTGTATAGATATTAAAAACAACATAAAATTGGCACCTTTTACTCGCAATCCTAACAGAACAAACAACTTGGCGTATTTTTGTACTGGTAATAACCAGGTATTAATTTTATTGTGCAATTTTCACAACCGCACTATTTTCCAGTAAACCGGAAGTTATCTTGAAGATGAACCATGACACCGCCGGAAGCCCATCATTCGGCACCACTCGGATTGCGGAGGTAAAATGGCGTAGTCTTTCTTGTCCAGGGCTATAACGTCGTCAGAAAAGTCTTTATTTTCTCGAATGGGCAGCCTCCAACCGGACAGTTTACTTCTTCGAGCCTCCATCTTGGATAGAAAACTCATCCGGCTCGTATCTGAAAACGAAACATTTGATTTATGTGAGGATTAGCTGTGCCCTGTTCTTTATTGGAAGCAACCATCTGTCTTTATGAAGACTAGCATGGGTTCCCTACTACATTTCCCGACCAAAATGCATACATTATTTTTTTTATTTTTTTCTGTTTTGATTTTTTTTTAAACTTACAATATAATAATATATATCACGGAGTTTACTGTTTTGGCAGAAAACATAACATTACTCCAATTTATCACAATCATTTTATATCAAATGCATGATGTTCACGTTCTTTATAGCCCGAAAAAAACATGATGTTCAAACATCCGACTTAGGTTGTTTTCGATGGAAAATGACCGAGGTGTTCCGAATGATACGTGGTAATGCGATCACATGTATCTACTTCTAGCGACTAGAAAACTTCAAAATCTTTTATCAGATATAACAACGGTAAAACTGACCAAGTGTACTTATTCTTTCTTGACAAGTCGGTATGTTCTTCCATATCCAGTCCTAGTGTCTCTAAAATATCCCGTGACCTACCATGCCTACTGTTCTGTTTGTTTATACTTAGGGAGTCGTTCTGTTTGCCCGTGTCCAGTTGTAGTGACTACAAACCCTTTTGAAAGGAAACTACATACTATATATTGACCGACCATGGAGACTGCTCTGTTCGGATATACTTAACAAGTATTTTCTGTTCGTCTGTATTAAGTTCTAGCGACTACAACTCATCTTGAATGGACATTCATCAGACAAAACAACCGGTAAAACATCCAAATACATTCTTTCTTGTAACCTACCTTGGAACTTGTTATGTTTGGATATATTCGACTTGTTTTTCTGTTCGTACGTATCCAGTTCTACCGCTACCAAAACTTCAAGAACTTTTAACAGCCATAGCAACCGTTGAAACAAACAAATACATACATCGTGTTACCTACATTGTAACCCACCTTGGAACTTGTTCTGTTTGGATATATTGGACTTGTTTTTCTGTTCGTACGCTACCAAAACTTCAAGAACTTTTAACAGCACTAGCAAACGGTTAAACATACACATACATACATCGTGTTACCTACCGTTTGGATATACTTGACCTGTCTTTCAGTTCGTTCATATCCAGTTTTATCACCAACTTTTCACACTCATGGGAAACGGTCAAACAATCACGCTCATACTACATAATGATCTACCAAGTAATCTAGTCTTTTTGGATATACTTGGCAGATATTTCTGTACGTCCATATCAAGTTCAGGTGACTTAAGACGTTCAAGAACTTCTAGCATCCATAGCAAACAGAAAAAAAACATGCACATACATGCTACATGTATTATAGTGACTTTCCAGGTAAACTGGTCTGTTTGTGTATACTTGGCACATATTTCTGTTCGTTAGTAATCAGTTCAAAAGCCTTCAGGCCTTTAAGAACTTTTAACAGACATAGCAAACGGTAAAAGATACATACATACTATGAAATCAACTACCAGGTAAACTAGTCTGTTTTGGTATACTTGACAGAAATTTCTGTTCGTCCTTACTCAATTCCAGTGACTCAAAGCAATCACGAACTTTAACAGCCAAAGCAAACGGTAAAACACACACTTTCATACTATATAGTGATCTACCAGGTATCTGATTTGATATACTTGTCAGAAATTTCTGTTCGTCCTTATTCAATTCCAGCGATCCCACGCCGTCAAGAACTTTAAACAACCAAAGCAAACGGTAAAACATACACGCTCATAATATATCGTGACCTAGCAGGTAAACTAGTTTGTTTGGTTATACTTGGCAATATTTCTGTACGTCCTTCCTCAATTCCAGCGACTACAGGCCTTCAAGAACTTTTAACAGCCAAAGCAAACGGTAAAACATACACATACAAACTATAAAATGACCTACCAGGTAAACTAGTTTGTTTGGTTATACTGGGCAGATATTTCTGTTCGTCAGTATTCAATTCCAGCGACTCCAGGCCTTCAAGAACTTTTAACAGCAAACGCAAACGGTAAAACATACACATACAAACTATATCGTGACCTAGCAGGTAAACTTGTCTGTTCGGATATACTGGGCAGATATTTCTGTTCGTTCTGATTCAATTTCAGCGACTCCAGTTTTTCAAGAACCTTTAATAGCCATAGCCAACGGTAAAACATGCACATACAAACTATATATATAGACTTACCAGGTAAATTTGTCTGTTTGGATATACTTGGTAGATATTTCTGTTCGTCCTTACTTAACTCCAGCGACTCCAGGCCTTCAAGAACTTTTAACAGATATAACAACCTCGTATCCTGTTGTAGTGGAAGCGAATCTGAAATATATCAAAAGTATTTGCGGTAAGTTGAAGAGTTTTCATGTATTTTTTGTATGAATTTGTACTGACGTTTTGGAAACATAATCGCAAAGTGGTTAATTTAAAAGACGATTATGAATGTTTGTCCAAGAACACCACGGAAACAGCCTTCGTTTCAAAGTTCCTGTATTTTTAACGTGTTTATGGAAGTTGTTGTATAAACTAACAAAACATGCTCGTTTGTTAAAAAAATCCCGTTTGTTGGACCCTGTGCAGTTGTGTTTCCTACTTTATAACCAATTCATATATAAAGGGTAATGTTTAAAAAGTGTCCGTTGAAACATTATATTCAATATTTACTTAGGAACGACCGGTTTTTCAATGTCATTGTACTAACGCGTAGCCGTTATTTTTCTTCTTTTTGGTACATTTTGTCGGCAGTTTCTTAATTAGGAAAGACGGATAAATGTATTTTAGAGGGCTCTAGTTAACGCTAAATTAAGACCAAATGTCGCCGATTTTTTAGAGGATGGTGGGTGGTGGGTGTCGGGAAGGCTGTGAAAAGGGAAACAAGAAACACCAACAAAAATATTAGGTTTGCCCTAGTGTTCCTAGCACAATTTGCTCTCATACTGAACCACATTAAAATGACACTCTTATTCAAAATAAATACTTACACATGTATTTCAATAAACAAACATTAATTTTGAGTGATAAATCTTTAACTACTTACTAAATAATGCATTTATGAAAAATATTAATCACTGATAAAAAGATTATAACTGTGTATTCAATAGCTGAAAACGCAAAAATATTAAATGATTGGAGTGAATGCTTAAAGATTTGCTGTGATCTACTATCGTCTCATAAGGTAGAAATATCGTGTTTTCAGGCACCTTTCTTTCCGAATCAACACCGTATCTTTCATCAAAACCATTGTTTTCGACATTTATTCATTCTTTTTGGTATATAAAAGCAATTGTGAAAAATCTTTTTTTGCACTAGGGTGCATCTTTAAAAACGTCTAATTTGCCATTTCAATTTGTTTAAAACTGGATCAGATCAATGAAAAAGTTCACTCAATCAATCCTTCATTAGCTTAATTTAGCTTAGGAGGGCGGCAAACATCAAAATACAAACACCTACAAAAACCAGGCATGAGATTTCGCGCTTAAACCGGTTCAAACAACCTTTGCACCAGTATAAGGTTTGCTATTTAACATTGGTCATAGTTGGATATAAGAACGATGTAGCTAATCAGAATACTTGTTATTTATAACTGACCAATAGAATGAATGAAGTCAATGATGTATGACCATCAGATTTACTTCAGTTGAATATTGAATACCACCCAAAGTCATAAAACCCTTCTGGTACGGGTTACCCGATTCTACCTACGAATGGGCGCCGACTCGAACGTTGTATTGTTCGTCTGTAAAATGACTATTTAAAAAAATCAAAATGTATATGGACGGTTTGGAATGTCAGAAATCTATTATAACTACGCTGCAAGTAAATCGCGTAGTAATTTCAATTTAGCAGTTAATCTGTATGACTTTACTCTTGGGAATCTTCATTATTTATGCAATTAAACGCTTCATTGGCAATCCATTTAAATTTAATAATACAAAATACACGTTAAAACATTACTAATGATTCATATCATTATATTTTTTACGAACTACTTCTACTGATGTATCGGCATACAACCTAGGTTGTTTTCGATAGAAACTGTCAAGGAGTTCCGAATGATGCAGTAATCGATTAACTACTAAAACAATAATCAAGCCTCTCCCGGCAGCAGAGTTTTCCAGGTGCCCGGATGTATGACGTATGGTGACAATAGAAGACATTCAGATGGCAGGAACTGACAATTAACCAATGACAAATGATCTTACACTGGCTGCTCCCCTTCGGGACAATGCTGTTGGCTGAAGCTGTACATTGCGCTGATATGAAGTACTACATATTTCTCCAAGATCAAATACAATTATGTTTGTTTTCTAATGCAATTGAAGATGACAAGATCAAATACAATTATGTTTGTTTTGTAATGCAATTGAAGATGACAGTCATTTTCTTCGCATGTATTTGAATACAATAAAAGCTTGCTTTGTCATGCACTGGGAGACGCGTTCTTGTTTATGTTTATTACTGGACAGCGGCCATGGCTTAATTGTTCTTTCCATAGAAATTAACATTTTATAGTAAAGATGCACTATTATGCACCAGTCAATTTTAACCACGGCCCCTCCAGGTCCGGGGAATAGCGAGGACCTTGACTATCGGTCCAGCCAAGCCTGTGTAAACCCCCCGCCCTGCGTGGACGAACTATTGGTAAAATCCCCGCCAAATGCCCCCGCGCCCCACGGACTCTAGGTAAGGACCATTCCCCGCTATATTTGGCGCGAATACAAAACCACCGCATTCACCCGGCACTGCGGGGCCACCGGAAAGGTAAAAACACGGCCCATTTCCCCGGCTATCCCCAGTATAGCCCGGACCTTGGGGGCCGTGGTTACAATTGACTGGTGCATTACTCCCAAATAAGATTCATCACAATTAATAGTATTGTTTTAATATTCCAAAAGGGATGAAAATTTGTCGAAAACAATGTTTTTTTATGAAGGATACCGAGTTTAGTTTGAAAGAAATTAGTATAAAACATTGTACCTCTACCATATGAGACGATAGTAAATCACAGTAAATATTTTAGCATTCACCAATCATTTAATGTTTTTGTGCTTTCTGCTGTTAAATACACGGTTACAATCTTGACAAAAATATCGCTAATATTTTCTTTATCATTTAAAGCTGCACTCTCACAGATTGAACGTTTTGACAACTTTTTTTTATTTTTTGTCTTGGAACGAGCCAATTTTTGCGAAAATCCATTGAAACCAGTTATAAAAGACTGCTGACAAAGAATCAGATCGCAGATTAGTATATTTAAGTACAAAAAAATAATGTTTTATGCATTTTTCTTAAACCGTTAGAAATGGTTTAAGCCATAAAACAAAAGTTTCGAACGGAAATATGAAAATCTACGATCTGATTATATGTCAGCAATCTTACATCTTTGATTTGCAGATATTTACGCAAAAATTCGTACTTTCCAAGACAAAAAATATAAAAGTTGTCAAAATGGTTAATCTGTGAGAGTGCAGCTTTAAGTCAATTCAGTTGAACATGATAATGCGTTATTTAAAAAAATGGCATCGGCCTATATTGTACCCGTTTAATAGTTTGTTATCGATTCCACAGCTCCACAAAGGTCGACAACCTCGGTATTCACGAGGAATTGCTCGTCCAGTCAACAAAGCAATGTCATTCACGTATACGTGAACAGTTCAAAAGAAATCCGATACTTTTTTCTGATCACATGCTAATATTTTATGAATTTTAAGAAGTTCATTTATCATTTGAAGACGTGCAGTTGTCGAGATTTGCAACGCTGTACAATCGGATTAAATGGAAACTCAAATGCACTTCTATAGCAACGTATTTTTTGGTTTTAAAGGGACTTGCTCATGTTTTGTTTTTTTGTAAAATGCACTCTTTCTTGTCTGACGAAATAAAGTGTGGCAGATCATAAGAACTGTTGAAATCAAGATACCAAAAGCTGGAACCCATTCGCAAATGTTGATATTTGCTTTAATAACGCTAAAAACAGACAAGCTAAATATAAAACATTGAAAATATCATTATAGCGATTTCTGTTTCCAAACTGCCTGGAAGCACTAAAGGAATGAAAAGAGGAGTCGGAGTTGCAGTTTTCGTTGTTAGTAATTGCAACTCTGTTTAGGGCTTTCCACAATACATAGTATTAGAAGGCCAAATATTAAGACGTTTCGTTATCAATTGTTTTTGTTTAGCTATCAAATACACGGTTACACACTTGTTATCAGTAGTTAATATTTTCAAAAATTGCATTATTTAGTAAATAGTTAGAGGTTTATCACTCAGAATTAATCTAGGTTACACATATATATGTATTGATTTTAAATACGAGTTTCACTTAAAAACCAGACATAGCACAAGTGTATTTTATTACTGCAAACTCTCTTTTAACATTGTTATGATTCCTTAACTTCCCCAAGCTCCAAGCATCATCACACAAAGGCGGCAAATTGTGTGTCAGTTACACAAATTAAGATGCATTGTCCCGATTTTATATTCCGAAAATCATTCTTTGAAGCTGTTAAAAGAGTTAAATTAAGACATCATGTACAAATATTGAACACGAGAAAAACAAATACTAGGTTACAACGAAATATTATTCATCGAACTAGTTTCTTAAATGAACCACATGATACCAATCACGTATGCATTTCGTTCGGAACACATCGGCCATTTTCCATCGAAAACAACATCGGGTGTATGCCGGTACATCAGTAGAAGTAGTTAGCAATGTTTTATTAATGGTATTAATTATTTATAGTGTCTTAATGTGTATTTTGTATTACTAAAATTTAATTAATTGCCAGTGAAGTGTATTATTGCATAAATAATTAAAATTCCCAAGAGTATAGTCATGTAGTTTAAATGCTAAACTGAAATTACTACGCGATCTACTTGCAGCGTAGTTAAATGTGAATATTTCTGTCATTGCAAACCGGCCATATTCTTTCGAGGTTGTTTTTGATGGAAATGGCCGAGGAGTTCCGAATGATGGGTGATATAAAGAAACGTTACATTCACGTTGTTAAGTTGCGAAATACCAGATAATTATAATAACAACGATATTAAGTTTAAATTCGTAGGTTACCCTAAAAGAGACTTATGGAATGAGCTGAACAAATGTAATCAAAAAGTTTTCATTGCAGTGTGATTTATACATAATTTGATTGGTCTTAAATGTATGTCAAAATCAACCTTATACAGTTACGCCAAAACAACAAAATTAACCAGAGCAATTTTAGTGGGCGTGTCGGGGGTCCATGTGACATTGCTTTACACTTTCACACGTTAACGAAAGAGGGTAGCTCTAACCAGGGTAACATTCTGTCTGTGCAATATGCTCAAAAACCTTAAATGACTAACAATTTCATCGGTGTACCCGCCGAATGGGCCTTGCCCGAATGCGAGTATAAATGAACTCAAAGCCACCCCCTCGATAATTTACAATAAAAGATTGAAAAGGACTCAATGCCATTCACTAAAATAGGCTAACAAAACAAACGATGATAAGCGCTATGTATCAGTGATAAAGCAAAATTCAGCTACTAGGCAAAATAACAAAATACCAAGATACAGCCATTATGAAGTTGAAAAGATTAATAAAACTGACAGAAAAACAAATAATTGTTAATACCCATGTTATAGCATGACGTCTTCAAATACTACAACTCATATTGAGCGGTATTATGGGCTGAGCTATGTGCAAATAGTTCTGACATAAGGTCAGACAAATTTATAAATAGGTTTTTGGCCTGACTCGAACGACTCGTTAAATACCCGCGACTCAGAAGTTGTGTCAGTCTGCTATCCGGTGGCCATAGTTTTGTTATTTTTCTATTATTTTTTCCATAACGTTAATACGGAGATGAAGATATTAATAAGATGAATAACGATCTCCATCATTATCCATATCTCTAAAGTTGTATTAGCCTGCTCTCCGGTGGCAATACTTACAAAAATTAATAACGGTATAATGGAGATGAAGAAGTCAACAAAAATAAATAAAGACCTACCTAATCACAGCAAAAATATCGGTCGAGTAGCAACAAAATAAACTATTAATTAATTGCGGGCTTGTATGGAACGGAAATTAGGGTTGAATCGTGTGCAAATTCAACTAATATAAGGCGCCACAAAAAAATTGTCCAGCTTTACCATATTCTTTTCTTCGTTTGTGATATATGTTCGATAAATTGCTTGCACGGGAAAGGCGTGTAAATGTACTCAGAAATAGTGGCGATAGTGTAAACAAACTCGTCTAAAGATACACTATTACTCCCAAATAAGATTTACCATATATAGTACAATTGTTTTAATTTATCAAAAAAGATTACTAAATGTCGAAAACAATGGTTCTTATGCAGGACACTGCGTTTAATTTCAAAGAAAGGTGCAGAAAACACGGTATTGTTACCCTTATGACAGGATAGTAGATCACAGTAAATCTTTTAGCATTCACCAATCATTTAATATGTTTGCGTTTTCAGCTATTAAATACATGGTTATAAACTTGTTATCAGAAATTAATATTTTCCATAAATGCATAATTTAGTACGTAGTTGAAGATTTATCGCTCAAAATGTATGCTTGCTATACATGTGTATTTGTTGATTATGAATATGAGTGTCACTTAATAAAATATGCGAAAAAATACCAAAAGAAATCCCGACCCACCTATCCCAAACAAACGGCAGAAAATTTGGATTTTTTTGGCCTAAGTGAACAAAGGGACTTACGAGGTGAGCCATGTGCAAATAAGTCTGACATTAGTAAGAGAACTTCTGAGATGAATGAGAATGTTTCAGATATTTATGAAGTTAACTAAGTCGTCTGACCTCAAATAAACCTTTTATACATAACAGGATATATCATGTCTTATACAGACATATTTTGGATGTTTTTGGACGGTTTTCTTGTGAGGTGAATTTGTTACTGCTATATTGTCTTATATTATACCTTACATAAATGTGTCCTTTCTTTGTATATTTTAAGTCGGTCGGTCCGTTTATCACTGTATTTTGATAAAAATCCAGTTTTATGACGTCAGCGGTCCATATTATATTTTTGGCCGGTCCGGACCTCGCCAAAATGTAATATGGACCGCTGACGTCATACAACTGGTAAGTGCGGATTGCTTTTTTCACAACGGCAAAAAATGTCGCAAGTAAACATTATAAGCTATGTTTAATAAAACACATCTAATGTGCTTTAAAATTATTGAATGATATATAAAGTGTTTGGTATAATATAAGACATATTTACACACTACTTCGGGCCATATGGCATTATAAGGATCGGCCAGTCAGCCCCCGAAGGTGAATGGACCTCGGCTAACGCCTCTGTCCATATACACCTTCGATGGCGGACTGGCCGGTCCTTATAATGTCATATGACCCTCAGTGGTGTGTAATATTTCTTATATATAGACTTATTTTAGATGTTGGATGTAGTTACACAAATTCAATGGTTATGCGGCAGTTTCGAATCAAACCAATTAGGTGTATCAGTACATACTAACATCCTTAAACTATTTCTTTAAGTGGATTTTAAAGATTGATAAAACACAACAACAACAACAACACTATTTACGGCATTATTATTTTAAACTCATTTGACCTAAATGATAAAAATAAAGAAAACATGATTTGTGTACAGATAAATATGATATGACTTTATAAATGGGTGTTTTCAATTAAAAAAGCCAAAGTATCCCTAGTCTTTACCTGAACACACATTTTTTTTTGTCTTTATCATTAATGTCAAATGCAATTAAAATTAAAAACATGTTTTAGGCATCAACCTAAATTGTTTTCCTTTAATGTCAAACACTTAAGACATTTCCGCTTCAAATACTATATTTATACCGGATGTTCAATGTGTCAAGTTATGATATAGACATCATGTCTATTTATAGCTTTTTTAAACACGCTCTCGGCAGAATATTTGTAATTGACGCACGAACCATGGATTGAATTAACTACAACATAGTCACGTCGGTATACTGTCGGCATTCTAGGCGACCATATCAACGAGCACACTACAAACGATCAAGATAAATCAGTTGAGTATTAATATATTGCAAGAAAACGAATTTAAAGCTGCAGTATCACAGATTTACCATTTAGACATTTTTTTATTGTTTGTGTTGGAATGAACCATTTTTGCGTAAATATCTGGAAACTAGCGATGTAGTACTGGTGAAAAAATATCAGACCGAAGTTTTTAAAATTTAAGTTACAAAGCAGACTCGGTTGAACTTGCAATTAGTTTTTTTGTTCAAAGAAAAAATAGATACAATAACTGCGTTGGGTGCAACATTGTCGACGCCCCTAGCACCGGCTAGGGTGGATCTCTATTTCTTATTAGTAAACGGAAATTATACGGTAAAATCTGAAAGGTTAAAGAAGGGCAGAGTGATCGTAGCAAGCGAGCCCGCCTAGGTCAAATATGTTCATAACGTCTAAGATTGTAACTATAGCTAGCAGCCACGTTATGTCTGATAAGTTATAAAACTATAGGGTACGTAATCATGGCCATTGTGGGGTTTCACTGGCTGAAAATATAGGATCAAACATCAGAATCGCTAAGTGATACTAAATAATTTCGAACTTGAATATTAATAGATTTGGAATAATACAAACATAAGGCAAAGATGTCGTCATTTATTGTACGTAATCATGGCCGATAAAGGGTCTCACTGGCTGGAAATATAGGATTTAACATCAGAATTAAATGAGTTCGAACTTGAATATAAATAGATTTAGAATAATACAAACATAAGGCAAAGATGTCGTCATTCATTGAGGAAATACTCTATCAGGAAGAACAAATGCCATCACAGAGCTTTCGTCGTTGGGCTTCTTTGAGTGTTTCGTTGATTTTGGGATTTAAAGCACTTATTTTGAAGATGTAAATTAGTATGACGTAGTCCGTGAAGGACATTATTTGTACAAATTTTGTTTCAAAACTGGATTAATTCTAAATTTGAAACCTGCGTACCAAAAAGTCGTGTTCAGCTCTATTTTTGAACGAGTCGGATCTTAGTTGTAATTAAACAAGGAAATAAAACAGGTCACCGAGGGCCTCCTTGCATTATTGTGGCCGACTAGTCTGCTCACAAACATTGAACCTAAGCAATAGGCTGACGTCCATTCAATGTTTGCGGGCTGGTTGGGATTCTAAATTGAAGGTCACTATAATGGCAGGCGGTCCGAATATCTAAATTATATGTTGGCACCAAAATATTGCTAATATATTTATATTTGTACACAAATCATTAAGGGTTTTTTGCAGTCAAAGGATTGAAAAAAAAATGCATTAAAACTTTAAAATAATGCATCAGCCTGTATTGTCCGCCTTTAATACTTTAAAAACTTTCAAATAACCTAACCCCTATTTATTCTATGCATGAAGGCTCCTACAGAAATCCGACAGAGGGAAATGAAACATGTTAAAGTCAACAAATATGTACAGCAGTTTAAAACTGAAATCGTGACTCTGAATTGATAATCGTTGCCGGGATTTAATAAGAACATGTTTAAAGACATGTTCTGAACTTATGATCAATTAATCAAACCTTTGCATGCATTGAACACAATGTCGACTGCTCCAATCAACTTTCAATTCTTCCAATACTATAATGCAAGCACAGCCACCCACAAAAAAACCGTAGGCAGCACAAGGTTCAAAAGACGAGAGAAGCACGTCACGAGACAAGCAAACCCAGATTACATTCCCAATAGGCGTAAAAAAATAATAATAAAATGTTTTCGATTTCCCGACCTACCCTATGTTTTGCCCCGCCCCTGATTTTTATTGCTTTGAGAAATAGTTTAAATCATTTGTTCATTTTTTTAGCCTAAAATATAACCAAGTCCATGTTTTAAGTTTCAAGGGTCAAGGTCGAACAAGCACCAAATAAGAGACACTTAAGGTCGCTAGGCAACACGTTTGGAATTGGTAAATGTTGAGGTAACCGCCCCGGCGCAGTCAATGAAAACTAAGTACAAACTCACTGGGTGGCGGGACATGACTATTGAATATTGAACCATATATTTAGATAAAACAGTTGAAAAGCTTGTTTGTTAAAAATGCTGCAGTGGAGCGGAAAATAGAACAATAGTGAGGGAATAGAACGGAAAGAGACATTGAAATGAAGGAGAAGTTGCTTAACCGAGTACGTTTCTTTAAACAAGACCATGTTGTTTTAGGAAATCGACTTAAGTAATAAAAAATGACTAAAGATGTTTTATTAATACCGGTCTTGACAGAGATCACTTCAAAAAACGATTCGGCAGATTAGTAATGAAACTGCGTGGTTCTTCAATAAATGACAATCATATATACAATTCATACAAGTGCCGATTTATTAAGGGATAAACAAGAAAATCTGCAATGCTGGCTGTACTAATTTGATCATATTTGTGTTAGCTTTTCCCGTGTAATCTCATAATGTCGGCGTTTCGGGATTTGATTGTCATTTGTTTCGTTAATGAATTTGGTGTGTGCAATTTTGTCTTTTACTCGGAATACTTATATGTATGAACGCATTTGCAAAGAAAATGATGATTAAATGATTGAATGGCGTATGATCAGATATTAAAGACAAATATTAAGAAAAAGAAGCACCGAAATAATAAAACACGTGCTATGTACATTTCAACATTAATAAGAGCAGAACCATAAATTGCGATGCTCAAAAATCAATTCACTAATCTGATGTTGTATTAAATTTTGTTACAATCTCCACGAGTCAAACACGAATTATTCAACAGAAATCAAACGTTATTTTCTTCATCATTTTCCACACAATAAAAAACTGTCAGTAAAATTATACACATTCATTTTGTGCTTGACATTTGAAGTTCTTACTTATGCCTTAGGAATAAATCACTAAGGAATAGCATACCCTTATATAATGTCAAATGTAGATAATTGAAAATACCACTTAATGGGTATAACTTCATTAGATATACTCAATTCAGTTTGTGACACTTTCAATAAACACAATTGCATAAAATAATGGTATACATCACGTAAAAATGATCTACTTCACGTGCTTCCTTGGGCACGCTTGCCTGGGCGTTTCCGACTTACGCACGTGCCCTCGGATCAGAATTTCCGATCCGGGCCGGAAGCACATAATTGTGTTGTTTTGGAATACCTAAATTATCAGTAAGTAGATAAAATGTACGTATAAAACGCACATGTGTACATTTATGTGTACATTTCACTGAAAAAATGTGTGGATTGTGGTGCAAGAAATATATTTCCAGTAGTTGGTGCAGTATACGTAGAAGAAAGTTTTTTTCCGGTTTGGCTCTTTTTTACACCTCCCGGCTCTAGTATTTTTATGTCCTTCTCTGACAAATCACTTTTGACTGTTTATTGTCTGTTTTTCTGTACATCATTTCGGAAGTTTCAAGATTCGGAAAAACAGTCATGTGTAAGCTTTTTTTATACTGGCACTCTGGCCTGGCCTTTTCGACGAATGCTCCTATAAGATTGTTAGTCATTTTAGGTTTTTGGAGCATAGTGCACAGACAGAATGTAAACCTGGTTAAAGCTACCCTGGTTCTTTAACGAGCGCAAATGTGTATAGCACTGTCACACGGGACCTCCATTTAACGTCCCTCTCGGAAGACGATTAATATTTTTAGTGGTGCGGTTGGGAATCGATCCTGCATCCGCTGGATTGAGCGATAGTGCGTTACCAGTAGACCATGACCGTTTGTACATTATCTATTTATATACAACATTTCCAAATTCATTTTTTAAGAATATATACAAGGTGTGTGCATCTTCATTATAACATCACTCATCATTGTTTTTATAAAAGGAATGAATATCTTGATTGGTGTTATTATTGGGGTATGAACGCAGTTGGGCTGGATAAAGTGCGCGTAGTCTAAAAGACCCATTTGAAATTATCTTGAAATTATCTTTGAGCTTGTTGGTATGCAAGTAAGCAAGAAATTTAGAAAAACTATCACTCGCATATCACATTTATAAAGTTATATGTCAGTTTATTTGTGATTAAAGTTAGGCAAAAATGGTTTGGTTAGAGTTACATCTTTTTCAAAAACAGGTAGGGTAGGAAGTTGTTTGTTATTTAACTTGAACACCATTCTCCAATGATGACAATAGCGTTCTTACATAAAGCCTTATACAAATATTAAAACTTGCTTTTTTGTAATTATTTTATAAGGCTTTATTTAAGAATGCTATTGTATTGTCATCATTGGAGAATGGTGTTAAAATAATACATGTATTTTGTATAAAAAATTTAAAGGTTTTAAACTACATTTTTATACACCCACTTTTTACTAACTGACAATAAAAACTGTAGTGTAGGTTTGTTTAAAATATGGTCGGCTAACCCGAACCAAATGTGTTTTTATGCCTTATTATGAAAATAAGTGAAAATATCATCCAGACATCACATCTCTGAAATTATCGGTCAGGTTTTTGGTGTAAAAAGCAAGACAATAAGAGAAGCTATCACATCTCTGAAGCCATCAGTCAGGTTTTTGGTTTACGACAAAGCAAGAAAATAAGAGACAACATCAACCGCACATCACATCTCTGAAAATATCTCGCAGGTTTTTTTGGTGTACAAAGTTAGTAAGAAAAAGAAAAAAAAATATATGACCCACAAAAAAAGCAACTATCAACCTTACCTTTGTGTTCTGGTTCGATGATCACATATGTACGCACAAACGTAACACACGCCATTAACACAGTCGCTATGCTTAAAAGTCCAGCTTTAGAGAAGAGCATTTTGAAGTTTGACGTAGAACTCCACCCGTGATATTAAATTTGACTTTTGTTCCTCGATCTGGCTACAGCTGACTGCCGTAAACGCTATTTGCCTCTAATAGAAGAGTGTATAATTTTTCTCACAAATGTGCTAAATGTATGCAAATGTTTTGACAGACTTTTGTCTTGTTTCAATAGCTCAAATATTACTCGTCGCACAAGCAAGTTTCAGATAAACAAAATATTAAACGCTATTTTGGAGCTGTTCATCTCGTGCTTTTAACGGAGATATCTATTTGGATCCTTAACTTCTTTTATTATAACTGAAATAATTTTATTTAATGCTCTTAGATCAAACAAATTTCATAAAATAATTTTCTTTTCATATATGTTTCCTTTCCAACGCTGTCTTTTACATTCATTTATTCCATGAACATAATACTTTTACTCAGGATACTTCTTCAACCGCGAAACTTTTGTCCAAAAGTGTTGCGAATTATTTAAATAGCAGACATAGATGGTTTCTTAAGTATTTAGTTAAACGTCTTGTAAATACTGCGCCCAATACTTTTGTTAAGTTTAAATCCAGTTGACAAAAAATCCACGTATCCCCTAGAGTTAACTTATTGAAGAAATACGTCAACTGCAAAGGCCGTTAGTTCGTGTTATCAGAAACTAGGGAAGGAGATGTCAATTTATAACAGACCGTTGATGGGGAACGGTCGTTTCCACTGGCGGAACACTACGCGACAATGAAGGTGTGTTCTTAAGCTAACGAGTTGGCGCAAGACATCAGTCACGTGCCATGTTTAAACGGTAGACTTTGTCTATTTGACGGGAATTGGTTTTTTCACTGGCGAGAACTACGAGACACGTAGAAGTGTTTTATTTAACTAATAAGTTGGCGAGTGTGTCATGTGTAATGGGTATATTTTTACGTCCTTGTAATGCCGATAATAGCGAAATTGATAGTGATCCAATGGTAGATGTATCCCCCTATCACCCTAGAGGTTATGGGTTTGATTCTCATAAGGATGTTTTACCTTACCATGCACTTTCAACGTGGCCATGAGTGCTCGTTCTATTTTTAATGTTAAGGGTCCCACTTTGATTGGTCAAGCTAGCAGTAGTTAACAAAATCTATTTAAAATGAATTTATATTAATTAACAATAAAGGATATTTGTTAATTTCAGTGTAATATAGAAAAAAAGCCTGAAAGCCTGAAATTCATGTTCATATGATCAGCAGTGAAATAAATTACGATCGTACACTAAAATCAACAATTTATCTGTTTCTATTATAATTGTTTTCGGAGACTCATTGGTATTTTAATTTATTTGTTTCTAGGTATGCAAACGAATGGCAAAATTGATATTCGAATATTCGGTAATTCTTTCGATCGAATATTCGAATATTCGATTACCAAAATGAATATTTAAGAAATGTAGTAAACTACTATTTTTATTCGCTACATTTATAGCCAGGGCCTTTGTAATAGCGACGGACGCTGATTTTTCCAAAATTAGCCTGTGAAATTCCACATTTACAGAAAATTAATCCAACAAGAAGCAAAATATTCTGAACAAACAAAACCCCAATTAACTTCAATTCAACAGCATTCATATTTATAAGCAAGGCCATGATTGTAAATTCTCGGTTGAATGTTGTGATGCACCAACGGATGTTCGTTCTGTAGGACGAGCAGCCTCGTTCTGAAACTGATCTCTACTTAACATAACTATGGAAAAACCGAACCTACTCAGGAATTAGTTCAATAATAAAACGAAAATAACCCTGAATTTTGACTCATCTATTGTACAACAATGTCCTAACACGATATTCTATGCAGTTACATTTCACAGCACCAATGTTATATTGAAACAAGGAAAACAGTTTAGAGCACATAGCTAGCGCATGTCATACGGCGATTTGAGCTATATCGCACAGCTTTCGTAAAATTACGGGTACTGTTTATAGCCCCGACGATCAGTCCCTAATTAACATGTGACGCGTGTATAGTGTCATCACGTTCATGCCTCTGGCATTCGGGATCAATCGTTGTAAAAACAAAACAAGTACATTTATACAACAACACAGTTGTAGGCAAAATGTGTTCTTTTTATCAAACGAAGAACATCGAATATCCGAATACCGATTTTGACATTCGAATATCAACAGGCCGGAGTTTGATTAAGAACACTTTGACAAACCTGTTTCCAAATAAAGTTTTGACAGTGCTCTTTCAGGCGGCGGTTTTGTGAAAAGGTTCGTCGTGGTGTTTTAAGAAACTAAACTCTCAATCAAACTCTGATGAATGACCGAATGCGGGGCTCTGTAAGCAGCGTAGACTGCGCTATGTATCATTTGAAATGGTGATGAAATATTAAAGTTATCTTTGTATAAAGTCTTCATTCAAAGCAAAATATTGCCTTCCTATGTAGCATTATGACGCAATTTATCAAGTGGTGTTCCATTATGTTTGTACACTATTCCCCACAACATTAAAAAACTGATACACTTACTAGGACTGACACCACAATAAGAACACGTCGGTCATTTTCCATCGAAAACCATCTCGGACGTATGTCAGTAAATGACCGAGGACCTCCGAATGCACCCGATAGTGAAAACTTTGTTAGGCTGTTTTCATACCAGATATAGAAGACAACGCAAGTCAAACAAACAAATATTTAGTTGCCTTTGAATGTATTTCTTTTTTGACGCCACACACTTTGACCACCAACTGCGTTCATACCCCAATAATGACATCAACCCCGCAATTCATTCCTTAAATGAACTATAACCACAAAAGTATAAACACCACAAAACATGTTTAGTGTGGTATTGTTAAACATGAATCAACCAAACATTTAAAAAGTTACCTAAAAAATTAAGAAAACATTTCTTTCTGACGCACCCGCTACCCTATGTTTATCAGAAAGTGGACTTATTAAAGAAAACATTTCTTTTTTGACGCACTCACTACCCTGTGTTCATCAAAAAGTGGGCTTTGGTAAGGTTATTGCTAAAGAATGGCGTCGTACTACAATGCAAATATCAAAAACTACGCCAGGCTGAGAAAACAAGGCGTTCTATACGGTGTTTAAAGGAAGGATTCAGCGTGACCGTGCATAATTGGACTGTTTATTTAAGGTGAGAAATTGTTTAATAAACGAAATGTTCTTGATGATAAGCGTTTTAATATTTACTTAGCTTCTGTGGCATACTCGCTTTTTTAACTGTTATCATCTTACGAAAATGAGCCTAAACATTTTAATACGTAAGAAACTCCATACAAAATTACATGATTTTATTAAATTATTTTAGATGGGTTATACAGATTTATCAGTGAAATGAAATTGATATGTATTGAATCACTCTTTCAGCCAGTGAAAATAACTATTTTATATTGTTTTCACCGTTTTGAAATTCTGCACGTCCTGATCACGTCCAAATTAGTGGGTTAGGGCAAAGTTTCAACGTTATATGGACGTTCCTTGAGACAGTGCTCAACACTGGTGCACGTTAAAGAACCAGGGTAGTTCTAACCAGGGTTACATTCTGTCTGTGCCCTATGCTCCAAAAGACATTATATGACTAACAATCTTACTAGAGCACTCGCCGAATAGGCAGCGCCCTAGTGCGAGTTCAAATAAGCTTACGCACCACCATACAACTGGATTGGCTAATGAGAACTAAGTACAATTTACATCGATCTTTTAACACTTTTAACATTAATATTGTATCCATAATGGTTTAAAGATGCACTTTTACTCTAAAATAAGATTTACCACAATTAATATTATTGTTTTAATATACCAAAAAGGATGAATTAATGTCGGAAACAAGTGTTGTTAAGAATTTTTTTTAAATGCATAAAACACTGTATTTCTATCTTATGGCCCTGTGGAAAATAACAGAAAATCTTTTAACATTCACTAAGCATTTAATATGGTTTGTGTTTTCCGCTATTAAATACACGGTTACAATATTGATATCAGTAAATAATATTTTCCATAATTGCATTATTGAGTAAATTGTTAAAGGTTTATCAGCCAAAAATTATGTTTGTTATACATGTGTATGTATTGATTTTGAATAAGAGGGTCACTTTAACAATCGGACGGTTAGGAATCTTACAATATTTGAAAATAATGGTACATGTATTGCAAAACTTACTGATATCTTGCTGTCGTTGCTTTTTGATTTGATGAAATGTATCGCTTTATTTATTTATTTTATATATCGAATATATATAAAGAAAATGTTAAACTGTGAAGACAGACAGACAGACATACAAGTTATTGACTTGCACATAGTACATCGTCACAACACATACATTTTATAATACAATTTGTCAACGTATATATATATAAAGAAATACTGTTTTGTAAAGCCGTCAGTGTTTAAATACATCCAGTTATTAAATTCAAAAAACAAAAAGGAACTTATATATATATATATATATTCTAAGAGCATCAAAATAAGAGCAGTTGCATGTAAAATGAAATTCATCTTCGATATCCATAGAGTTACAGCATTGACTTCAGCTTAATTAAAAATGATTACTCCAACATGTAAATGTATGCAAATGTCAACTGATACCGAGGCGCTATATACACTTTTGTTGGCTGACCAGCCAGTCAGCCCCTGCAGGTGAATGGACCGAGACGCTATATACACTTTTGTTGGCTGACCAGCCAGTCAGCCCCCGCAGGTGAATGGACCGAGGCGCTATATACACTTTTGACTTCAGCTTAATTAAAAATGATTATTCCAACATGTAAATGTATGCAAATGTCAACTGATACCGAGGCGCTATATACACTTTTGTTGGCTGACCAGTCAGTCAGCCCCCGCAGGTGAATGGACCGAGGCGTTATACACACTTTTGTTGGCTGACCAGCCAGTCAGCCCCCGCAGGTGAATGGACCGAGGCGTTATACACACTTTTGTTGGCTGACCAGCCAGTCAGCCCCCGCAGGTGAATGGACCGAGGCGTTATACACACTTTTGTTGGCTGACCAGTCAGTCAGCCCCCGCAGGTGAATGGACCGAGGCGTTATACACACTTTTGTTGGCTGACCAGCCAGTCAGCCCCCGCAGGTGAATGGACCGAGGCGTTATACACACTTTTGTTGGCTGACCAGCCAGTCAGCCCCCGCAGGTGAATGGACCGAGGCGTTGAATTCACTTTCGTTGGCTGACTGGTCGGTCCTTATAATGTCATATGGCCCTCAGTGGTGTGTTATATTTCTTAATTATATTAAGGGTATCCCTTTCGATAACGTTGTAATGATTATTATTTTATTAATAGATGTTGTGTGAATATACAAAAAGTTATTTGCACGTTAGAATTCCTCGTTAATTGTTTTTATCATATATTTATAAAGAAAATACATTTTAAAACCAATAGTGATGTATTAATATAATTGTGTCTATATGTGACATCGCATCGAAATAGATATCATTATCATTATAACCTGGAGATTCTTGTTTTATGTATGGAGACACGGACCTATTAACCGTGAAAATGCGTGACTTCTCTGTACAAAGACATTTGCTAATTGATAACTTACACAGTGATGTTTTGGAATTTTTTTCACCGTCTCTTTCTGCGAATTTGGAAAAAGCTAGACTTAGGGAAAAATACAAAATCAAGCCAAAATAGCTAATACGATGGCATATATAAATATGTTTTGACTTTTTATGCATACATTATGCTGTGCAAGAGTTACTCCCGTCAATACTTTGTTTATTTTTCAAGTAATTCATTGCTTTTTCATTTATTAATGTAATCTGCATTTATCAAATTGGGAAAACATTTTTTTTTTGGAAAAATGGACATATTTTCACACGGGGAAACAGCCTTTAGAGGGTATTTATTTGCACCACAAAAAATCACTGTTACATAATTATATATGTTGATATATGTACCAATGCTTGAGAAATATGTTGATATTAAGATGACTTATAGACCCGATGGGCCGGGTGTTATCATTATTTATATTTGTATTGTGAATATAATTTATGTACATCACTCAGATAAACAACTTACTTACTTACTTACTTACTTACTTACTTACTTACTTACTTACTTACTTACTTACTTACTTACTTACTTAATTACTTAATTACTTACTTACTTAATTACTTACTTACTTACTTACTTACTTACTTACTTACTTACTTACTTACTTACTTACTTACTTACTTACTTACTTACTTACTTACTTACTTACTTACTTACTTACTTACTTACTTACTTACTTACTTACTTACTTACTTACTTACTTACTTACTTACTTACTTACTTACTTACTTACTTACTTACTTACTTACTTACTTACTTACTTACTTACTTACTTACTTACTTACTTACTTACTTACTTACTTACTTACTTACTTACTTACTTACTTACTTACTTACTTACTTACTTACTTACTTACTTACTTACTTACTTACTTACTTACTTACTTACTTACTTACTTACTTACTTACTTACTTACTTACTTACTTACTTACTTACTTACTTACTTACTTACTTACTTACTTACTTACTTACTTACTTACTTACTTACTTACTTACTTACTTACTTACTTACTTACTTACTTACTTACTTACTTACTTACTTACTTACTTACTTACTTACTTACTTACTTACTTACTTACTTACTTACTTACTTACTTACTTACTTACTTACTTACTTACTTACTTACTTACTTACTTACTTACTTACTTACAAATGCGTTAAATAAATTATTGAAAATGCTTCATACATCAAGTTTTTATTGCCTTTTAATTCAAATGGAATTTGACGTGATTGGCATATGTTGCATTCTAAAAGTGAAAAACGCGTTTATTGTATAATATTCGGAACATCTCTAACATATTATATTTTTCTGCGCACAAAACTCATTTCAAAACATACATGTACCAAAATAAAAATAGGGTAACAAGGCGTCTAAAATGTGCACACCTGTGCGCCAGATAGCTTATCATGTTTCAAAACACATGGCCATTGATACTGACAGATAACTTAAAGAATATACAGGGTGAGGAATCACGTGACTGCAAAGGGGTTCTCACATGGGTCACCACGGGCCACAGCCGCAGTTAACAAACAAGTAAGTGACGTTAATTTCTAAATAACATTTTTTTATGGAAAAGATATGAAAATATTTCTTAGCCTATAAAAGACTATGCTATTTTCTGCTTCTACACGTATGAAATATTTGCTTGTATTTTAATGATGAAATAATAGGCTAAAATTTCAGCGTTGCATCGTTCTACATAATTCCGTCTAGTTGAAATGTTTGGTTGTGACCCGTGGTGACCCATGTTAGAACCCCGTTGAAGTCACATGATTCATAACCATGAAATAAATAATATTCTTTATGTAGGTGTATGAGAGTTTCTGATAAACGTCTAATAGAATAATTATAACCGTTTACCCTTCTATGTGAACTTTTCTCTCAATACCATCATATTAATTTCTGTGCGCAAAATAGATAATGAAGGGATATGTACGAAATACAATGTTAATTGAACGTTTTATGTGGTAGTTTTATTAGAACTTATCATGAGCTATTATGTAAATGATAAAATTAATAATAATAATAATAATAATAATAATAATAATAATAATAATAATAATAATAATAATTATAATTATAATAAACAAATAAAAATAAAAATAATAATAATAATAATAATAATAATAATAATAATAATAATAATTATAATAAACAAATAAAAATAATAATAATAATAATAATGATAATAATAATAATAATAATAATAATAATAATAATAATAATAATAATAATAATAATAATAATTATAATAATTATAATAAACAAATAAAAATAATAATAATAATAATAATAATAATAATAATAATAATAATAATAATAATAATAATAATAATAAAATTCTGATGGAACTCCCTGAAGGTGAATCCCACGGTGCCGAAAACAAACACAATCGCAACAAATATAAACGTTAATGAATGTGTAACAATCCCTTTTTTCAGTCGAAATTACAAATTAATATGGATATTTCATTTTTCATAATAATAATAATAATAATAATAATAATAATAATAATAATAATAATAATAATAATATAATAATAATAATAATAATAATAATAATAATAATAATAATAATAATAATAATTCCTATAAACAAGTTATAGGTCGGTGGTATTATGCAGAATCTGACCGATGTCATGTCAATTCCCGCAATTGTTTATGTCTAACAAATATTTAGAATACAACATAAAATTTCTGCCTATGCAATTGCAGATAGCCAGCCATTAAGTACTAGGCTCATTCATTTAGACTTTTAACTTTCGCGGGTGTTAGAAGGTCCGCCTTTTGCCACTTATAAGATAGACATCGCCTGTGTAATTAATTGTGTCAGTCAATGAGGTTGTATTCTAAGTTAGTTAGATGACCTGAACTAACATCTCAATTATTAAGAAGGGCTCGTTCGCTACACTCACTCCGCCAATTCTTAATCACCAAGATATTAATTCATATCATATAACAAGTATATACAGATATACATATAATAGGTTAGGGAAGTTAAGCTTGAAATTGTAGGATTTTTCAATTGTTTTTCAAATGCTTTCTGATCTAATGAATCTTCAATCAGTTGAATAACTACTTTACATAATTATTTTTTTAACATGATACTGAATTGTCGCGGATCCGTGGTCTAGTAGTTACACACTTGACTGTCAATCGAGGGGCATAGGTTCAATATCCCGCCAATTCCGGTTGTTGGTAGGTCAGGAACTGAAGAGCTGTGTTCACACTTAAAGAATGTCGCCATCTTGATTGTCTCAATATCAAATAGACGCTTTATCAAGAATGCATTCATTTGTATTTCCGGTGCAAGGAACTACCGCAAAGAGATGCCAAAAGGGAGAAACAAACATATTAAACTGTCAGGTATTACCGTGAGAGACCTAGTTTAAGAAATGTTTGGCATGACAATCCCCTGCTGTACATCTCCTGCTAATTGCACTGGTGTCACAGTAGGGGCCAGTTTCCTATGTATTTGTTTATTGGCCATTTAGGGTCCATTTCTATAATAAAACGACCAAAACAGCACAGCAGAATACTCAGAACGGAGATCTGATAAGACGTAATCAGGCAATTAGATTAAGATCAATACACAGATATTGTGTACTATACACCTATTTAGGGAGGGGGTCACTTATAGAAGGGTTAAACTAGGCCTTTAAAGATATGGAATGTTAATTTGACCTTGATGAAATACCCCTTTTTGCATAATACAGAGGTAGGGAGTATTAAACGTTACGATTTCCACGTACAAAAGCGAGATTACATTACAAAATACCTATGTACAGGGATACGTCGTCTACCCAGCGTATGTTCATACAATTAATGTTACTGCGCCGCCTCATTTCTCGTTTTTCAACAATCAAATAGTAATTTTTGTGTGTTTTTGTACTAAAAACCCAATAAGCTCCTACCAAAATCTATTTACAAGGGTGTACCTACATTCATATGTTTAGAAGGTTAATGACTCTACGATCGCTTGTTATTTGAAATTGACTTGCCTTACAGTAAAAAGTGAATCTCACAGAGACTTCATGTTATTATTGTTGTTACTCTTGTAATTATTGTTGTTGCATCTGCTGTTGTTGTAGTTTTTGTTGTTATTGCTGCTGTTGTTGTTGCTGTTTATGTGTTTGCTGTTGTTTGCTATTATGGCTACTTTTGTCGTTTCTGTTAATTTTATTGCTGTTATTGTTGTTATTGTTATTGTTGTTGTTGTTGTTGTTTTTGTTCTTGTTGTAGAAGTAGTTTTTATATCAGTTCACTCTTGTTATTGTTGTTGTTGCTACTCACTAAATTGTTGTTGCTGTTGTTTTAATTGCTGTTTTTTGCTGTTGATTTCTATAATAGTCCAAATTAAGTGTTTTTTATCAAAATGAATATATACCAAACAGTTACTTATAGATACTAATATCACCTCTGTTCAGTAGTGTTAATAGGGCGTTTTCGGTAAAATGAAGCATTTCTGTCATAATTTCAAATATTCATTAACAAAATAACTTTTATTTAAACATGTATGATGAAATACCATTGCTTCAAGCAGAAACCGGCTAGTATGGCTTGATGAATCCAGTTGTTTGATGTATAAAACAAGCCAGAATCCAATAGCGTATCCCTCTAAAATTGCCCTTTTTTATTTCAATATAGTAGAAAAACGCAATAAAATTCGTTCAAAATGCTACAAATGGACAAGAAGTTCTTGAATTATTTTTTATTTATTTATTTTTATTTTTTTTATTTTTTTTTTTTGGGGGGGGGCATGTGCCCCCCAAATCCCACTGCAAACACATTAAATCATATAAATTTCGGTTTTGAGGGAGGGGCGCAAGTCAAAAGGCCACGCCTCTAAGTTACACCCCTCTATCGTCTAATCCTGGAACCGCCCCTGTTGTCCCTTTAAAAGCGTCTTATTCAAGGCGTTCACTCACCATTCTCATTCAAAGATAAGTTACTATTGTATGTATTCATTCATATATCTCAGGAATTTATATCTTATCCATATCGTGCGTTGACTGAGGTGTGGGCTATCATAGAGAAGAAAGTGATTGATATGCTGACAATTTAATTTAATTGATTAAGGCGATTATAAAATAATTGCTAGGTTTTCAAGTCTCCTCTGTTTTCCACCGCCCCATTTACTTAAATAAATTGTTGAACTGGAGTCTGTGTTTGCGATTCGGCCCGGTACTGTCCGGGAACGGTGTTTATATTTACCAGCCGGTGTCGATGTAAACATTCACATCTAAAAAAAGAGAATTGCTACGATGGTGCTCGTAGTTCGTCTAGAAACACATGAATATTGTCATTAATGAAATAAGAAAGAGCATGAACAAATAATCAATGGTGAAACAGTCATCTAAGAAAGAGTAAGAAAAAGAAAGTTACACACCGCCCCCATTTCAAAAAATGGATGAAAATCTAGCAATAAATTTATATTGGCCTTAATACGTATAAAAATTGGTCTTTTTCGAAGAAAATAAGGTGTTACCATTGTTATTTCTCTTGTTTTCTCTCAGTTTTTCTCAAGAAGTGCTACATGTGTCGGCAAGTGTTAAATAGTGAGTTAGCTTATTTATAATCGCACTCGGGCCTTGTCCAATCCGCGAGTGCTCCGTTTAAAGTGTTAGTCATTTTAGGTTTTTGGAGCATAGTGCACAGACAGAATGTAAGCCTGGTTAGAGCTACCCTGGTTCTTTGGTTCTAACGTGCACCAGTGTATAGCACTTTTTAAACAGGTACGGTGGGGAATCGCCACTACTTTTGTCACAACAGGTGTTAGATTTGTCATGAAGATTTATATTTGCAACATGAGGGGTTAGAATTGTCACCAAGATTTATATTTGCCACATGAGGGGTTAGAATTGTCACCAAGATTTATATTTGCCACATGAGGGGTTAAATTTGCACAAAGATTTATATTTGCCACATGAGGGGTTACAAATTTGTCACGAAGATTTATATTTGCCACATGAGGGGTTACACTTGTCACCAAGATTTATATTTGCCATATGAGGGGTAAGATATGTCACCAAGATTTATATTTGCCATATGAGGGGTAAGATATGTCACCAAGATTTATATTTGCCACATGAGGGGTTACACTTGTCACCAAGATTTATATTTGCCACATGAGGGGTTAGATTTGTCAACAAGATTTATATTTGCCACATGAGGGGTAAGATATGTCACCAAGATTTATATTTGCCACATGAGGGGTTACACTTGTCCAAAAAAAAAATATTTGACACGAGGGCTAGATTTGTCACCAAGATTTATATTTGCCAATGAGGGGTTAAATTTGTCACCAAGATTAATGTTTGCCACGGGGTTAGATTTGTCACCAAGATGTATCTTTATTACATGAGGGGTTTGCTTTGTCACCAAGATTTATCTTTATTACATGAGGGGTTTGCTTTGTCACCAAGATTTATCTTTATCGCATGAGGGGTTTGCTTTGTCACCAAGATTTATCTTTATCGCATGAGGGGTTAAATTTAATCACCAACCATAACATTTGAGTTTTATTTGTCCAATGAACTGTTACATTTGTCCTAATGTTAAATTCGTCGCAAGAGGTATGATATTTGTCATAAACTATTGCATGTGACAAGATTTACATGTTCATGTGTTGTTGTTGTTGAGATGTTGCATTAGTCACCAAATGTTACAAGAGTGTTTTTTTTAAACAAGAGTTGAAACATTTGACACGAGAGGCGCTACACACGTGGGTTTCTGGTCGCTTTGTTATTTTGTTATAATAGTGAACTAACTCACGATATATTACAATAAAATATTCATACGAAGCGTGCAATAAGTTTCGTATTTCATATAAATCCCTTTATTAACTAATTAGTTTCGTATTTCATATTTACCAATTTATATATCAATTTGTCATTAAAAATAAGTGCAGTGCACTTAATAGTGATATAAAATGAAAGAGTAAAAGGTGACCGCAATTAGTTACGGAAAATTTCTGTGCAGAGGTGATTGTATGTTTTAAGTGATCCTAATCTATTGTCATGTGTTTCGAAAACAATGAGGAGAAGGGCACGTATCATGTTTAGTACTGATTCGCTTGTTTCTTTCGGAACTCCTCGGCCAGTTTTATTGAAAAGAACCTCGGATGTATGCCGGTTCACCAGTAAAAGTAGTTCGTAAATTTTTGAATTATATCATTAATTAAATGTAGTAATTTTGCTTGTATTTGTTATCTAAATTTAAACTAATTGCCAGTGAAGTGTATTATTGCAAATTTAATAAAGATAAGCCATTACGTTTAACTGCTAAATTAAATCACTACGCGATATACTTAAAAAGACCCGATTTCTGACAGTGTAAATCGTGCATATACATCCCGAGGTTGTATTCGATAAAAATGGCCGAGGAGCTCCGGATCTGAATCGGGTTTTTCCATCATATTTTTGTTTATTTATTTTTACCAAGGAGTGTCGACGCCTATTGGCTGCATTATGGCTTGACCCCGCTGTGACTCGATGACGACTTAAATTGTGTTTAAATATGATATTTGTGATAGAATGGACTGCCATTTCCAGTCAAATCCAGATATTAGAAGGCTTGAAGAAAAAGAGTGAGACATAAGAAATCCACGTGCTATACCAGTGGCGTAGCTTACGGAATGACGTTAGGACCATCGCCTATGAATGTGTTGATCTGAAACGCGATACTCGATAGTACGATGATGAAAACGCGAAATCACGAAACTACGATGGTGAAAACGCGACAGTACGGTGATAAAAACGCGACAGTATGATAACGAAAACGCGATAATACGACAGTACGATGATGATAATGCGATAAACTATCGTGTTTTCACCATCGTACTTTCGCGTTTTCACCATCGTAATATCATGATTTCGCGTTTTTATCACAATACTATCGCGTTTTCACCATCTTACTATCGCGTTTTCATCATCGTACTGTCGTGTTTTCATCATCGTACTATCGCGTTTTAATCATCGTATTATCGCGTTTTCATCATCGTACTATCGCGTTTTCATCATCGTACTATCGCGTTTTCACCATCGTACTATCGCGTTTTCACCATCGTACTATCGTGTTTTCATCATCGTACTGTCGTGTTTTCATCATCGTACCATCGCGTTTTCATCATCGTACTGTCGCGTTTTCATCATCGTACTATCGCGTTTTCATCATCGTACTATCGCGTTTTCACCATCGTACTATCGCGTTTTCATCATCGTACTGTCGTGTTTTCACCATCGTACTATCGCGTTTTCATCATCGTACTATCGCGTTTTCATCATCGTACTATCGCGTTTTCATCATCGTACTATCGCGTTTTCACCATCGTTCTATCGCGTTTTCATCATCGTACCATCACGTTTTCATCATCGTACTATCGCGTTTTCACCATCGTACTATCGCGTTTTCATCATCGTACTATCGCGTTTTCATCATCGTACTGTCGTGTTTTCATCATCGTACTGTCGTGTTTTCATCATCGTACTATCGCGTTTTCATCATCGTACTATCGCGTTTTCATCATCGTACTGTCGCGTTTTCATCATCGTACTGTCGTGTTTTCATCATCGTACTATCGCGTTTTCATCATCGTACTATCGCGTTTTCACCATCGTTCTATCGCGTTTTCATCATACACGGGATACAACTTACTTTCTTGGGTTGATCTACTGAGTACACCATTCCCCAAGTGCGTTCATGCGTATTTTCGATGAATATATTACCAAAAAAAAGCATAATAGGGAAAACAAATCAGAAAAGGTTAAAACAGATTAAAAAGGGTGGACCGGAAAACCGCAAAATATTTTGTTACGCCTTTTAACCCGAACAAAACACAGTGAAAAGAAGTTCAGATGTCCGCCTTTAATTAAAAAATAATTTAGCCTTCATGTGTATAAACATGAGGCCAAAACGTTTTTTTTTCACTAACATCTCAATGTTTTTATCTTAACATTTTTAAGGAAAATACGGAAAGGATCAACACTGCGGCACACAAAGTGTCGGGTCGGGAGGAGGAAAAATAGAGTCGGTCGGGCTAGTGGAAACGCCTGTCAGACTTTTTAACCCCAAGAATTTGCAACCCTAAGACTTTTCACCCCCTTTGTCATTAGGAAATCAAAGACTTTTTAACCCCTTTGTCATTTCAACCCCTAAAAGTGCTAAGACTTTTCAATCACCCCCCCCCCAAACCAAAACCTTTTCAACCCCCCTCTTAACCAGAGACTTTTCACCCCCCCCCCAAAAAAAAAACAACAACAAAAAACAACAACAAAAAAAAAAAACACCAAAGACTTTTCAACCCCTAATAAACAAAGACTTTTCAACCCCTAATAAACAAAGACTTTTCAACCCCTAATAAACAAGACTTTTCAACCCCTAATAAACAAAGACTTTTCAACCCCTAATAAACAAAGACTTTTCAACCCCTAATAAACAAGACTTTTCTACCCCTTATTTTCTCACCTTTTATCTGATGATAACTACAACAATAAGCAATTTATTTTGAAATTATTTAAAAAATCAAGAACGTATTAAGAATAAAAATATAACAAACACAAAATATACAGGTAGGGGTTGAAAAGTCTATGGGTTGAAAAGTCTAAGGGTTGAAAAGTCTTCGTTTTGAGAAGGGGTTGAAACATCTTGGGGATGAAAAGTCCTGCTCCCGTGGAAACAAACAATTATTTACTACGCCTAATCTAGAAATGAGATGGATCAAAATCGACTGAATGTTACGACAACCAAGTTAATTGAAAGAAAATTCACAAAATACCTTTGTAGTGGGTTACGCCATCAAGCAAACAAATGTTGATATAATTAATTAAAAATTCGCTCATTCCTCTTTTTATTTCAACAAGTACATGACTATCAAAAAGCAATGTTTGTGAATGTTTTTGTGTTAATATTCAATCTTACACCTTTTCGAAAGTTTAAAAGATTCATGAGAGAATCTCTCCCAACTTGTTTCCGGTACGCATTGGTGGGGGCGTTTTAAGATATACTATGACAAGAGGACGGTACGCTTGATTGGGCGCGTTTTAAATATTACTCATGACAAGAGGCTGTTGTGCAGGGGTGGGGCGTGTTAAGAAATGTTCATAATAAGAGGATGGTATGCTGGGGTTGAAGACATTTAAAGAAATGCTCATGATGAGAGGTTGGTACGTTGGGATGAAGTCGTTTTAAGAAATGTTCATGCAAAGTGGTTGGTACGCAGGGGCAAAGGCATTTTAAGAAATACTGAATACAAGAGGATGGTACGCAGGGGTGGGGGCGTTTTAAGAAATACTCATGACAAGAGGATGGTACGCAGGGGTTGAGCGTTTTAAGAAATACTCAAGATTATGGTACGCAGGGTTGGGGGCTTTTTAAGAAATACTCATGACAAGATGATGGTGCGCAGAGGCAAAGACATTATAAGAAATACTCATGCCAAGATGATGGTGCGCAGAGGCAAAGGCATTTTAAGAAATACTCATGCTAAGATGATGGTACGCAGGGTCGGGGGCGTTTTAAGAAATACTCATGCCAAGATTATGTTGGGGGCGTTTAAAGAAATACTCATGACAAGAGGGTGGTATGCATGGGTGGGGGCGTTTTAAGAAATACTCAAGACAAGAGGATGGCACGCAGGGGTGGTGGTGTTTTAGAAATACCCAAGGCAAGAGGGTGGTACGCAGGGGTTAAATTGTATAACTCGATAAAACACGACAGAGTCCCCATAAGAACTGCCAGATTCGAGGCGTCTGAGTTTCCAAATGTGTTATCATTGCATTTATAATTAAAATGTAAAACTCGATAAAACATGACAGAGTCCCCTTAAAAGGACTAGACACCAGATTGTCCAAGAATCGGTTAATACAGTATTTCCTCAAAACAAACCTAGAATTGTCAATATGAGGTAGTAAGATGCCGTTAATACATCATTTTATATGGTTTAAATAATATTTTGTCGCTGTCTAAGCTGTGTTTACTCATTTAAAAATGCACATAATGGTTTCCAAGTTTATAGTGTGTATATTTAGCATATGAAAGTCATATAAATATACCAACGTTATTTTTTAATTTACTGGAATTTACCTGGTAGACAGACCCATTAAATTTGGAAATTGTAAAATATGCAAAAACTACGAAAGATACATGTGTCGTAAGCGATGTGATACATCAGTAAGTAAGATTGAATTCGTTGTACACAACGGTACCAAATTTTAGGGAGTTTTTGAAAAATTCATTTGTTCGTGCAGTGGTATAATCTGGTATATAGTCCCTTTAAAAGCGTCGTACACAATGATATCAATTTTAAGTGAGTTTTTGAAAATTTTCATTTTTTCGTGTAATGGTATAATCTGGTATATAGTCCCTTTAAAAGCGTCGTACACAATGATATCAATTGTTAGTGAGTTTTTGAAAATTTTCATTTTTTTCGTGTAATGGTTTAATCTGGTATATAGTCCCTTTAAAAGCGTTGTACACAATGATATCAATTTTAAGTGAGTTTTTGAAAACTTTCATTTTTTCGTGTAATGGTATAATCTGGTATCTAGTCCCTTTAAAAGCGTCGTACACAATGATATCAATTGTTAGTGAGTTTTTGAAAATTTTCATTTTTTCGTGTAATGGTATAATCTGGTATCTAGTCCCTTTAAAGGCGTTGTACACAATGATATCAATTGTTAGTGAGCTTTTGAAAATTTTCAATTTGTTCGTGTAATGGTATAATCTGGTATATGGTCCCTTTAAGAAGTGTCAGATACAAGGCGTCCTCGTTTTCATTCTTAAAAATGAGATATCATTGTTTGTTTTCAGTCACATATGTCAGGAGGAAATTACATGGACGTTTTCATTCAAATCATGAGATGGTCGAGGTGGGGACGATTGCGCATTAAATGATTGATACGCTCGCAAAATTAATTAGTTTAATATGCTTAAATAAATGAGAAAATTATGTGAGATTATACGGGTTTTAACTGAGTCAAGTTGAAATACGGCGGATGGAAATTTTACTTTAAGATAATCCACCCTTCATTTATACAAAATGAATTTTCACCGAAATATATTTATATAACCATTATATTAGTTAAGAAACAAGTTAATAAAATTGCTAAATAATCACAGTAAAATCGTGTTTTTTTTACCAAAAAATTCAAAATGTTACTATCAAGTTGGCAAACGTTCAGTCTGTGAGAGTGCAGCTTTACGATGAAAGCACGAATAAAATATGCGCGACACACTTTCCAATGGTGCCATTAAAAGTTTAATTGAATTTCCATTACTAAGCGTGTTTTTTATACTAAGGAACGTAATACATTATGTACTCTTAGTAAGTCTAGCCCAAGAAAGTTCTGGAAATATATAAACAAATATAAGGCTAAACCTATTTCTAGAAGTCACGATGTCAATATTGATGATTTTATCAAACATTTTAAGGATATATCAAATACTCCACACTTCAGCTCATTCGACAACGACGATTTTTTAACCAGAGAGGAACCAATAAATGTTGATGATTTACGATCACAGAAATTTTAAAAACTATTTCAAATTTAAAAAGACATAAAAGTCCTGATATGCAAAATAAGGTTGCTGATTTTTTCGTTGATTCTAATCATTTTATTTCTCCCTATCTTGTTAAGATTTTTAATTTTATCTTTGACAAAGGAATTTATCCTGAGGCTTGGTGTAAAGGCGTCATAGTTCCTATCTTTAAGAAAGGTGATCGTTCTTGTGCTGCTAACTATAGAGGGATAACTTTAATAAATATTATTGCTAAAATATATTCAATTACCTTGGAATAAACAAGTGGTGTGAACGTGAACATATATTAAACTCATCTCAATTTGGGTTTAGAGATAGCCGTAGCACAACTGATTGTATTTTTATATTACATACTATTATTCAGAATGTTATTAATAATAAATCCAAGTTGTATTGTGCCTTTATAGACTACGAAAAAGCGTTTGATATTGTCATACATGAAGCGCTTTGGATTAAACTTTTGAAATCTGGTATGAGTTGCAAAATGCTTAAAATGATTCAAGCTATTTATCTCAATGTTAAGTCTTGTATTAAAGATTCTGCTTGTATGTCATATTCTGAAATGTTTAATGTAACTCTTGGTGTTAAGCAGGGCGAACCCTTGTCTCCATTATTGTTTATATTATTTATAAATGACATTAAAGATTGTATAGATTTTACCAACCTTACGGAAAAAGACTTACGCTTGCTATCCACATTTATGCTACTATTTGCTGACGATATTGCGTTATTCACTACCAGTGCAGATAGTTTACAATTACAACTGGACACTATATATCAATATTCATGCAAATGGGGCTTAAAGATAAATGTAAATAAAACTTAAGTTTGTGTTTTTGAGAAAAGAAAAAGCAATTGTACATTCAATTGGTCTATCAATGGTGATATTATTGAAATTGTCAGTGAATTCTTTTACCTAGGTATAAAGTTTCATTACACTGGTAATTTATCACGGGTAATAAATACTTTAAATGAGCAAGCTAGCTTTGAAAGCATATAACCATTTATTATCGATATTTAGTCGTGTCAATATAGATGTTAAAACAAAACTCTCATTGTTTGATGCGCTTGTTGTACCAATTATTCTATATGGCTCTGAGGTATTGGGGATTTACAAAACAAATGACGTCGACAAGTTGCACTCAAAATTTTGTAAATTGCTGTTAGGAGTACGCCCCCAGACTTCAAATGCAGCTGTTTTTGGTGAGTTGGGTAGACTCCCATTGTCTGTCATATGCAAACAAAGAGCTTTAAGATACTGGGCTAAGGTTATGAATAACCCAGATTCACTTATGTTTAACGTTTTTACTGAACAATGTAGTTGATATAATGGTTTAAATAGAAATATCGCTAATAACTCAAATATAAACCTATGGTGTTTATCAGTCAAACGGGTGTTAGATAATCTCGGTCATGGTAATATTTTCCTTGAATTTAATGCTGATATCAATTATATACCAAATTTGGTGCAAAACTGAGAGATCAATACGTACAACAATGGAGTGATATATTGTCTAATCAACCCAAAATGGAATACTTTAAAACATTTTAAATGCGAATTTAAATACGAAAAATACTTAGATTGTGTTTACAATACTAAATTTAGACAAAAGTTGTCACAATTTCGATTATCTTCACATAATTTGGAAATTGAAAGAGGTAGATTTAAGAATGTTATTAGAGCAGAACGTAAATGTAAATTATGTACACAGAATACTCAGAATTTCACTTTCTACTATGTTGTTCCGCTTATAGTGATATACGAAGAAAACATGGAATAAAATCACACTGGCCTAGCTTACTTAAATTTAAGAATTTATTATCCTGTCAAAATGTTAAGGTTATTAACAATGTTGCTAGATTTATTTCGGATGCAATGAAATTTCGAGAGGAAAAACTCCAATTTTTGGCTGCTTCTTAATTTTACTTAAATAATAATAATAGTAATGTCAAAAATAATGATTATAATTATAGTTATTATGAAAATGACAGAAATGACAATAATTAATCATGATATAGTTTGTATAACTCGTTAATTACTTAGTATATTGATTATTTCAATTGTCAATATATACATTTTCATATGCATTTCATATCACATTTTTAATATACGTTTGTGTCTTGGCCATATCGATATTTATGCAATGTGTAAATGGCCAAAGGCAAGATGCCGATTTGCCAATAGAAACGTGTAAAACTTGTAAACTATTTAAAAAAAATACTACTGAGACACAAGTTCTTTTAGTGTGTGTGTGTGTGTGTTTGTGTGTGTGTGTGTGTGTGTGTGTGTGTGTGTGTGTATGCGTGCGTGCGTGCGTGCGTGCGTGCGTGTGTTATGTTTGTTTATAATATGATGCCTATGTCCTAATGTGTTACCTTCTTTAAATAAAGTAATTATTATTATTAGTATTATTATTATTGTTATTATTGTTATGTATTCCATAGTGTTGAATATTGACCTCCAAGTGTGACCTTAACGTTTCAGACAATATGGCATGATTTGTGCGCGGCCGTTCTGCCCACACACTAATCTCACAATTTCACGATTTTGGGAAGTTTGATCGAAATCCGTTTGAAATTGATTATTTTACAGCTAAAACACGATACGAACGACCCACGGATGGAGGGAGGCGGTTCGACTACTTCCTGTCTAGCTTTGGCGGAATAAACACATGTTTCATATATCACGCTTTTCTGTCTCTGCAACAATTTCATGTCTATTATCAATAAGCAAATACATACAGTTGGCCAACTACTTATAGATTCCATTAGCGAAAACAATTATTCTAAATAAGTATCGTTTGATAGTGCCATAGCATGCTAATGCGATAGCCGGTACACGTATGTTGGACATTTCTTTGGTTAAAGGTAAATATTCCCACTCTTGCAAGGAACTAGAACAATTTCGTGGGTTTCCCATATTTCACCAATAACAAAAACAACATTTAACTCATACATACTCATAGATTACCTATATTCACCTTTAAATAAGACAGACTCGTGCATTACCTGTATTTCACCTATAACTGATACAAACTCGTGGATTACCCGTATTTCACCTATAACTGATACAAACTCGTGGATTACCCGTATTTCACCTATAACTGATACAAACTCGTGGATTACCCGTATTTCACCTATAACTGATACAAACTCGTGGATTACCCGTATTTCACCTATAACTGATACAGACTCGTGGATTACCCGTATTTCACCTATAACTGATACAAACTCGTGGATGACCCGTATTTCACCTATAACTGATACAGACTCGTGGATGACCCGTATTTCACCTATAACTGATACAAACTCGTGGATTACCCGTATTTCACCTATAACTGATACAAACTCGTGGATTACCCGTATTTCACCTATAACTGATACAAACTCGTGGATTACCCGTATTTCACCTATAACTGATACAAACTCGTGGATTACCCGTATTTCACCTATAACTGATACAAACTCGTGGATGACCGGTATTTCACCTATAACTGATACAAACTCGTGGATGACCGGTATTTCACCTATAACTGATACAAACTCGTGGATGACCCGTATTTCACCTATAACTGATACAAACTCGTGGATTACCCGTATTTCACCTATAACTGATACAAACTCGTGGATGACCGGTATTTCACCTATAACTGATACAAACTCGTGGATGACCGGTATTTCACCTATAACTGATACAAACTCGTGGATTACCCGTATTTCACCTATAACTGATACAAACTCGTGGATTACCCGTATTTCACCTATAACTGATACAAACTCGTGGATTACCCGTATTTCACCTATAACTGATACAAACTCGTGGATGACCCGTATTTCACCTATAACTGATACAAACTCGTGGATGACCCGTATTTCACCTATAACTGATACAAACTCGTGGATGACACGTATTTCACCTATAACCGATACAAACTCGTGGATGACCCGTATTTCACCTATAACTGATACAAACTCGTGGATGACCCGTATTTCACCTATAACTGATACAAACTCGTGGATTACCCGTATTTCACCTATAACTGATACAATCTCGTGGATGACCCGTATTTCACCTATAACTGATACAAACTCGTGGATGACCCGTATTTCACCTATAACTGATACAAACTCGTGGATGACCCGTATTTCACCTATAACTGATACAAACTCGTGGATTACCCGTATTTCACCTATAACTGATACAAACTCGTGGATTAACCGTATTTCACCTATAACTGATACAAACTCGTGGATTACCCGTATTTCACCTATAACTGATACAAACTCGTGGATGACCCGTATTTCACCTATAACTGATACAAACTCGTGGATGACCCGTATTTCACCTATAACTGATACAAACTCGTGGATTACCCGTATTTCACCTATAACTGATACAAACTCGTGGATTACCCGTATTTCACCTATAACTGATGCAAACTTGTGGATTACCCGTATTTCACCTATAACTGATGCAAACTCGTGGATTACCTGTATTTCACCTATAACTGATGCAAACTCGTGGATTACCCGTATTTCACCTATAACTGATGCAAACTCGTGGATTACCCGTATTTCACCTATAACTGATGCAAACTTGTGGATTACCCGTATTTCACCTATAACTGATACAAATTCGTGTATTACCTATATTTCACCTTAAAATAAGACAAACTCGTGGAATACCTATTATTGACCTATAACTGATACAAACTCGTGGATTAACCATATTTCACCTATAACTGATACAAACTCGTGGATTACCCATATTTCACCTATAACTGATACAAACTCGTGGATGACCCGTATTTCACCTATAACTGACACAAACTCGTGGATTACCCATATTTCACATATATCTGACACAAACTTGTGGATTACCTATATTTCACCTTAAAATAAGACAAACTCGTGGATTACATATTTTTGACCTATAACTGATACAAACTCGTGGATTACCCGTATTTCACCTATAACTGACAGAAACTCGTGGATTACCTATATTTCACCTTAAAATAAGACAAACTCGTGGATTACCTATTTTTGACCTATAACTGATACAAACTCGTGGATTACCTGTATTTCACCTATAACTGATGCAAACTTGTGGATTACCCGTATTTCACCTATAACTGACAGAAACTCGTGGATTACCTATATTTCACCTTAAAATAAGACAAACTCGTGGATTACCTATTTTTGACCTATAACTGATACAAACTCGTGGATTAACCATATTTCACCTATAACTGATACAAACTCGTGGATTACCCGTATTTCACCTATAACTGTCACAAACTCGTGGATTACCCATATTTCACCTATAACTGTCACAAACTCGTGGATTACCCGTATTTCACCTTTAACTGATACAAACTCGTGGATTACCCATATTTCACCTATAACTGATACAAACTCGTGGATTACCCATATTTCACATATATCTGATACAAACTCGTTGATTACTCATAATTCACCTATAACTGATACAAACTCGTGGATTACCCGTATTTCACCTATAACTGATACAAACTCGTGGATTACCCGTATTTCACCTATAACTGATACAAACTCGTGGATTACCCGTATTTCACCTATAACTGTCACAGACTCGTGGATTACCCGTATTTCACCTATAACTTATACAAACTCGTGGATTACCCGTATTTCACCTATAACTGATACAAACTCGTGGATTACCCGTATTTCACTTATATAAGATACAAACTCGTGGATTACCCATATTTCACCTATAACTGTCACAGACTCGTGGATTACCCGTATTTCACCTATAACTGATACAAACTCGTGCATTACCTGTATTTCACCTTTAACTGATACAAACTCGTGCATTACCTGTATTACACCTATAACTGATACATAACTCATAGATTTAATACCTATATTTCACCTTTAACTGATACATAACTCATAGATTACCTATATTTCACCTTTAAATGAGACAGACTCGTGGTGTACCTGTATTTCACCCCTGTAACTGATACAAACTCGTGGATTACCTGTATTTCACCCCTTTTACTGATACAGACTCGTGGATTACCTCTATTTCACCTATAACTGATACAAACTCGTGGATTACCTCTATTTCACTTTTAAATGAGACAGACTCGTGGATTACCCGTATTTCACCTATAACTGACACAAACTCTTGAATTACCCGTATTTCACCTATAACTGATACAAACTCTTGGATTAACCGTATTTCACCTATAACTTTCACCTATAACTGACACAAACTCTTGGATTACCCGTATTTCACCTATAACTGACACAAACTCTTGGATTAACCAAATTTCACCTATAACTGACACAAACTCGTGGATTACCCGTATTTCACCTATAACTGATACAAACTCGTGGATTACCCGTATTTCACCTATAACTGATACAAACTCGTGGATTACCCGTATTTCACCTATAACTGATACAAACTCTTGGATTACCCGTATTTCACCTATAACTGACACAAACTCGTGGATTAACCATATTTCACCTATAACTGATACAAACTCGTGGATTACCCGTATTTCACCTATAACTGATACAAACTCGTGGATTACCCGTATTTCACCTATAACTGATACAAACTCGTGGATTAACCATATTTCACCTATAACTGATACAAACTCGTGGATTACCCGTAATTCACCTATAACTGACACAAACTCTTGGATTACCCGTATTTCACCTATAACTGATACAAACTCGTGGATTAACCATATTTCACCTATAACTGATACAAACTCGTGGATTACCCGTAATTCACCTATAACTGACACAAACTCGTTGATAAACCATATTTCACCTATAACTGACACAAACTCGTGGATTACCAGTATTTCACCTATAACTGATACAAACTCGTGGATTACCCGTATTTCACCTTTAACTGATACAAACTCGTGGATTAACCATATTTCACATATATCTGATACAAACTCGTGGATTACCCGTAATTCACCTATAACTGACACAAACTCTTGGATTACCCGTATTTCACCTATAACTGATACAAACTCTTGGATTACCCGTATTTCACCTATAACTGATACAAACTCGTGGATTACCCGTATTTCACCTATAACTGATACAAACTCGTGGATTACCCGTAATTCACCTATAACTGACACAAACTCGTGGATTACCCGTATTTCACCTATAACTGACACAAACTCTTGGATTACCCGTATTTCACCTATAACTGACACAAACTCGTGGATTAACCATATTTCACCTATAACTGATACAAACTCGTGGATTACCCGTAATTCACCTATAACTGACACAAACTCTTGGATTACCCGTAATTCACCTATAACTGACACAAACTCTTGGATTACCCGTATTTCACCTATAACTGATACAAACTCTTGGATTACCCGTATTTCACCTATAACTGATACAAACTCGTGGATTACCTATATTTCACCTATAACTGATACAAACCCGTGGATTAACCGTATTTCACCTATAACTGACACAAACTCGTGGATTACCCGTATTTCACCTATAACTGACACAAACTCTTGGATTACCCGTATTTCACCTATAACTGACACAAACTCGTGGATTAACCATATTTCACCTATAACTGATACAAACTCGTGGATTACCCGTAATTCACCTATAACTGACACAAACTCTTGGATTACCCGTATTTCACCTATAACTGACACAAACTCTTGGATTACCCGTATTTCACCTATAACTGATACAAACTCGTGGATTAACCGTATTTCACCTATAACTGATACAAACTCGTGGATTACCCGTTATTCACCTATAACTGACACAAACTCTTGGATTACCCGTAATTCACCTATAACTGACACAAACTCTTGGATTACCCGTATTTCACCTATAACTGATACAAACTCTTGGATTAACCGTATTTCACCTATAACTTTCACCTATAACTGACACAAACTCTTGGATTACCCGTATTTCACCTATAACTGACACAAACTCTTGGATTAACCATATTTCACCTATAACTGATACAAACTCGTGGATGACCCGTATTTCACCTATAACTGATACAAACTCGTGGATGACCCGTATTTCACCTATAACTGATACAAACTCGTGGATTACCCGTATTTCACCTATAACTGATACAAACTCGTGGATTACCCGTATTTCACCTATAACTGATACAAACTCGTGGATTACCCGTATTTCACCTATAACTGATACAATCTCGTGGATGACCCGTATTTCACCTATAACTGATACAAACTCGTGGATGACCCGTATTTCACCTATAACTGATACAAACTCGTGGATGACCCGTATTTCACCTATAACTGATACAAACTCGTGGATTAACCGTATTTCACCTATAACTGATACAAACTCGTGGATTAACCGTATTTCATATATAACTGATACAAACTCGTGGATGACCCGTATTTCACCTATAACTGATACAAACTCGTGGATGACCCGTATTTCACCTATAACTGATACAAACTCGTGGATGACCCGTATTTCACCTATAACTGATACAAACTCGTGGATTACCCGTATTTCACCTATAACTGATTCAAACTTGTGGATTACCCGTATTTCACCTATAACTGATGCAAACTCGTGGATTACCTGTATTTCACCTATAACTGATGCAAACTTGTGGATTACCCGTATTTCACCTATAACTGATGCAAACTCGTGGATTACCTGTATTTCACCTATAACTGATGCAAACTTGTGGATTACCCGTATTTCACCTATAACTGATACAAATTCGTGTATTACCTATATTTCACCTTAAAATAAGACAAACTCGTAGATTACCTATTTTTGACCTATAACTGATACAAACTCGTGGATTAACCATATTTCACCTATAACTGATACAAACTCGTGGATTACCCATATTTCACCTACAACTGATACAAACTCGTGGATGACCCATATTTCACCTATAACTGACACAAACTCGTGGATTACCCATATTTCACATATATCTGACACAAACTTGTGGATTACCTATATTTCACCTTAAAATAAGACAAACTCGTGGATTACCTATTTTTGACCTATAACTGATACAAACTCGTGGATTACCCGTATTTCACCTATAACTGACAGAAACTCGTGGATTACCTATATTTCACCTTAAAATAAGACAAACTCGTGGATTACCTATTTTTGACCTATAACTGATACAAACTCGTGGATTACCTGTATTTCACCTATAACTGATGCAAACTTGTGGATTACCCGTATTTCACCTATAACTGACAGAAACTCGTGGATTACCTATATTTCACCTTAAAATAAGACAAACTCGTGGATTACCTATTTTTGACCTATAACTGATACAAACTCGTGGATTAACCATATTTCACCTATAACTGATACAAACTCGTGGATTACCCGTATTTCACCTATAACTGTCACAAACTCGTGGATTACCCGTATTTCACCTTTAACTGATACAAACTTGTGGATTACCCATATTTCACCTACAACTGATACAAACTCGTGGATTACCCGTATTTCACATATATCTGACACAAACTCGTGGATTACCCATATTTCACATATATCTGACACAAACTCGTGGATTACCCATATTTCACCTATAACTGTCACAAACTCGTGGATTACCCGTATTTCACCTTTAACTGATACAAACTAGTGGATTACCCATATTTCACCTTTAACTGATACAAACTCGTGGATTACCCATATTTCACATATATCTGATACAAACTCGTTGATTACTCATAATTCACCTATAACTGATACAAACTCGTGGATTACCCATATTTCACCTATAACTGATACAAACTCGTGGATTACCCGTATTTCACCTTTAACTGATACAAACTCGTGGATTACCCATATTTCACCTATAACTGTCACAGACTCGTGGATTACCCGTATTTCACCTATAACTGATACAAACTCGTGGATTACCCGTATTTCACCTATAACTGATACAAACTCGTGGATTACCCGTATTTCACCTTTAACTGATACAAACTCGTGGATTACCCGTATTTCACCTATAACTGTCACAGACTCGTGGATTACCCGTATTTCACCTATAACTGATACAAACTCGTGCATTACCTGTATTTCACCTTTAACTGATACAAACTCGTGCATTACCTGTATTACACCTTTAACTGATACATAACTCATAGATTACCTATATTTCACCTTTAAATGAGACAGACTCGTGGTGTACCTGTATTTCACCCCTGTAACTGATACAAACTCGTGGATTACCTGTATTTCACCCCTTTAACTGATATAGACTCGTGGATTACCTCTATTTCACCTATAACTGATACAAACTCGTGGATTACCTCTATTTCACTTTTAAATGAGACAGACTCGTGGATTACCCGTATTTCACCTATAACTGACACAAACTCTTGAATTACCCGTATTTCACCTATAACTGATACAAACTCTTGGATTAACCGTATTTCACATATAACTTTCACCTATAACTGACACAAACTCGTGGATTACCCGTATTTCACCTATAACTGACACAAACTCTTGGATTAACCAAATTTCACCTATAACTGAAACAAACTCGTGGATTACCCGTATTTCACCTATAACTGATACAAACTCGTTGATTACACGTATTTCACCTATAACTGATACAAACTCGTGGATTACCCGTATTTCACCTATAACTGATACAAACTCTTGGATTACCCGTATTTCACCTATAACTGACACAAACTCGTGGATTAACCATATTTCACCTATAACTGACACAAACTCGTGGATTACCCGTATTTCACCTATAACTGATACAAACTCGTGGATTACCCGTATTTCACCTTTAACTGATACAAACTCGTGGATTAACCATATTTCACATATAACTGACACAAACTCGTGGATTACCCGTAATTCACCTATAACTGACACAAACTCTTGGATTACCCGTATTTCACCTATAACTGATACAAACTCGTGGATTACCTATATTTCACCTATAACTGATACAAACTCGTGTATTACCCGTAATTCACCTATAACTGACACAAACTCGTTGATAAACCATATTTCACCTATAACTGACACAAACTCGTGGATTACCCGTATTTCACCTATAACTGATACAAACTCGTGGATTACCCGTATTTCACCTTTAACTGATACAAACTCTTGGATTACCCGTATTTCACCTATAACTGATACAAACTCGTGGATTAACCATATTTCACCTATAACTGATACAAACTCGTGGATGACCCGTATTTCACCTATAACTGATACAAACTCTTGGATTACCCGTATTTCACCTATAACTGATACAAACTCTTGGATTACCCGTATTTCACCTATAACTGACACAAACTCGTGGATTACCCGTAATTCACCTATAACTGACACAAACTCGTGGATTACCCGTATTTCACCTATAACTGACACAAACTCTTGGATTACCCGTATTTCACCTATAACTGACACAAACTCGTGGATTAACCATATTTCACCTATAACTGATACAAACTCGTGGATTACCCGTAATTCACCTATAACTGACACAAACTCTTGGATTACCCGTAATTCACCTATAACTGACACAAACTCTTTGATTACCCGTATTTCACCTATAACTGATACAAACTCTTGGATTACCCGTATTTCACCTATAACTGATACAAACTCGTGGATTACCTATATTTCACCTATAACTGATACAAACTCGTGGATTACCCGTAATTCACCTATAACTGACACAAACTCGTGGATTACCCGTATTTCACCTATAACTGATACAAACTCTTGGATTAACCGTATTTCACCTATAACTTTCACCTATAACTGACACAAACTCTTGGATTAACCATATTTCACCTATAACTGATACAAACTCGTGGATTACCCGTTATTCACCTATAACTGACACAAACTCTTGGATTACCCGTAATTCACCTATAACTGACACAAACTCTTGGATTACCCGTATTTCACCTATAACTGACACAAACTCTTGGATTAACCGTATTTCACCTATAACGTTCACCTATAACTGACACAAACTCTTGGATTACCCGTATTTCACCTATAACTGACACAAACTCTTGGATTAACCATATTTCACCTATAACTGACACAAACTCGTGGATTACCCGTATTTCACCTATAACTGATACAAACTCGTGGATTACCCGTATTTCACCTATAACTGATACAAACTCTTGGATTACCAGTATTTCACCTATAACTGATACAAACTCGTGGATTAACCATATTTCACCTATAACTGATACAAACTCGTGGATTACCCGTATTTCACCTATAACTGATACAAACTCTTGGATTACCCGTATTTCACCTATAACTGATACAAACTCTTGGATTACCCGTATTTCACCTATAACTGACACAAACTCGTGGATTACCCGTATTTCACCTATAACTGATACAAACTCGTGGATTACCCGTATTTCACCTATAACTGACAAAAACTCTTGGATTACCCGTATTTCACCTATAACTGATACAAACTCTTGGATTACCCGTATTTCACCTTTAACTGATACAAACTCTTGGATTACCCGTATTTCACCTTTAACTGACACAAACTCTTGGATTACCCGTATTTCACCTATAACTGACACAAACTCGTGGATTAACCATATTTCACCTATAACTGATACAAACTCGTGGATTAACCATATTTCACCTATAACTGATACAAACTCGTGGATTAACCATATTTCACCTATAACTGATACAAACTCGTGGATTACCCGTATTTCACCTATAACTGATACAAACTCGTGGATTAACCATATTTCACCTATAACTGATACAAACTCGTGGATGACCCGTATTTCACCTATAACTGACACAAACTCGTGTATTAACCGTAGTTCACCTATAACTGACACAAACTCGTGGATGACCCGTATTTCACCTATAACTGATACAAATTCGTGTATTACCCGTATTTCACCTATAACTGATACAAACTCGTGGATTACCCGTATTTCACCTATAACTGATACAAACTCGTGGATTACCCGTATTTCACCTATAACTGATACAAACTCGTGGATTACCCGTATTTCACCTATAACTGATACAAACTCGTGGATGACCCGTATTTCACCTATAACTGATACAAACTCGTGGATTACCCGTATTTCACCTATAACTGACACAAACTCGTGGATTAACCATATTTCACCTATAACTGACACAAACTCTTGGATTACCCGTATTTCACCTATAACTGATACAAACTCGTGGATTACCCGTATTTCACCTATAACTGACACAAACTCGTGGATTACCCGTATTTCTACTATAACTGATACAAACTCGTTGATTACCCATATTTCACCTATAACTGACACAAACTCGTGGATTACCCATATTTCACCTATAACTGACACAAACTCGTGGATTAACCGTATTTCACCTTTAACTGATACAAACTCGTGGATTACCCATAGTTCACCTATAACTGTCACAAACTCGTGGATTAACCGTATTTCACCTTTAACTGATACAAACTCTTGGATTACCCATAGTTCACCTATAACTGTCACAAACTCGTGGATTAACCGTATTTCACCTATAACTGATACAAACTCGTGGATTACCCATATTTCACCTTTAACTGATACAAACTCGTGGATGACCCATATTTCACCTATAACTGATACAAACTCGTGGATTACCCGTATTTCACCTATAACTGTCACAAACTCGTGGATTACCCGTATTTCATCTATAACTGATACAAACTCGTGGATTACCCATAGTTCACCTATAACTGTCACAAACTCGTGGATTACCTATATTTCACCTATAACTTTCACCTTTAACTGACACAAACTCGTGGATTACCCGTATTTCATCTATAACTTTCACCTATAACTGACACAAACTCTTGGATTACCCGTATTTCACCTATAACTGATACAAACTCGTGGATTACCCATATTTCACCTATAACTGTCACAAACTCGTGGATTACCCGTATTTCATCTATAACTGATACAAACTCTTGGATTACCCGTATTTCACCTTTAACTGATACAAACTCTTGGATTACCCGTATTTCACCTATAACTGACACAAACTCGTGGATGACCCGTATTTCACCTATAACTGACACAAACTCGTGGATTACCCGTATTTCACCTATAACTGACACAAACTCTTGGATTACCCGTATTTCACCTATAACTGATACAAACTCGTGGATTACCCGTATTTCACCTATAACTGATACAAACTCGTGGATTACCCGTATTTCACCTATAACTGATACAAACTCGTGGATTACCCGTATTTCACCTTTAACTGATACAAACTCTTGGATTACCCGTATTTCACCTTTAACTGATACAAACTCTTGGATTACCCGTATTTCACCTATAACTGATACAAACTCGTGGATTACCCGTATTTCACCTATAACTGATACAAACTCGTGGATTACCCGTATTTCACCTATAACTGATACAAACTCGTGGATTACCCGTATTTCACCTATAACTGATACAAACTCGTGGATTAACCATATTTCACCTATAACTGACACAAACTCGTGGATTACCCGTATTTCACCTACAACTGATACCTGCATTTCAAAATTTAAGATGGCCGCCGTGACCTACAAAGGCAATATACACATGCACAGAATATTCACGTTCTTATAATTAAACGTTTTGAAAACCATATCAATATTAGTGATTTTCAACGTTCCTCATTTTTTTAACGGAAAAACAAACATGACTCGACTGTCATTAAAGCCGGAGTTATGGGCCTTATTACATCATCATATATTTTAGGTAATGTCACTGATAATATGTACCAAGTTTCATGTGATCATTAACGATTATCCTTAAGTTATACTCTTGAAAGAACTCACCATTTCACAGTGGTATGACAACTAGAGGAACCGTGCGCATGCGGATTGCCCGTTGATGGTATCATTGCATTCAGTGCTCTTATCCGTCTTACTTTCTGAAACTGTATGTATAAATCTAATGAGAAACATCGTTTGTAAATACTTGTTCCAATATTGTACCTATTTAAAACTCTATGCCTTTATTTCCCGTACACCATCTTATTGTTATGTTTTGATATGTAAAAGGCCTAGTTTAAGCCTTCTATAGGTGACCCCCCACCCCCACCCCTAAAAACAAGAGGCCCAAAAGGGCATATGCTCTACTGGCATGGCTTTTGTGGTCATATCAATCCAGAGCATGTATGTATGGGTAAAAGGCAACAGACATATGGTTTATGTTTTGTGTTTGGCTTACCTGAAAATGTAGCACATTCAACATCTGAGCCCAGAAAGTATTGTAAGCAGATTAGTTCCATGAACTATTTTAATATGTGCCAAGTAAAAGTCATCTGACAAAAAAAAATGCTTTCAAAACTGTACTCATAGTAAAAATTTCTGTAGTTTTAAAAGTTAAAAAAAGTTAATCAAAAGGTCAAAGTCAAGGGCATCCTAGGACCACATTGATCAATTTGAACAAACAAACATTCACAATCAATTGTGCTGAGATGGATGCACGAACACACAAAAAGATTTTCAAACCTTTCCAGATTTATGTTTACCAAACCTGTGAACCCTGGGTGTGGCCAGTAATGACACCAGGTGCATAACTTAAACATTCACAACCAATTTTGTTAAGATGAAGGCGCAAACTACAGAACTTAAAGCTAAAAAATGGCCTTTGGGCTTTCAGCAAGAACAAGGCAGAGTAATTCACAAAATCAGCTGCAGAAGCAAAAAGCAAATTGTCTCTCAAAATCCTAGACTTGCAAATTGTCTCCCTTAACTCTAGACTTGAATTTACATGTACATGTAAACTTGGCTAAAAATAGAATTCGCTCATGCAGACCTGGCTAAAAATAGAGAGCATTTCTTTAAAACTTTCATGGCCCATAATCTAGGCATTCATGGGCGGATCTGGCTGGTTTTCGAAAGGAACCAAGCTCTAATGGATATCTAGATACTGTGCAAGTTTCATTGAGATACAATAAAAACTGAAGACTGTATCGTGTTCACAACCAATTGTTTACAACCAATTGTTTACACAATAGCATTTTTTTATACTATCAAGGGCCATAATCTAGGCATGCATGGGCGGATCTGGCTGGTTTTCGAAAGGAACCCAGCTCTAATGGATATCTAATTACTGTACAAGTTTCATCGAGATACAATCAAAACTGAAGACTGTATCGTGTTCACAAGCAATTGTTTACAGACGCACGAACGCACGACCGCACGGACGCACGGATGCACATACTACGTACACATTACCATCGCATAAGCTCTTCTGGCCTTTGGCCAGTAGAGCTAAAAACAACAACGTGTATTTGTACACAACCTCTGTTAATTGATCTTAATCTCATTGCCTAATTGTCTTATCAGATCTCCAATCTGAGTTCCCTGCTGTGCAGTTTGGGATGTTTTATTATACAAATGGACCCTAAATAAGCCAATAAACGAATACACAGGAAATTGGCCCCTACTGTGGCACCAGTGCAATTAGCAGGAGATGCACAGCAGGCCAGGGAATTATCATGCCAATCATTCCTTAAACTAGGCCTTTGAATATGTTTGTTATTCATGTCGGAAAATAGCTCATTGAGCTAATGTTTCTTGTTATCATATACATGTACCCAACTTTAAATAAAGATTCTTGTATTATGTATCTTGTATGTACCAAGTTTCATGTGAACATACATTAGTTCTAGCAAATGTTTAAGTCTTTGCATGACGACGAAAACAATGCTATAAAACGTCCTCAACTTGTTTTTTCTTTGAACCCCAACCCCAAGCATTAAAAAAATGTTCCCCGGTACATAATGAAAACAATGCCATATTTCCTGCCAGAGTTTATTTTTCCATACAAAATATAGACTGCTCTAACACCACTCCACTTACACAACCTCTCTACTGCAAAAATAAAATCATTAACATAATCATCACAAGTCATTAACAATTTCATAATAATTCATTAACATCTTCGTCACGAATCATGAACAATTTTAAAATGAATCATTAAAATCTTTTTCAAGAATCATTAACATCTTCTTCACGAATCATAAACAATTTCATAATCAATTATTAACATGTTCGTTAAAAATCATTAACAATTTTATAACGATCATTAACAATTTCAAAATGAATCATTAACATGTTCATTAAGAATCATTAACAATTTCATAATGAATCATCAACATCTCCAAGAATCATTTTAAATTTTATAAGGAATCATTAACATGTTCGTCAAGAATCAGTAACAATTTCATAATAATTCATTAACATCTTTGTCAAGAAACATGAACAAAATCATAATAATTCATTAACATCTTCGCCACGAATCATTTACAATTTTAGAATGAATCATAAACATGTTCTACAAAAATCATTAACAATTTCATAATAATTCATTAACATGTTTGAAAAAATCATTAACAAGTTCATGATAATTCATTAACGTGTTTGTCATGAATCATTGACAAGTTCATAATTATTCATTAACTTTCACAATCTGAATCATATATAAATTCATCATCAATTATTGACATATTTTTTATAATTAATTTCTTTCTGTGTATTTGTACAGTATTACTAAATAATTATTTTTTTGCACCCAATAGTGGTTTAATTTTTTTTCTATTTACAAGTTAAAATCATCATAATTATAAATGACGTTGCCAGCATGAAATAGTGTCAATGTATTTTTATTAATATATGACTAGTAGAAGGGTTTTAGCTTGACGGTTATGAGAGGGTGCTGCAACTTGTCCTATTTTGGAAACACCATTCTACCCTCATGGAGACCAGAATGTGCACCCTCCTGCCTTCGAAAAATTAAATGCTCAAGAAAATCATATATTTCTTTTGTTTTGATTAAAACTTGAAATATGATTATGAATTCAAACATTTTACATATTTATAAGTTGAAACCGAATATTACTTCAAATAAGCACAATTTACTCTTGCGCACAGTGGTCAAAAATTGGCTCAGGCAGAGCAACATTTGATAAGCATATAGAACTGATTTTTCTACCTTTCCGCGAACCCTGTGAGTAGGAGTGAATTAAAACATTTTCTATGAAATTCATAATCATCTTTAATTATTCACTGCCCGACACAATCTGCTATTTTGTCCCTTACAGCACCCTGTCCCTTTTCTGCAGCACCCACTCCTTAATTTAACCTTGCTAAAACCCTATGACTAGTGTGTTTTGGCCTTTGAAAAATACATTTGGTTAGAGTTACCCGACCTTACCTACGAAATAGGAGCAGACACAACCAATTTTATAGTCAGTTAAAAAAAAAAAAATACAAATGAAAATAAGAACTTTTTTTCAAGTCAGTGTTTTAGTATGCAGTTTAAAACCTTTAAAGCTTTATTAAAAACATTCCTTTAACACCATTTTAAATAGATGACAATTATGTTTTTATATAAAGCCAATCAAAACAATAAATAAAATAAAAAGCCTATCTACCTTACCTTATGAAAGGGATGTAACCCTAACCAAACCATTTTTTTTTGGCCTTTCTGATAATTTGACATCATAAGTAACTACTATTAAAATTGTGCGCAATATATAGTCACATTAAATGCATTTAGCGCTATAAATCATCAAATTTTTATCAATGATGTAAAAAAATATCACATTTGTGGTAATTCAATACAAAATTATGAAACATGTTTATAAAATTGATAAAATCTCTCCAAAGCGTGATTTTATTTATTTTAAAAGACTTGCATAATAAATTCTGTATTGAATGAATGCCAGTGTGAAACTCTAAAAATAGTGTAGGGTATTTCCGTACAAATAGGTATACAATCTATCCCCAACAGAAAAAGTCCTGAATGTTTTGTGTTTAAAGCCGCACTCTCACAGATTGATTATTTTGACGACTTTTTTATTTTTTGTCTTGGAATGAGCCAATTTTTGCGTTTATGTCTTGAAACCAGTGATACAAGACTGCTTGTAAAAGATCAGATCACAGTTTCCATATTTATGTTTGAAAATTGATGTTTTATGGTTAAAATTGTTACTAACGCTTTAATTTTAGTCAACACTGTCAATTTGTGAGAGTGCAGCTTTAAATGATCATCTTATACCGAATGTAAGTCACTGAAAAGTTGCATAGTTTTGTCACATTAAAGAACCTGATTTTATTTATGAAGGCACCATACTCCCAAAGTAAAAAGATGCTACCCGGAGTTCACATAAGTAGATTTTCCCCTAATGACGAGCTGTACATGACTGTGTTATTAAATGGACACACACATAATTAGGATGCAGACAATCGCAAAAAAATCTTTAAAACCTCTAATACCATAGATAGAACGCAATTTCTCGAAACTTCTTAAGCTTAACTGGCTTAAGTAGCTTATTTCAATTATCCAAAAAACATACTTAAATTGAATTTTGATAAATGAAAAATGGTTACGGTAATTGTGATTATCATACAGATAATTCCGATCTTAAGCATAAAATTGAAAATCAAAAATAGTGATCTTAGCTTAATCCTGTTATAAGAGACATACCGCTTAATAAGCGTCGAGAAATTTGAGCCAGATTCCCCGCTCATCATTGCTAAGTCTACCAGAGGGCACAGCCTACGATTCAGCCAAATCCAAGCCTGCACTTCCAAAAAAAGTTTCTTTCCCGCAACCATCATGCTTTAGAACAAGATGCCCCAAGACGTTGACCAGACCAGCCTGAATGCTTTCCATTCAGCTCTGCTCAGCCAACATATAGAATGTTAGTTTCTAAGAGATGCTTTTATCCTTTTAAAAAAGCAATTGTAAATTGTGGAACTTTTATATTTAATAAAACAGTCAGTCCAGCCTGCTGCATATGTATTTACAGTTTTACAGTTTTAGCCAATCGCGAGTATACTTTTTGCGGAGTGATGAAATGATGATGATAATGATGGTGGTTGTGTTTATACAGATATAAGATTATTGAAGGTAACGACTACAGTCCTTCACCGAAACAGCCAAAGAACATTCATGAACTGAATTTTAAAAACATACATGTATAATAATTTTAAACCCAAACCATCCAAATACAATAAGCCTCAAAGTATTAATCTAGAGATTATCAGAAAAATCTAACTACGCAAATATTAAATATTTGATGTGTTGAATTGCACACTCATAGATCGACCTTTTTTTTTTAAATTTTTGGTCTTGGAATTTGTGGAAATGTTTTGAAACAGGTGATTTAACACTGCTGACAAAGGTCAGATAACACTTTTGATATTTATGTTCAAGTATTTATGTTTTATGGCAAAGAGCGTTAATAATGCTTTCAGAAAAATGATTTTTTTGGCATAAAGCATCAATTTTTGAACATTTATATGAAAACTGCGATCTGATCTTTTGTCAGTAATCTCTTATTTCCGGTGTTAAGACATTCACTCAAAAAATTGGTCTATTACAATTCAAAAAATACAAAAGTTGTCAAAACAGTCAATCTGTGAGAGTGCAGCTTTAAGTTAATTCATTAAAATCAAAATGACAGCAACAGCATAAGCATTTCCAAGCAGGTAAGCCTTTTTTGCAAAACATGTACGGTAATTCATTGCTTGCAATAATAAACTATAAGTAATGAAAATATTATTAAAAGAAAAAGTTAACCCATTATTGTATCAAAGCTGCACGCCCACAGATATACCATTATTGCTACATTTTTTTATTTTTTGTCTTGAAAAGAGAAAAGTTTTGCATAAATATTTGCAAACCAATGATATAAGTTTGCTGACAAAAAATCAGATTGTAGATTTTCATATTTCCGTTCGAAAATTAATGTTTTATGGCTTAAACCATTACTAATGGTTTAAGAAAAATGCATTAAAAATCAATTTTTGAACTTAAATATAAAAATCTGCGAAGTCAGCAGTCTTAAATAGTTGGTTTCCATGGATTCTTGCAAAAATTGGCTCGTTCCAAGACCAAAAACAAAAAAGTTGGCAAAACGTTCAATCTGTGAGAGTGCAGCTTTAAGGTAAGCCATCCATCATTAGGATGCAAGGATGTGTTAGTGCATTTTAGATATTAACATCATAAATCACATTTTTGAATAACACCACAGAATACAACCTACATTTACAGCCAATGAAATTGCAATAGGCAATCATTAAGTACTAGTCTTAATCATTAGGAAAGTCAACTTTCGCAGGTGTTTAAAGGTCCGTCTACTGCCACTCATCCGATACATAATCCGTCAAATTTTGCTTTGACAATGGGTCAGCCAATGAGGTTGTATTCTTATAGTAAGATGACATGAATTAAAATCTTCATGATTAAGAAGGTCTCCTTTGCTTCTCCCACTCCGCCAATTCTTAATCATCAAGATTTTAATTCATGCCATCCAATATTTTTATAATCACGCTATCATTATCATATGGTATATTAAAGGGAGGTAAGAAAACAAAACTTTACTTTGATTATATATATCTATATATATAGCAATTCCATAAATTGTTCTCTTCAATAACATAATGTCTATATAAAAAAAAAGCTTTGGGTGACTACTTTAAAAAAAAATGTAACATACAAATTGGAACTTTAAAAATAAAACTTCACACGTAGCAGTTTTTGTCTTAATGACAGACGGACTACCTTAAATAGACTACATTTTGTAACTTGAAAAATGATACTATAAATGTTGCAAGTTTTTATCTTGCTGATGAATGGCCTACCTTAAATAGACAAAAATGCCACATAAAAATCACAGACAAAACTCCACCACCTCTCCTTACAACTTTAACACACAAAGAAATATCTTGCGCACGTAAAACCTAAAATATCTCTCACGCATAAACATTTTTATGCTGTGTTTAAAAATATATCTCAATTGCAAACAAATCGTTACAATAAAAAATAAAAAAGTTCATTTACTAACTAAATATTCTGCTACTTTATTCTTTCTTAAGTTCTCTTTATCCAAAACAGAGCTACAGGTTAGGGTCAAAATTAAAAATGTGCCGATTACAATATAAAATCAAGCATCTGTTCATATTGGTACGAATATATAAATGTTGTAAGGGCCTACGATTTTTTACTTCAATCAATTTACGACCATTTCATGAAAAACTGATTTGACGAGATCAAAGATGGCCGCTTACTGGTAAAGAATAACTCTTATGTAGCGATTCTCTTGCTACCTTAAATAATTCAATCGGAATTAAGCGATGTCTGGTATTTTAAATCAATTTCTACGTTTAAGGTCAAGCTAATTGTGTATGTTCAATAAATGTACGTTTGCACTCCAATCATTTAGAACTCCTCGGCTGTTTTCCATCAAAAACAACCTCAGATGTATATGGATGGTTTACAATGTCAAAAATCTTTACATTCAACTACACTGCAAGTAGATTGTGTAGTAATTCCAATTAAGCAGTTAATCATCATGACCATACTCTTAGGAATCTGAATTATTTATGCAACACTTCATTGGCAATCAATTTAAACTTAAAGATATACAAAAACCATGATAAAACACTACAATTTTTTAATACCATACTATAATTTAAAATTTACTTGGGGCAATAAGCAAGGGATTCCATATTAGGTTCGAAGCACCACCCTTTAGTGGTGGTGTGACCATTGATGATGTCTCTCTTCAACTGCAGTCCAGGCACCAAGCCCCTAAATGTGGCATGTAACTTTGACTCAGATTTCTGCCAATGGAGCAACGCTCTGTCTGACCAGTTTGAGTGGACAAGGAAGTCGAACTGCTTTTACTGATGAAACACTATACATCCGAGGATGTTTTCTATGAAAATGGCCGAGGAGTTCTGAATACTCTTCAATGTAACAGTAGACTTTAATAATCATCATTTTACTTCATTGAATGCAAGCAAGCCTTCAAGGCGTACATTACACTTTACAAAATTACATTAAAGGCATACATTACAGTTCTAAGTAAACAATTATCTGTAGCTCTGTATAACATCCCATAAATTACCAAAACTAACCAATATACAGATTAAAGTAATTATCATACAATTCAATTTAATAAAGAAACACACACAATTTAATCACCACAAAAATAGAAAAATGTTCTCATTTTATAAATAAAATTCACTTCCTTGTCCAAATCTTCTATGACAAAAATAAAATCATCTATCTCCATATATTACAAGGGAGATAATAAAATAAGCAAAAAAACACGATAAGTGGTCTCCCTTTGAGGTACCAGTTATGGCCCTTTGTTTTGATCTAATCCTGATTTTGTTCGCAATCACGAGCGTAGTGGCCAATTTCGTTGCAATTGTAGCACTTAATTTCAGCGCTTTCCACCGGACAATCACGCGCAAAGTGACCCATTTTCCCGCAGTTGTAGCATTCCACCTCACGTTTTGAGGTCAGTTGCGGGCAGTCGCGGGCAATGTGGTCATTTTCTCCACACCTGGAAAAGGTGATCAAATATTTAGTACAAGATATTCCAGCTATATTCAATCTTGTAATTTTCCAAAGTGTGTTTTTAATTAAAATCCATTGAGTAATTTATTGGTAATGCTGCTGACAAGACATAAAAAACAAAGGCAAAAACTCTGTAATTAGCTGAAACAGAGTTATGGTTCTTATTCACTGCATGTCCCCCTTTGCGCTTTACCATAGTATGAAGTTTAATTTATTTCCATACAGTAGTTTTAAAGAAATGCTCCGGACAAGAACTAGTAACAAAGGGCAATTACTCTGTAATTAGCTAAAATCAAGTTATGATTCCTGTACACTGCTATTTATCTCATTGTGCTTTACCATTGAATGAAGTATAATCATATTCCATCCTGTAGTTTTCAAGTTACGCTCAAGACAGGAAAAGGTCAAAAAGGGCAACAACTCTGTAATTAGCTAAAATTGAATTATGGTTCCTGCACAATGTGATTTCTCTGATTGTGCTTACCAATTGAATACAGGTTAATTATATACTATCCATTAGTTTTCAAGTTATGCTCCAGACAAGGAAATGTAGAAAGGGCAACAACTCTGTAATTAGCTAAAATTGAATTATGGTTCCTGCACAATGTGATTTCTCTGATTGTGCTTAACAATTGAATACAGGTTAATTATATACTATCCATTAGTTTTCAAGTTATGCTCCAGACAAGGAAATGTAGAAAGGGCAACAACTCTGTAATTAGCTAAAATTGAGTTATGGTTCCTGTACACTGTGATTTCTCTCATTGTGCTTACCAATTGAATAAAGTTTAATTATATACTATCCAGTAGTTATCAAGATATGCTCCAGTCAAAAAAATGTAGAAAGGGCAATAACTCTGTAATAAGTTATGTTTTTTGTACAATGCACATCCACTTAATGTGCTAACCATTGTATACAGTTTAATCAAATTCCATCCAGTTATCAAATTTTCAAGGTTGGCTCCGGACAAAACAAGTAAGAAAGGGCAATAGTTATGCGTTACAGATGCAATTTGTTTTTCAATTCTTCTGGGTAAAACATTTCTGCAATGCATGTAGCATGAGAAGTGGCAATTCATTTTCATATTTGTCTCATCAGCAGCACATGTGAAGCAGATAGGTCAAATGCTTTTTATCATGTGATATATGCATGTGATAAAAAAGAATGTAACACACGTCATCGTGTCTATGCAATTTAATGACGACTCGAGATGGATCTTTTTAATGGTCTTAAAATGTTAATTGTTAATTACACAAGTTTGTAAATGTCAAAACATGACAATTGTTCATCAAAACAAACCAGCAATATGATTTCTCAACATGAAAATTTAGATCTGAAAATGGCAAAAACATTTGAATAGAAATCCAATATCTCTTGACATTTTAGTAATTGTACTGTAACAGTTACGTTCCTAACGACGTCTGTTATACTGTTTAAGTACATATATATTACATGATGACAAATTTTAGGAGCGCTGTTTTATTCGATTCACATTTTTCTGAGTTCTATATATTCTATTTATATATATTTTTTTTATTGGAGTTTTAAACCCCAAAATTGATTATTTAAGCTACAAGATGGCGCTGGGGCAGCAAATATTATGCTAGAAGTATTTTACCTAAAATCTTTTTATATAGCTTCTTTGCAACATTTCAAATGAAATGGCAGAGAAAAATATATAAAAAAAATGCATTTTATTGTACTCTGTGAGAAAATATCTGTTCACTATCAAATATTTGAAAATCCCAGGGAAGAATTTATGGGGTCATGAACTGCAGATTGTAAACAAATACATGACTGTGGCAGTGTTCACTTTCCTGTAGCTTGAAATATTACCTCAGCTATATTTAGCACAGGTACAACATCCCTCTGCATTAGTGATAGTTTGATTATCTGATAAACATGCTTACAAAATTCTCCCAACCAGGGCAGGGAATTTTGCGGCTTTAAAGGCAACAGCCTCCAACATGCTAGGAAGGGTAAGCTCTAGGTTTTTTTGGGTTTTTTACGTTTTTTTTAAGTCTAGTCAAGGTTGGACATGCTTACCATGACATCTCGGTATATTATGTATTGAATATTTAATACCCTTTGTTTTTTATAGAAATCAACACAAATGGATTTGATAGTCCACAGCATCTGTAAATCAGATTTTTTTTTGTCGAGGGATTTTGCCAGGTAGGGTCGGATTGCCCTTAACACAGGTATTTTGTTTTAAGACCTTATATTATTGAATACACTGTTCTTAAAAGGGAGAGTGAAATTTGTTGACACAACTGTGTTAAAATTCCCATGATCTTTTAAAATCTTCTGTTTCTTTTTCCTCTTGTTATTTGCGTTCGGTTAATTTCTTCCAATTTTCTCCTTTGAGTTCCTTTATTCATTTAGAAGTATTCTGACAGTTGTTGCCGTTAACAATATGGCCGAAAGCAACAACAACGCCAAATAACTTCAAACACACACATGATATAGGCATAGTTAAGGGCATCCAGATCCAGGTATCTATGCCAGAGCTTCTAAAAACCGGCAATTTGCCAGTCTGGACCAATTTTGATTAAGCCAGACCTATTTCAGTTTCAAAAAGTGTAAAAAAAATTGGTCCAAATTTTCTCATTTTTTTTATAATTTCGGAGTTCAGAGTTCATCTTCTAGTACAAGCTTAAGATATACCCATATAATGCTTAATTATAACAGTCCTGATTACGCTCTTGTCGGCTGGCGCTTAGCAAGGCTGTTTTAAGACAGATGGCAAGTCTCCCCACAGTTATAAAGAAGCGCCTTGTATCTTCGATCAGAGTTTATCTCCTACTACCAGCTTAAGAGAAACACATATAATACTTACTTATAACATTCCTGATTTCGCTCTCTGCGTGCCGGCTGGCGCTTCACAGGGCAGTTTCGGGACAGATGGCCAGTTTCGCCACAGTTATAGCAGCTGCGCGTATCCTGGCTCGGACATTCACGAGCAATATGGCCAACCTCTTCACAGCTAAAGAAGAGTAATTTATGTTAAATATTATTGACTTAGTGTTTTGAAAAATTAGCTTACGGTATATTATTTGAAAATTCAAAACATGAAAACCTGCAATTCAAAGTTTTTATTTAAAATAATGAATTTCCTTTAAAGAAAAATAATTTTGTTAGAAATTATATTTAGAAATAAATAACAACATCGCTTCCAAGTAACCAACAAGATGTCAAATTTCATTTTATCATCTAATGAATAACTATGAGATGTGTACTATTAAACAGGTAGTATACTTGTTAATAATGAGTGCTATTGAAAAATGGATAAAACAGTCAGAAAGTATGGTGGCACTATTAAATTATTATTTTAAACATGATTATTATTTTAAACATGCTGTATTCTGGGCAGGAAGCCTTTATTTACAATAAATTGAGTTGAGAGATGAACATGCTGCTAAAAAAACTGATCTGAAATGATAAAAAAACAATGAATCAATTTTTAATGAAAGAAAAGGTTACCATAGTAACTTCTATTCTTCGATAAAATAAAATTACTGTCATGCTAAAGATAAACATCTGAAAGCACCTACGTGTAGCACTTCTTCTCGCTGTCCTGGCTACCGGATTGCGCTCGCTCTACGGTACAATCACGAGCGATATGCCCTACCTCGCCACAGCTGAGGAAGAGTAAATAACCTTATATTATAGTGATACTATTATTTAAAATCAATACATACACATGTATAACAAACATAAATTTTGAGTGATAAACCTTTAACTACTTACTAAATAATGAATTTATGGAAAATATTAATTACCGATAACAAGATTGTAACCATGTATTTAATTGATAAAAACCCACAAATATTAAATGACTGGTTTGTCAGTGAATTTTTTTGGTGCAATTTACTGCCTTCTAAAGGTTGTTTCCCGTAGCGAAAATGTGTTCATTTTTCCCAAAAGTTCATAAATTTTGTTTCCAATTTATTGAATACAGATCGTGTAAAAAAAAAAAATATATATTTTTTATTAAGACTAGCTATTTTACAGCATATTATGTATGCATAAAAAAGTAAAAGCATGTATATTTGCTATTATATTTGCTATTTCAGCATGATTTTGTAATAATTTCAAATTCGAAACTTTTTCCCAATTATGAAAGAACAGGGGGTGAAAATAATTCCAAAAATAAACGACTGTGGGACCTAAAATATTTACAGTGATCAACTATCATTTCATATGGTAGAACTACCGTGTTTTGTGCAACCTTTTATCAAATTAAACACAATATTCTTCATAAGAACCATTGTTTTGAATATTTATCCAGGGCTTTTTCTATAGTACCCACGGGTCCGACTATCGGACCCATTCCCAAAGCAAAATATAAGATACTTTTCCCAATCTTCAAAAAAAATCGAAATCAAAAAAAAAAAAAAATTTTTTTTAGGAAGTCTTTTTACCTGTACTGGTTCATTTTCAACATCCAAATAAATTATGTGATGTAAAGTCTGTTTGATAATTGAACTTGGAAATCAATGATTTTCATCACATTCAGAGATCAGTATAAACTATTTACTTACTGTCATGATTTATTGCAATAGATATTACACCCCAATGATTGATATTTTTTGGGTCTTTTAAAGGGTAAATAAACTAATATTAAATCATTTCCTAATCGCAGGAGACTAGCTGTTGTTTTTTATTAACTGTAAAATTTACAAATTTTGGCATTTTCATGACACAAAATTTCCCAACATGTCTAGGGTCTTCTTCCCAAAATGGGCAGAAAAAGCCCTGTTATCCATCCTTTTTGGTATATTAAATCGATTGTATTTATTGTGGTACTGCTTTTTTGGGAGTTAAAGCGCATCTTAAATATTGATTTCCTTGAGGGAGACAATGGAACTTGCCAAATGGAGGTAACATTAAAGCCTCCTTTGACAGTTTTTGTCAAAGGTCAAGGATATGGTCCCAGTATTGAAGTCAATATCAATGTTATTATACTGAACTTGTAACTTATAAATTATAGCCCCCCCCCCCATATTTCAGTTACAAAACCCATCATAACAGAATTTTTATATAAAAAAACACATCCAAAAACAACAACAAAAAACAACGGTTAATGGTATGTCATTCTGTCTGCATTTTATAAACAAATCTCTCTGTACAAAGTGGTCTCCCTTAGATTTTTTTTTGCATTTCAAGGTTCATAATCTAGTCATAGATGCTGGCTTATGAGGTCTCCCTTAGATTTTTTTTATAAATTTCAAGGGTCTAGTCATAGATGGGGATATTTGGCCAGTAGAGCTCATATATATTGTTTTCTAATAAAACAAAATGTAACGACGATACCATCTTTTCTTTGCAAACATATTATAAGTACTGTCAAGCTAAAAATAAATCAACTGAAGGAACTTACTTGTAGCACTTCTTCTCGCCATTCTGATATCCGGACTGCCCTCTCTCCTCAGTACAATCACGAGCGATATGGCCCACTTCACCACAACTTTAGAAGAGTTCAATATGTGATATTAATTAACAGACTGTGACTTGCTGAAGAGGGACAGTGATTTAAAATTTAAGATCATTTTTTTTTTAAATATACATGAATGCCACACAAAGATTATATTTAACATAATGAAAAGGTTCTTTTAAAGAAAAAAGAAAATTGATTTTTTTTAAAATTATATTTAAAAATTAATAATAGCGTGTTTTCAAAGTAATATGATTGAAACAAAGAAAATGAATACTTTTTTAAAGAAAAAAAGGTTTCGACAATACCTTCTAATTTTCGAAAAAAATATAAAAACTGGGGGAACTGTTAACATGTTAAGTTGTACATGTTAAGTTGTTCATGTTAAGTTGTTTATGTTAAGTTGTTTAAATAGCTCGGTCCCAAAATGTTATAAGCATTGAGAGCTGGATTATGTCCCCTTAGGCAGTCATCAGATATTGACTTTTGGATGAACAAACCCGATGTCAATCCATTAAAGGAATGTAGGTTAAGGTGTTAATATTAACAACTGAAAGCAGCCTACGTGTAACACGTTTTCTCGCTGTCCTGGTTAGCGGATGGCACTCGCTCCTCGGTACAATCACGTGCAAGATGGCCGACCTCGCCGCAGTTGTAGCACTTCCTCTCATCCTGTATTTCCTCTGTGCAATCGCGTGCGACGTGGCCCTTTTCTCCACACCTGGGGCAAAAATTGGGGCAAAAATTAATCTTGAGATATCTATTTTAGATACTTAAATCCGCACTCTCACAGATTGACCATTTTTACATTTTTTTTAGTCTTTGTCTCAGAATCAATAGCTTTAATTCAGTCATATAAGATAACTCACAAAAGAGCTGATCTCTATCATTTTTCTTAACCCTGAGTTACCATAAACATTAATTTTCGACCGTAAATATGACAAACTGTGATCAAAGGGGCGTACCTGAAGCATTTTGAATTGTATGGCCGAACACTTGATTGATCTGTCAACATGTTAAGATGTATAAATAGCTCGGTCCCTAAATGTTGTAAGTGTTGAGGATGTCCCCTAAGGCAGTCATGGAAATTAGACTTTTGGATGAACAAGCCCTAATTCTCATACTATTGCTTGGCATCAATTTTTTTAACAAGCCCTGCTACATAAAATTCAGAATTTTAGCAAGCCCGATAACATTGTTACAGTGCAGGGCTTGCCAGCTTGTGTTAATTTTGACTACTGCTTAGGTAAGAAAAATAAAAAAATAAAGTAATGCTAGACCTATTTTCAAGCAATCTGGATGCCAATATTCAAAGCACTTTACACTTTAACAAGCTAAACATTCCATGTGTATCCCTCAATTATAAATCCTGATTTTAAGATTGAAGCATTTGGGGAAGCCAATTAGATTTGTACGCTAATCTGAGAATATATAACGAAAACATTTTATTTTTTAAAACAGATAAGCAATAAAAGGCAGTGCTGATGAAGTTATTGCCACTAACCTGTAACAAGTTTTGGAGTCAGGGTCGGCATCAGGGCAGTTCTTCTGAATGTGGCCAGACTGCTCACATATGTAACAAATGCCAGCTGGAAAAATATCAAACATCGAAGATTGCGGTCATTGCTTATGACATTCTTATGTCAGTTCTGTCAGGACAATTTTTTTCACTGAAGTTTTGAAATTTAAAGCTGCACTCTGACAGATGGACCATTTTTATTTTTTGTTTGTTTTAGAATGAGCCAATTTTTGCATAAATGTCTGAGAACCCTGAGTAATGTAATAAGACTGAGGACATTATGTCAGATCGCAGTTTTTAATATTTATGTTCGAACATTAAAGTTTTTTGGCTTAAAGCATTACTAACGATTAAAGAAAACTGAATTTTTCACCATAAAAAATGTATTTTCGAACATAATATAATATATCATTAAATGACAAATGACTGACACTTCAATTGAATTGTTTAATGATTCCTTATCATATATTGCTGTTAAATGTTTAACCTTGACAAGTAAAAATGTAAATACAACTGTGGTTAAAATAACTTTATCCCAAAATTATAGAAAGAATACTATAGGAACATGTGCATACATGTACATTCTATTATGCAATTTCTAAAAATCAATGCATAGTACATATTATAGAATGTATAGCAAGTAACACAACTTGCAATTCACTTAAAAAATTAATGGCGAAACAAAAATATTTCAATAAAAATCAGTTAACTTGATTGTCCACGAATACACACACACATCTACATCAACAAGTTCTTATTTCTTTTTTTGAAGGAATATGTCACTTCCATTTACTTCACACCAGTATCTCATCTAAAATGCACAAAATAAATCCTGTATCAACATTATCCTGTCTTCTTACAATACAATACACTCAACGCGTTCTTTTAGAGTCAAGTTTGTAGCTATTTGTCTAACTGCGTTCTTTCAGAGTCAAATTTGTAGCTGTTTGTCTAACTGTTACCCATAATAATCAAAAGTAAAAATTAATTCACACAAAATGCATAGTAGATGTACATTGGTAAAAATAGAAATCCGTGCACTTTGAAATTTCCCTTCTTTTTTTTGAAGTCATCGAAATAAGTCTTTTGGATGAACAAGCCTGAATTCATCTACTATTGCTTGGCATTACTTGAACAAGCCCTGCTGTGTAAAACCCAGAGTATGAGCAAGCTCGGAAAGCATTTAACCAGTGCAGGGTTTACGGGCTTGTGCTAATTTCAACCACTGCCCTTAAAGTATTACTTTACACTCATATATAAAACACCTACCTTCATCAATTTCCCGGTCACAGTCTTTGGCGATGTGCCCAATCTTGTTACAATTATAACATCTCTCTCCCTCCATCTTGCAGTCACGAGCAAAATGGCCCGATTTGTTACACTTGTAACATCGCACTGGAATCAAAGCAAATCATGAGTGATCGGGTCAGAGTCTGCAACAGGGGCCGGTATTCATAAAACATCTGGCCCCTATTTCTCAAATGTTTTTAAGCGTAAATCAATAAAGTGTCTTATTTCGTTTAAGAAGAGATAGTGTTATTAACATTAAACTAAACATGTATATTAAATACAATTAATGAAAATAAAGTACTTCAGATATGATAAGGTTATTATTTATTGCAATATAGGACCTTTTAACCTATTTTACAGTTGCCAATACATTAAGGGCCAGACCCTGTTTTTGTCCCAAAATGTTCTCTGAAATTTCCCATTTTAAAACGAAACAGTTTCTTTTCTTTTTTATTTAAATCATAAATGAGAATCTCATGTTCCATTAAATGATGAGTTTTATATTTACTGCTGAATTGATATTTTACCCAAAAATTGTGCAACGCAAGTCAAATATTTACTTTAATCTATCATCCCCACACAAGTCATATTAGATAAAAAGTTTTTTTTATTTTTTTACAAGTCATATTAGATAAAAAGTTTGGTTTTACGGAGAGAGGTTACAATTGTTCAACTTAAATTACAATACCATTTGATCCTCCTGGACGTCCTGTTGATCGACACTCCCGGGCAAAATGCCCACCCCGCCCGCACTTGTAACATGTTGTATTTCTCCCGCTCATTCTGACACCTTCACTGAAATTATTCAGCAATTGGTTAAAGCAGAGTTCTCACTCACGTTAAGTATTATGTAAATCACACAAAAAAAATAAAAATCAAGCATACATTTTTTCACCTGGTACGAGATTGCGCGCGTCCGAAAATCATGGGGGCGAATATTAATTTCATTGGAACCCCACACAGCGTTCTAGAAATAGACATGACAAATACTATCTAGTCCCATCAATTCGCTAAACTGCAGATTCTGCTCGGTGACGTCAATACAGTGTAGAAGGGTTATAACTTGATAAAGTATTTATTTATTTCATACCCCCAAAATCCATTTTACCCCCAATTTTTGTACCCAGGGGGTAAGTTTACCCTTGAAAAAATAGTAAATGGGTACTCTGGGTTAAAGTCAGTAAGAATTAAGTGTTATTTAACTATTCAGTGATTTTTTGGTGCAATTAACTGCCTACTAAATCCTGTTAACCGTCGTGAAAAAAGTCCACTTATCTCCAAAATTAATATTTCTTTCCCAATTTGATAAATGCAGATTACTTTAATGAATAAGAAAGCAACCAAAATCTTGAAAAATAAACAAAATCTTGACAAGACTAACTCTTTCACAGCTTAATGTATGCATGAAGAAGTGAAAACCTGTATTTTTGCAATGACATTAGCTATTTTGGCCTGATTTTGTATTTTTCCCAAAGTTTACAAGGCACAGAAAGTGAAAATAATTCCAAAAAAAATCACAGCTATTTTGGGAATGGGTACAGGGTCATTTTGACTAGTAACCTCTAGTGCGGATTTCTAGAAAGTTGATGAAAAGGGGAAAATGGTCCATTTTTAGTGCATATGTTCGCATAAAGACAACGATTAGAGTTTGAGGTGATCAATCTTGTCACGTGAGAACAGAAATGCCGTTTAATTATGCCAAAGAAATGAAGCGGCAACACTTCTGCATTGTTTTAAACAAACACGTACCCTTTCCTTTCACTTATTTTCGGCGTCTGTACCATGTACTAATCGATTTACTTGGTTTAAAATGATAAAATGTGGCAACCAAAATCGAAACAAAAAATAATTTGTAATGGCAAATTTTGAAACAAGGGAGTGAACCGTTATCTATGGATCGACTTGGGTATCCAAAATGCGTAATGGGATATTGATTGGCAAATTCTGCGCAGCAGTTACTTCCCATACTCCAATCACATAAGATATGTGTACACTCATCTTGTCAAGAGCCATGCCCTTCACAAGAAAAGCTCTATAAAATAAATTAGATAAATAAACCGTCCCCAATTATCGTAAATATCCTATCTAACATACACGAGATATATGTTAACTCATATCGTTTTTCATAACACAGCAATCACCTTCGGTAACAAGGATATTTTTTTTTATAAACACCGTCTCAAATTTTCGGAAATAACCTATTCAGACTGTTTTAACTATCATCTTTAACTTAATCCTATTATCCAAAACATAGTCTATCATCATTTGTTTAAAAATCACTTAATTTAAATGTCTAAAAACTTCAGAAAGAGAAAAAAGGAGAAAATTGCAAAATTTATATAAAAGACAAAAAGTTAGTTTAGCTTGATCCTGTTTTAAGGGAATAATAGTTGTTTGAGAAATTGGGGCCAGGATAAATGTGAACCTTAGCAGGTAGGAACGATAGCAGGTATTCTTCGCATACAGTTGTAGTTTGCGGCAAGAAATTCTTGCTATAACACATTCATTTTCAGCAATAGAGATAAAAAATGTTGTTCTTTTTTTAAAACGTTTGACATAATGTGCATCATGTACTGCACACGATTATTAAACAATTCTTAACATGCATTGCGGCAAATTGGTTTAAATATATATGCGTAAATAAATTAAGTAAAGAAAACTAATCGTGAACATTGCTCATCGGGGATGGGCAGTACATTTCGCCAGCGGTGGTGGTGGTGTGTAAGCTGATTTATACTCGCACTCGGGCCTTGCCCATTCGGTGAGTGTTCCGATAAAATTGTTAGTCATTTTATGTTTTTTGGAGCATAGTGCACAGACAGAATGTAATCCTGGCTAAAGTTACCCTTGTTCTTTTACGTGCACCAGTGTATAGCACTGTCACACGGGACCCTCATTTAACGTCCCCCCGGAACACGATTAGTATTTGTTTAGTGGTGCGGCGGGGAACCGAACCTGCGACCCCTGGATTGGCAGTCAAGTGTGTTACCATTAGACCAAGGATCCACCACTCAATAGTATCAATAAGCATTTGTTTATTTATTTGAGTTTTATCTAGCTCTGCTCACGCCCACATGCTGCATTATGGCTTTATCCCAACGTGACGCCATCACGACTTCAATTGTGTTCAAATGCCATAAGTGACATGAGATCCAGTCAAATCCAGACATTGGAAGACTTTAAAAAAAAAAGAGTGAGATACACGAGATCCTGGTGCGATACCCTAGCTCTTTGCGAAGAGACCTCTTGGTTCTTTAACGTGCTCGGTGTAAAGCACCAATACACGGTATACAACTTTCCTGGGTTGACCCAGTACTAGGTAAACCACTGTTCCAAGCACTACCCTTTAAATACCGAGCGCCAGGCAAGGGAGCTACTTGTACCAACTTTTAACGTCTTTCGGTATAACGCAGCAAGGGATCGAACCTACGACCTCGGACGCCTTAACCACTAGGCCACGGAGATAAGAAATAGTATCCGATGGCTTATATAAGAACCACCACCGAGTCCCAGGCTTCGAGCGATCATACAGCCAAGCCTATACTAAGTGGCAATCTTTGGGAAAAGGTAAAAGCGGCTGCTTACGACAGGTGGCCACATAGTCCAGGTTCGACTTTTTGACACTTGGCTTTGTTTAAACAGAGGTCGACAACCTCACACCACCATCAGTATCATCAGTACCATTGTTATTAAAGAAGGTTGAATACAAATGTAGAAAAGGCCCAACATTATTGCTGGTACATGGCCAATGACGTTGTGGTTCTTAACTTCTAGTAGAGGTGTTCAAACCACCAAGGGAATAAGACACATAAAGGGGTGAATAGTTAGCCTAGTGGTTATACGCTTAACTAGCATACGAGACTTCCCAATCTCAAATTCGGGCATTGCAAATTTCTGAAATATTTTCTGATGTTTACCATCTTACTGAATATGATATTATTTTAAGTTTTAACTATTTTGCCGACAGTTTAACTTGAATACTCTTATTCGAAAGCACTTATTTATTATCTTCTAGGTTCTTTGTTGCATTATTGATATGTTTTTTTTTAATTTTCATTTTGTTGGAAAATAGCTCTGCGAGCTGGGGATGTAAGTAGTGTATATCCGACGTGAAATAAATTTCTAGTATCCTGTTTTTTTGTATAGTACAAACCGTCTCTTAAGTCGGAATTTGCATGCGGAGTAGCAGAAAAACGATACACTGCTAACTAGTATCACGCTTATAACGGTTTTGGATGGAAAAGTGTTAAGCTTCTGAGAGGCAAACATATCAACAGTACGGCCATTTGAAGTCCTACGAAAATTGACGCCTCGTCTTGAACAGGTTGATAAAAAACACTATGGGAATAGCTGAACCAGGGGAGGACCTATAAGATCCTCAACCTTAGGGGAAGAGGTTCAATTTTCTACCAGGGGAACCTGACCCGTGCTGTGCTGTACTATGGATACCTAATGGATAACCTGGTAATACTCCAACAGTCCAGTAACTTCCGAAGTACAGCCAAGCACTGACATATGGGGGCAAAAGGCAGACAGCTGAGAATTAAGAGGTGGACCAAAAATTATATCCGATGATCTATAGAAAAAAACACTTTATGGTCCAGGGCTTGTCGACTCAATCCCATGCCGGTATTTGGGTATTGAAATCGTCGAGATTCTAACGCGAAAAACAAGTACATGTTTATGAATTGATACTTCTGGAAATAACCAGGGGAAAGAAATAATTCAATTCATTTCCTTAGGTAATTCTCATAGGCTGATTTCTAAGCTAATTGTCAAAGATCGAATTTATTTTCCTAGGTATTCGTCAAAGATCGAATTTATTTCCTTAGGTAGTCGTTAAAGATGTAATACGTTTCCTTAGGTATTTGGCGAAGATGTAATACATTTCCTTAGGTTTTCGCCAAAGGTTGAATACATTTCCTGAGGTATTCGTCGAAGATGTAATACATTTTCTTAGGTTTTCGTCAAAGATATAATACATTTTCTTAGGTATTCGTCGAAGATGTAATACATTTCCTGAGGTATTTGTCAAAGATGTAATACATTTCCTGAGGTATTCGCCAAAGATATAATACATTTCCTGAGGTATTCGCAAAAGATATGATACATTTTCTGAGGTATTCGCCAAAGATAGTATAAATTTCCTTATGTATTCGTCAAATATGTAACACATTTTCTTAGGTATTCGTCAAAGATATAATACATTTTCTTAGGTATTTGTTTAAAGATGCACTCTTACTCACACATAAGATTTACCACAATTAATAATATTGTTTTTCATTTCCAAAAAGGATGAGTAAATGTCGAAAACAATGGTCCTTATGAAGGATACTGAGTTTAATTTGAGAGAAATGAGCATTACACACGGTATTTCTTCCTCATGGGACTATAGTGGACCGCAGTAAATATTTTAGCATTCACCAATCATTTAATATTTTTGCGCTTTCTGTTATTAAATACACGGTTACAATCTTGTTATCAGTAATAAATATGTTCAATAAATGCATTATTTAGTTAGTACATGTAGTTAAAGGATGTTTCAGTCAAAATTGATGTTTGTTATACATGTGTATGTACTGGGTTTGAATAAGAGTGTCACATTAAGATGTAATACATTTCCAAAGATTTTCAAGCAGTCAATAGTCGATGCAATGGCAATGAAACAATTTATTGTGGCTATATTTCCCCGTTGAAGCTTGAATGGGAATTCAAAAGAAATCCAGAAAAAATGAATAAAATGTAATGTGTACGTTAATAATTATAAATAATTGTTCATACGATAAATTTCTTACATTAAATTATATTCAAGACGATGCTATTGATGAAATCAAAACTTCCAAAGGTAACGACTGCCGTTCAATATATGACAATACGGTTACAACTAAATTTTACACGAATTATCATAGACAGGACATTATTATTTTTTAAGCTTCAAACGTATAAGGTTGTGCTCATAAAATAGTTAAAACTCCAAGTAAATTTATTTGTCGACTGTTTCAAGGCAGTACCTGACACCCCTAGATGTACAGCTCTAGTTTTTTTATGTAAAATTTTGGATGTGAAAAGGTCAAATGCTTAATGCAGGTAGGAAATTTCTGCCATCTTAAGCTTTATCTAAACAGAGGTATATTTAATATATTTTAAATGACGATTGGCAATCTTAACCAACACTCTACTCAATTTGGATCATCATCATTAAAGACATTTGAATAAAAATGTAGATAAAATGACTTTATTCAAAAAATATAAATATTATACAGTAGATAGATGTTAAACATACATGTATGCAGTTAATGGCAAAAACGAAATATAAACAAGTCCAGAAATAATATATACACAATGAACGAATTGACTCATACAGTTAAAATTTTCATTTGAAACACCTCGGCCATTTTAAATCGAAAACAACATCGGATGTATGCCGTTACATCAGAAGAAGTAGTTAATGAATTTCAATAGTAGTTTTAATAAATTGTAGTTTTTTTTTGAACGTGTATTTTGTATTACAAAGTTTTAGTTGATTTTTTCATTGCCAGTGAAGAGTATTATTGCATAAAAATAACAGTCCCAAGGGTAAAGTTATTTAGTTTAATTGCTAAATTGATATTATTACGCGATCTACTTGCAGCGTAGTTAAATGTAAAGATATATGACATTGTAAAGCGTCCATATACATCCAAGGTTGTTTTCGATGGAAAATGACCGAGGTGCCTCGAATGTTTAAATTTTATATTTGTAAACGTATTTTGTTTTTTAAAAGGGTTTGGTGTGATGATTGGAAATCTAACGGCTCATCATTTTTTTATAAACGTGTGCATACAATTTTTCCTGACGTCTTTCGCACGGAAGCGTGCAGTGACACAGACATAAACTCGATTATCTATGGTCCACAAATAATTGCATCTACAAAACATGATAATATATATTGTTCACCTTCCACACAATTTTGTATAGTGATACCCCAAGTTCTTTATATTGTGTAAACAGTTTAAACTGCTTTAAAACTTAAAGCTGCACTCTCACAGATATACCATTTTTACAACTTTTTTTGTCTTGGAAAGAGCAAATTTTTGCGTAAATATTTGCAAACCTATGATGATTTCTAACAAAAAATCAGATCGTAGATTTTCATATTTCCGTTCGAAAATTCATGTTTTATGGCTGAAACCGTTGCCAATGGTTAAAGAAAAATGCATACAACATCAATTTTTGAACTTAAATATAAAAATATGCGATTTTTTTGTCAGCAGTCCTATATGACTGGTTTACATGGATTTTCGCAAACATTGGCTCGTTCCAAGACAAAAAATAAAAAAAGTTATCATAACGTTCAATCTGTGAGAGTGCAGCTTCTAGACGTCATCACAATTCTGGTAGAAAAAACAACAACACGATTTGTTCTTTTGTCTGTTTGTCTGTCTGCCTGCCTGCCTGCCTGCCTGCCTGCCGGTCTGTCTGTCTGCCTGTGTATCGTTACCCCGTCAAACGTTTCTCACGTTTTTTTATCAAGCCATTGGCTCGAATATGGCTTGGCCATGGCTTAAATTGTGTTTAAATGCCATAAGTGACATGAGAAAGAAGTGACAGCAATTTGCAGTCAAATCTAGACATTCTGATGGGAATAGACTTTTTTGGTTCTTAAACGTGCTCAGTGCAAAGCACCGAAACACGGGATACAAATTTTCGTGTTTAAACCAGTACTGAGTGCACCAGATCCAGGTGGTGGGTAGCAAGTTTAATTTGTATTTCAATGAAGGGGAAAGCAAGTTATATATGTAAGTTATAATACGAGTTAAATACGCACCAAATGCACCGTTTTCAGAGAGGGCCCAAGTCCAAAGGTTACGCCACCGAAGTTACATACCCCCTAACCTTGAACTCCTGATCCGCCCCTGGTTTGAACAGCTAACGCTCTACCACCGAGCTGTCGATGCGGTACGTCTCTCACGAAAAACGATTCTTATTAATATTTTGTATTGAATTGGAGTGTCGAACGATCGATCCATGGGTTGACACAATCAGTTGTATTACCAATCGCCTAAAGAGTTATCTCCCCTGACAAGCAAAACAGATCTCTGCTGAGCGAGTATAGCTGGATTTCAGCTACATAAACTTTTTAATGTTTTTTCTTCTCTCTGTTTTGGATAGTTTTATCAATTTTCAATTTCTATCGAAAACAACCTCGGATGTATATGTAGACGGTTTACAATGTCAGAAAGCTTTACATTTAACTACACTGCAAATAGATCGCGTAGTAATTTCATTTTAGCAATTAAACTTAATGACTTAAATTTTGGAAACCCGTATTATGCTTGCAATAATACACTTCACTGGCGGTCAAACTTAGATATCCAAAGATAAATTAAATCACTACATGTTATTAATAATATGATTCAAAATTTTACGAACTACTTCTACTGATGTACCGGCATACATCCGAAGTTGTTTTCATAGAAATGGCCGAGGAGTTCCGAATGATTAAGCGACGGACATGTAGTCTCCATTGCAAAACCATTAAGCCTAAACAAGCTCAATCAATAATGAAAGCGGAACGACCTACATTGCAACAGAAATTAAGTGTCTCTACGTATACGGGTTTTGAAATTCTAACTGAAAATCTAAAATGACTAGCAATCTTATCGGAGCTCTCACCGAATGGGCAAGGCCCGAGTGCGAGCATAAATAAGCTCACACACATACACGCGCGCGCACACGCACACAATGACTATTGTTGAGAATGTCGTTTGCCGCAAAGATATAAGGACATGTAAGATCATTTAGAATTCAAGATATTTATAATAAAATGCCATTATAACCGTTGGGAGGTTTACACTCACAGAAATATACAGTCAAAGTTACAAATCAAAGAAATAATATAAAATTAAAAACATATATTTTACCCTGGATGTTTTTCTTCCATCTTTTTAAACAAATTCCAGTGAAATAACTGACTTACAATTTACTCTACACTATACATTAAAATACATGCTCGCTATTTCATAATCCATTTTGCATGAATGAATTATATTTGTGAATGCCTCTATTTTGTATTATTGTGAAGGTTGTCTTGCTTGTACACATTTGTTTATTATAAGTCGTTTTGTTTTGAATAAAAAAATGATACACATGATATATATTTATTATAAGTATTATACACGCATGAAGTCATTAAGCACAGTTCCGTTCAAACGTTCAATAACTTTTTTCAAACGTTCAATAACTTTTTTCAAATGTTCAATTACCTTTTTTCAAACGTTCAATAACTTTTTTTCAAACGTTCAATAACTTTTTTCAAACGTTCAATTACCTTTCTTTTTTCAAACGTTCAATAACTTTTTTTCAAACGTTCAAAAACTTTTTTCAAACGTTCAATTACCTATTTTTTCAAACGTTCAATAACTTTCTTTAAACGTTCAATATCCTTTTTTCAAACGTTCAATAACTTTTTAACTTTATTCACATTTTCTCGTATTTCACCAGCAAGTACCTGAACTTCAGGGTATTGTACTCGTATAAAGTCCTGTAGCACAGTACCTCCTACCGAACGGTCAAATAAACCCTTGCCATGCAAACCTATCTGACTGCTTGTTGACCACGTCCATTCAAATATCGTGTCCCGGTAGTGGTGGATTGTCATTTCATTATCATATGTCTTGCTGAAATAAATGGGTTATTTGTTAAAATAAAGTAGTGAATTTCCTTTTGATAAAATATAACGGTAAAGAGCCATTTTTTAGAATCAAGTGGTTAATTGTCTTTTTTAAAAATGAGGTGTTATTTTTTTTTTAAATGAAGCCCTAAAATAAACTCAAGTCGAAAATTGCCTTTTGTTAAAATAAATTCGTAAATTGCCTTTTGTTAAATTAATGTCGTAATTGCATTTCGATTGACCGGTAAGAGACGTTGTTAGCGCACTCGCTTCTCACCTAGGCGACCCGGGTTCGATTCGAGGCCTGGGCGCATGTACGTTTGGTTTGTGTTCACCAAGCCACATTTGTGGACATTCCTACTTAATATTGAAAGCCCTCCTTCATGCGCATGGACATTCCTACTTACTATTGAAAGCCCTCCTTCATGCGCATGGACATTCCTACTTACTATTGAAAGCCCTCCTTCATGCGCATGGACATTCCTACTTACTATTGAAAGCCCTCCTTCATGCGCATGGACATTTCTACTTAATATTGAAAGCCCTCCTTCATGCGCATGGACATTCCTACTTACTATTGAAAGCCCTCCTTCATGCGCATGGACATTCCTACTTACTATTGAAAGCCCTCCTTCATGCGCATGGACATTCCTACTTACTATTGAAAGCCCTCCTTCATGCGCATGGACATTCCTACTTACTATTGAAAGCCCTCCTTCATGCGCATGGACATTCCTACTTACTGTTTAAAGCTTTCATTCATGACGCATACGTATTCCTACTTACTGTTTAAAGCTTTCATTCATGACGCATACGTAGTCCTACTTACTGTTTAAAGCTTTCATTCATGACGCATACGTATTCCTACTTACTGTTTAAAGCTTTCATTCATGACGCATACGTATTCCTACTTACTGTTCAAAGCTTTCATTCATGACGAATGCGTTGTTTTACTAATTTTTTAACGTTTTCCTTCATGACGCATACTCCTACTTACTGTTCAAAGCCTCGCTGTAAGATGCATGCGTAGTCCTACTTACTGTTCAACGCTTTCCTTCATGACGCATGCGTAGTCCTACTCATTTTTTAACGTTTTCCTTCATGACGCATGCGTAGTCCTACTTACTGTTCAAAGCCTCGCTTTAGGGGGCATGCATGGCTTTCACATGTTCCAGGTTCCACTCGGCTCGGTATGTACGCGCATTTTTGTCTATCACGGTACATGTAGGGTTTTGTCCCGTTTAAATATTCTTCCAAGTATAGCCCTGCCCCTGGCCTCGTCTTGCCCCATCCGGTTATATGCTGGGATGACGCATAATCTACACTTCCTAAAGTGGATTTTCCTTTGAACGAATTATCCTGAAAAAAGATAACCACAAGTTAATTCTTTGTATTTTCCGTGTGGTCTTACGCTTAAATTGTCTGTAAATTTAATAGTATAATTATATTCCTTCATGCCCGTGACCCAATTTCGATGCTCACTAAGACTTGTTTAAGTCGAGATTTTCAATGTCTTATTAATAAGGATTTGAGACATTCGGTTTTTAAAATCTGGATATATCTGATGATATGAACGGATCATTTGTGAGCAACTGATAATTTACTTTGACAACATTTTTCATCCTTTCCTGGCAGTTTCAAAGACAACATATTGATGTCAAACCCCCCTGTTAAGGCTGTAGGTCCAAGACGTGAAAAAGCCCCTGATGAGAACAAATACGTAGGTGCAGTTTTAATGGATTTCTTAAAAGCATTCGACCGCCTTCGCCATTATCTCATATTAAAACAAACTTTATACAGATGGTATCTCAGTCCAAGCATGTAAACTAATGCAACGCTATCTTACAAACAGCAGAAAACAACTAAACACAATTCTTCAAATTACCAGTGAGTGGGACTCAATCCTGAAGGAAGTGTTACAACAAGGGTCAATATAAGGACCTTTAGTCTTCTTTCTCAAAGACATCTTCTTCTTTATCAATAAGGCAGCATGGTTTAATTATGCAACTGACAATACTCTTTCTGTGTATGATAAAACTCCTGATATTGATAAGACCACTCTTAATGAATGCTTTTTTGTATAAACTGGTTTCCTTCCAATCAAATGTAAGTTAACCCTGACAAATTTCAAGCAATTTCATTTTGCTCTCTTTCAAGTCTGTGAAATAAATAAATGTAAAGCAAATCAATACACTTAATCACACTATTGTTTGTCAAGAGCAAAGTAATCTGACAGGCGCTGATGTAATAATAGTTTAATAAATAATGATTCCCATATTTCTAAAATGTGCAATCTGTAATATGCTTACTATTTTTAAATCATTTATTAGATCCAATTTATCACTTTACTTCGTCATTCAAAAATCAAAATAAAACATAATATAACAGTGACAAGCAAAAATAGGTCTTAAAGAAAGTATGACGTAATCGAAAAATATGACGTAACAGTTTCCTGTTTCTGAACAAGGATGATGGCACCAATTGAGTGATGTACTTAAGGGTCCTGCGCATATTAATGTTTTTTTTGTTTTTATTAAAAACATTATATTTTGGTGAGATCTGAGAAGCTGATTAATTTGATAATCAGAAATGTGAACTATTTCTGCTCCTATGTTCAATTATATACGTACAAGACATGTCTTCCAGCCATTCCGAATGTCTTTAAGATTATTGGGTATCAGAAACTCGTCCATATCTAAATATATCCCGTAGGTAAGGTCAGCCATGCGTGACTGACAGTCAGCACTGATCACCCTCAGATCGTTCCACTCCTGTGGTCGTTTCTTATGCAATGTCCGCTTCATTTTGTCTGCAAAAATATAGGGAATAATATTGGACATATATTTAGGAATTATTTGGTAAAAGTGAATAATTATGGGCGTTATACGGGAAATAGCGATTAATATTGGACTTATATGGCAATTTTTTGGTAAAAGTGAATAGTTATGGGAGTTATACGGGAAATATGGAATATTATGGGACTAATACGGACCCGAATTATTGGGAAATAGTGAATAATAATAATTATAATAATAATAATAATAAAAATAATAATAATAAAAATAATAATAATAATAATAATAATAATAATAATAATAATTATTATTATTATAGGAGTTATACGGGGGTTATCGGGAAATAGGGAATACATTGGGAGTTATGTGGGAATTCTCGGGAAATAAGAAATAAAATGATTTTTTTATAAGAATAACGAAAAATTACTAATGTAATTTACTTTGTAAATATCGGACAACATGGAATAACATGTAAATATATTAAACGGTTAAGAATAATCAGATAAAAACCCATATCGGATCAGTCGAGAAGTTGAGAATTCATGAGAAATATAGAACGTGATGTGGAACTAAATAGCGAGTTGTGTTATCGAAACATTAAGGAATGCAAGACAATTGTGGAATCCATTTTTATCTGTTGGTTATGAAGGCAATTGGAAAAAACATAATAGTCTGGGTAATATCGCCTGGTATTGCCTTATGCCGTCGGCCTCGGCATCCTACAGTCAAGCCATTCGGAACTCCTCGGCCATTTTTTTTTATCGAGAACAATCTCGGATGTATGCCGGTACTTCGGTTGAAGTAGTTCGTAGTTTTTTTTAATTATATCATTAATTAATTGTAGCGTTTTAGCTTGTATATGTAGATATAAGTTTAAATTGGTTTCCAGTAAAGTGTATTATTGCAAACACAATTAATTTAAGTCATTAGTTTAACTGCTAAATTAAATAACTACGCGATCTACTTGCAGCGGACTTAAACATACCGTTTTCTGAGTATGTAAACCGTCCAAATACATCCGAGGTTGTTTTTGATAAAAATGGCCGAGGAGTTCCAAATGCACTCAATCCTTACACTATAGAGACCCTATAAATTATTGAAAAAGCAGCAGACAGCACTTTTCATGAATGATGATATATTCACTTGTCTACAGGGTAAAGTGATTTGACGAACAATAAAGGAATAATATAGACAATACAGACTATATGAAACTAGGGCTTGGTTATTTTAGGGAAACACTAATTCGGGAATTCGGTAAAATACATGGATTATAGGGAATGCAAGAATATAATAAATGAATATTTATATGGAAAGAAGGGAGTTAAATTTAATTTTTGCAAAGTCAATATCGTTGGGCTGATGTTTCGTTGGAGTGTAGACTCGGGATGTGAAAACCTGAGTACCCCTCGAGAAAACACACTTATCTGGCCTGGTGACCACCAACCAAACTTTCAAACGCTCTCGTCGAGATTTCAAACCCGAGACGCCTTGGTGAAAAGCGAGTGCGCTAGCAACTGCGCTTATGAACAACCTCCGAACTTATGTAACGTTGATAAACATTTAAATGAGTTATAAAGAAATACCTTTTTCAGGGAAGTCAATTGCAATTGCCTTGACCAATCCGCGTTCTTGATAATAATTAAACACCTTCCTTGTTACGGGGTTTAAATTGTACATGTAGACTAGCACTCGAGTTGCTCCCAGAAATATTGCTGACTCGAACCACTCGATGGCCGCCGTGGCGTTCAGATCATCATACGCCAACCTCGTACAGACACCCACACCATCAGTCTGAAATATGGTTATACATATTGATATTCAATGACAGCATTTTATTGATACCTGCTTTGGTAACTGGGGTAACAAGGCATTCATACGACAGCCCAGGACAGACACGAATACCATCAGCTTTGAATACGTTATACATATTGATATTCATGGACAACATTTTCTTGATACCTGCTTTAGTTACGGGGGTAACAAGGCATTCATACGACACCAAGAACAGACACCAATACCATCAGCTTTGAATACGTTATACATATTGATATTCATTGACAGCATTTTATTGATACCTGCTCGAGTTACGGAGGTCACTAGGTATTTATACGACAACCCAGGATAGACACCAATACCATCAGCTTTGAATACGTAACACATATGTGTTGATACTCATGGACAGCATATTCGTGATACCTGCTTGAGGTAAGGGGGCAAGTGGCCAGTACAATCAGCTTCGAATACGTAACACATATGTGTTGATACTCATGGACAGCATATTCGTGATACCTGCTTGAGGTAAGGGGGCAAGTGGCCAACACAATCAGCTTTGAATACGTTGTTGATATAGATAAACATGTACATTGATATTCATGGAGGGGCATTTTTCCCTGCTTGGATTACTGGGTTAACTAGGCATTCATTCGACATCCTAGAACAGACACCAATGCAATCAGCTTTGAATGCCGATATATACACATATTGATATTCATGGACATATGTGCCATACTTTTGTGATACTGGGGTAACTTTGCATTCATACAACAACCAAGGACAGACGACAATACAATCAGCTTTGCATACGGACATATATTAAAATGTTGTTATTAGGTGATTTGTTATTGTCCCAGTTATTTGTCCGAGGTCAGTTCGGGCCCCAACTTCTCGAAACTTCTTAAGCTTAACAGGCTTAAGTAGCTTATTTCAATAAAGCATAGTACTGACATAATAAAATTAGATTTTGATTAACGAAAAATGGTTTATTGTGATGATCATAATGATTATTCCTTTCTGAATCATAAAAAATTCTTAAGGAAGTAAATAATAAGCAAATTATTGAAAGATAAAAATAGTGAGCTTAGCTTAATCATGTTATAAGGGGCTTAAGGAGTTTCGAGAAATTGGGGCCAGGCTCAGCTGACTGAGGACAAATACTTCGGCCAATATGAACTGACTTAATTAATGAGTACTTTATTAATTAACTATTACGTTTGCAACGACAATTTGATTAAAACATTTTTATACCTAAGTTAATATTGAAGCTTATAAACATCCCTTTTTTCATTCATGGTTTCTGATTGTCTAGACTTGACTTAGCTGTTTTTGACATGCATCCTTTATTGTGACATTGTACAGATTTATGAATAAAGCCGACAACACTAGTCTTATATTTTCGTGATTATTGCGTAAAAAGTTTAAAATTGTATTCACCGTCGTCGTCCTTTTTGCCGGTTTCAAAAAAAAATATGACATAAACTCCACCAACAAGTTGAACGTTAAACAAAATGGCTGCCTTTTGAATTAATTCTTATATTTGGGCGAGTTTCGACAGCTAACGAAAATAGCCCATTCCATAATCCCGTATTTGGCGAGTTTAGTAGCCAAACAAAAACGCTTCGGTCGATATTAAACCACTTTTGGCATATATTGTCGTCAAATGATAAGAATTGTTCGACATTACATTTCTCTGACAGGGCTACTCATATCAGTATGATGCTGATTACAAATGTGAGATGTGTCCTGGAGTTTGACTACTCCACGCTTTGAAATTCTACATAGTAGTCTAACAATAATATAAGAAATAATTATAAAAGTAATAATAATAAAAATAATAGTTATAATGTTAATAATAATAATAATAATAATAATAATAATAATAATAATAATAATAATAATAAAAATAATAATAATAATAATAATAATTATTATTATTAATAAAAATACTACTACAACTACTAATACTAATAATTATAGTATTGATCATTGAATAATATTTATAAATTTAAATTAATTAAACAATTGAGATTCATAAAGTCCTTAGGCTTAACTGTTAATTTGAAGTCACTACGCGATTTACTTGCAGCGTAGTTATGAATGTAAAGAATTTTGACGTATACATCCGAGGTTGTTTCAATGGAAAATGGCCAATATATGGATAATATATGTACATACCTTATTAAACTGAATATAATCAACATGGTGATACTCTGCAATATCGGATGAACAAGTCGTTCTGTTATACGATGCTGAAACTTGGTCTATTAGTTCCGGACTTGCAGTTGTCTCGCATAGAAATATTACTTTATTTAGGCCCGAATCTCCGACCTGAAATTACGTGCATTCATTGTAATTTACAGTCATTATCAACCACAACAGCAATAACAACGCTGCGACGACGACAAGAACACCATCATCATCTACATCATCATCATCATCATCATCATCATCATCATCGTCATCGTCATCCTCCTCCTCACCCTCCGCATCATCATCATCATCATCATCATCATCAGCATCATCATCATCATCATTACCACCACCACCACCACCACCACCACCACCACCACCACCACCACCATCATCATCATCATCATCATCATCATCATCATCATCATCATCATCATCATCATAATCATCATCATCATCATCATCCGCGTCATCACTACCATCAGAAGCAGCAGTAGCAGCAGCAGTAGCAGCTGCAGTAGCAGCTGCAGGAGCAGCAACAACAACATTGATACTGTTGGGGTCAGTTTGAACACTGAGGACGTGACACTAGAAGAAATCATTGAACGCAGTATACATTTAAAACGGCGGAAGCGACAATGACGTCACTTGATTCATTGATGTCACGTTCATTTTATCACAATCAATCTTCATTAGAATTAAATTGGACTCGAGACCGTTCACCTGTGAAAATCGAACACAAGACCTATGGAATGTTAAAAGGATAAATTGAACCACTAGTGATGTGTGTGTGTGTGTGTGTGTGGGGGGGTGCTCCCACGGCATCTAGGTTCAGAGACGGACACCTTTACTTCTAAATACTTATGTGAAATACTACAGAAACAATCTCAGTAGCAAAACGGTTTTAACATAAACCCGGTTTAATGGCACTGGGTAAACGCCAAAGACATAGAACACAAAAACAAAAAATCACAAAAATGAAACATGGAAGAACAGCACAAAATCCTACAAACAGCACAGTGCATACATACTATATAAAAAAATCTAGGTATGTTTATCAAGAATTGTTACAAACTAAACCACTCTCACCCTGGTAAGGTTCATACCAACATCCGCTGGGATGAGAGTCGGACACCTAAAACCTGTACCTTATAGTCACTGTTAGTGATGTTCTTACCGATTAAGTTGGCAGAATTAACTTTCTTAGTGTTCAGCACAACAAACGTATTGAATGCCTCTATACTTGTCAGCGCGCATGCGCAACTTTCTAAATAACTCACTAAATGAAACTAAATGGAAAGTTTGCTGTTATTTCCGTGACTTTATGGTTATTCTAAATCATTGAATGTGAATCTGTTCGGTGATTCAATTGACGGCGGTATGAGTCTGGCGTTTTTGTTGGTTATAAACTGGTTTCGGTTTTATATCGGTTTCACGAACTGTGTATTTGTTGTAACAGTTTCAAATAAAACCAAAACCGGCTTCAATCGTTTTTTAACGAAAACCGAAACCGGTTTTTTAAACTATCGAAACCCCTACCGGAGGCGGTTTCATCGGTTCGTTCCATCCGAAAACTAGTTTACTTCGAAAACAACATGGCGGATAGTGATCAACTTCGTTTGTTGAAACTCAATCTTTTTTATAACAATGCCTTACAATGGGCAAATGAGCTAAATGAAAAGGGTTATATCAGTAATTGTGTAGCTCAGTAGCTACAGTAGCTCCGCCATATTGTTGAAAATGTACACAAAACCATGCATTTGTTACTTCAAGCAAAACTATCAAAACCGGTTTCGTAACTGCTGAAACCATTGAAACCAAAACTGAAACTGGTTTGGTATCAACAAAAACGCCCCTTAATGGCTAAGAAAGGGCGGAGTGATTATAGCGAACGAGCCCATCTTGATCAATAAGATATTACTACAGGTTATCTAACTGGCTTTGAATACAACATCATTGGCTGATACATTGACAACGCAAATTCTGACGCAGGGATTGTGTATCGGATGAGTGGCAGTAGGCGGACCTATAAAGCTGCACTCTCACAGATTGAACGTTTTAACAATTGTTTTCAGTTTTTGTCATGGAACGAGCCGATTTTGGCGAAAATTCATGGAAACCAGTTATATAAGACTTTAAGATCTTATTATATATATATTTTTATATTATATAGTTCATAAATTGATGTTTTATGCATTTTTTCTTAAACCGTTAGTAATATGAAAATCTACGATCTGATATTTTGTCAGCAATCTTATATTTCTCTTTCCAAGACAAAAAAAATAAAAAAGTAGTAAAAATGGTATATCTGTGAGAGTGCAGCTTTAAACACCCGCGAAAGGTAAATTCTGAATGATTAATTCTAGTACTTAATTATTGCCTATCTGCAATTTAATTGGCTTAAAGCTGTCGTTTACCGTTTTAACAACTTATTTTACTTTTTGTCTTGGAAAAAGAAAAAAATTGCGTAAATATCTGCAAACCAATGATAAAAGATTGCTGACAAAAGATCAGACCGCAGATTTGCATATTTCCGTTCGAAAATCAATGTTTTATGGCTTAAACCGTTACTAACGCTTTAAGAAAATGCTTTTAACATTAATTTTTGAACTTAATACAAAAATCTGCGATATCGAATTTTTTGTCAGCAGTCTTATATAACTGGTTTCAATGGATTTTTGAAAAAAAATGGCTCGTTTAAAGACTAAAAATAAAAAAAAGTGTCAAAACGTTCAATCTGTGAGAGTGCAGCTTTAAAATTTAGTTTGACGTTATTATTTAAGGGACTCGTTCAAAGATTTGATGATCGAGACAAATTTTGTTTCAAACCTTGTTAAAATTCATTTATTTTACCTATTTTTACAGGCACCAAACACTTACCGGCAGATACTTATAAAAAATAGGCATGCAAACGAATATTCGAATATTCGATCGAACGTTTGGTAATCGTATGTCAAAATCGGTATTCGAATATTCCATGTGTTTTTTTTTAAATTAAAATACACACTCAGATCTCAACAACTTTCGATTCATTGTTGACAATTTTGAATTGTGTTTAGGCCAAATAAAAAAATAGGTGCTAGGTAGGTCGTTTGTTGTTGTTTTTTTCTTTCTTTTTTTTTTTTTATAAACTTTTCGTACCAAAATAACATTTTTTAAGGGAAAAATAGGTTAGGGTCGGCGGGAAAAAATAGGGTCGGTCGGGTAACCTGAAACGGACCTATTTTTTATTTGGCCTTATCATTTACTTATACGTCTTCAAGATCATCTTTCGACAGTGGTATAGTTGAGGAGGTGGTCGACTTCAGCCCTGATGTACATTGGAATCATACGACAGCTTTCTGCCAGAACACTGTTTCTAACATACAGTCGAACCCCATTGGCTCGAACTCCCAGGGACCGTCGAAAATACATCGAGCCTCGGAAAATTCGAGCCAAGCGATAAAGCTTAAATCAGTATATAGAAATAGTTATTTTTCATCTAGTTCGAACCAACAAGGGATTTGAGTCAAGCGAGTTCGAGCCAACGGGTTCGACTGTACATTTTTCTTTTCTTATATTTTCTTTTTTTCTTCTTCTTTTTTATTATAATACTTTGAAACTTAACTCAACTTAACTTAATTCCTTGGTTTGTTGTACAAAACATTCGTATATTTTTGTATTTGATTCCATGAAAAACAGCCGAATAGTCGCTTTAAAACAGAATCTTAAAACATTAACCTAAATCATTCAAATTTCAATACATTTTTTTACTATTTTCGAACAGAAGCGCATTTTTCGCAATTTTCAATACATAGAAATAAAGTCGCCTTCGTATTTTCATTTCACCCGCTGGCTCATTTATTTTATTCCCGGCCAAAGTCGGACGTGCAAAGAAAAAAGATAAAAAAACATGTGCGGGTAAACAAAGAAATAAATATTAACATACCATTTCCCTGGATCCGTATTTGGCATAGAGCGGCGTTGCTTTCATAATTTTATTATCTTTCATTTTCAAGCAACATATAAACGACTGTCTTAACTCCATGTGAATTGGTATTGCCAGAGGTTCGAGTGCCATACTATTCCAGGTATTTATCAAAATCTTCAATTTTGAACTCCTCTGGTCGTTCAGAGCTCGATTGATGTCCTCAAATTTGACCCGATTTCCGGATTTTTCCCCACCCACCTCGTAGTATGAAATAGCTGTGTACAGATATAAGCGTTCGTTCTTCACAACAGTGAAAGGTGTGTGTATTTTGTTGTCTTGTTTCCTCATAACGCCGGTCATTCCTGTGTAGTTCTGAAAAATATATGAAGGATAAACATAGTTTCAAGAACCATTCGGAACTCCTCGGCTATTTTCCATCGAAAACTACCCAGGGCTCGGATGTATGCTGGTACATCAGAAAAAGTAGTTCGTAAAATTCTATGTAATAGTAATAATTAATGTAGTGTTCTAACGTGCTTTTTAACTATTAATTTTAAACTCATTGCTAGAAGAGTGTTTTATTGTATAAATAAATCGGTTTCTCAAGAGTAAACTTAACTGCTCTTTTGAAATTACTACGCGATATACTTGCAACGTTCTTAAACTATCAAGATTTCTGATATTGTAAACCGTCCATATACATCCGATGTTGTCTTCGATGGAAAATGGCAGAGGTGTCTATAATGTAAGACATCTTGAGAAAGTTTGATATTTTTTCAGGGAGGGAACTTTATCGTATTACCGCGGGGTTAAACTGACCGCCCTACCATATTTTGCACCTTTCTCATTTGTTCCTTGGTTTAAATCCGGCTCGGACTTTTGTTTTCATAGCTGCTACTTATCATATATTCTGAGAAGTTCTAAAAGTCCTAGATTGAGCCTTCTATTAGTGACCCCCCCCTAAAAAAACAACAAAAAAACAAACAAAAACAAACAAACAACAAAACAAACTGTGTATAGTACAAATTTACACAACCTTTGTTTATTGATTTTAATCTACTTGCCTTGATCCCTCTTATCAGATCTCTGATCTGAGTATCCTGCTGTGCAGTTTTTGAAGTTTTATTATAAAAATGGACCCTAAATGGCCCTGAGCCAATAAACCAAAACACAGGAAATTGGCCCCTACTGTGATCCCAGTGGACTTAGCAGGAGACGCACAACAGGGGATTATCATGCCAAACATTCCTTCAACTAGCCCTTTAATCACAATTTTGCTATTAAGTTACAACTGGTGTTAATAAACGTAACAACTAGCGCGTTACATTTGGCGTTAATACACGTTACAACTGGCGTTAATAAAGATTACAACTGCCGTTCATACACGTTACAACTGGCGTTAATACACGTTACAATTGGCGTTAATACACGTTACAACTGGCGTTAATAAAGATTACAACTGCCGTTCATACACGTTACAACTGGCATTAATACACGTTACAATTGGCGTTAATACACGTAACAACTGGCGTTAATAAAGATTACAACTGCCGTTCATAAACGTTACAACTGGCGTTAATACACGTTACAATTGGCGTTAATACACGTAACAACTGGCGTTAATAAACGTTACAACTGGCGTTAATACACGTTACAACTGGCGTTAATACACGTTACAACTGGCGGTAATACACGTTACAAATGGCGTTAATACACGTTACAAACTGGCGTTAATACACGCTACAACTATCGTTCATACACGTTACAACTAGCGTTTATACTCTTTACAACTGGCGTTAATACACGTTCCAACTAGCGTTAGTACACGTTACAACTGGCGTTAATACATGTTACAACTGGCGTTAAAACACATTACAACTGGCGTAAGTAAACGTTACAGCTGGCGTTAATACACGTTACAAACTGGCGTCAATACACGTTACAATTGGCGTTAATACACGTAACAACTGGCGTTAATAAAGATTACAACTGCCGTTCATAAACGTTACAACTGGCGTTAATACACGTTACAACTGACGTTAATACACGTTACAACTGGCGTAAGTAAACGTTACAACTGGCGTAAGTAAACGTTACAACTGGCGTTAATACACGTTACAACTGGCGTTAGTAAACGTTACAACTGGCGTTAATACACGTTACAAACTGGCGTTAATACACGCTACAACTATCGTTCATACACGTTACAACTAGCGTTTATACTCTTTACAACTGGCGTTAATACACGTTCCAACTAGCGTTAGTACACGTTACAACTGGCGTTAATACACGTTACAACTGGCGTTAAAACACATTACAACTGGCGTAAGTAAACGTTACAGCTGGCGTTAATACACGTTACAAACTGGCGTTAATACACGCTACAACTATCGTTAATACACGTTACAACCGGCGTTAATACTCGTTACAACTGGCGTTAATACACGTTACAACTGGCGTTAATACACGTTACAACCGGCGTTAATACACGTTACAACTGGCGTTAACTCACGTTACAACTGGCGTTAATACACGTTACAACTGGCGTTAATACAAGTTACAGCTGGCATTAATACACGTGCCAGTTAATACACGTTACAACTAGCGTTAATACACGTTACAAGCGGCGTTAATACTCGTTACAACTGGCGTTAATACACGTTACAACTAGCGTTAATACACGTTACAACTAGCGTTAGTACACGTTACAACCAGCGTTAATACTCGTCACAACTGGCGTTAATACACGTTACAACCGGCGTTCATACACGTTAAAACTGGCGTTAACTCACGTTATAACTGGCGTTAACTCACGTTACAACTGGCGTTAACTCACGTTACAACTGGCGTTAATACACGTTACAACTGGCGTTAATACACGTAACAACTGGCATTAATACACGTGCCAGTTAATACACGTTACAACTGGCGTTAATACACGTTACAACTGGCGTTGATACACGTTACAACTGGCGTTAATAAACGTTATAATTTACGTTTACCTTGATTAAAAACAGTATCCCAGGCACAATTATAATCCAATACAGAAAACGTCGTGTACAACATATTTTCATTTTAAGCGCTATTTTCCTTTGTATAATTTACTATCCAAACGAGTTCAAAATGTCATATTTAATATTCGCACGATTGTATATTACGTATTGATTTAATTAAGATGTTATAATGTTACTTTTAAATGGACATATGCCCCGGGGAAATCAATAAAGGTATATCTGTTATATTGAGGAAAACAAACAGATGCTATCAGACGAAAGGTATTCATTTTTTTCTCATTTCATGTTGGGCATTTTCTCATGAACATAATTTTATAATGATGTAATATGCATTTCATTATTATGCTGTTAAAAATAAAGCTATTTAAGCCACGTTCTCACAGATTGGCCGTTTTGAAAACTACTTTATTTCTTGTCTAGGTTTGAGCAAATTTTTGCGTAAATGTCTTGAAACAAGTGATTTAAAACTGCTGACAAAACATCATATAGCAGTTAAAGTTGATGTTTTAATGGCTAAAAGCGTTACTAACGCTTCAAGAAAAAGAAAGAATTATTCGGCAGTTTACCATACAATTGAGATCCGTTCTATTTATCTAAGTTATCTTATATGACTGAATTGAAAGCAGAGATGACAAAATCAGCTGGTTTTGAGACAAAAATAAAATAAAAGTCAAAACTGTCAATCTGTGAGAGTGCAGCTTTAAATGAAATGTATGTGTGAAGTTGGTTGTGGATATTTAGCCGAATTTGAATGTCCGAGCTCTGGGTATAACAGTTTTAGAGAAAGCGAAAAAGGGGCGGGCGGGCAATTAACTTTAAGTCGAATTTTAGAACCATTGTTGTAGATAGACAGATATCTTTTTTCCTCCAAGATTGAGAGCAAAACGTATGTATATATACAGACCCCAATTTCTCGAAACTTCTTAAGCTTAACAGGGTTAAGTAGCTTATTTCCATAAGGCAAACTACATACTTATAATGGATTCTGATGAATGAAAAAATAGTGTATTGTGATTTAAATATCATATTGATTATTCCATCGAAAGTGTAAAAACTGTTTAAGAAGTAAATAGTATGCATTATTGAAAGACAAAAATAGTGATATTAGCTTAATCCTTTTATAAGGGACTTAAGAAGTTTCGAGAAACTGGGACCAGAAGATTAATTACAAAAGTGATAATAGTACTGTCAACATACAATGATATTAATAGTTTGTAAAGAAGCTTTAGAGACGGTACAAATTATATTCAATATCGTGAAATTATATATCGACAAAATTAATAAATCAAAACAGCACACTCTATCATTACAGTTGTTATTAATCATTTACATATATGGTTTTAAATAACTCAAAACATGAATTAATACAAAACAATATGAAATGTTTTGTTTTACTTAATATAGTTGCTGTAAATAATATGCTTATTTGCATTTAAGCTTTTTGATGGTTAGGTCTTAAAAATGGTTCAGATTCGGGAAACCCGATCATATCAAAGCCGCCGACCCTAGTATTTTTTTTTCAAAAACAAAACGAAACAAAACAACAACAATAATAATAATAATAGAAATAAATAAATGAATAATAATAATAATTATTATTAATAATTGTAACCACGCCCCCTCCCCCCCCCCCGGTCCGGGGGTATACCGGGGATAGCCGGGGAAATGGGCCGTGTTTTTACCTTTCAGGTGTCCCCGCAGTGCCGGGTGAATGCGGTGGTTTTGTCTTTGCGCAACATATAGCGGGGAATGGGCCTTCTTAGGGTCACTGGGGTGCGAGGGCATTTGGCGGGGATTTTACCATCAGTTCGTCCCTTCAGGTCGGGGATTTTACCCGGGGTTGGCTGGACCGAAAGTCAAAGTCCTCGCTATTCCCGGACCTGGGGGACCGTAGTTACAATTGACTGGTGCATAAATTCTCCGGAAATGCCTATTCCGTTAGCAAGAATAACTGGGCAATGAGACTTGCTGAGCTACCGGCTACTCAGCGTGACCGAGGGTCGAGTTTTTCTTTCTAGACCGGACACCCTTGATTGATATTTTTCTAGCATACCGAACATTATATATTTGTGGAAGAAAAGATTAAATAAAAAGTGCATTTTTGTATATTTAACTTAAACGCGCGTGCGATGAGATTTACTGACGTCGTCATGATGACGCGTAGTATTTTTTATTCAATCCAAACGTCAAGAAATTATTTCGTTGTCACGTCTTTTACGGATTATTTAGTTTTGTTTTGAGTGTATATTTTGTAAAGTTAATGTTTATGAAACTCATCTATTGAAATCTCGTAATTATGGTTACATAAAGTGTGTAATAAAAGAAGTCACAACCGTATCCGTAGCCTAGTGGTTAAGGCTCCTGCATACGGAGCAGGAGGTCGATCCCTGGCCGCGTCATAAAGAAAGACATTAAACGATTGGTTCAAAGTGCTCCCTTGCCTGGCGCTCGGCATTTAAAGGGTAGTGCTTGGAAAATAGGTGTACTCAGTACACATTTAACCCAGAAGAGTTGAACCCCGTGTACCGGTGCGTAACACCGAACACGTAAAAGAACCAAGGGGTATCTTCGAAAAAGAGCTAGGGTATTGCACCCAAACTTTCTTGTATCCCACCACTTTCTTTTCAGCGTACTGTCCCTTCAACAAAAACAATGATATCCGTTGGAAATAAGGGCTTGCACTTTCACGGGTTATTCTTGACCGCAAGGTCTAAAAATATTGCTAACTAACACGTGACACATCTGGGTGTGTGGCGGTGCCAGATAGTTTTTCAGCACGGCTGTTTTCACCAGAAATGCGTATCTGGTGAGCTAGAACAGTTTTTTTTTTCAAAGATGGTCAAGACGGGGTTTGACAAAAACATTTCAAAAAATTATTTCAACAAGTTTACAATATCACTTGTGAACTTGTAAAGTTGCACTCTCACAGACTGACATATTTTGACAAAATATAAAAAAGTTGTCAAAACTTTTAAATGTCACAGTGATAGAGAAATCTTTTACTGTATATAATGTTTTTAAAACTGTCTTCGACTTTTGTACATAAAGACAGGATACGAAAAAATATTAAACAAAGAATTTGTTTAATAGCCTATATATTTTTTTGAAAGTGAACAAACATAATATATTGTATTGTATTGTATATTATATTGTATGATTAATAGCTACGATTTATTTGAAATAAAGAATTATTTCGTTCTGTGTTACATCACCAACCAGCACAGTGTGTTAAACGACAGAAACAAGAGATACATCTGTACCATCGATGCACGCATCATTTGATGATTTCCGGGGATTTAATGTTCATAGACGTAATAAACTGAAGACTCAACCACTGGATTCTATGGTACTGAAAAAGTCAAGCAGAGGTTCTTTACAGTTTAATTACAAACTACAAATACTATAATGAGAACTACACAGGCTTTGGAGAAATTTTATGAAGATGTAAAAGGACTTGCAGACAGCCTATGTTCATACTTAAAGTATTTGCTGCTTAAGCAAGCAGAAAGGCTGATCAAAACAGAAACACATCCTCGGCACCCCAACGTATCATAACTAGTGATGAAACGATAATCGAGTGCAATCGATAAATCGTCGCTGACAATGCTATGTCGGCGACAATCGATAGTGGTTGTCAAAAATCGATGTCGCTTATGTTACTTCCGGTAACTACGTATTTTTGTTGTTTTGCAGTAAAAGTCGAGTAAATGTCATTTTCTCTTTCCGGTAAATCCTCGTTGAGTTCATCTTAACAAGGGAGGTCACTCTCTTACACAAATACGGTCATTCGGAACTCCTCAGCCATTGTTATCAAAAACAACCTCGGATGTATATGTACGGTTTATATACTCAGAAATCTGTTGTTAAGTCCGCTGCTAGTAGATCGCGTAGTAATTTATTTTAGCAGTTAAACTTAATAACTTTACTCTTGTGAATCTTAATTATGTTTGCAATTATACACATCACTGGCAAACAATTTAAACTTAGATCAATAAATACATGCTGAAACACTACATTTAATCAATGATGTACTTCAAAAATTTACGGACTACTTCTACTGATGTACCGGCATACATCCGAGGTTGTTTTCGATAAAAATGGCCGAGGAGCTTCGAATAAAATGCGGTGAATGTAAACACAAAATTACAAATGTTTTTAATTGTTCATATTTTCCATAAAACCCTCTTTAATAACATGTCTCTAATGTTTAGTGGGTCCGGTCTTACCTGCAAATACCGTGGATCCCGGTTCGATGCATTGGGAGCGAGACAAATCGGCCCCTTACCTAATCGGCCTACTACCAATATGGCCCCTAACACGTTTCGGCCCTGCCATTACGTCTCCTCAATTAAATTGACTCGAGACGTTTCGGCCCCTTACTGATTTTCAACAGAGACATTTCGGCACCTTAATTTTATTTTATTTTGAATATAAAGAAAACATATAATTTGTCAAATTTTATTTGGAAAAGAAGTTGTAAATGAGATCTATAAATGCACAAATATTCCTGAAATACATTGATAAGATTGATAAAAAAAGCATTAAAGTCTAAATTTAAACCCTTATTTTTAATATAAAATGTTAAAAAATGTAATAATGTAAATTTTGACTGTGAACTGTTATTTCAATACTTGTAGTGCATTCACATTCAATAGATATTTAAGTTTGACACTGTGCCTAGAATTAAATAAAATCTAGTTTAGTTAAAAGAAGAAGGTACCCTTTAAATTTAAAATAAAAAAATGCATACATAATAATGACGTTTAGTTGCTGTGTACTTTTTTCTTTTTTTGGTGACCTGAGTGTAGACGAATAAACTTGTAAGCTTGTAAGGTGTCACAAATTCCGAAGCCTGACACCTGTGTGGAATGTGACAATTCACCATAAGACCGTCTGTCGGTGGTGGTGTTAGTAGTTTATACTCCGGGTCCCGGCGTGAGCACATTGAAGGGTCCCAGAGTGATAGTTCAACCACCGCACACCTATCCTGGTCGGTTAACCAGTACTAGGTGCCTTCACCTCTGCAAGGAACTGACAACTTCTGTACATGCCAGGGGCAGTGGTACAGTGTGAATGGTCGTAGAAAGGATTTCATAACCAATCACAACAGAAGTGACTTGGTCCGCCCTGGAATCGAACCCGGGTTGTCCGATTCGCAGTCCAACGCTCTGACCGCTCCTACCGACTGAGCTAACCGGGCGGACAAGACCGTCTGTCTCGTTGTTGTTGAGTTTATATAGGTCTGCCCGCGCCCTATAATGGCTTCATTATGGCTTGACCCCGTCACATCCCCAAGTGTGACTTAAACAGAATTTTGAAGCCAAAGGGGGAGTTTTACCCCCATCGGTTGATGGGATATTCGTCAAAGGAGTAATGTTTTACCCAAAATGCCGCGAAACCTGCGATGAATGACATCTAGGGAGGTCCCACAGCTCTGAATATTGGATATGGTTTCATTTCTCCAGTCTTAAATACAGTTGTAAATTTGATATTGCATTGTATCTTAAAAAACATTTACGTGTAAGAATGGTATTTACTCAAAGGATGGGCAAGACTCACGGTCAGTTCATTGACAAGAAAAAAAATCATCTTATAACTATCAGATTTCGTTGTTTTTCATTAATTATTATCCATCTTAAAAGGCATCTCCATAAAAGTTAATTAAAAGCAAGGAAAGAGTTAACTAATGAGTTTTTGAGAAATATGGTGTCATCTACGGCGGGCGATAGGTGCTTGATACAGTTTTAGACAGCGGACTTAATCTTAAACACATATCATGTTACCTCTTGTAAATATTAGCAACATGCTAATGTAAATTATTTAAAGGTTATTTCAAGATTTTTTTAATTTTAAATATTTTTTTTTTTACTTGATTTATATTTATAAAATAAAATCTCATGAATAAATGTTTTTGTTCAGATGTATATTTGTGTTCAAGTATAAAGATATTTTCTTTAAAAAAAATTTTTTTCATCATTTTTATGCATATATATAGCTTTATGTTAAAAAATAAATTTTATGTTTTTTTTCTTCTTATATTTATCACAAAAGCATCATTTTTTATGTATACATCAATAAGGACCTTAGTTATCATGTTTATTTCATTTCTAATGCTTCAGTCAGAAAACAGGAATTACTTCTTGGCTTGGTTGTGTATACTTAGGAAAATGAAAGGGTCTTTCGGTTTTTCCCAGCCTTTCGGATTTTCGGTAATTCCACCGACCCAAAAATAACTTTAATTATAAATGTTTTATTATCAAATAAAACAAAAACTAAACTGATATTTCAATCGTTCGATGTGTGTTTGTTTCATATTTTTGTAAATAAGCGAGTGATATGCGCGACCGATGATTTTAAATTGTACATCAACGAGACGTCACTGCTGCAATGCCAATTCGTCTCACGTCTTTATCCGAAAACCTGTTGACTGCTACCTCAATTTCATGACTTACATGACTGTTGTCCGTTACCAGAATTTAGTTCACTCTGTTGTTTGGTGGTCCCCACAGGCGCAAGTCACAAAATAAAAAATCGGCCTATATATATGTTTATTAAGATATTATAGTATATAGCCCATATAGAACATTAAAAAAAGTTTGTGTCAAGTACCTGTGGTGGTCCCGCTCGATTTCGCAATAAAAGAAATATATTTCTGAGTTTTAATAAATCAAATTGTACATCTGGGTATGCACATATTCATAAATGTTGCATAGAATGTTTAGATTAAATTTAAGAATCATATAAAAACAAATAATATTTTTTCGCGACTTTGGAAAATGGCTTTTCTTGTAATTCAGTAAAGCTATGATTTATCTTTTATATAATAATTCTACACATGATATTGACTCAAACAGTGATTTAATCAGACAGTTCGAATTATTTGATCTGCTAGTCCAAATAATTGTAAGTTTGAGGTATTTTTACGATTTTTTGCTCGACTATTCGAAGAATATGGAGAGCTATATACTACTCACCCAAGCGTCGGCGTCGCGTCACTCCTTGGTTAAGATTTTGCATGCAAGCACACATGGGTTAATATCTCAGCAACTACTTGAGGTATTGCATTGAGACTTTATACAATGGTACTCAACCATCTAGTCATTCTAAAATGCCGTCCAGGCTTTTTTTAATGATGGTTAGCCTGGACGTCATTCATAACAAAATTCGTAAACATGTTCAAAATGCCGATCAAAATTTGGTCGCACATTTATTAAGACTTTTCCAATTTAGTCTATTTAAACAAAAAAAAGAACACTGTAGCTGTTAAAAGTAATCCTTTTTACATCAATTGCAATATACATAAAATAATCACGTTCCGAATTGTTAAAACAACATACATTTTCAAACACCATCAAAATTCACCAAACACCATTGTTTTTGTTAACGAATGTAGCCGAGAATATCCAAATGCATTTTCTTTTCTCTGCTTAAGGTTACACATGACTATTAGTTACTTTAGTACAGCTCAGTACGAGCTGTAGTGTCATTGGCAGTAGTTTTGTTAAGGCAACTTATTGTAAACCTGTAAATTATTCAAAATAAATTAAGAATGAAGTGTTTACAAACATTTATTACTTTTGTTAGTATATTGGAATAAAGACATTTAATTTATGCAAAATGAATCAAATAGCAATATCATTAAGTTTGTGGAATGTTATCATGCAAAGTATGGGAAGAATTTTCATTTGCATGCATGCCATTTTTTTCAGTTCGTATCATTATTTTCTATTCTTGTAATTTACCCCTCATTTGCGCTCACTTGGATGTCTTTGAACTTTTGTATGCTTAATATCCTTTGTTTGGTTTCTTTAAAGCATCCAGATTCTGACACACAACAAAAAAAACTTTTTCAAGTACTACTTGTCACAAACTTGTGGTAAGAGCAACCTCAGGTACCAACTGGTGATTGTACGAGCTCTCTCCTCCCTACCTTTTTCCTACCAGTTGGCGAGTAAGTTTTCTGGTGTTCCCCAGTGAACGACCATTTGTATGTATATTGACAAAAACCTGCAATGACGGTTTGAAATTCTGCAATTATTTGGAGGTTTTTGATTGCCATCTTTTGACATAACAACATTTCTACATTTCTTTCCCCTTTCCCACACGCACCTAGCCTCCCGTCTAAAAACGACTATACATTATAAATACTATATGTGTGCTTTTACTTTGTATGACAGAAATTAGAATACTGGGTAAAATTACCGGTTTGTCTTTATAAGCTTTGTTAAATTTTATAGCGTCTCTTTGAACCGCTGGCGCGTTCACGTCACAAACTGGGCATATGACCTTCTATAAGATGACATTTTAAATGTAAAGTCGGCGAAGATTGCACAAGTGTCACATAACAATCCGAGGCATATTCTATAAGAGCATGAAGGCCAATTCTCACACAGAGTCCCGGCTTTGTCATGTTTTAACCCCTTAAACACATAAGCGTTACTTCTGTTTACCAATATACTGTGAAATCATTAATGTTCGTGGGCATGAAATTTCGTGGTTTGCCGGAAAAAAACAATTTCGTGGGTACTTGAATTCGTGGATTTTCATTTAAAAAAAAAAAATCCAAGATGCGATCGTCCTAGATCGTCTGCATAATATCCACGCGCTGGCCCGTGATTTCCGTCTTCTACGTCACTCGGTTTATGACACTCGCTAATGTGGTATGACATGCTAATTAGTGCATATACCCATGTCACTTATCGATTTAATTGGAAATAAAGGTAATAAAAGAAGATGTACCCTGATCATAAATACAGATAGGGGAAGCCATTGGATGCCAATTAAGAATTTTGCAAACTGTGAAAACACAGTAGTTCTTTTAAAAAACACACAACAATTCTAACTCTAGTTGTTTTCCTATAAGCTTTAAGCTTGACCATAAAACGCACTCTAGTAGGAAAAAAAGCAAACAACAATGTTCTGTAATTATGTTTTTCAATCAATTCCTTACAAATAGTATTTTCCTGAAGATTACCTTTAGTTGAGTTTTGTATAGGTTTTCTGATGTAAGGTATAAGGTATTTGTTAATAAAAATATCATCATGAAACATCTGTTCTAGCGAAACTATATAAATATAGTCGATATATATATATATATATACACACACATAATAAATTGATAAGTGAGCAAAATCTCTGATTATTGTAAACTTGGATTGTCGTGTTGAAGTCGAATTTTGATGAATAGGTTACACAATAAAACATTTTGATTCACTTAGTGTAACAATGCTGTTGATATACATGTTTTTTTTTAATATTTAGTCTTATGTTAAATACATGTGTATAATATTGCCCATAGAATAGTTTGTAAATAAATCTTGAATCCTGTATGTGACGATAAATGTTTTTCAAATTCATTAAGTACAAAAGTGTGGTAACTGATGATAGTGTTAGGGGAAGGTAATCCATACTAAAAATACTACTTTAGATTGAAACATTTCATTTCATAGACAGTTTTTACATGTTTTTGAATTTTGTTATGAATGACGTCCAGGCTAACCATCATTAAAAAAAAGCCTGGATGGCATTTTAGAATGACTACTCAACCATCCAACAAGTCATTCTAAAATGCTACCATCCAACCTACTTAATTAAGCAAGTTAGAAAACTCTAGTTTCCATTTAATGCAAATAATAGGCCTTTATTATTCGACTTTGAAATTCTGGTTAAGGTTTTGCGTGCAAGCACACATAGGTTAATATCTAAGCAACTACTAGAGGTATTGTATTGAGACTTTATACAATGGTACTCGACCATCCAACCTACTTAATTAACCAAGTATGATAACTCTAGTTTGCATTTAATGCAAATAATAGGCCTTTATTATTCCCTTTTAAATTCTGGTTAAGGTTTTGCGTGTAAGCACACATAGGTTAATATCTCAGCAACTACTTGAGGTATGGCATTGAGACTTGATACAATGGTACTCAACCATTCAACCTACTTAATAAACCAAGTTAGATAACTTTAATTTGCATTAAATTCAAATAATGGCCCCTTTTTTGACATAGAAATTCTGGTTTTGCATGTAACCACTTTTAAGTCAATACCTCAGCGAATACATCATGTATTGCATTGAAACTTTACAAACAGGCTCCCAACCATTTAACCTTCTTCTTTAATCAAGTAAGATAACTCTATATTTCATATAATATAATTTTTGCTCCTTTATTATGAGACTTAGAAATTCTGGTTAAGGTCTTGCATGTTAGCACACATAGGATAATATCTCAGCAACTACTCGATGTATTTTGTAGAGGCTATATACTATGGTATTCAACCACCCAACGTAATTGAATAACCAAATTAGATAACTGTATTTTGCAAATAATGGCCCTTTATTATTAGACTTTAAAATTCTGGTTAAAATGTTCCATGTAACCACATTTACGTTAATATCTCAGCACATCATGTATTGCATTGAAATCTAATCTAACAGTGATCCATGCATGTTTCGCCAACACTTTTCAACCCTTACATTGAAAAGCGGCGGAATAGTCGAGCGCGCTGTTTCTGTTACAGCTCTTGTTGATATGGCAAATCCATTATGTATTAATTGTGTTGTACTAAAATTGGGTTGTTATTCCGAACAGGATTCCGGGTTTAAGCAGATTGGGTCTATGAAATAACATAAAAAAAACAAAAAAATGATATGGTCTTATATAAGTTCCATACACAAAAATATATAGGTATCAATCGAATTATTATGAATTTGATTGTTTTTTCCCCCTTTTTTTACTGTCAAAACAGTAGATCATCTCCGTGGCCTGGTGGTTAAGATCACCTTCATAGCAGGAGGTCGTTGGTTCAATCCCTGGACGCGTCATACCTAAAGACGTTAAAAGTTAATACAAGCAGCTTCCTTGTCTGGCGCTTGGCATTTAAAGGGTAGTGCTTGGAAAAGTGTTGTGCTCAGTACTCGTTTTACCTAGGAAAGTTGTACCTCGTTTATCGGTGCTTAACACAAAGCACGTAAAAGAACCAAGGGGTCTCTTCGTAAAAAAGCTAGGGTATCGCACCCAGACGTCCTTGTATACAACCACTGTCTCTTCAGCGTGCTGTCCCTTCAGCAAAAACAAAGGACCCCATTGGAAATAAGTGCTTGTACTTTCACGGGTTAATACCGTTATCTATGACCCATTGGTCTAAAGAAATACAAACATACACACACAAACAAAGCTAAATATACATGAAGGGCACCTGCAAGGCACAGTTTAACAACAACTGGAACACCTTGACCATGGCCTAGTTGTTATGATTGGCATAATTATTGTTTGTGTCAGTAAAGTATCTTTTTATTGGAAAAGTAAATCTTGTGTTTTAATGCATCTAATGCTGGTTTTGTGCAAAATACCTTTACGCTTACATGGTAAAACATGAATATAAAGCTTTTTATGCCCCCCTTCAAAGAAGAGGGGTATATTGCTTTGCACATGTCGGTCGGTAGGTTGGTCGGTCCGTCGGTAGACCAAAGCTTGTCCGCGTGATAACTAAACAATTCCTTGACGTATGGTCATTAAACTTGACATGAAGGTTGGGCCTGACCAGTAGATGACCCCTATTGATTTAAGGGTTCATCGGGTCAAAGGTCAAGGTCACAGTGACCTTTAGTGGTAAAATAAATTTAAAGCTTGTCCGAGTGATAACTCAACAATGCATACAGTAACACCTATGGTCATCAAACTTGATATGGAAGTTGGAGCTGACCATTAGATGATCCCTATTGTTTTTTGGGGTCATCGGGCCAAAGGTCAAGGTCACAGTGACCTTAAATGTTTACAAGCTTGTCCGAGTGATAACTCCACAATGCCTGCACCCATGGCCCTCATACTTGACTTGAAGGTTGGGCCTGACCAGAAGATGACCCCTTTTGTTTTTGGGGTCATCAGGCCGAAGGTCAAGGTCACAGTGACATTGAATGGTAAAAGCTTGTCCGAGTGATACATCAATAATGCCTGCATCCTTGGCTCTTAAACTTGACTTAGAAGTTGGGCCTGACCAGTAGATGGCCCCTATTGATTTAAGGGGTCTTTGGGCCAATGGTCAAGGTCACAGTGACCTTGAATAATAAAAGGTTGTCCAAGCGATACTTCAACAATGCCTGCACCCATGGCCTTCAAACTTGATTGGAGGTTGGGCCTGACCAGTAGATGACCCCTTTTGATTTTAGGGGTCAAAGGTCAAGGTCAAAGTGACCTTGAAGAAAACTTGACAATTTCACATAAAGGTTGGGCCTGACCAGTAGATAACCCCTATTGACTTTGGGGTTCATTGGGCCAAGATCAAGGTCACAGTAGCCTTTAAAGCAAAACAGTTAACAAATCTTCTCCTAGTGATATCTCAACAATGCTTGAACCTATGTTCATCAAACTTGACATAGAAATTTTGCCTGACCAGTAGATGAACCTTATTGATTGTAGGAGTCATCGGGTCAAAGGTCAAGTTTACAGTGACCTTGAATGCGAAAATGTTTCAAGAGATAACTTGACAATACCTGCACCCATGGCTCTCAAACTTGACTTGGAGTTGTGTCTGACCTGTAGATGACCTCTTATGATTTTAGGGGTCATCGTGTTAAAGGTCATGCTTCTCAGTGACCTTGAACGAAAAAATCTTGTCTGTGTGATAACTTGACAATGCCTGCACCCATGGCAAACTTGACATACAGGTTTTTGGTGACCAGCTGTTGACTCATATGGATTTTAAGGTCATAGAGTCAAAGGTCATGGTCTAACACACTATATCCTCACACTTTGCATGGTCATAATCTTAAAACTGCCTCAACGGCACCCAATGTAAGTGACAAATCAGCTGTCATTTCGGTCCATGCATATTTCATTCAAGTGTCCATATAATCCTGACAACATGGTGCTCGGGGGGGGGGCATAATGTTTGACAAACATCTCTTGTTTGTGACATGAGTTCCAAGTTTCATATGGATACCTTGACCCATGTTTAACAGGTGTCTTCAATCCTCATATATGGAATTTCCCAATTAGAAACGTTTACACATTTAATTTTCCCAATTTCATGCGTCAGAGTTTCCCAAAATTAATAGGCTAGGCCTCTTTTACAATTTTTGGTGAAAAAGCCCTGCATTCACTGGTCCCATGCTAAACCTATGATAAAGACAGAAACCTGTGAAAAGGTTCCGAATGAAAATCAGAATCAACAGGCACTCTAGATAAAGCGTTACGATAAAGCTTCTAGCCAAGCAGCTCGTCCAATATGACTTTCAATGCTGTGTACAAGTCCAAATATATATCCGTATTGTACAGAACCATGTTAAATGACCTATAATTATTATCTATTTCAAACATAAAATACTTCTCTAAATACAAGTTTTAATTTGTTTCACCTTCCCCCCGTTTTTGCACAAACCCGTTTAGATGTCAGGGATTAGGAGAATTCTGTATAGCACGTCTATTTTTTTGACTGTGTGATCCGTCTGATATGACTGGTTAAATAAGGACCCAAGAAATGTTAATGTTAAACTGATTGTCAAAAGCAAGGTTTATATATTTTTCAGGGTTGAATTTAGCATTTGGTAAAGTTAATAATATACTAAATTACATGTTTGTTGTTACGCTTTGGATAAACTTAAATAAATAAGATTCAAATTAAAAGAAAAACAGCTTGATACTCCTTGCATAGCCACAATAATGCGCGTTTAGGGAACATTTTTAACATTTGGATATTCATTGTGTTCCCGTCGCCAAAACAAAAACTGCCAAAGTCTCTGAAGTGGCTGTTAATATGGACTCCTCCTTTATGTGTGATATATATGTCGACAATATGTTTCTTGACGGTTTTTATACATAATTCGAATACAAAGTGGTTACGTACAAGACCCTTTTCTTCTTGTCTTGCTAATGTTAAGTTAAATCTTATAGGGGTGATTTTCATTAAATGATTTGTGCTAGGAAACGTGAAATTCTATCAACCTTTGCATACTTTAAAAAATAGTGATCTGTTAAAAAACTAAAATTCTGCATTTAAAACATAAATATATATGATATATATATTATATATCTTAGATCATTTGTGTATAAGAAAATAATTGCAAATCTTATTTTTATAACATATAATTTGTTTTATTTCAAGTTTTACGAATTGTGTGGTTTAACTATCATTATCTCTTTTGAACCCCTGAATTTCAATTATCAAAGTCGTAGTATATTATTCACATTTAGCTATTTGATGGATTTGTTCTAATTGTGTTTTCTTTTGCAGATGCAGAAAAGTTATAGAAGATAATACACAGATCTGAAGAACTGGAGAGAAGTGATACGAGTGTGACATATGTTGAGCTTCTTTCATAGGGATATTAGGAGTTTTTAAAGATTCAAATGTCTTTGAAACATACAGGTGAGATGCCGAATGTATGTGACACATGTGGTGCTGTGTTTACTCATAAAAGGCAATTAAATGTTCACAAGAGAATACACACAGGAGATAACCCGTACATGTGTGATACATGTGGTGCTACTTTCACTCATAAATGTAGTTTAAAGAATCATATAAGATTACACATTGGAGACAAGCCGTACAAATGTGATACATGTGGTTCCGCTTTCAATAATAATCATAATTTGACGCGGCACGTAAGAATACACACAGGCGAGAAGCCGTACAAGTGTGAGACGTGTGGTGCCGATTTTAAACAAACATCAAATCTTAAAGTTCACATGAGAATTCACAAAGGAGAAAAGCCATACAAATGTGAAACATGTAGTGCAGCTTTCACTATTAAAGAGAATTTAAAGGCTCATATTAGAAAACACACAGGAGAGAAACCGTACAAATGTGAGACATGTGGTGCTTTTTTCACTTTTAATGGTAGTTTAACGAAACACTCAATGATACACACAGGAGAAAAGCCGTTTAAGTGTGACACATGTGGTGTTGCCTTTAATCAGAAAGTGAATTTACAGATTCACTTGAGAATTCACACGGGCGAGAGGCCGTACAAATGTAAGACATGTGATGCCACGTTCACTCATCAAAATGGTTTAACGAATCACCTTAGGATACATACTGGGGAGAAACCATTCAGGTGTGAGGTGTGTCGTACAGCTTTTAAGCATCAATCAAGTCTTAAAACTCATATGAGAATACACACAGGAGAGAAACCGTTCAAGTGTGACACATGTGGTGCTGCTTTCTATCAGAAAGAGAATTTAAAGACTCATATGAAAAAAACACACAGGAGAGAAGCTGTACAAGTGTAAGTTATGTGGTGCTTTTTTCACTAAAAGACGTAGTTTAACGAAACACTCAATATTACACACAGGAGAGAAGCCTTTTAAATATGACACATGTGGTGTTGCTTTCACTCAGAAAGGGAATTTAGAGACTCGCATGAGAAAACACACAGGAGAAAAGCCGTACATTAACAAGTGTTAGTTATGTGTTGCTTTTTTCTCTTTAAGAGTAGTTTAACGAAACACTCAATATTACACAAAGGAGAGAAGCTTTAAGTGTGACACATGTGCAGTCAATGCGAAAACTTTTTCTAGCTCATAGGACATTGCGACAGACAAGGACCAAATTTTTACCTGTCGCAACAACTTTTTACCTGTCGCAACATTTTTAAGCTATCACAACATTTTTTACCCGGTCCGACAACTTCTACCCAATACAATTAACTCTTACAATACTGAATGCACTGCTTATAGCAGTTACAGTGACAAAGACTAATAGACTATTCTAAATTATTTCATTTATTTCATATACACATAATTTCAAATGTCCCGACAAAGAAACTTAATGTTCAACACTTACAGCGAAGCTCTCGCTTTCATGCTGAGCTAGTCGTAACCGAATGTGAGCGTAATTTAAACAGAGCTAGCTTTATCGCAAACGTAAACATGTGTCAGAGTGAATAAAAATAGGTAAAATGCAAATCTCACTGAAATAAAAGTGTTTTTTTTCATCAGGACTTATAAAATTTCCTGACAATAAATGTCCGATTTTGATTTCTTTTCACTGCATTTTTTTCACTGGAAATATTTCCGTCGGACATGGTGTCCGACAAAAACAGAAATTTCAGCCGGTCATCACCGAAAATTACCGGACATGACCGACTGTCCGACGGACATTCGCATTGACTGCATGTGGTGTTGCTTTCACTCAGAAGGGAAAGACTCATATGAGAAAACACACAGAGGAGAAGCCGTACAAGTGTGAGACATGTGGTGCTTTTTCACTATAAAACGTAGTTTAGCGAAGTAGTCAATAATACACACAGGAAAGAAGCCGTTCGAGTGCTGATTTTACGTAAAAAAACTAAACTCATGAAAAATACTTAACTGAAGCCATAATCGATATTTTTATGTACTGAGAACTTATTTGATGCGCAAGTTTAAAAACCCAGGACGTATTACATTAAAGTTTTGCAAACGGCGGTCAACCTCATCTCTTCATGATTGCGTTGAACAGGTTGATCCTTGCTGCAGCCCAGGCAGTCAAGGGTTCCACATACCTTCACCGCTTGAAGGACTTTATAGGTGACCTTTACAGGCTTAATGACAAGAGCCCTGTCAGAGTAAGTGTCTTGAGGGAAATACATGTACACTGATAGTTAATTTGAAAGTTAAACGCATACATGTTACTCTTTTTAAACATTTTTATGCAGCCAAAATACTAAGTAAGTCTTGTTCGAGGTTTTCATTTTCCATATTGCGAGCCCGATACTTGTTTGTGTTAATTTAAATGTGCTGAAGAAACCCATGATTTAGATGGTAGTAGCAAAGGATGCAAGGTGGCTGTCGCACAAGAAGGCGACAACTACCTTGATGAAGTGCCAGTCATCCGTCTTCACCAGCCTGGAGGTAGGCATAGGAACAAAAGATGTGAGGGAAACCGGTCTTGCAAAGTTCACACAGGACCAACTCTTTGTGATGTCCCTTCACATGATGGCTGCTTTCGTTGGCTCACCTTACAGAACTGTCTGTTGCCATGCAGGTATATCATTGTTAGATCCTTGAATCAGATCTAGTTAATATATTGATTACCTGGAACAGTTTATGAAAAATTAAATCTTTATCTAATTATAACTTGGTCATAACTGTGTTTAGATGCACATCTAATGAAAAGTTTACTCAATGCAATGGATTAATTGTTTTGGATTGCCTTGTTTTTATTTTCAGACAAGAGATGCCGTGTATCACACCATCAAGCCACTGGTGAAGAGGACGTGTGTTATCCTGCATGGACTCCTTGCAATGCCGGGCGATGCCTACGAAACGTCTGTAGACCGCGTTACTGCCTTCAAAACATCCAGGCTTTACCATCAGACTATCAAGGCAGAGAACGACTAGTTCCGGAAAAAGGTACATATGAAAACATAATTTCATATAACATGTATAAGCCATCTTTGAACATAATATTTTTACTGTAACTGGTGTTTGTCTTTAAACTTAAATGTAATAGAAGAATTAATTTACTGCATCTTGTTCTAATTCAACATTTATTTTGTACTTTCATTCAGCTCATTCTTTCAATTTATGTATGTTCAGTTGTAAATATTGTTTTGCATTTGCAGATCTACAACCCCTTCCTGACAAACACTGTGCAGAACCTAGAGGATCGATTCTCGGACCTGTCACTCCCCCAGAAGTAACCTGAGGTGGAGCCAACCTAATATAGGGAATATGACATTATGGGTATGACATAATGAGTAAAAACTGTAAAACAGAAAAATAAAAATTCTGAGCATGCTAAGAAAGGGCGAGCCACAAGTTGCCGTGACTATATAACCATGTGAATTTTTTTGATATAATAATGTAACGGAAATGGATGTTTCGGAAATATTGGATTAGTTTGAACTCGGGGATTGTTGGATTGTTATGGACTATTTGGATGATATACATATAAATATACATCATGACACTCTGTTAGGGGACTACCAAATAAAACGTAGTTGAATGGTAAGACTGTATTTCTCTTGTTTATCCTACTCAGAGAATCTTAGGCGCTATGACGATATAAATGGAATAGTTTTTAATGTTATGGTAAAAATTATATTTCCTTTTAGGACCTGGCCGAGCACTTCCACCTTCACGTAGACAAGTAAGTAGAGGCAGATGTGGAGCTCGCTTCCTTACATCAGCCTAAGAGCCGACCAGGCCATAGAATGGGTGACCACAAACCTGATGACCAGCCACATCAATATGTATAAGCTGACAGCAGTTGGCCAGCTTGTCCACAGCTGGTAAAGTCATTCAATGATAAACTTTCAGCATCAATTTGAATGAAAATAATTCAAAGTTGTTTTTTATACTTACATGTACTGTTATGGAAATATGTGAGAATTTGTAACTAAATCGCTCGTTATATGGTCACTTAATAGTATTTCTTTCATGCTTTACGATGAAATATGGGGGTTTAACAGTGAAATAACAACAGTGAAAATATCAATTTGATATTTTCACTGCAAAATAAGGAGTGAAAATATCAACTTTCAGAACTACTTTTAAATTCCTTTGTTGCTACATGTACTTGCCTTGATCAATACAGAACATTGGACTTCAGTAAATTATGTCAAAATATGTTAATAAAAGAAAGAAATATTTTATTAATTTAAATAAATATATAATTGGAAATTAACAACTTACCGTTTATTACCGGTTATCCCGTTTATCAAACATTTTACTGATCTTTGAAGCTGAATGTTCGAACATTTGCTTTCATACCAAACAAATTACAGACAAAAACAACTGTTCGAACATAAATAATTTTTTTTATCCTAGTTCAAATGTATTTTGAACTGTTAACCGTTGTAGTACGTAAAATGAGCTTCCTGGAGAATTCACACAATTTACAGATAGATCCGATATTTTTTACCCCACCCACACCTCAAAATGTGTCAACAAACTAGCGTGGCATTTACTCTTTATCTGGAAAACAAACATTTTAAATCGAAACAGACTGGTCTCTGACAGTAAGATGACTGAATATAAACTTACTATAAAAACACGCGTACATGCAGTCTTAAACTAAGAAGAATGGTTAAAATCCAATGAGTATCCACATTTGTTTCGCTAACACATTTGACCTTCCAAATTTTCATTCTTTAAATAGCGGCGTAGTAATTTGGTTTTGTATTCATGCCCATATTTAAATAAAAAGTGTTTTCATTATTTTTTGGAACATATGTGCACTAATAATACTTCATTGTTTACTGTTCATAAAGCTTTGCAATAAAAAACGATCGAATATTAAGCTATAAGAATGAATAGCAGAGAACTATTTCTCAGCAAACCGAAAGTAGAAAAGTTGACAGCAATAATTATGCATGAGGGGCGCCACACGGGTAGCGGCGTAAAGCCCACCCTTTTCAAAAAAGGGGGTAATTCAGAAATAAATAAAAAAAACAAATAAAACTCCGAAAATAAGCATAAAAGAAACAGAAAATTTGTTTATTTCAGTGTAAGATCGTATTTAATTTCACTCGTGGTCATAAAAAAACTACATTTTCACTCGTGGCTTCGCCACTCGTGAAAATATGTTTTTTTTTATGACACTCGTGAAATAAAATACGATCTTACACTGAAATAAACAAATATCCCCTATATCTTCTTAAATATATTATTTTTTACACTATTGGCCATTTCTATTTTCTTTATTCAATTATAGACTGTGAGAGAGGGTTTACAACACTGAAGAGTGTGAATATCAAACACCGATCTTCACTCTCCAACTTAGTCCTGAACAGCCTGCTCACATTCAGCATGATTGGGCCACCAACTGCTGTATTTCACTAAGATGGTGAAAGAATGGCATGGGACCAAGACGTTTAGAATTATGATTTACTTGATTAATTTTGGTCCATGCTGTATGTTCTCATGTTGTGTATTGAAATTTTAATTTCTTTTATTGATATTGTATTTATTCTACTCCGATATATTGACTCTTGATTGATATTTATGTATTGTGTATTAATTGTTAGCTCTACTGGCCAAAGGCCAGAAGAGCTTATGCGATGGTAATGTGTACGTAGTATGTGCAGCCGTGCGTCTGTAAACAATTGCTTGTGAACACGATACAGTCTTCAGTTTTGATTGTATCTCGATAAAACTTGTACAGTATCTAGATATCCATTAGAGCTCGGTTCCTTTCGAAAACCAGCCAGATCCGCCCATGCATGCCTAGATTATGGCCCTTGATAGTATAAAAAATGTTATTGTGTAAACAATTGGTTGTGAACACGATACAGTCTTCAGTTTTGATTATATCTCGATGAAACTTGTACAGTATCTAGATATCCATTAAAGCTTGGTTCCTTTCGAAAACCAGCAAGATCCACCCATGAATGCCTAGATTATGGGCCATGAAAGTTTTAAAGAAATGCTTTCTATTTTTAGCCAGGTCTGCATGAGCGAATTCTATTTTTAGCCAAGTTTACATGTATATGTTAATTCAAGTCTAGAGTTAAGGGAGACAATTTGCAAGTCTAGGATTTTGAGAGAAAATTTGCTTTTTGCTTCTGCAGTTGATTTTGTGAATTACTCTGCCTTGTTCTTGTTGAAAGCCCAAAGGCCATTTTTTAGCTTTAAGTTGTGTAGTTTGCGCATTCATCTTAACAAAATTGGTTGTGAATGTTTAAGTTATGCACCTGGTGTCATTACTGGCCACACCCAGGGTTCACAGGTTTGGTAAACATAAATCTGGAAAGGTTTGAAAATCTTTTTGTGTGTTCGTGCATCCATCTCAGCACAATTGATTGTGAATGTTTGTTCAAATTGATCAATGTTGTCCTAGGATGCCCTTGACTTTGACCTTTTGACCAATTTTTTTTAACTTTTAAAACAACAGAAAATTTTACTATGAGTACAGTTTTGAAAACATTTGTTTTGTCAGATGAGTTTTACTTGGCACATATTAAAATAGTTCATGCAACTAATCTGCTTATAATACTTTCTGGGCTCAGATGTTGAACGTGCTACGTTTTCAGGTAACCCAAACACAAAACATAAACTATATGTCTGTTGCCTTTTACCCATACATACATGCTCTGGATTGATATGACCACAAAAGCCATGCCAGTAGAGCATAGGGCCTTTTGGGCCTCTTGTTTTTTTGATGGTTTGATTTTTCTTATTATATTTATTGTTATCATTTTATTCATGTCTTTTGATAAGGAAATAAATATGATAATGATTTTGTATTCATGTCTTTATTGAATTATTATTATCCTAGAAAGCATTTAAATGTGCCATTTGGCATTGAAAATATAAAATTAAATCGATGCGCGGAAGGGGGCACCCCCCTCCCATCCCCGTCAATAGTAGTGCCTGATTTTCTGGCTTATCGAACAACCACTTGTCACCAAACATGCTGTCCTCAATTAAGAACGGGCGTATTTTGTTACAATTGGTGCCCTTGTTATATATTATTCGACTATAAATTATATGGACTATGAATTAGTTCATTCCGACGTGAAAAACGTATACTATACTGCTAAAGGCACATGAACAACATTTTATGCATTATCATGCCAGTAGTTTTAAATCTCATTTTCATAGCATCATTTGTTATTTATTTCTCAAATATAATTATAAACAATACTGAAAAAATGCTATTCACACTTGTTATTTAACAAAACTCTTAGACAACTCGCGCGTCATACTAACCTAGCTAGTGAAAGATGTATGGGGATGTTTTTTTCTTGTAGACTATACATACGTTTCCGCCCTTTTACCCCGCATGAAAGTTACAAATATCAAAACAAACTCAAACAATAAAAAATGCAACTAAAAGACTTGTTCCCCTCAAGATATCATCCGTAGCAGATACTTGACAAAAATAAATGAAAAACGTTCAAATGAATAGATTAAAGCAGCTAGATTTCGGGAGTCAGAGTAAGAATAGGTTACATGGGGAAAATGGTAAAATTTTGGACGTAATTTGGGCTGTAGAAACGATCGGATATATTATGTCAAAACAATCGCAAATCTTTTTTCATTCTTTTTGCGGTGATATTCACGAAATACTTCAAAGGCAAATGTTTAAATTGTAGGAATATAGGTTTTACATGTATGTTTTGTATCATAAATGATATAATTGGCTTTTAATTGTAACATAGGACCATTCACTTTATCCTAAAACACTGTAATAATAAATTTAGTATTATTTGAAGAAAAAATAAATAAATTAGATATGCATTTCATGTATAATATTTATATGAAAAACTACAGAAACAAGCTCAGTAGTCGAAAGTTTAAAAATAAACCCCGTTTAATAACACAGGGTTAACGCTAAAGACACAGAACATAAAAACAATCACTCACAAACCAGAAACATGGAACAACAGCACAAAATTCCACACACACCACAGTACTTATATAGTATATAATGTATGTTTCTCAATGATTGTTAGGTACCGCCTTGGAACGGTCAGTAAAATGTAAATTTACATGGGGGTTTAAACCAGTTTGTGTGCACAACAATCCCGAACAAAGTAAAAACGTAAATGGTAAATCTTACCAAAGTATACATTAACGTGAGGAAACTTAATAATAAAAAATAATAATTATAATATACTAGTATCGCAAATCGCAAGTACTTCTATGATTACTGATTAGGGATCCCGACTCTCTGTAAATAAAGGAATTAAAAAAGTCAGTTCCAAATGCAATTTTTTTTCAAAGCTACGATGCAGTCATTGTTTGAAACTTTGAAAATAAAACCTCCAGCATTGAACAGTTGGACACTCAGATTTGATAAACAGAAAAAGGCAATACAGATGAAAATCAAATTACGTACATTTTCATCAATCAATTTAAGAACACGGATGGTCCACAAATAATTACATTAACACCCTTTTATCTCGACAAAAGAAACTTAAATACAGATCACAAGATGCAGTTTTCGACATTTATTTAGTACGCTGCAAAGAATAGTACCATAATTATTGTGTCGAATTTAAATCCGGGAAAAGGGCTTGGGAATGGCAATGTATCGCTTGCCAATACTTTCAGTGATGTATCATTTATAATGTTCTTGCCTTGCTAGGTTCACAAAACATCTCAGAAGTTAAAATGAAATTCTTAAACAAAAAACAACATAAAAACGGCGAGCGGGCGTTAACAATTCTGCGTTTAAGTTTTCATTTTATGTAATAAAATCAAGAGTTTTTATCCAATGGTAATCAAACTTGGTCAGACTATTTGTGGGCATGTTAACTTGAATATATATGAATATGGGTCATCCCGGCTCAAATTCTAGGTCACTAGATCACATCTTAGGAAAATCATTCCCCGTCATAAATTCAACAATTTTTGTCAAATCTTTATGAAACTTGGTCAGAATATTTGTCTGCATAATATCTTGAGAGGTTTTTAACATGGTTCATCCCCGGTCAAAATCTAGGTCACAAGGTCAAATCTTAGAAGAAAGAATTTAACGGCCATAAAAATTCATTAATTTTTGTCAAATCTTTATGAAACTTGCTCATAATATTTGTCTACTTGTCTTAAACATTTGTGAATATGGATCACCTAAGATCAAAAACTAGGTCACTAGGTCAAATCTTAGGAACTATTTTCCTGATGTCATGAAAAATTAAAAAAAATCATGAAACTTTTACATTTTTTTCTCCAGGATATCTTCGTCACATTAAAGTATAATAGATTTTCAAGAAACTTTTACATTTTTTTTCCAGGATATCATAGTCACATTAAAGTATAATATAATTTAAGCATAATTTACAGTTTTTTTCCTGCAGGATATTGAATTTTGTTTTCAATTTTCATGACATTTGGTTACTTTACATACATACATACACGCACACACGCACACATGCTTTTACACTGGCACACACACCATTGACCTGTCAGCACCACAGGCAATGACTAGCTCAAATCCCCGGTTTGCAAAATTGCATCGTTAAATAAAAATCCGGCTTTAATGCGGCGTTGCCGCATTGGCGTCTTGTTTATGTTGATAACACGATAATATTTTTCATTATATTTTTTGTGAACTAATATCTATACCATGCGTTTTGAAATTATAACAATGATAAAACATGCATATTGCACTGCTATATATTTTCGTGTACTTAAAGGTAAAATAAAAATAAAACTACAACATCGAGAGAAATGCATGTTGCACTGCCATATATAAACATATGTTTGTATTGTTTGTAATTTTTGATATATTCCTTTCTTGCAAATGAAAAATATATAGAGGATATTTGTTTATTTCAGTGTAAGATCGTATTTTATTTCACGAGTGTCATAGAAAATGTAGATTCTATGATTGGAAACGGATGTCGGAGAATTCGTACCCATTCAATATCGTACCGGTATGACTAATTAGTGGAAAGTGCACTTTCCGCGGTAAGTACGAAATCGGTGACTGCTCCTGATACGATAGTTTAGTGGTTACTGGTACGAAATCTCCGTAGATCCGGGAAACCCCATACGTCGATTGAAACGCGAAGATATTTAAAACGCGAAGTTTCTAGATAAACAGTAATTCAATAAAAAATAAAAATAAAACTTTTTTATTTGCTCTGCTTCCAAACTGGTAGTAGGATTTGTTATGGCTTCTTTTGTTGTTGTTGTTGTTGTTCCATATAAACAAAATGGCGTCCAGTGCTCGCTTAAAATCGTCATCAAGTTCATTGTAGCGTGAAATGCGGATTAATGTATTCAAGTTTGATTCCATAAGCATTTAGTTTCAGTGATACTTAGTGATTTTGGCGGATGTAATAACTGCTTCAATGATAAATACAATTTTGCTAAATATTGTATTTAACATAAGTAAAACACGCTTTTCTATTATATACTATTTTTAAACTCATATCCATATATGGAAGTTCCGATCTAAAAAGCCCATGTACCTCGGTAATTTCCGAAATGAATTTTCATTGGTTTACGGAGGTTAACCCCCACCCAAAACATGTACAATTTGCTTGCCGGCGTTTTATATGAACAATGTACCAGCTTTTCTGGTTTTCTTTTTTATGGTTCAGTGGTGCCCTATTTTTCATGCCTATCACTCCGGCAAAAAGAAGTAGTCCCTTGCATACACGTACAAACCGTAAGATGGCTTGTAAAGACAAATCGCGTTTGTCTTCAAGCCCCTATTACATCTTCCTGTGTATAGGTTGGGGGGCATGATGGTGAACAAGTGTGCAAAGTTGCAAACCCAGATGACAATTGTATTGGAAAATATTTGAGGTGGTACGCAAACTTTAACGTAAATTCTAAGTCGAAAAATGGGCATAATTCTGTCAAAATGCTTGATACAGCGACCTCCTCCTGTGCATAGGTTGGGGGCATGATGGTGAACAAGCGTGCGAAGTTTCAAAACTAGATGTTAATGGACTTTGAAAATATTTCATTTGGTACGCAAACTTTAACGTAAATTCTAAGTCGAAAAAGGGGCATAATTCTGTCAAAATGCTTGATACAGTGACCTCCTCCTTTATACAGGTTGGGGGCATAATGGTGAACAAGTGTGCAAAGTTTCAAAGCCAGATGGCAATTCAATTGGAAAATATTTGAGGTGGTACGCAAACTTTAACTTAAATTCTAAGTCGAATAAGTGGCATAAATTTGTCAAAATGCTTGATAGAGTTACCTCCTCCTGTGTACGGGTCGGGAGCATGTTGGTGAACAAGCGTGCGAAGTTTCAAAGCCTGATGTCAATGGACTTTGAACATATATAATGTGGCACGCAAACTTAAACGTAAATTCTAAGAAAAAGGGGCATAATTTTGTCGAAATGCTTGAAAGAGTTACCCCCTGCTGTGTACAGGTTTGGGACATGATGGTACATAATCGTGCAAAGTTTCAAAGCCATATGTCATTGGACTTTGAAATATTTGAGGTGGTACGCAAACTTTAACATAAGTGGTTACGCCGACGTTCGGGTGACTACGATAGCTCTTCTTATTCTTCAAATAGACGAGCTTAAAAAGTATAAAAATAATAATTGCTTTCATGCTTTACGATGAAATATGGGATTTAAACAGTGAAATAACAACAGTAAAAATATCAATTTGACATTTTCACTGCAAAATAAGGACACTACTTTTAAATTCCTTTGTAGTTACTTGCCTTGATCAAAACAGAACACAAGACCTTGAACCAGTAAATGTTGTCAAAAAAAAAATAATTAAAAAAAAAATGAAGAAATGTTTTATACATTTAAATAAATATATATTTGGAAATTAATTACTTACCGATTATTACCGGTTATCCCGTATCAAACATTTTCCTGATCTTTGAAGCTGAATTTTCGAACATTTGCTTTCATAACAAACAAATTACAGACAAAAACAACTGTTCGAACATAAATTGAATTTTATATCATCGTTCAAATGTATTTTGAACTGTTTGCCGATGTACGTAACATGATCTTCCTGGAAAATTCATACAACAATTTACAGATAATCCGATATTTTTTACCCCACCCACATCTCAAAATTTGTCAACAAACTAGCCTGGCGTTCACTCTTTATCTGGAAAACAAACCTGTTTTCAAGCGATTGGTCTCTGACAGTAAGATTACTACAGCGGCGGTTCCAGGACTTTCTAAATTTGGGGGGGGGGGGGGGGGGGGGGGCTCAGTAATTATAAACTTATTATACTTTTGTGAATGCATTATTTTAATCACATAATGAAATAGAATAACATTTGTCTTCACTGTCAATAATGTTTGGCAGATAAATTAAATTAAAAAGATATCATTTACTGAGATAAACCTTTCAAAAAACAACAAAGATATCTAGCCATGTTGGGGATTCGAACAAGCGTCGACAGATTAACAGACTTAGTCGTTAACCACTCGTCCACCTGAGACACACATGTATAAGTTTCAAAATTGTTGTTATATATATTATTTTATGCCGACATAAAATGTTTTATGAATCTGCGGGTTGTTCCCAGTTTTAGTACAATGATGCTTTTTATTATGAAACTCTATGATCACACAGTTTTAAACCTTTTATTTTATAAGGCAGACTGTGTGTGATGTTTTTGGTTTCTAACGATGACTGAATCGTATCTTTGAAAAGTATTTGCATTAGGTGCTCTGAATTGTTTCCCTCCGTCTCCAGATAGAGTTGGGATCTCTAATCATTGAAGTACTTGGGGTTTACCTTTTTGTTTTTTATTATTATTTGTTTTATTGATACGTTTCCTCAAGTTAATGCATACTTTGATAGGATTTACCTTTTGCGTTTTATCTTTATTAAGAATTGTTGGGATAAGAGTGAGGTTTGTGCACATAAACTGGTTTAGACCCCCAGTAAATTTACATTTTACCGATCGTTCCAAGGCGGTACCTAACAATTCTTGATAAACATACCAATTATTTATATAAATAGTATTTATGCACTGTGCTGTTTGTAGAGTTTTGTGCTGTTCTATGTTTCTTGTTTGTGATTTTGTGTTCTATGTCTTTGGCGTTTGCCCATTGCCACTAAACCGGGTTTATGTTTAAACGTTTTGCTACTGAGCATGTTTCTGTAGCTTTTTGCATATATATTGAACTGAATTACCCCTTGCTAAATGTGCGGGTTTAACCGGTTACATATAAAGCGTGGCTTATTAGCGTTCCACGCCGTGACCAGTGGTCACGTTGTGTGTGATTGGCTTATCAGCGTTCCAAGCCGTGACCAGTGGTCACGTGGTGGGTGTCAGCCTATCGCTAGCCTCCCGCGTCAGCCATTCTAGAAAAATCTTCTGAGATACGTGCTTGCATATTTTTAGCAAAATATTTTGCATGATTTCCTCCACCTCCCAATACATTTCAAATAATCTATGTATATATTATTTTTATGCATTTCTGTATGTTGTATATTTGTAGTGCAATCAACTCATTTCTAAATTGTTTGTGTATTGTTTTGTACGTCATTTCTTTGAACATAAACATGTTTAGGCATTTGTTCTAGTATATTTTGGTTTTATTGTTACACGGTTATTCATTATTGGGCGGTTATTTGGACGCCCAATGTGCTAGTCGTGAATAATATGTTACGAGGATGTCAAACTCGTATTTATTTTTTATTTTTGACATTGAATAAATGTCCTTTTCACTGACTGTGGTTTATTATTCGCGTCTCCCACTTAGTTGAACTTGTCATGGCCAGCCCCTCCTTATTCAGTAGCAATACATAAAAACCTATACTCGTGATCAAAGAAAAACTACATTTTCACTCATGGCTTCGCCAATCGAGAAAATATGATTTTCTATGACACTCGTGAAATAAAATACGATCTTACACTGAAATAAACAAATATCCTCTATATGTCTTTCATTTGCAAGAAAGGAAAATATCAAAAATTACAAACAATATAAACATATATTTATATATGGCAGTACAACATGCATTTCTCTCGATGTTGTAATTTTATTTTTATTTTACCTTTAAGTACACAAAGATATATAGCAGTGCAATATGCATGTTTTATCAATGTTATAATTTCAACACGCATGGTATAGATATTAGTTCACAAAAATATAATGAAAAATACTATCGGGTTACTAACATAAATAAGAACAGTTTTTATGTTGATTTTTGTTTTGGAATTTCATTTTAACTTCTGAGATGTTTTGTGAACCTAGCAAGGCTAAAACATTATAAATGATATATCGTTGTGATTATTTATACAAAAACACAACATATTTGTTACCTGTAGAAAATATATTACATATTCATTCACTGTCATAAGAAATATTTCAATTGAAAGTATATTGACAAGCGATACATTGCCATTTTCAAGCCCTTTTCCCGGATTTAGTTTCGATACAATAATTATGGTACTATTCTTTGCAGCGTACTAAATGAATGTCGAATACTGCATCTTGTGGTCTGTATTTCAGTTCTTTTTGTCAAAATGAAAGTGTGTTAATGTAATTATTTGTGGACCATCCGTGTTCCTTAATTGATTGATGAAAATCACGTAATTTGAAATACTTCCAACATGTTTTCCACCCTTCATGTGCGATTTAATAGCACCTTCCCCCATATTTGACAGATCAATAAGTTTGTCACACACGACACACAACGTTTTTCGGTTATCGGGCTTAAATGGCTTCAACCAGTCCTTGTATTGTTCATATGTGTCCCACTGAGAGTTGTATCGACAAATTCCTTTGCTAGGAGTCTTTTTTACGCTTCAAAAACTCGCTAAAGCACAACAAAAACAAGAGGCCCAAAAGGGGCTATGCTCTACTGGCATGGTTCTTGTGGTCATTTTCAATCCAGAGCATGTACGTTTGAGTAATAGGCAACAATTATATAGTTCACTTTTAGTGTTTGGGTTAGCTGAAAACGATGCACGTTCAATATTTGAGGACAGGAAATGCTGTAAGCAGATAAGTTGCATGAACTATTTTAATATGTGCCAAGTAAAGGTAATCTGAGGGTAAAAAATATTTGCTTTCAAAACTGTGCTCATCGTCAAAATTTCATTTCTTAGCTTTAAAAATAAAAAGTCGGTCAAAGGTTAAAGTCAAGGACATCCGAGGACAACATTAATGCTTGTTCGCAAAACTGATCACATGGTCAAAATTTCATTACTGTAGCTTTAAAAAATAATAAGTAAGTCAGTGATGTGTTATATGCTTGCAATCAGACATGAGATATTATTACCCTGTATATGAATGAATATATTATAAACATACTCTTCTCAGTGCATAATATTCCTTTCAGAAGTTATCCAAAGACTCTTAAGCCAGATGGGTGGTACTGAAGTATGTCATTGTCTCCAGACGCAGTTATTCAAAAGGGGTGGGGCCAGCTTTTGCCCAAGGGGCATTATTTCAAATGTTTTCAATTGCATCATAGTATGCTCCACAACAAATATCAAAGGTATGGGCCTTGTGGTTTGAAACAAGAAGATTTTGAAAATATTTCTTAAATAAGTCTCTAGGAAAATTGTGACACCCAGGGCAGTGCCAGTTTTGACCCAAGGGGCATAATTTGAACAACCATGGTAGTGGACCACTAAATAAAGCATTGTTAAAAATAGCAAGGATTTGCATAGTGGTTTCAGACAAAAAGGTTTTAAACATTTCCCAATTTAAGGTGGGGGGGGGGGGAGTCCGTCCCTTACAAAGAGAACTCTTCCCTGGGCCTCCGCCAACATCGCCGAGGTCGTTTGCATTTGCCGCACTGGTCCCTTGGACTAGGGCACTTGTGGCCTAGTTCATAGCCATAACCGCGATGTCTGCATTTTCAAACCGCATCTGAGGGTTCACTGACGTAATGTATTCATACGCTGTATTTTGATTGGATTGCCGTTAGCGAATTTGAATTCAAAAGTAGTACCAGAACTGATTACAATCTTAACATCCCATAAAAATAGTTCTCCTAACAATTCAAGCTAACTGTATGTTCTTTTAATGAAGCACAATAAATGCATACGTAGCGAGTGAGTTAATCGGGTTTACCACATGAATGTTCTTGCATACGGTCAGATTATATGCAATAAGAATATGAACATATTGGAAAAGTACGCATCGAAGTTTTTCCGTTCAATGCTCTGTATTGATATACTGGTACCCTCTTTCTCTTTTATCCGAAAAGAAATTAGTATCAGCTAACCGTGGCGCCCGTCTTGTGAATTCATACGTATTAAAAGCGAATAAAGCGTGCGGTCTAAGTAGAAAACAACCAGGAAAGTTGGTTTAAAAAAAGTAGTTTTATCCTTTGTATACAATGTTGGTATTCCGAAGTCGGTCCCTGATCTTTTTTTCGACATAATTTGCATGTTTCTGTGATATTTTCTTTTCGATACAAAGTTTTTTTAACTAATCATCGCATGGCACTTAGCAATTTATTAAATACAACATGATTTTTGGTATTTATTGTTTAAATACTATTAATGTTAACTAAAAACCATATGCCGCGTACCTGTATAACTTTATATTTTGGAGGAAAAGTAAATCAGGGTACCAGTCTACTTATTGACCTTAAACTTTACTCTGATCAGAGCGGCCGAATGATTCAGACATGTTATAACTACTTCCGGATGCTGATGATGTGAATTTCATAGTGTTTTATTGAGAAAATTTATCAATAAAGCCGCCATTGAATGATTACCACCATCAAACGGATTTATTTTCATCTTACCGTGGGTAGCATTTTTAATTTGACACGTTAATTTTCAAGCAATACAAGTTCGTTTGAAAAAATCATGTAATATCAATTTTGCAAAATGGAGATAAAAAAATATCAAATATGCGCATACTTATTTATGAAGTTTCATTCTAAATGAAGCCAAATGTATGGATATGTGCACAGCATCTGTGAATAAGATGAGCGTTTACCTATATGCATAGAAAAATCTTGGAGCCACTCTCAGTGTAAGTACATGATATTGTGATAAACCATCGCCATTGATAAAACAATCTTGCATGTTCAATTTTGATTTCCTCTCATATAATGCACCAGTCAATTGTTACCACGGCCCCCTCGGGGATATACCAGGGAAAAAAGCTAAAGAACTTCAGCGAACACATTATATATTACCTTTTTGGACGTGTTGTAAACATCAAAAAAATAAATATCAACACTACAGTTATGGAAGCCAGAACTAGTGTCCTCGCAATGCTGGGTGATTGCGGTGGTTTTGTCTTCCCTCAAAATATATCAGGAAATTGCTCTTACCTTAGATCCCCGGGGTGTGGGGTTATTCACGGGATTTTACCACCAGTTCGTTCTCGCAGGGCAGGGATTTTACCGGGGATTGGCTGGAAATCCGAGGGGGGTGGGCGTGGTTACAATTGTCTGGTGCATACTTTACAAGTTCTTTTTCTGAAGATACCTTGTGTTCATTTTTTGTTTTTGCCAAGAATGAAAATCAAAAATCAGTCAGAGATACAGTATGGTGATGCATTGTTGTTGATAGATCAATATAAATTTGTGAAATATTTGAGGGAAAGGTATTTGGTTTAATAATTTACACGTGTAACTTTTGAGTTTTATTTAACAATGCAGTGCTGAAAATTGTGGAGATATAATTGAATTTGTATTAATTAATCAGTTGACTTGTGGCGTTTAGGGAACAAAATCAAAATATTCAATAAAGATCCCTTATGTTGTGGAATAGTAAAGTAATGAAGATTTAATCTCACAGCAGTCTTTCTCAAATGCTGTCAAGGCTTTTTTATGATTAGGAATATCTAACCTCGCGATGTCAGACCAGAAATCATCTTGGCATGAGCTTGGATCACTATTTATCCTTATCCACCAGTCAATTGTAACCACGGCTCTCACATGTGGGGGTATACCGGGGATAGCCGGCGAAATGGGGCATGTTTTTACCTTTAAGGTGGCCCCGCAGTGCCAGGTCTTCCCGGAAAATACAGTGTGGATGGGGCTTAACCTAATGTCCCTTGGGTGCGGGACATTTGGTGGGGACTTTACCATCAGATTATCTCCGCAAGTCGGGGATTTTAGCTGGGGTTGGCTGGACCGAAAGTTAAAGTCCCCGCTATTCCGGGACCGGGGGCGGGGGGCATGGTTACAATGGACTGATGCATTACCTTGTGTATTCAGATAAAGTTAAGAATAAGTATTTATTTATATAATTGTAATCTAATTCAAAGATTTGAAAAAGGTATCCTTAATCAATAAATGCAAATATACATAAATGACTGTGCAAATCTTTTTGTATCATCCAAATATGAGTACCTTGCTGGGTGAATGTTATTTGTCCAATCGCATACACAATGCAGTTTGGAACCTGAATAATTAAAAAAAATCTTGGTTGTAGACCATTACTATTAAATATTTGATAAGTCACAGACATTATAAGGTACAGTTTAAAGGGGCTGTACTAAGTTAATGATGAAAAAGCAAAAATTTAAAGAAAATTGTAGAAAATTGACAAAAACTTTCGATGTGTACAATTAATACATTGAAACTTACTACTGATGATCCCCATAGTTTACAAATGATTTAGTTATTTCATGTTTTTCCATTAAAAAAGATTACTATGTATTGTCGTTCCAAGACAAACATTTAAAAAGTTGTCAAAATGAGAGTGCAGCTTTAAACTCATAATAAAATGTCAATGCACTTCATTTGACATATTTTTAGACAGAAGAAAAAATGTTATTTTTAAAAAGCACAATATATCTTTTATGTGACCTTACATTATAATGAATTCATTCAGATCAGTGACTTTTCTTGCACTTAAATGTGAACAAAAAAGCTTGGGATTGAAAACAAATGAAACAGGAATGAAATTAAATGAATCACAAAATATCATCAAATTTATACACACAAGTGTTCGTTGATATACCAAAAAATGAAACTTTTTAGACATACAAAAATTTAACTTTTACTAAATACGGTTATAAAAAATGATGAATACATTTGTAGGATTTGATATCCTACTAGATGTAACTCGGCTTCGTTCATTTTTCTAAACTTTCTCTCAGTGATGAGGAATAAATTTTATTCACTGCAGTTGTGTTTTCTAAGTTTATGAAAATAAGAACAATTGAAACAATTCATTAACTACTGTTGATCAGTGAAGATTGTGGGAGGTCATGGTTGATTTCAATGAACCACCAATAATCCCTGCCAAAATTGGATACTGATTGGTCAGTCAGGTGCTTTTGGTAGGCATGATTAGCATGAATATTAATTTTAACCATCATTTATGAATGTTTACACAATCATTGAATATTGAAATAACAAGCGAAATGTTAGTTTGAATGATGAAAGCCATTAAATATGTGAACTATTCAAAAAGAGACCATTTTTTCAGCTTGTGTAAAAAAAATGAGAAAATTGTTAAGTAACATTATTTATTGTTTATCAGGAAAATGTTGAAATATCATGTTTAGGCCTATAGTGATCATACTTGATTGCTATGTTATTGGCACTTATTGCAATATGTTTTATTCATTGTAATATTTATGTAAAACATCAATTATTATGTTGACTTAAGTTTGTAGATAAGAACTAATGGTATAGGTGATGTGAGAATGATCTCATAAGTCTTTAAAACCCCTTTTGGTATTGTGAGTTTTTTGCTCAAGTCTTGTTCAGTTTAGCTTTTGGAGATTTTCAAAGTAACTGCAAAACAAGTCCAGCTGTCTAGAAAGACTATGTCAAACCCTGACCAGATATAATTTCTTGTCTTTTCAAATTACCAACTTGGCAATGGTTTTATCATAACATAGGATATTGGTTTAAACATGTAAGTGTTTTTGTATGTGGAATGAAATATCATAAGTGGCACTAAATTGAACATAATTAATAGTTCTCATTGATATTACACATAGCCCCAAGTACATGTTGATTTAAGATTTAAGGCCTGGAGTCAGGGCAAGAAAAATGCATGTTAATACATTGTACTTTCCAACATAAGAACTGTTTGTTTATTCAAGTAAATAAAGCAATCCCAACACCAAGGAACTGCAGTATTGCATAACCAACTTAATTGACATTATGAGTTTGAGTTCAAATTGCTGCAATTAAAGGCACATCTAGTTTTCAGAATTATTCATACTCTGATTTAGCAACCTTAATTTAGTAATATGAATTTCTTTTGCGAAATGAAAGCTTTTTTAGATTTACAATGACGGGTAAAAAGTATTTGCCAAATGTACTGCACCACCTGATACCTGTTGCCTAGAATTCCAACAAATTCTTGGCACTCCAAATGTTACAGTACTATTCAATTTGGAGTGCCTGAAAAGAAAGCTTCGTGATTCTACATTCACCATCTTCTTTCTGTATGACATATTGGACCAGGGAATCATGAATCTACAACCTTTTGCATCTATTGAGATAGGGAGCTATCAGGACAGTGACAGAGGACAATATAAGAATGGCCAACTGCTGCATTTATTGAGTTATCTAATGCATACAAATTAAGACGGAGAAAATAATTCAAATTTTTTCCAAACTACTTCCTTAAGCATCTTGTACATGTATGTAGTTGTCTTTTACAAAGTTACAATGGCCCTGTGGGTTAAAGATGCTCTGTCCACGGGGTAACAGGTTTTGTACATAATAAGGTTATAAGTACTGCGTTTTGATCCAGGAAGTTGTATTCGACTCAAGTAGATTTTTGCAGATTCGGACCCCACAAGGCACAAGCCGAGTAAAATCAAAATCTACAAAAAACTACCAGAATCAAATATGACATTCCGCCATATCCGGATCAAAACGCAGATACCACATTTTAGCCTTAAATGTTATAATTATGGGAACTACTTTTATGCGCAGTCACCCATAGTCGCTTAGGTGTTAATCCAATCTGGTCATTGTTCAGTTTAATTTCGTCCCGTCCAGACGTCCAGTATTTGACTTAAAAAAATGGCGGCATCAGAAAATGGCGCTCGACCGAAGACAAAGGCTTCGCGAAAAGTTCAAGAGGCCATTGAGTCCCTAGTGGAGGAGAAAAGGAAATACAAGAGGAGCTTGTGAATTTGACCCAGAAGAAGGAGACCTCTTACGACTCTCTGGATGGTTTACGTCGTGAACGCTCGGTTCTACAATAGCAGATAGAAGAGCGGCGTACCGACGTCACAAGAGTGGTATATGGCCGTATTGCACTGGAGCGGAATATGGGTCAAAGTATTTTGTGATATGTATTGCATGTGGATTACTGATGGGTATAAAATAAAGAATAAAATTATGTTTTGTATTCCATTCTCACTAGCAGTGTGATGAACTGCTGATATCATGTTATGAAATTTGATGGTCAAAGTATTTAAAAGATTTCATACTTTAAAAACGATATTCATCTCATCTTAGTCTACTCAACTTGCTTTGCTATGTACAAAAGTCTGCAGCAGTTATATGAATAGCTTGAGACAGAAGGCAGTGCCTAATATTTATCAACAGCACTAAGTTATCATGGTAACATGTTATATGAATTGAATACCAAGCACAAATTAAGAGGGAGGAAATAATTCTTCACTTTTTAAATAAATACTACTTCCTAATAGCATTGTGTATGCAGTATGACATAGGTGTACAATGTAGATGTCTTTTACACAGATTGTTTAAAGTATGGCCCTGTGGTTTAAAGTTCCCCTGAAAAAGAGGCGACAGGTTTTCTATGTAGTATATCATTACATCATTGAAAATCTTCTCTGAAACTGCAAATAACAGTCCTGTGATATAAAAGGAATTGAACAAATTAAAGAAGTATGTGTGCCAACCACGTAAATTAATTTGTACAAGTCTGATTTAACGACTTTACGAAATTCAAAAGAACTATGACTTTATCTGATTTAACGCTTTAGCCCCCCACCCCCACCCCCCTCAATCTACACACACTTAACTAGATTTTTCAAATTTCCTTTGCAGCTTGCAAGCAGTTTTAGTCTAAAGTTTAAGCTAGCCCATTAAACAGTGACCCCTTGTGATGTGAGCTGGTTTTCGAAAGGAACCGAGCTCTTATGGATATCTAAATACTGTACAAGTTTCATCGAGCTACAATCAAAACTGAAGACTGTATTGTGTTCACAAGCTAGTGTTTACACAATAACATTTTTTTATACTATCAAGGGCCATAATCTAGGCATGCATGGGCGGATCTGGCTGGTTTTCGAAAGGAACCGAGCACTAATAGATATCTAGATTCTGTACAAGTTTCATCGAGATACAATCAAAAATGAAGACTGTATCGTGTTCACAACCAATTGTTTACACAATAGCATTTTTTTATACTATAGCATTTTTTATACTATCAAGGGCCATAATCTAGGCATGCATGGGCGGATCTGGCTGGTTTTCGAAAGGAACCGAGCTCTAATGGATATCAAGATACTCTACAAGTTTCATCGAGATACAATCAAAACTGAAGACTGTATTGTGTGCACAAGCAATTGTTTACAGACGCACGAACGCACGGATGCACATACTACGTACACATTACCATCGCATAAGCGCTTCTGACCTTTGGCCAGTAGAGCTAAAAACGGAATAGTTTGTAGCGATGTAATTTCACGATTTGTCATTTAATTTGGATTCTTATGATTAAATTTTAACAGATTTATTTTTTTACGCACTTACAGACTTATTCCAGAATACTTTTCAACTTTCCATGACGATTTTTTAATATTCCATGATTTGTCCATGATAAAATCCAAATATTCAAGATTCCATGATTTTTCCAGAAAATACTCGTTTCCCATGACTTTTACAAATCTGTGCGAACCCTGGTATACGTTTTTTACGTCGGAAAGTGAATGAACAAATTCATAGTCCATCTAATTTATAATCGAATTATAAATAACAAGGGCACCAATTGTAGCAAAATACGCCCGTTCTTTATTGAGGACAGTATGTTTGGTGACAAGTGGTTGTTCGATGGGCCAGAAATTTAGGCGTTACTGACGGGGATGGATGCTGGATTGGGGGAGCGGGGAGGGGTAGGGGTGCCCCCTTCCGCGCGTCGATTTAATTTTATATTTTCAATGCCAAATGGCACATTTAAGTTCTTTCTATGATAATAATAATTTAATAAAGATATGCATACAAAATCATGATCTTATTTATTTCCTTATTAAAAGACATGAATAAAATGATAACAATAAATATAATAAGAAAAAAATCAAACCATCAAAAAACAATTAATACACAATACATAAATATCAATCAACTGTCAATATATCGGAGTAAAATAAATGCAATATCAAGAAAAGAAATTAAAATTTCAATACACAACATGAGAACATACAGCATGCACCAAAATTAATGAAGTAAATCATAATTCTAAACGTCTTGGTCCCATGCCATTCTTTCACCATCCTAGTGAAATACAGCAGTTGGTGCCCAATCATGCTGAATGTGAGCAGGCTGTTCAGGACTAAGTTGGAGAGTGAAGATCGGTGTTTGATATCCACACTCTTCAGTGTTGTAAACCCTCTCTCACAGTCTATAATTGAATAAAAAAAATAAAAATGGCCATAAATGTTTAAAAAATAATATATTTAAAATGATATACTATTAAGTGACCATATGAAGAGTGATTTAGTTACAAATTCCCACATATTTCCATAACAGTAAATATATTAAATAACTTTGAATTATTTTTATTCAGATTGATGCTGAAAGTTTATTATTGAATGACTTTACCAGCCGTTGACGAGTTGGCCAACTGCTGCCAGCTAATAAATGTTGATGTGCCCGGTCGTCAGGTTGGTGGTCACCCACTCCATGGCCTGGTCTGCTCTAAGGCTGATGTCACCAAGAGAGCTTCACATCTGTCTCTTTTCACTTGTCTAAGTGATGGTGGAAGTGCTCAGCCAGGTCCTAAAAGGAACTACAATTTATAACATAACTATATTAACTATTCCATTTATATTATTGATGGGCCTAAAATTCTCTGGGCAGAATAAACAAGAGAATTACAGTCTTACATTCAACCACGTATTATTTGGTAATCCCCTAACAAAGTGTCATGATGTAGATTTACTCAATCCAAAAACTATTCTACTCTCAAAACATAATCCTCTCCTTTTATATCGTTCGTAGCATCCAATAAGTCCATAACAATACAACAATCCCCAAGTTTAACCTAATTCAATATTTCCTAATTTAAACATCCATTTCCGTTACATTATGATATAAAAAAGTACACATGGCTTTTTATTCACGGCAACTTGTGACTCGCGCTTTCTTAGCATGCTCAGAATTTTTATTTTTCTGTTTTACAGTTTTTACTCATTATGTCATACCCATAATGTCATATTCCCCATGTTAGGTTGGCTCCACCCCAGGAAACTTCTGGAGGAGTGGCAGGTCCGAGAATCGATCCTCTAGGTTCTGCACAGTGTTTGCCAGGAAGGGGTAGTAGATCTGCAAATGCACAACAATATTTACAACTGAACATACATTAATCAAAAGAATGAGCTTAATGACTAAAACAAAACAAAAATGTTGAATAAGAACAAGATGCAGTAAATTAATCCTTCTATTACATTTTAATTTAAAGACAAACACCAGATACAGTAAAAATATTATGTTCACAGATGGCTTACATGAAAATATGTTTTCATGTGTACCTTGTTCCGGAACTAGTCGTTATCTGCCTTGATGGTCTGATGGTAAAGTCTCGATGTTTTGAGGGCAGTTACGCGATCTACAGACATTTCGAAGGCACCTCCCGGCATTGCCAGCAGTCCATTCATGATAACACACGTCCTCTTCACCAGTGGCTTGACGGTGGTATACACGGCATCTCTTGTCTGAAAATAAGGCAATCAAAAAACAATTAATCCATTGCATTGAGTTAACTTTTCATTAAATGCACATCTAAACACAGTTAAGACTAAGTCATAATTAGATAAAGATTTAATAATTAAAAAAATGTTCCAGATAATCAATATATTAACTAGATCTGATTCAATGATCTAACAATGACATACCTGCATGGCAACAGACATTTCTGTTAGGTGAGCCAACACAGCAGCCATCATGTGAAGGGACATCACAAAGAGTTGGTCCTGTGTGAACTTTGCAAGACCGGTTTCCCTCACATCGGTTCGTTCCTATGCCTACCTCCAGGCTGGTGAATACGGATTACTGGCACTTCATCAAGATAGTTGTTGCTTTAAATTAACACAAATAAGTATGGGATTCGCAATATGGAAAATGAAAAACCTCGAACAGGACTTACTAAGTATTTTGGCTGCATAAAAATCTTTAAAAAGGAGTGACTTACATGCGTTCAACTTTCAAATTTTCTAAGAGAATTAATTATCCCTCAAGCCACTTGCTCTGACAGGGCTCTTGTCCTTGAGCCTGTAAAGGTCACCTATAATATCCTTCAAGCGGTGAAGGTATGTGGAACCCTCGCGTCCTTGACTGCCTGGGCTGCAGCAAGGGTCAACCTGTGCGATGCAATCATGAAGAGATGAGGTTTGTTAAACTTTAATGTAATACGTCCCGGGTTTTAAAACATCAAATAATTTATCAGTACATACAAATATCGAACGTTTATGGCTTCTGTTAAGTATGTTTTTTTCATGAGTTTAGTTTTTTTACGTGAAATCAGCACTTGAACGGCTTCTCTCCTGTGTGTATTATTGAGTGCTTTGTTAAACTACGTTTTTTAGTGAAAAAGCACCACATGTCTCTCACGTATACGGTTTCTCTCCTGTGTGTTTTCTCATGTGAGTCTCTAAATTCCCTTTTCTGAGTGAAAGCAACACCACATGTGTCACACTTGAACGGCTTCTCTCCTTTGTGTAATATTGAGTGCTTCGTTAAACTACTCTTAAAGTTAAAAAAGCACCACATGTGTCACACTTGAACGGCTTCTATCCTACATGTGTATTCTCATAGGAGTGTTTAAATTCCCTTTCTGAGTGAAAGCAACACCACATGTGTCACACTTGAACGGCTTCTCTCCTTTGTGTAATATTGAATGCTTCGTTAAACTACTCTTAAAGTTAAAAAAGCACCACATGTGTCACACTTGAACGGCTTTTCTCCTGTGTGTATTCTCATATGAGTCTTTAAATTCCCTTTCTGAGTGATAGCAACACCACATGTGTCACACTTAAACGGCTTCTCTCCTTTGTGTGTCTTCTCACATGAGCATTTAAATTCCCTTTCGTAGTGAAAGCTGCACTACATGTTCCACATTTGTATGGCTTTTCTCCTGTGTGAATTCTCATGTGAGCTTTAAGACTTGATTTTTGATTAAAATCGGCACCACAAGTCTCACACTTGCACGGCTTCTCGCCTGTGTGTATTCTTACGTGCGTCGTCAAAACATGATTATGGGTGAATGAAGCACCACATGTATCACACCTGTACGGCCTTTCTCCTGTGTGTATTCTTATGTGACCCTTTAAATGTTCTTTCCTAGTGAAGGCAGCACTACATGTATCACATTTGTACGGCTTCTCTCCTGTGTGTATTTTCATGTGACCCTTTAAATGGTCTTTCGTAGTGAAAGCTGCACTACATGTTTCACATTTGTATGGCCTTTCTCCTGTGTGAATTCTCATGTGAACTTTAAGACTTGATGTTTGATAAAAACCGGCACCACAAGTCTCACACTTGTACCGCTTCTCGCAAGTGTGTATTTTTACGTGCTTCGTCAAATTATGATTATAATTGAAAGCGGAACCACATGTATCACATTTGTACGGCTTGTCTCCAATGTGTGATTTATGAGTGAAAGTAGCACCACATGTGTCACATGCATTCGGTTTCTCACATGTATGTTTCAAAGACATTTGAATCTTTAAAAAATCCTAATATCCTTATAAAAGAAGCTCAACATATGTCACACTCTATCGCTTCTCTCCAGTTCTTTAGTTCTTTGTGTTATCTTCTTAAACTTTTCTGCATCTGCAAAAGAAAACAGGATTAGAACAAATCCATAATATAGCTAAATGTGAATAAATATACAATGACTTTGATAATTGAAATTCATGGGTTCAAAACAGATAAAGATAGTAAAATAATGGAAAGCATCCACTATATTATGTGTGTGAAATACCATGAAGGACCCTCATGACTGAGTCCAGAAATTATTGTAATTAGAGTGTATTTCTGTATTTATTCTTATAGTATATTAAATGTTCATATTGCGCAAAATTTCGCCGCGTAAAAATCCCCTGGTGCAATATCAAAATCCTCTGGAAATCAGACCAGAATCCCCTGGGAATCCTGTTAGAAATATGGCATGTATGTCTATGATTGGACGTATAAATTAGGTATAGAATAAAGCTTTATATTCATATTTTACCATGTAAGCGCAGAGATATTTTGCACACAACAAGCATAAGATGCATTAAACACAGGATTTACCTTTTCTATAAAACTATACTTTACCGACACAAACAATAATTATGCCAATCATAACAACTAGGCCATGGTCAAGGTGTTCCAATTGTTGTTAAACTGTGCCTTGCAGGTGCCCTTCATGTATATTTAGCTTTGTTTGTGTGTGTATGTTTGTATTTCTTTAAACAATACAGTCAAGGATAACCCGTGAAAGTGCAAGCACTAATTTCCAACGGGGTCCTTTGTTTTTGCTAAAGAGACAGCACGCTGAAAAGACAGTGGTGGGATACAAGAAAGTCTGGGTGCGATACCCTAGCTATTTTTCGAAGAGACCCCTTTCTGAGTTAAACCAGTACTGAGTACAATACTTCACGGAGATGGTCTACTGTTTTGACAGTATGGAATGAAAACAACCGGTATAGGAGGGATTTACAACTACGTCATTGCTTTCTGCTATGTGTACCACGTGTACGCAATTTCCAGGAAGGTAATACAAAGAAATGTTAACAATGCCTACTTCTGGTAAGGTTTTTACAGTAACATTCACTGGAAATCATCTTCCTGGTGCAAGGTTTCTGGCAGAAATCAGTTGTTGAGATAAGTAATGGACACAGAGCTGCTGAGGTTTACTTCATGTGGGAAAAGACCAAAACTAATTAACAGGTATGCAAATTATGCAACCCATGTATATATGTTTACATTTCAGAAAACGTATAATATTGTGAAGATAATTTTGAAATGGCATGCTGAAGGTTTAACATAAAAAAATACAGATGCATTGGAATTCTTTAATATATTGAAATATTGTTTCTAGCCCAGATTTTAAATGTATAAAATAGGTTTCGATGTTTTATGATAAAAAAATTAATTGCATTTATTTTTTTCCAGATCCAGTGCCTGTATAAATCCTGGGGAAGACAAGGTCATTATATAACTTGTCGGTTGATGACGGATTATGCCAGTTGACCTTTAAATGAATCAATGAAAAACAGTCCACAATGTCATGATTTATACAGAAAAGTGTGTAACATAGCTGGTACATACATAGGACAAATAAATATATATATACATTGATATGTTATAAATACAGATATTAAAATATAATACTAAATACATTCTTGTGTTTCGTTTATAGTGTATTTATTTAATTTCAATATGTCTCTGCATGCTTAAAAATGGTAAAATGTGCAATTGCACTTTGTTTTAAATGTCTTAAATCCCCCAAAAGCAATTACTAATTCGCCAGGCTCTAAGATGAGGCTATGACCATGTCCAACAGAAATATTATAGCACCAGAACTGGAATACCCAATAATACATTTCAAAGTTGCTTTATTTGTGTACAAGGAAAACATAATCCTTCACCGAAAAATGTTAACTCTGTGTAGGGGATTAGTATAAATGACTAAATTGATGATGATGATGGTGCCAGTGTAAGATTTAATTTTTTTAAATAGATTAACATCATTCAGAAGCTGCTCAAGCGACATATGATATATTTTCTTTCTTTTACATTAAGTATACCCTAGTTCCCTTTTTGGACTCTCTTGAGTGAGTGGAATCAGCTTTATAGCTGGTCACTGCATTTAAATTCAATTTAATTTGGATTAATGAAACACATTCATGAGTAAGAATGTTCACGCGCAATGGTCTTCCTTAATTCAGGGATGTGATTGACTTGGCAGGTGGAGGGCTGAAACCATTTCGGCCATGGGTTCTTGGGGGTACTTCTGGGGTCAAAAGCACACTGCCGTAGAAGGAAAACTGGCTTTTTAGAAGCTCTTTTGGGGGTTCTTCTGACTTCATATTTGAAGCAAACTGGACCATCAACACTAACAACCAAAAGCACACTCAGTAGTAACTTTAAAAAAAAAAATATATATATATATATATATATTTTTTTTTTTTTTTTTGGGGGGGGGGGGGGGCAAATCACATCCCTGTAATTATATAAGTTATCATACAAACATATGACACGTTTCCTGCAAGACTTGGTCAATCTGAATATTGTGTGTATTATTTAAGGTGAGTTGAACGGCTGTTTGTCATACTGCAAGAGGGCCTTTGAAACTTTTTGTTCTTTGATACAGATGTACCCCTTGTGTTTAAGAGCTTTCTGTTTAGGGATTATTTATCAACCTGCCGTAAAATCTTCAATAAATTGTAATCACCCTTCAATTGTTCTAGTAAAATTGTTTCTTATTTAAAACCACAAAAGTATGTAATATAATACTTATTCGGTTATAAGATTTCTATAAATTAAAGCTATATTACATTTAGTTTTCAAATTTCTGATGTATGTGTATATGTTGCAAACTTAGGGTCTGGATGATCTCAGAAGGTCCTTTTCCTCATACAAAATGTTTACTGCATTTGTATGTCCACTTTTAATTTAGCAACTGTGAAATCCTTTTGCCCACTTATTAAACTTTTGCACTTAATTTCATTTGTTTTAGGTTAAGGGAAAGGTATGGGAAAAATATTCACTTTGTGTTACACCAGAGTGTTGTTTTTTAAAAGACATAGGCTTTAAGTCCATACTAAATCCAGAGCAAATCTATGTTAAACAGAGGCCAGGCCGTACAAAGATTGTACTACCTGTTACAGTTGCTATGGACTGTGCTTATCAGTAAATCTATTTTTAGCATATTGGCTGATTAGAAATCCCTCCTGTAGATAGATACCGAAAATAGCCCATTTTCGCGAAAATAGCCTTAGACTACGAAAATAGGAAATAAAATACGTATTGCATTAGTAAAAACAAATAAATCGACCATATATTGTAGATATGTATAAATACTATGAAAAATATGTTTCTTGGTTAGATATTATGGCGAGAAAATTGTCATTTATTCAAATAATTAATATGAGGAGACAAAAACTCTAAGAAAACAACAAACCCCTTACGAAAATAGCAAATAAAATATGGGATTAGAAAATAAGACGCCAAAATCAACATTAATTTAGGTAATTAAAATGAGGTGACGAAAAACACGTAAGAAAATAACTAAGCCCTTACAAAAATAGCTAATAAAATACGTTTAACGCTAGTAAAAACAATTAAATCGACATAATATTGTAGATATGTATAAATATGTTGAAGAAAATGATTTGGGGCTAGATAGTAAGACGCCAAATCGAAATTTATTCTGGAAATAAAAGTGAGGTGATGAAAAACTGGTACAAAAATAATTAAGCCTTTACGAAAATAGCTAATAAAATACGTTTAACGCTAGTAAAAACAATTAAATCGACATAATATTGTAGATATGTATAAATATGTTGAAGAAATTGATTTGGGGCTAGATATTAAGACGCCAAATCGAAATTTATTCTGGAAATAAAAGTGAGGTGACGAAAAACTGGTACGAAAATAATTAAGCCTTTACGAAAATAGCTAATAAAATACGTTTAACGCTAGTCAAAACAATTAAATCGACATAATATTGTAGATATGTATTTAAATATGATGAAAATAATGATTTGGGGCTAGATATTAAGACGCCAAATCGAAATTTATTCAGGTAATAAAAGTGAGATGACGAAAAACTCTTAAGAAAATAACGGTGCTTTCTTTATGCGGTCTCTGTTGAATACGATATAACTTCAATCCGATGTTGTTGTTCACACATTCAGTTCTGAAGCATGCGTATAGCAAGAGTGGTTAATAGCCTGATGTCACTAATTGATGATGATTAATACACGTGACCCTTGATTGGATTATCACACCGACATCGTCGAAAATTTGATAATTAATGAGAGGTATGTGCAAGAAAACATCAAATTCTTTACAATTCGATGGATACCCAGACTGGGTAGTCTAAAATAATAGACGTGTTATAAATACGGGATTCTTCCAATCCCTAACGTCTAAACAGGAATGTGCAAAAAACGGGGGTGTTTTAAAAATATTGAAATTGTTTTAAGTGAAGTATTTTATGGTTGAAATTGATCATAAAGAGATATATTAATATTTTACCATGTAAGTGAAATGTTATTTTGCACTAAACAAGCATTTAATGCATTAAAACAAGTTGTTTACCTTTCCAATAAAACGAAAGTTGACTGACACAGACAACAATTATGCGAAGGGGAACAACTCGATACAATCGTAATAACTCGGCCTCCTCCGACAAAGTTCCAACTTCGATATAGACCTCGTTATACAATCGTAACAACTCAGCCATGGCCGAAATGTTCCGAGCGGTTTTAAAACTGTGCCCTGAAGTATTGCAGGTGCCCTTCATGTATATATCGTTTTGACAGAATAAAATGAAGAAAAGCTGTCAAACTCATAATTATAAGTAGGATATCTATTTTTTGTGTACGGAACTAATATAAAATAACATTATCTGGTAATATTTCTTGTGTTTATGATATTTTATAGACGCTATATGCTTTAACCCGGAATCCTGATGGGAACAACTACCCACTTTTGATACTAAACAATTTGTACGTGAAGGATGCCATATCAAAAATCTAAAAAAAATCCTTCCAACTACAATTATTTGGACTACCAGACTGGGATACCTATGTATTTTTTTTGTGTATGGAACTAATATAAGACCATATCATTTGGTAATATTTCTTGTTTTTTTATGTTATTTTATAGACCCAAACTGCTTTAACCCAGTATCCCGATCGGAAGAACATTAACAAGCCAATTTTGGTACAAAACAATTCATACATAATGGATTTGCCAGATCAAAATTCGTAAAATAAACACCTCAACTTACAATTATTTGGACTAGGAAATCACATAATTCGAACTTTCTGATTAAATCACTGAGTCAATATCATGTGTTGAATTATTATATAAAAGATAAATCATAGCTTTACACGACTAGCCATTTTTCAAAGTCGCGAAAATATATGATTTATATTTATTTGATTCTTACATTTAATCTAAACTTTCTGCGCAAGATTTATAATATGTGGATACCTAGATGTACAATTTGATTTGTTAAAACTTACATTCATATTTCTTTTTTGCGAGATCGAGTGGGATCGCCAAACAACTTTGTATATAATATAATCTGGTAACGGACAACAGTTAAATCATGATACTGAAGTAGCAGTCAACAGGATTTCGGATAAATACGTTTGAGACGAATTGGCATTGCAGCGGTGACGTCCCGTTGATGAATATTTTAAAATCATCGGTCGCGCATATCACTCGTTTATCAACAAAAGCAGGAAACAAACACAACATCGAACAATTGAAATATCTGTTTAGTTTTTGCTTTATCTAATAATAAAACATTTATAGTTAAAGTTATTTTTGTTACACGTTTGGTCTGTCTGTGACGGTTGGTGACGTTGTGTGTCTCTTATTAAGTGCGTGTTAGGTTTTACCCCATGTTTCTTTACGAAATCTTTGTTTAAATTATTTACGTCTTCAAAAAAGTAGCATGTGCCTGTAGTTTCTGTAATAACGACAGTGAAGCTGACTACTGAAACGACACCGGGATGAGTTATATAATGACGCCAGTGTACCATCGATTGGCGTCGAACAATGAAAGAATAAGTTTTATTTCGTTACGGGGCATATTACAAACAAACTGTTATGGTAGGAGGGAAACTTGTTATATAATGTGCACATGTGTGTATCAGTATCACATCGAATGGTAAAACCCGTTTAACCTCCTTCCTGGAAGACTGTTAGTATTTATGGTGGTGATGTTGGGAATCGAGCCTGCAACCACGTGGTTGACAGTCGAGTGTCTTTCTTCAGTCACCTATTTATTACAATTTTCTTACAAAATCATCAAAGAAAGACACCCCTCCGAAACATAAACTTAGAAAATTTCTATTATTATTGTAAATTATATTTCTTAGTATTCTCTTTAAATCCCTAAGAAATTACGGTGTAAAATAACAACCTCTTAAAATTTTTGAACTAGGTTTAACATATACAATCAAATAAATTATTTCGGTCAACTTAGTAGTAATTTTATTTAGCAATTAAACTTTATGACATAACTCTTGGGAATCTAAATTATGTTTGCAATAATTCACTTCACTGGCAATCAATTTAAACTAAGATCAATACATACAACTCTAAAACACTACATTTAATAAATGATATAATTAAAAAAAATACGAATTAACTCAACAGATGTGCCGGCATACATCCGAGGTTGTTTTCGATAAAAATGAACGAGGAGTTCCGAATGGTTATTATACACATTACTGCATTCGCCGGATAATACGAATTTTACCCATGTATTCATCAACCGAGAAAGATGTTTGTCTGATGACAAAAACACTTGATTCCTCAATCATACACTAGTATATGATAAAATTGTAAACGGTCCTTCATTGTTAACAATAAATAGTTTAGAAGACATAGTTTTACCGTGACATTTCACCTACATGGACATTTATGTTGCACTTCATCTTACCATAAACTCATCGAAACTGAATTGTGCCATCTATAAGTGCATGTGGTCAAATCTCCAATGTTTCCTTGACCTTTGGCTCGTAATTTGCCAATTCTCACTGTAGCCATCTGGTAAATCCTAAATGCATGGCCAAGCCGTTATTTAAGATATTCTGACGAATGGCAGCGACGATGATCTGGCACGTTACACGCTGTCTTTTTATGGTACCAAGGTATTTAAAGAAATATTTGTATCAGAATGTACATGTTAAATAAAAATAAAATAAATGTTAACAGGCAAACATGCCTCCAATCCAATACATTGTCATTCGGAATCACTAAACCAAATGTGTTCATTAATACATAAAGAATGCTAAAAGGGCTTCTTAATCTCCTAAACATGTGCCAACAACAACAAATACAACAATTATCTTTATTACACTCAGGTCATACATACATGACAACATGAGGACAAATAAGTTTAGTCAGCAGTGTCAATAAAAGCTTAATTATACTAATACGAAGAACGATGGCTTTGTCTCGAGTGGCGGAAATAAGATGGTTTTGTATTGTTTTCATGGTCGTACATGTATCGAATATATATCTTATCATGGAAAAGAGGGAGACAGTTATTTTAAACGTCTTTACAAAATATGAGGGATAAAGGGATATTCAATATAGTGCCAGATTTCAAAGGCTGTGCCTTGGACAAGCATATCGTATAAATAAATTACTAACGTTATTGGGGAACTCAGTATAAATAATTCAATTTAACAAAAACCTAGAGAAGTTACACTGGCTGACATGCGTTGCGTATTAAATGTTTCACAAATAAGGCTACTCTTGTCAATAGTTTAACGTTTGTGCAAGTTAACAGTTCCTTGTATTTAATTGTATTTGGCCTATTGAAATAATAGATTGGTATGTATTTTCTTTTGACATTTGAAAAGGATGGGCAAACTAGTAAGTAGTGGTATTCATCACCAAGGTTTGACCTACAAATATGACAGTATCTTTCTGCGTAGTCAACATTATTATACCTTCCTATTCCTATCGGGAATTTGTGGTTTGCCATACGGAATTTACTCATAAAAAGTTTCAAATTAGGAGCAAGATTTAAAAAGTATTTTTCTAATTCGAGGGTTTCCTTGAACAGTGAGTAGTTTTTGCCTTTAGAAGAGTTATTCATTACAAACTGGTCGATAAGGACTTGTTTAACACATTTATGTAAATTAGGGTTTATATTTGTAGATTGTTCTAACCATACATTGGAAAACCCAGTATTATCTAAAGTTGATTTGATGTGATCAGTCCATTTAAAAGATCTGGAATTATCATTTTGCATAGACTTATAGCAAATATGTAATAATTTAGTTTGTTTACCTCGAAGAATGGATATCCAGAATTTTTTCATTTTACATTTTATGGTCATTTCTAATGGGTATCGTCCAGTTTCACCATACAGCATATAAGCAGGCGTGCTCATTTTAGTTTTTGTTATTTTTCTAAGAAAACTAAGATGAACTTGCTCAATAAAATTTAGGTTTTCATAGCCCCATACCTCAGCAGAGTATACTAGTATTGGCAATATTGTATGGTCAAATAATTGTAATTGTAAGTCTGTCGGTATATCTAGATTGTAAATACGTTGATAAAGTAAGTGCATTGCCTTTCTGGCCTATTCAACTAAATGTTGTTGTTTTTTTTTTGCGTTAAGAAAACTTCCAGAGCTTGAAAAGAATACTCCTAGGTATTTATATTTAGTAACCGTTTCTATTATATTTTCTCCTATTTTGAAATTATAGCGAGTCGGCCTATTAGTGCCAAAAACAACTACCTTTGTTTTATCGATATTGACCTTTAAATCCAAAGTACTGCAATAATTATCAAAATCATCAATCATTTTTTTGCAAATCTGTTTCAGTTTCGCTAAGTAGCGCTGTATCGTAAAGTAGAGCGAATATTTTTAAATAGGTAACCACATTTTGTCGTTGCGTACACTTATTTCGACTCCTGTATTGTTCAGATTGAGAAGGCAGGATGCCAAATCATTTAGAAAAATTGCGAACATTACCGGTGACAAATTTTCTCCTTGTCGGACCCCCTTTTTACTTTCAAAGAATGGTGATAGTATGTTATTATCACCGGAAACACAGGATTTGATATCGCTGTACAAATTGTATATCATACGAATGAATTTGCCTGATATGCAATACTGAAGTAGTTTTCTCCACAAATAAACTCTGTTAGTATTGTCAAATGCAGAGGAAAAATCGACATAACAGCAGTATATTTTTTTCTTTCTAGCCCGTAGTAAATCTATAAGTTTATACAAAACAAAAATATGATCAATCGTTGCATATTTTGCTCTGAAACCAGCTTGATTTTTTTCTAGCATAGAATTTTCTTTCAAATATTTATTTAATCTATTATTTAACAGCGATGTGAATAATTTTCCAAGATGACTTAGACTTTTTATTGGTCTGTAATTTTTACAATCTTGCGGGCTTCCTTTATTTTTATAAATGGGCCGAATAATACCCGCTGTCCAAACTTCGGGTATATGACCGGTCTCCAAGATAATATTAAATAATTTTAAATAAATTGGCACAAGTGCCAATAAATGAAGTAACGGTGACAATCTATTTTCAAACTTTATGTTTGTGTATGTATACGAGGGGTGGGCCGGGAAGTTCGCGGAATTGCATTGTAATTGTCGTATAATTGGGGGTTCTGAAAACGAAAATTCAGCATAATATTTTATATTTCTTTATGCAAATGTATTACATTAAACAATGTGTCCATTAATGGAAATACAAAACTACGATTAAGTACACTCCGGCGCACGGATGACGTTACATAACGTCAACAACGTCGAAATCTTGCACTTTACTGACTATCTCAACAGTCTCTGCCCGTCAGTACACATTTCCTAAGTCTTCCAATTCACTTACGGTCATTGTCTGCGTACCATGTACTGTCAAATGTAGACACGATCCTCTGTCTCGCTTGTTGAAGGTCAACACTTGTAGCGAAGTGTTGTCCCCGCAACTGCCGCTTTATCTCCGGAAACACACGGAAATCCATTCGGGCCAGATCTGGACTGTACGGAGGAAATGCCAATATCCATATCTCAAACCCCTAAATACTAATTTCCAGGTGCGTGAATGCTGCTCTATGCTCTATGCGCCATCCATTTCAAGTGAGTGTAGAAAGCCAAAACTTAAAGGGGCAATACAGCGTATGATGAAATAGGGGGAAAAAAAAGAAAATTGTCGAAAACTGACATAAACCTGGTGTCGAATTGTAAAATGTATTTAAACTTACTTACTGAAGTACCACATCGTTTACAATTAATGTATTTTTCGCAGTTTTTTATTCCATTGAAAAAAATACTAAATATCTAGTAGAATTCATTCTTATGCGTGATTGGCTAGTCAATGCTACCACAAAGTTAGGTATATAGCTTAAATATTCCATACTTAAGGGTAAGCCTTCGCAGCACAGTGGATACACAACTGGTCCGCAATTTTGGCGACACCGGTAGGAACCCGGTTTCCGAATCGATTTTATTTTACATTTTGGTATTTTATCATGATATCAAAGAGTAAAACATTTTATAAAGTAATTGTCCTGAGATTCGTTTTCGAAGGATAAAATTTAGAGCTTCTCAAAAATTCATGCTGGAACGATCTTTTTTAAGAATAAAAAAGACATTCTTTGCCTTTTTTACCTACGTAGATTGTTTGATACTGGACTTTTTCCGGAGTTGACATTATTTTATAAAAGTTAAATGTGTAACAATAGGTCCAAAAATGTAATAATATTAATCGAATATGAATTCCATGAATGCACCCTGTTTGATCTAAGCGATAGCGAGCCATCGGGTTTCGACTGTATCATTACGGTTAACATAATTTTATTAATAATAATCAGGGCATTTAACAGGGTCTAATACAAAAGAGTCAATGGCTCTTGTGATCTGATTTTCAAGAAACAAAATCAGATGTTCAAGAGTCATTGTTTGTAAATTCTTGGTATTTTTTATGAATAATAGTTCTCATCTGTCATAAGATGACATTGCAAGATATAAGACTTTCTATACTTTGTTTAATAGTTTCCAAAACCTAAATTTATAATACCCCCCCCCCCACAAAAAAAAACAAAACGATTTCCAGTGTTTTATAAAGATCATTTATAAAGATCAGCTGTTTTAATCCACTTTTCATTCCAGAAAAATCTCAAGTAAGAAGAAAATTGATCAATATAACTTAATAGAATACCCTGTTGTCCTGTTTCCTACTCTTAGGTGGTTAAAAAATTATAATGGTCATAACTTGAAAAATATGTTCGGTCTCATATGAACGTATTTTTTATTTATTGCATGTTCACTGAAACAAGAATTATGTATGTACTATTCGTTATGTAACCATATTCATCCTTGTAAGACTTCTTTATGCACCAGCGGTTGTTTAGTTGCTATGACATTTTTCTCACTTTTACTTTCAGTTTCACTTTCTTTCTTTTCCGGAAGTAAACAAAAACAATAAACGTTCCTATTGTCAATACTGCAACGTTGTTTATATTGCTCATAAATGGCATAACAAACTATTCTGTTATAGAACGTTATTGTTCACTGACCACGATTTACGCAGTTCTCCTTTCTCCTTTCACTTGACAGGAAGTAACGTGCGTGTATATGGTTTGTAATAGTGTAGACACGGAAAACGTGGCTGTTGACTTTATAGACTTTTTAAAGGTTTATAAATAGTTTTTCAAATATAAAAGTGGATATATAAGGAACGTACATAATAAATTAATGTCACAGAAAATAAAATTTAAAAATAGTAAAGCTAAAAGTGTTAATTTAAATTGATTTCACCAATGTATATAACATGAGGAATCCGAGCTATTATACCGTAAGTGGACAATCAATGACAGAAAATGGACAGTCAGTAAAGAAAATAAAGCCGGACTCAACCTTCACCTACGAAAATACCAACAGTTCGTTTTATCAGCTTAGCATGACATCCCTCACCTCGCTTTCGGACATAGTTCGCCACCTGGCTCAACATTTGGGATAGGGGGCACACTTCAACCGCCATGGGCTACGAAACTTCTCCATGAGGTAAAGGAAATAAAAGCTAAGGTTAAGTCTCTTGAAAAGAAAGAAAAACTCGGCAACCAAGAGCGCATGGAAACCCAGTAGGGGCGCCACGATGGGCAGCCCCTTGAAGTCGGGTCGTGGAATGTAAATGGACTCAAACGGAAGTTAGGGGACGAAAACTTCATTTCACATTTGACATAGTATTTCTTTATCTTAGTGAAACCTGGATACCTAGTATAAATAGTTTAAATTAAGGAATATATGGTTTTGAGGACATACACATATTTGGACAAAAATCGAAATATAAAAAATCTGGGCGATATAGCGGAGGTATTTCGTTTTATTATAAAATTTGTTCAAAGGACCGTATAAAAATTGTTGATAAACATGTACATATAATTTTCTGGATTAAGATTGACAAGTGTATCTTTTCATATGATACAGCGAAATTTCGAACATCATCACACCAATTGGCAATTGAAACTGGAAGATATACAAACACCCCTCAACAAGAAAGATTTTGTAAATCCTGCAGCATGAACTTAATCGAATCGGAATACCACTTTCTTCTAGTGTGCCCAAAATACAAAGAACTAAGGAATAAATTGTTTAAAAAATATTTTTGCCATTGGCCAACTATAAATAAATTTAACCTTCTAATGAGCTCAAAATCAAAGAAAACTATTTATAATATTTCAAAATTTCTATTCTTTGCAAAGAGAATTAGAATATCATAAAAACTTCTTTCAAATAACTAAACCTAGAAACCACTTTTGTATAACATCGTTAACATTGTATGTTCTTGAAAATGTTCTATTCTACCCATTTGATTGTATCATTTTGTTTATGCTATAAACATAGTATTGTTTTATGCAATAAACTATGAAACTGAAACTGATGTGTGCACCAGATCGATAATCATGTGTCACTTCGGTTGTTAATAGCTGCTGACTTCAATTGATTAAACAAACATTTTGATCATGCCTTTCGGCTCCTTTCAAATATTACCGACTCTTGCACAGAAATTCTCCCAGGTCAAAACTGACGCACAGTACAAATTTATGATGCTCAATCCGGGCATTTAAGAGTTATGTGCGTCAAAACACGGGAGCTCGGGTCAATTGAAAGCATTTTATATACATTCATAATTATGAAACATAATAGTTTATAGTATAACAAACACAATTCTTAATATCTTATAGCACAAAAACTTAACATTATCACTATTAAAAGCCTAAGCAGCACTACATGTACCACACTTGTTTGGTTTCTTCCCTGTGTATATCCCCGTGTGACCATTGGAATGTGATGCTTGAATAAAAGCACCATCTCATATCTCAAGCAAGTATGTATGTCTTTTCTTATGCGTGTACTCATGTGAGGTCTCACACCATGAATACGGGTAAAACCAGCACCAAATTGTCCATATTTGTTCTGTTTTTCTCCTGTGTGTGTATCCTCGCGTGAACTTGGAGGTGTGATAATTGAACAAAAGCATCACCACATGTCTTACACGTGTAGGGCTTCTCTCCTACGTGTGTTTTCATGTGAGCCTTTAAATATTTATTTTGAGTAAAAGAAGCAACACACATATCACACTTGTAGGCCTTCTCTCCTGTGTGAATTCTCATGTGACTTAGCAGGCCATTTTTGTAAGAAAAGTCAGCATCACATGTCTCACACTTATATGGCTTTTCCCCTGTGTGTATTCTCATGTGACGCTTTAAATCATGTTTATGGGTAAAGAAAGCAGCACATGTTTCACACTTGTGTGGCTTCTCACCGGTGTGTATTCTCATATGACCTTGAAGACTTGATTTTTGAGTGAAAGCAGCACCACATGTCTCGCACTTGTGTGGTTTCTCCCCTGTGTGTATCCTCATGTGACAATGAAGGGTTGATGCTTGGGTAAAAGCAGCATCACATATCTTACACTCGTATGCCCTTTCTCCTGTGTGAGTTCTCATGTGAGGCTTCAAATCTTGCCTATGCCTAAACTCAGCACCACAAACCTCACACTTGTATGGTTTCTCTCCTGTATGTATCCTCTTGTGACCCTCGAGATGTGATAATTGAGTAAAAGAGGCAACACATATATCACACTTGTATGGCTTTTCTCCTGTATGTATTCTCATGTGAGGCTTCAGATAATGTTTATGGGTAAAAGCAGCACCGCATGTGTCACACTTGTATGGCTTTTCCCCTGTATGTATTTTCATGTGAGCTTTTAAATAGTGCCTCTGAGCGAAAGCGGCGACACACATGTCACACTTGAAATGCTTGACTTCTGTATGTATTTTTATGTGACCTTTTAAATATCTTTTCAGAGTGAAAGCAGCACCGCATTCCTCACATGTGTATGGCTTGTCTCCTGTGTGTATTCTCATATGGCTAAGCAAACTATTTTTGTAAGAAAAAGAAGCATCACATATTTCACATTTGTATGGCTTCTCTCCTGAGTGTATTCTTGCATGAGTTTTTAAATTACTTTTATGAGTGAAAACAGCACAACATGTCTCACACTTGTATGGCTTTTCTCCTGTGTGTGTTCTCATGTGACTTAGCAAACTCGTTCTGAAAGAAAAAGCAGCACCACAGTTCTCACATGTGTATGGCTTCTCTCCTGTGTGTTTTCTTTCATGAGTCTTTAAGTTACCTTTATGTTTAAAAGCAGCACCACAGATCTGACATATGTACGACTCCATGTCTCCATGTATTCTCATCTGATTTAAATGTTTTACTGAGTGACACTAGCAACACAAAGCTCAAACATGCATGGCCTTCCTCTTGTGTATTTTGTCAGATGGACGCGTAAATTTCTTTCGTATGAAACGGGAACATGTCTCTCACCCGTAGGCTTCTCTCCGATTTGTAGTCTCACAAAAGCTTAAAATAACGTTTGAAAGTAGAAACAGCACCACACACGTCACACTTGTACGGCTTTTCTCTTGTTAACATGTATATCCCTATGTATATATCAAAATTGTTTTATGCATGAATGCAGCACCACATGGCCCACACTTGAATGGCGTCTCTCCCGAGTGTTTTTTTCATTTGAATCTTTTCTTTTATTCTTTTCTAGGAGTACAACGTACGGTTTTCTCCAGTTTATATCCCTATTTTGATATCTAAATTGTTTTATGCCTGAATGCAGCACCAGATGGCTCACACTTGTATGGTGTCTGACTCCCCCAAGTGTTATATATCAGGTTAACATTTTCTTTTTCCTTTTCTTGGAGTACAGCATGACCCACATCTGTATCGCTTATCTTCTGCTCATGATACATGTACATGGTTTATGCTCATGGCTCATGGTCCTCGAGGGATTTTCTTTTGAAATCATCTGCATCTGCAAAACAGAACATAATCTGAATACATATACACATTCATACAAAAAGGATATCTGAATCTAAATCCCATATAGCCATTTTCACAGTATTTTGAGCATCTCGGAGTATGAATCACCATGGTAAAACTTAGCTTCTTCCATTGACATTATTTTTTTCATTCAGTGTATGTACTGGATGTTTTCATATTCTAAAGTGAAATTAGTGAGACACTTTGTGAAAGTTTTTGAGGTATGGCCATATGTAGAGTCCGTGATTTTGTTTTTTCCTATCATAACTGACTACGCCGCTTTGACATAGAAGAGAATACGATAATGCTGTATGTGCCTGTCAAAAGCAATAACAAAATAAACACTGTGACCATACAATCTCATGAAAGGTCTCTATAAACTTTTTATATATACCAAGTTTGATCGCAATATGTCGACCTTTACTTAATATTCAATACCAACCATTTTTCTATTAATAGTAACTTTGATCATAGAGGCCTCATACGCAATCCCATGAAAGGTCTCCATAAACTCTTCCTATATACCAAGTTTGGTCACTATATGTCAAACCTAGCTAAAATTATTAAATACATAAGGTGACTTTGATGCTGCCCTCCCACCTGCACACCCAAACAATGACACAAGTCATTCTAATAACCTGTTATCCCTTTGTGAAATCCTGGTTAAGACTATTACAATGTGCCTGTCAAAAAAAAGACAATCAAGGGCCATAATTTGTATTTAGGGTTTAAATGGAGTTATGTTACTTTATTGTAAGATGGTGGTCATTAATTGTGCGAAGTATTAAGTCGATTGAATGAAGAGTATAGAAGTTTTTTTTTATTAAAATCCAAACTTTCCCTAAAACTTTAACCTGCCCTAAAACTTTATCCTAAGTTCCTAAGTCAATCAGGGGCCATAACTTGTATTAAGGATAATATGGAGTTATGTTAACGCAATGTGTGATGGCCCTGAACAAATGTGTGAAGTATTAAGTGCATTGAATGAAGGGTATTGGACTTATAAGAAAAAAAATCACAATTAGGTTATATTCTGCATGAAGTGTTTTATGTTTAAAACTGCATGTAAGATCACACTTAAAAAAAAGTTTTTTAAGTTTTTTTTACCAACTGACTTAGACCCTAGAAGGAAACACTTCTTTTGAAATAAACCAATGTTACATTATTATTTTACAACTTTTAATCACGTTGGGCAATGATAACAGTAAAATATCATGCACATTTAAGACATTCTGGAATTTTTCTTTTAACATGCATGTAAAATATCTTTAAGAATAACAAAAAAAAAAACTTTTCAAAGATTGTGCAAATCTAAAGTTTTATTCCTTATTTTATACAAATATCTTGGCGCAAGTCTACTGTAAAGATGAAACAAGTTTGATACGGCACAGACAGATGCCAGAGCAATTTTTAAGTTAACAGTGACGCAGAAAAATCAAGAAGGGCCATAGGGCCTAAAAAAAAATACATTTGGTTCGGGTTACCCGACCCTACCTACGGAATAGGCGCCGACCCTACCATTTTGATAGTCAGTTTGAAAAAAAAATGAAAAAATAAAAAAAAAAATATATTTTTTTATTTTTTTTTTCAATAAGTAGTTTAAAACCTTATTTGCTTATATAGAAGATAACTTTAACACCATTCTCCAATGATGAAAATGACATTCTATTATAAAGCCTAATAAAACTAGAAATGTGTCCATAGGACACGGATGCCCCCACTTCGATTTTTTGTCACAGAAAATAAGCCATAATGATTATTCAGGATAATCTGCACATATAGGATAAGTTGAGTTGAGTTGGGTTTTACGGCATCGCAAGACTGTATAGGTTATATGGCGCCATTCAGGCAGGAAAAAACTTGTTGGATCCACATTGGACACATACTTTTCAAGAATTAGATTGGAAACATATATTTTTGAAGTATTTTTGGCAAAAAAGGGCCGTAACTCCTAAATGACTAAAGCGATGTCCATGACTATCGAACTTGATCAAGATATTATGGTCACAAACATGTGTTTAAAGTTTGGTGAGGATTGGACAAACAGTTTTCAAGAATTAGATTGGAAACATATATTTTTGAAGTATTTTTGGCAAAAAAGGGCCGTAACTCCTAAATGACTAAAGCGATTTCCATGACTATCGAACTTGATCAAGATATTATGGTCACAAACATGTGTTTAAAGTTTGGTGAGGATTGGACAAACGGTTTTCAAGAATTAGATCGGAAACAATCTTCGGGACGTACGTACGTACAGACAGACAGACGTACGTACGGACAAGGGCAACCCTATATGCCGCCACTTTGTGGGGGCATAAAAATAAATAAAAAGCCTACCTACCCTACCTATTTTTGAAAAGGATGTAACCCTAACCAAACAAATTTTTTTTTAGGCCTAGGCGACAACTACCCTGACAGTGTTTTGTTTAGTGCAATCTAAAAGCTGTTTCCCCTAGCGAAAAAGTGTTCATTTTTCCCAAGAATTCATGATATTTCCCAATTAATTGAATACATTTCCTGTGAATGAATAAAAAAGCAATGATTTAATTAAAAAACAACAACAATATCTTGACAAGACTAACTCTCTTAAAGGGACTATACACCAGATGGGCACCTAAAAAAGTTTCTTCAGTTACGAATCTCAGGACAATTATCTTTTTTAATGGAAAAACACGAAAAAGCTGCGAAAACTAAATTAATTGTAAACTATGTGGTACAAATGTACTTCTGTTAGTTAGTTTCAATGCATTGTACACATCGATATCAAAGAGATGTCAGTTTTTCAACAAATTTCTCTTTTTTTCCCCTTATATCATCATACAGTGTATAGCCCCTTTAAAGCATAATGTATGCCTAAAAAAGTGAAACATGTATATATAAACTTTTGCTATTTCAGCATGATTTTGTGGAAAAAAATCCCAATTTGGAAAGAACTGGAGGTGAAAATAATTCCAAAAAAAAAATCACTAAAATTCCTCAGGCCTTTTCCTATTATATAGTTCCCATGGCTTCCTCTATTGGACTCATTCCACTAGCAAAATATTTCTGTATTTGTTTATTTGGCATCCTAATGAGTTGTGTGATGAAAGTTTTGAGGATTATTGAATTCAGTTCTTTTTTATCACATTAAAGCTGCACGTGCACCCCACAGATTGAACATTTTGACAACTTTTTTATTTTTTGTCTTGGAACTAGCCAATGTTTGTGAAAATGCATGGAAACTAGTTATATAAGACTGCTGACAAATATTAGATCGCAGAGTGTTATATTCAGGGATGATAACAGAGCCAAGTTGCCAATCCTGAAAATGTCTGCATGGGGTTCAGGGGGCCGCTTAAGGCCCCCGATGGGTCCAGGGCAAAGCCCTGGTGGGGGGACAAGGGGGGCGAAGCCCCCCGAAGCTGTCCGTATTTCAGGGATTCTAATACCCTTTTTTGCCTTAGAATAGTGTTCAAGGAGTACACCTTTCGGTTTGGTAGATATAATTATGTTCAACACGAGACATCCACAATCAGAACAATTATCAGGAATCTTAGCAGTGAAGTTTAACACCTTTGTCTTTAAACAAAGTTAAATTTACTTTTTTCTACCTGAAGTCACAGGCATTAGACATGTACCTGACATTTTGATTCAGTTGTCCACTTCCCATAAAACTCAACTGGCTATGATCAAATGGCTGTGTATGAACAGTCTACACTGTGGGATGTTTGATTTATAATAATGAACAACATATCGATTATCATGCTTGCAAATGTTTATTGTAAGTGTTAATTATTCAATTTTTATGTATCATATAAAGAATATTTATTCCATTTCTGCACATTTGATGAAAATATAATGTTATTAATTATTATATATATTATTCCAAGTAATATCCAAACTGGACTTAAATGCTTTGACAGCGTAGCCGTTGTGGACATGGTGGACTTTGACGTATTATGGTCTCTAAGCCAGATTCTTTCCCCTCATGGTGTTAAACGAGTCCAGTAGCACACAAACTAGATTGTCCCACGGCAGTTCAAGTCTCTCAAACTGGCTTTCAATTTCTATGAAAATTGATTCAGAATCAGCCCTTGTGATTTTTAAGGAGGCCAAATGTCTCAACACTATTTCTTTCTCTATAGCAGAAAAATAGCTGAAACAGTTTTCTCAGTGTGTTTGTTGACTTGTCTTAGTTGAAACAAAACCGAGATCCATTAACTCCTCCACATGTTCATCATTGAAATGGCTAGCCACTCCGTAAGTCATCTTGTATGATGCTGTACACCTTTGAAGTTTTAATTCGCTGAGAGCTTTTGTACCTTTGGCAAGTGTCTTAAGTAAGACACACTACTGTGGTGCCAGGGAGCATGTTCTGTCATAAATCCAAGTATCATGGCCTCTGGATTGAATTGTCAGTCAATGACAGGAACAACTGGATGCATTGGCTGAGGTATCTGTTCATCCCTGACTTTTGTAACCATCAACATACCTGGAAATACAAATTACAACTATATAATTTAAATCTCACTCAAACTGGGTCCTCAAGAGGTTTTGTTGAACTGTCTCAAATAGAAAATAAAATGACTGCCTCTACGTAATATGTATTACTACTACAAAATATTTATTCTTTTTTTTCTTTTTTCTTTTAATTTGAACCAAACCAATTTTCATTTGAACCTCCCATTGTGGTCAACAGCCACTTCTTATTGAGAACAATGCTTCAGACATTATGAGAATAATAAAGAAACGGTTTACAGCGTAAAATAATAATTTGTAAAATAAAAATCGATTATTATGACACAATCCGAATCGGATTCAGACTTAGCCGGCACGTTCATCCCCATAGCTTTCAGCAAATCCAAGTCCAATCCGATTATCACAAGTGGTCCTTTTACCCCCATAGCATAGTTCTTTGGAATAGCCTGCCCGTCAATGTAGCAACTCTGCCAGCAACAGAACTTGATAGGTTCAAACAGGCAGTGTCAAGCTTACAATATTAGTTTTACGTACTATCATATTTTACTTTTTAAAAATGTTCTCACGACTAACTAGTTTTAACCATGACTGGATTTTGTTTTTCTATTCCATGTCCCACAATGTTATCTTTTATTTCTTTCTTTCACTTTACTAACAGTCCGACGCGCACCTGCCAGTAATACTCGAAAGAGGGGTTCGGCAGTATTCAAAGATAGATAGATAGATAGATAGATAGATAGATAGATAGATAGGGATGTCCGAAATAATGCTACATGCGCAAATTTCATTATTAGTTTGATCACTTTCTATAAACTTAAAAAGAAACGTTTCGGGAATTTCTCTTAAAAATAAATGGCAAATATACCCTTTAAATCGACGAATCTATGTTTCGAAGTTGGTGGTGGTCGTTTTTTTTTCCAATTTTCCAATACCCGTTTATTCGTCTGTCATATCCGGATACGACCATCCGGATATTGTCTTCTAGTCCCATCGGTAATTTCCGTTATCACCGGATGCTATCTTAACCAATCATATAGCTCGATTGCCAAGACGTAAATAGGTTCGTTAATTTCCGGCTTTACACTTCCGAAAAACTCACCTTTCGTACCCATGTTGTTCAAACTGAGCTCGATTCGGTCCCTGTACCCCCCCCCCCCCCCCCTAGAAAAAAACTCAACGGATTTACATTAATCTCAAAATCGATCCGTGAGGCCTTAAATCCGGAATTCCGGATTAATCCGGAATTTTATCATCCCTGTATATTTAAATTAAAAAATTGACCTTTTGTGCATTTTTTTTAAACCGTGAGTAATTGTTTAAGCCATAAAACATTAATTTTCAAACGGAAATATGAAAATCTATGATTATAATTTTTTGTCAGCAATCTTACATCATTGGTTTGCAAATATTTACACAAAAATTTGCTCTTTTAAAGACATAAAATAAAAAAAATGTGAGAGTGCAGCTTTAAGAGATCAGTATAATTGTGACAATTACATGAATTTGTTGAATCCACCTTTTGCTATATTTGCTGATACAAAGTTTCCTTAATAAAATATTTACTGCTTTGGCTATAACTGTCTGATTGAGACAGAAAGAATTCATGAAAAAGTAATGCCGGGCATATTTATTGTGCCTAGTGTCACGATTGACCATACGGAAATTGTGCTATTTGGCTGAGCCTTAGTATAAAAGACCTGGCCACTTTTGATCAGCGCGCCAGACCTGGGGAACCGCTCAATTCGCGTCACGGGCGTTCTTGGTACCAGAAATACGGAAACTATATTCGTATTACACTTCTATATCACATGTAGTCTAAGTATAAACTTTACTCAAATAACTGTGGAGAGTATATACCAACGTATAATAAATTAGTGCTAAACGAACACGGACTTGTTGAGTATATACATAAAGGATGAACAAACCACTATACGATCATAAAGAATAACAAGATAAACTATTGTTGTGTAAATATATATAAAAGAATAACTGGAAAGACAGCTACGAATAAACTGCAATCACGGTTCTAAGAACTTGGTGACATTCTTTTTATGTGGTCATAGAAACGAGAGAGGGCCACACATGTAATATTGCATACTAAGATCAGTATGCAATATTACATGTAAGTGTCACACTTTATTGCAATAGATTTTTACACTCGCACAGGTTGATATTTCAGCCATTTCAGGTCTATTAAAAGAGGAAACAAAATAATATTTTAATAATCTTCTCAATTGCAGGAGACAGAAAAGCATGTTCTTTTAACTGTCAAAATTCCAGATTTTTTTATATAAAGCAATAATTTCTTTTCACAAATGGCATTTTTCCATCAACAGAACTTTTCCCAAAAGGTCTAGGGTCTTCTTACTAACTGGGATGCAAACAAAATGTAAATCGACGAACCAACTACCCGCTAATTTCACCCATATTTTCCAGATTTAAAATACATTATCCCGCTTAAAAGCATCATCAATTCAACACATGTGCCTATTACAACCATCATATAGTGTAATTCTTGTTAGGTATTGTTGTGACAGTCCCCCAATCATTATTTATAAGCCTGGAAATATTTATTTTTATTTATTTTAATACATTTTCTTCTTTTTTTGAGGGGTTGGGGGGGGGGGGGGGGGGGGGGTCAGTGGCTTAGCTGCCGTTACGCACAATACGCCAGTGCGTACAAATTGTCGCACCAGTCAGAAAATATTGGGGCCAGAAATGCAATAAATACTGAAGGGTAGGGGGAGAAGCGTTCGCGGGCCGCCTATTTTGAATAAGTGAGACAACAAAAATCTAAAAAAATCCTATTGTTCAGTAAGAGTCTCGTTTACCGTTTAATTGAAGGAGCACCTTTTTTATCCCTGCACTATACAGGGCCAGTTATACAAGTTATATAAGCCTGGTGAGTAGTTTCCCTTATTGTTCAGTCATAAATTAATCGTCGATAAATACTAAATATATATCCGAACAATATTTACAAAGCGGCAAGTTTCAAAATATCAAATGCCAACCTTGAACCTCCTCATCTTGACATGTTCAAAGATTATCTTCAAACAGTTGATAATGCTGATAAACTAAACTCTTAGCTGCAAAATGGGAACATTTTTATGGGTTTTCCTCACAAGTTTTCAAGTTTTATTTTCAAACAACTCAGTTCATGTAACATGACAGCATGAGCATGTGAAAAAGAAATACATAATAACAACGAGGCTGTTGTAAAAAGTTAACATTCCATATTCAAAGGTACAAAGCAATAAAACGGGAGAGACATATGTTATACAATGATTTATATGAATATGTCGAGAGTTATAGAGTATCGGATACATGTGTTATTGTACAGTACAAATATATTAACATTTAGAACAGTTTTACTATTTCCTTCACAAATTTACACAACTTTTTGTATTTCGACATTTGAGTGTTACACATACACATTAGAGATTTAAATTTGATGACATTCGGATTAACATAGTATTTTTTATCAATAAATCGCTTTCTGCTATTGGTTAAAGCTTTACATTCAAGTAGATAGTGATATTCGTCTTTAATGCTACTGTTTGCTTGACACAAAGGACACTTCCTTGATGACATATCAAGTCCAATCCAGCTTCCTGTCTCGATAGGAAGATGATGGTTTCTGGTTCGAAATTTAATCATAAACTTTAACAATTTGTAAGGTGAAGTTTTTAGATAGTTCTCAATTCCGAACTCGTTCTTAAACAATATAAAGTTGTTGCATTTACTGGAAGTGTTAACAATGCTATACCATTCATTTAAAAACAAATCTATGAGTTTCTGTTTAACATTGCAAGTCAACCAAGTCTTGCATAGTATACGATGAAACGGGCGTCAAACCGTTATCAATTGACATAGAGACTAGAATGATTTCATATTGGACAATTAACTTGTATCACCATTGTACCCAAAATTAGCAACAACTATGTATACGATAATGTTAAGTAATTATATTTGTGATGTAAACATACTTAGAAATACTTTTTTATGGATTTCTTTTGTCAAAAAAATATTCATAAAATGTGGTCTTAATAATATAACCCCAAGGTGGTACATTTTGTTTAGGTTTTTTGTGAAGCATTATAATTAAATGTGTGAGTGCCCCTAAGTATTTGATATAAGAGGACAATACAGCACAAATTTAAGATAGACGTGTCTGTTTTAACTGTTAATATTCATGATATATTTTGATTTTAAATATCAGATAAACAAATATTCTCTACAGATATTGACAAGACCCATTTCTCAAAATTGTCGAATATACTGCGGGTAAAAAATATGCTTCTTATATTAATGGCTCACTGCAACTTGTGTTTATACTTTATACCTAGGCAAAAAAATAATAATTGTTTGTTTAGGGTAACCTTCCCAAAATTTCTAGGTAGGGTAGGTAGGGATCTATTTTTATTTTCTTTATTTATTTTTTTCAAAATCTGTCTTAAGTTTAGAGTGTTTTCTTGCACATGGCAGTCTTTCCTACATTACTGTCATTGCCTGACTTTGTTTAATCATATAAACAATAATTATGATTAAAATCTGCATTTATCCGCCCTTCGTAACTCTATTCGCTAACGAATATTTTTTTTGCTCAGGATCGGAAAAAAATAGTTAGGGTCAGCGCATTTCTAGGTAGGGTCGGGTTTTTTTTAGGCCTTACGAATACGATAAAAATTGTTCTTGACTTTTTCTGGAGTATACCTTTTGTAACATTACATTACAATGTGAAGGATCTTTTTTATATACCACCCCCCCACTCCCAAATTAAATTTGTCGTCACTTGTCCAGTCTTGGACTGCTTCACGTTTGCCGTGAACGGGAAATCGAAACCCGATGGGTAATAGAGATCTTCGCCCAGAAGAAGCATCAACGTATTGCATTACACTTTCGGGTGTAATTTTATGGAGTAATCGTTGACAATTTCCTTCAGTGCATACTTTAAATGACTTTTGCTATGAAACAGAAGTTTGTTTCGTGTTCAAAATGTTAAATGAGCTTAGGAAAACCTTTTTACAAACGTTCATATGCATGTTCCTTTTTTAAGACAATAACCATTTTTGAATTTTCTACGAAGCCGTTTTAGACATAGCATTTTTGAATTTAATATATAATATTTAGATGACATGAAGTGAATTCTTAATGATAAAGAATAGGTCCTTCTTAATCATTAAGAATTCACTTCATGTCATCTAACTGACTTAGAATACAACCTCATTGGCTGATACATTGTCGACGCAAAATCTGACACAGGTATCGGATGATTGGCAGTAGGCGGATCTTTAAACCAGGCATGAGAATGGCTGATTTACAAAAAAGAGGAAAAATTTCGCCGGGGGTCAAGGGGGTTTTAAGGGATTTCAGTACTCTGAGACTGTCTTAAAATGAAAGGTTATATCACTGAAAATCAATAATCCAGATTAATCCTTCAACTAATTAGTCAGGTTTACACTGATATTACTTTTGTTTGGAGAAGGAACAAGGTTACTGATTACACTCAGCTTCCAGTTATAAGGGATAACATTTGCTACTTTGTAGGCCTTAAATGTCATTTGAAGAAGGTAATAAAAAAATATTTTCTGATGCCAACTGACTATTGCACCAAACATACCATTTACATCAAAGTGATTTCATGCCTGATGCATAGGCATGTTTGTACCCTTTATGCTTTACTGTCTGGTATTTGAGTATACACCCATCCAATACAGTCTGCAATCTTTGCTTGACGAGGGCTTGGTGTTTTTCACTTTTCACATGATCTGCTACCGCAACAAAACCTCTGCTCCCATAGTTAATGGATTTTAAACAAAGTTCACAATAAGCATTTCCAGTCGTACACACTTTCACTACATCATTGCCCACTGTACATTTGTACGGTTTACCATCAATCAATAAGTCAATTTCTCGCTCTAGCCATGCAAACGAAAATTTATTTTTCACTGTGGCATCAATTTCTTTGACTTTAACAACATCATTTTTGCCTAATTTCTCCATTTTGTAATACTTCAACAACAAAAATAATATTCTTACTCCATTTTGAAAAGAAGGCCAATGTGAGGATAGAAGAAGACTTTCGATTGGACAACGAAATTGTAATACGCTATTCCATTGGCAGAAATCCATATACGGATTCCTTTGAATGTTATCGCTGAATCTTTTCACTTTTGGTATACCTCGGATATCTAGCTTGAATTCGGTTTAAGATAAAACGGCAGAAGACTAACGGCCATCGGTAATGTACCAGCAAAATGGTGTACCCCTTACCCCCCCACCCCTAAAAAACTCCTCAGATTTACATCGATCTAAAAAATGACCCTGGCGGAACCAAAAACCACGGAATTCCGCGGATCCGCGGAAAATTCTCATGCCTGTTAAACACGCGCGGAAGTTGAATTCTTAATGATTAAGTCTACTACCATACTTAATGACTGCCTATTTGCAATTTCATTGGCTGAAAATGTAGGATGTATTCTAATCGTGGATTAAATGCAGATGATCCTGTACTAATAAAATTATTTTGCTAAACGGTATCATTCAGACGTATGACAAAACCTAGAACTCTAGGGGGGCCGAGCCCAACCCCCCCCTCCCCTGACCCCCCCCATTAGTTCATTCCGCCCAATTCAACCATAACTGTGCGTATACTTTGAGGGTAGTGGTCATAGGGTGTGGCATTAAAACGCACGGTGCCCCTGTGGACAGAACTGCTAATCTTTCACATTGGAGGATTGGCCAAAATCTTTTTTGGCTTAAAATGTATGTTAGATCTAGTACATACATATAAGAATAATTATGTGTACGTTATGCACCAGTCAATATGTTACCACGGCCCCCCAGGTCGGGGGAATAGCGGGGACTTTGACTTTCGGTCCAGCCAAGCCCGGGTAAAACCTCCGCCCTGCGGGAATGAACTGATGGTAAAAACCCTGCCAAATGCCCCCGCACCCCAGGGAACATTACCCGCTATATTTGGCGCGAATAAAAAAACCACCGCATTCACCCGGCACTGCGAGGCCACCGGGAAGGTAAAAACACGGCCCATTTCCCCGGCTATCCCCGGTATACCCCCGGACCTTGGGGGCCGTGATTACAATTGACTGGTGCATTATATGTGTTGTAATGCTAACGTGTAACCTTCATACGACTGTTTTTGTTTTTTCCAGTCACGAAATTACATGACAATTCACATTTCGGATTTGTTTTTCTGTTACAACAAAAATAAAAATAAGATTAGCTAGCTAATTTGTCTTATTAAAACTCACATAGATAGATATTCCACAGGTCAGCTCTGGGAAACTACGTTAATCTTTACATTAATATCAACTATAACAAATTAGTAACACTCAACAGTTTTACTTTTTAAAAGACGCAGAAAACAAAACTCCTTCCAGTGGCTACTTCCCTTCACGGCATTTCCTACGATATGAGTGAAATACGAACTCACATGTTAGGTTATTTTCTCGACAATAAGAAATGTTTTTTTGTTGTTGTTTTTATAAAATTATGAATATTTTCGCAAAAGTGAGTTAAGGCTTTACGGGGTATTAAGATTTAAGACCAAAGACCAAACTTTGACCAAAATACAAATTGGGGGGGGGGGGGGGGGGGAGATTGTCAACCTCAGACCGAAGATTGTTTTCATCATGTACACTTTTAGATTTACTTTGTCCAACAACTATCAAAGTATTTCGCAGTCCAAAGTTTTATTTTGGACTACTGGACAGCATATGCGCAGGAGTCAGCAATTCCGCAAAGTATGAAAACTATTTAACATACTTTATTTATATCATATTTTATTATTTATATCAAATGTACACATTTTTACCTAATAAAATACTTTTTGAACAAATTGAATTACCAATCACGTATACTACTGCTTAAAATCTGATCGAAGTTGCAAATAAACGAACCAGAAGATGATGCATGTATGTATTATGCCACATAACACTGAATTCGACAATAATCTCATAGGTTAAATACTTGTAAAGCATGCCTAATAGAAGAGAGATGTGACTTTAGCAGCTTTTGCAAATGCCCATAATAAGAAGCTCATTAGCCCCACAGCGACATACTTAAGGCTATACAATTTATAAATATTACGTTGAAGTGTATTAAGTGTGGTGGGGAATACAAGAAGCTGTTCACTGATGATGTTCTTCTCACATGTGCCAACACAGACTGTTCAGGTCTGGGCTTTTCTGGGTCGTTGTCCCGACCAGCTCATAATGAAAACTTTTTTTTGCAACAACCCCTCTGCATGACCAACTTATTGCAGATGAAGCCAACCTAACAGACTTATGCCATTATACATGAGCTCCTTTGTCAGCTTATGGTCAATATTTTTGTCATCAATGACTTGCCATCTTCATAACGTTTATATATAGCTACCCAGAATATTTATTACGGAAGTGTGGCAAGGAACCGGTAACCCAGTGTTCAGAACTAGCATTAAGCCAATGGCCGATTAGCTAAACACTACAAAGATGGCCTCGGCTGTTCCTTGGAAAAATGACCCAAGTTCAGGCTTATGTCATGGATATTACACAGCACTTTTGGTCGCATAGGTGCTTTACCTGTTAAGAACCGGGGCAGTTTTGTCAACAAATCATCCTCTTCAAGGAATCCCTTTCACGAAGAAGCCCCACCTCTAGGAAACACTATTTAAGCCTAAGTTTAAGGGTCTGACACTGAACCTAATGACATATCCGTGAATGGCGTTCATCAGTGTTGTTATACATTGAGTTCGTCACTTCAGATGATAGTTCATGTATAGGATCTCTACGTACAGCAAAGAGTTAACTTTGATTGGGGTTTGATCAAGGTTGTAAGAAACCGTACACGTTATGGCACATGACTAAGTTGCATGAAACTGACTACAGACATTCCGAGATAGTCACGTAAATTGAACCACATATCGCACAACTGCGTTAACTCACAAAATTGATTAACATGTATTCATGCATTGTTTCTATTTATATTACTATCACCAACACAACTGAGTTTAAAAAATAAACACAATCCAAAACAATGTGTTCGTTATTCCTGACACTTATGATGTTTTTATCTTTGCCTTAATTTATTATTTGTTTTATTGATATAACATATGAAATAAATGGTGAAATAATTATTCATCTTAAATATAATGTTTGTTTTCTTAGCACGTTAATCAACTGTTATCTTTTGTAATCCTATTTCCCGTGCGATCATTCACACGTTCTCGATCACGCTCGATAGCTGCTTTAAAAATTGAAAACAGAGACCGGATGAGAACGGGACCGGATGAGACCGGGACCTGGAAATAGTATCGTCCTGATTCTTGAAATTAATTGGTAAACTGTTGTCTGCTACTAGATTAATTACATTGCTGTAGTTGACGCTGCCAATGTTTGAGTGATCCTGCTCAATTACGTGAAAAGATATACGTAAGTTTTTAAAGAAAAATAAAAGATTTGCAAATATGTCGATAAATAAGTAAATAAATGTTGCACAAAAACAACATAAATCCTAAATGTGAATTAATCATATATTTTCGCGACTATGGAGGAAGCTAGTCTTCAAATTTGGTTTTTTACTTACTTGGTCTTACTTGGTCTGTAAGGGCAATTTTATAGCCCCGAAGGCTAAATAGATACCCTTGCATCCTCTTCAGTAAACTGTCTCCACTTCCGGGTTTGTATCTCAGTAACTTTGTCTTGGTATATTGATGATATGTCAAAGCGGTTGGGTCGCCAAAGCTTATCGAGATTTGTTTTAAATGTAAGCAATGTTGTGCTGTTAACCAGTTCTCCTGGTAAATTATTCCAAGTAGAAACTGTTCTTATTCCAAATGCATTCATTCTTCTTCCTTTCTTGGCTTGTCTCTGATTCAGTTTTAGATTATGTCCTCTGGTACCAACATTTTCAGCAAATGTGAAGAAATTATTTATATCAATGTTGTCAATATTGTGCACTATTTTGTAAACCTGGATTATATCATATCTTTTACGTCGGTATTCGAGAGTTGTAAGATTTAATTCACACAAACGTTCCTCATACGTCAACCCTTTTAGCTCAGGAACAAGTCTTGTAGCTCTGCGTTGGACATTCTCTATGATCTGCTTACACTTCTTTGTTGTAGGGTAATAAACTAAATTTCCATAATCCAAATGTGATCTTATCAGTGCCTTGTACAGAGTTAAGAATAGGTCCTTGTTCATGTACGTAAACTTTCTTCTAACTAGACCAATTATACTATTTGCTTTGTTAGCTATATTGTTTATGTGTTGATCAAAGTTCAAATATGATGTGAATAATATTCCCAAGTCTCTCTCTTGATTATCTCTAGTCAGTTCGTGAGTCTCACCATTTGTATCACTCATTGTATAAGTATTTATCAATTTTTCATTACCATATGTCACTACTTTACACTTATCTATGTTGAATTTAAGCAGCCACTTGCTACTCCACTCACACAAATTGTCAATGTCATTTTGAAGTTGGTCTTGATCCTTTTTGGATCTTATCTCACTATAAACCTTGCAATCATCTGCCAAAAGGTTACACAGTCCTCTTAAAACTTCTGGTATATCATTAACGAAGATAATAAACAATATCGGACCTAAAATAGATCCTTGTGGAATACCAGATAGTACTTTACTCCATTTTGAGGTACATCCATTTACATTGACACGCTGCAGTCTATTTGATAGAAAATTTCCTAGCCACTTCAATAGATTTCCTGATATACCGTAAGCTTCAACTTTCTGTAACAGTCTTCTGTGTGGTACTGAATCGAAGGCTTTCTGGAAGTCTAAATATATTGTATCAACTTGAATATCATTGTCTATTGCTTCTGTCCACTCTTCAAGCACCGACAAGAGCTGCAACACTGTATTTCTATTCTTCCTAAAACCGAACTGACAGTCAGACAGCAAGTTATTATAATCCAAATGCGCAACAAGCTTTTCTCTTACAAGCCTTTCTAAAATTTTACAGATACAGGATGTCAAAGAAACTGGTCTATAATTTCCAGGGATAGACTTATCTCCTTTTTTAAATATACAAGTAACGTTTGCCTTTTTCCAATCGCTTGGTACGTCTCCCGTAGACATCGACTTCACAAACAAGTCATACAATGGTAAATACAGTTCCTCAGCACATTCTTTCAAAAAGTAAGGATGGCAACTATCTGGGCCGCATGATTTGGAAGTATTCAATGTTTTCAAAATCTTTAACACATTGTCTGCACTAAAGTGTACATCATGAATAAAATTTTCTTTATCAACCTTCCGACTGAAATTGGGCAATTCTTCATTCCCTTCTGTAGTAAACACAGATGAAAAAAAGTCATTTAATACTCTAGCTTTCTCTGCATCACCAGTTATAGTATTCCCTTCCTTATCTTTTAAATCTGCAATTGAGGTTTTACTTTTAGTCTCTCCTTTAATAAAACTCCAAAACGACTTTGGAGACTTTTTGGTACTTTCCACAACACCTTTCTGGTACTTTTTCTTTGAAAAACGAATGGCTGTAGTTACCTGATTTCTAGCTCTACAATATTCCTGATAGTCTACATAACTACGTGAAAATGTAAATCTTTTCCATAAATGGTATTTCTTTTTAAGTTTCCTAAGACAATAATAGTCCATCCATTTGGGCTTGATTATTCCTTTCTTAATACTTGATTTTGGTATGTATGTATCTATACAGTGACCTATATGTCCTAGAATAAATTGCCATGCATCATCCACATTCATGTCCTTTATATCTTGCCACGAAACTTCTGACAAATATTTACGTATTTCTTCATAACTTCCTTTATAAAATTTTGGATAATTTGACTCTTCTCGTCTTCTTTCAATTTCACATGGTAATTTAAAGATCATACCAATATGGTCACTAGCACCCAAGCTATTACAATACTTGATGTCTTCAACCACCGACAGATTATCCGTAAAAATTAGGTCTAAACAGCTGGGCTCTTGTCCATCTCTGTACCGGGTAAAATTGTCAACATGTTGTGCTAGGAAGTTATCTCTAATACACTCCAAAAACAGAAAAGACGGATGGGTTTCACTCTTATTAACTGTCCAGTCACTCCAATCAATTTCTGGAAAATTGAAATCTCCAAGTATCATCAGCTTTTTGTAGTTTAAATTTGCTGCAGTTGATATAAGATCATTCAATTTCTTATAATTGTCCACACTACAATTTGGTGATTTGTAAACTGCACCTATGAGTATTTTGTCCATATTTTGCAATCTTATTTCACACCAAACAGATTCTAAGAAGTCACAATTTTCAATACTTGACAATAGTCTGCTGGAATGTCATTTCTAATGTAGATAAAAACTCTCCGACTGTTTTCTTTAATATTACTGGTAAAACACTGGAAACCTCTCAGTTGATATTGACTACTGTGAATGCTTGTTGCCATCATTGACTTTGGAAAAGTTTCTGTAATAACAATTATGTCTATATTTCCTTCAACCACAATTGTCTCCAATTCATCAATCTTGTTCAGTAAACTGTCAGCATTTGTATAATATATTCGAAACTCTTCTCCACTTTTCTTCTGATCAAGGTCATCAAATAAGTCTGCATCAAAAGATAGGTCAATGGAGTCATCATCCTGAACAGTATCCGCAGAAAACAGTACAGTTGAGTTAGAATCAGAATTGGAACTAGACGCCTGACAAGCCTCAGCCTCAGAATACAAAAAAGTCGATTCAGATTCATAATTAGGAGTGTCACTCACCTCAATACTTTGATCTACATCCACTTCAATGTTCATCAGCTTTGTTTTATCAACAGTACTATTTTCAATTCTATTACCACTCTTTCTCTTTGAAGAAATTAAAGCGTTATCATGAAAGCATGATTCTTCATCTCTCTGACTAGAATTATCACTATTAGAACACAATTTCTTGTCTCTTGTTGAACTTATATTGTAACTTATAACACTTGAACTTTTAGAACAATTAACTGGAACATATTTACATATATATTTCTCTCCATCATGGTCATTGTCCGCCACCCCCGCCTCTCCCAGACTGGGAGGGGGGAAAGATTCTACCACCCTGACTTGCAGAATAACTGTGATCTCTGCCAGGCAACTTCACAATTCTCCCCTTTCTTATCGCCAAATTCCTCTCTCCTTCTTTTTCCCGTCTTCTCTTTTCTTGTCGCAAATGAAACGCTTCCTTCCTCTGCACTTGAGTAAGGTCAGGCGTGATAAAGACTCTTGAGTATTTCTCATTGTTTTTAAGCCCACTAGCTCTGCTCAGTACTTTCCTCTTTACATCAAAATCTCCGACAGTAAATCTAACAGGTCTGGGTTTGTCCCTATCCTCTGACATCTTCCCCAGTCTCACTACATTTTCAACTTCAATCCCCAAGTTTAACGTACCATTAAGGATGTCCAACACAGTGTCCAGGTCTTCTTCTTTCTTTTCACTTTCCTTCAGTTGATGGATCACAATATTTAATTTCTTCTCCTCAATCTCTTTTTCTTCAAACTTCATCTCATTAAGCACTTGTCTAATCATTTCCTTATCACATCCATTTGTTTCTTTCTCAAGGTTCTCCATTCTAATTTCCATGTCCGAGAGTTTTGCCATGATTCTAGTGGCTGTCGGCATGGCTATCCTGCAATGCGAGCAATGCCAGAGAACACTAGATTCCTTCCCTATGTCATTGAATAGAGATGACTTCAATTTAGAACACTTCAGGCAGAATGAGTTTTCACAGAAGTTGCAGTTTATGCACTTAAATTTTGGTCCAAACTCAGCTTGGCAATCTAAACATGCGCTCGGCTGCGACGACATGACGATATTTCAAGTAATTTACCCAAAATAAAATTAATCCAGAAAATTTTGATTAAGTAAACACAACAATAGATGATTCTTCTTCAATATTACAGAGTTACTTTGCCAAAAAACACATTTTGAAACCCGATGCTTTTAGATATTCGAAAAATTAAACACGAACGATTTTTTTCCTTCTGACCAAACCGGAAGCGGATGGTTGATCTAATGTCACAAGGTTATGCACCAGTCAATTGTAACCGCGGCCCCCAGGTCATGGTAATAGCCGGGACTTTTGGTCCAGCCAAGCCCGGGTAAAATCCCAGCCCTGCGGGGACAATCCGCTGGTAAAACCCCAGCCAAATGCCCCCGCACCCCAGGGGCCTAGGTAAGGCCCATTACCTGCTATTTTGGGCTCGAAGACAAAACCACCACATTCACCTGGCATAGTCCACCTAAATGGCCGTAACCAGTCTTTTGACGATATTTTTATGCACCAGTCAATTGTAACCACGGCCCCCCCAGGTCCAGGGGTATACAGGGGATAGCAAGGGAAATGGGCTAGGTTTTTACCTTTCAGGTGGCCCCGCAGTGACTGGTGAATGCGGTGGCTTTGTCTTTGCTTTAAATATAGTGGGGAATGGGCCTTACCTAGGGTCCCTGGGTTGCGGGGGCATTTGGCGGGGATTTTACCATATGTTCTTCTCCGCAGGGATTTTAGCTGGGGTTGGCTGGACCAAAAGTCAAAGTCCCCGCTATTCCCCGGACCGTGGTTACAATTGACTGGTGCATTACCATCGCAGACTCGTGGTGCATTACCATCGCAGACTCGTGACGTCCACCATCCCAGCAAAAAGTAGTGAATGGTCCTTGCGCAGAGAATCCATGCGGCAACAGTTTTGAAATTATCTCCGTTATAGTTCAAATTTCTACGAAAATAGTATTGCCTACTATTAAACACATATTTATTTAGTTCATGTTGCCAAAAACATGTGCAGATATCATAAAACACTTACATACGTCGATTGTTTATCAAGTATCCTGATATCTCTAAATCTAGGACAAATCTGACAGGTTGTCTACATGTATAAAACGGTATTTGTGACCTATGATATATATTTATGTGAAATATCGACTCTGATCATCAGTAATGACAAATTTAATCCAGTTTAGATCACTGTCGGGTATATATTGAACAATTGTGTCATTATTATTCAACACCAATGCAAACTATTACCAGATTGGGAAAAATACAAAATCGGGCCAAAACAGCTAATTGCAAAATACATGTTTTAACTTTTTTATGCATACATTATGCCGTGGAAGAATAAGTCTATTCAAGAATTTTGTTTATATTTCAAGAAATTCTTTGCTTTTTATTGATGAATGTAATCTGCATTTATTAAATTGGTTTGTTTTTCTAAAAATTGGGAAAAATGGACAGTTTTTGCAACGGGAAATAGCCTTAAAAAGGCAGTAAATTGGACCAAAAAAAAATCACTGATTACTATATATTCTATCGCCCGGTGTTAAATGGTAAAGAGTTGTAGCGTTACAGGGATACATAAGGAATGTCAAAATAAAAAAAAGTATCCCTGATTGCTCATTATTGTAGCTATCACTCGGCACTGCAGAGCCACCTGGAATGTAAAAACACAGCCCATTTCCCCGGCTATCCCCGGTATACCCCCGGACCTGGGGGGGCCGTGGTTACAATTGACTGGTGCATCACATACTAGAAAGTGAATTTCATTTTGTATTGAAGTGTAATATTTTTAAATCTAACATAACCAGTGTATTAAACCATAACAATATGACATTTGTATTCATGCAAGTCATTGCGTTTTAACTATAGTCACTGCAAATATGTTATGTAGTCTGTAGATTTTAATTAATAAGCAGGTTTTTAAGTGACTCTCACATTCAACGAATGCAATTGTTTGTTTTTCTTCAAAATTATTTTTGTTGAAATAGGTGGTGGTGTGTCAGCTCTTGTATTAGCTCCATGCCCATTCGGCGAGTACTCCGATAAGATTGTTAGTCTTTTATGGTTTTTGGAGCATAGTGCACAGACAAAATGTTACCCTGGTTAGAGCTACCCGGGTTCTTTAACGTTCACCAGTGTATAGCACTGTTACATGGGACCCTAATTTTATGTCCTCCCGGAAGATGATTAGTACATGTAATTGTTTAGTGGTGTGTTAGGGAATCGAACCTACCCCTAGATATTCAACAATGAAACCAACACTTTTTCTCTTTCATGCTTTTCAAATATCAAATTGATATTTTCACTGTTAATATTTCACTGTAAAATTCAATATTTCATTGAAATTCAATGTAATATTGAATTTTATCAGTGAAATATTAACAGTGACAATATTCACTGTAATCTATGGTGTGGACACATATCCACTGTCTTTAAGAACTACTTTTAAAATCCATTGTAGTTCTCTGCAAAATAACGAGTGAAAATATAAACTTAAAATCAACTTTTAAAATCCATAGTAGTTATTTCCCCTTGATTAAAACTGAACAAAGTCACCTCTGAACCAGAATATGTTGCCAAAAAATAATTAATTTAAAAAAAGTTTTTTGCAAGTTTAAATGAAGATATATTTGGAAATAAAAAGCTTACCGTAAATAAAAAGAATGGAAATGGATTTATTATATTGTTCAAATATGTTCTTGTACTGTTCGTAATGGTAATATGTAAAATAAACTTCTTGGAAAATTCACACAACAAAGAACAGATTAATTGATACGGTTGTTGTTTTTTACCCCACACACGAATATTTGAATACATCGAATAATAAAGTATAAAACAATATCAGAGACATTTTTTTGATGTTTGTTTTTTTACCCCACACACCGAATATATACACCGAGTACATTGCATAATAAAGTTATATATTATAATAAAACAATATTGGAGACATTTTTATCCACACAGAGGAAATAGAAACTTGACAACTACTTCATATATATAATTTTGCCTGAGGGGCGTCCCACAGGTAACGGCGTTGTAAACACTGTTTTAAAAAAAGGAAGATTTAGAAAATAGATTAATATACTCCAAAACTAAGCATAAAAGATTAGAATCAGGAAGTTTTTTTATTTCAGTGTAAGTTTGTATTTTATTTCGCTCATGATCATAAAGAAACTCTTAACATAAAATGCCACTCTTGAAAATATATTTTTCCATGACTCAGGAAATGATATATTCTCTATTATAGTGATTTTTTGGTGCAATTTACTGCTTTTAAAGGCTGTTTCCCCTTGCGAAAAACTGTCCATTTTTTCCAAACTTTTATAATTTTTTCCAAATTTGATAAATGCAGATTACATTAATGAATAAAAAAGCAATGAATTTCTTGTAATATAAACAAAATCTTGACAAGACTTACTCCTTCACAGCATAATGTGTGCATAAATAGTTGAGACATGTATATTTGCATATTAGCTATTTTGGCCTGATTTTGTATTTTTCCCAAAGTCGACTTTTTTCCCAATTTGCAAGGCACAGGCGGTAAAATACCCCCCCCCCCCCCCAAAAAACAAAAACAACTGCTATCTAAGAGTGAGGAGTCAGGCGACTTTAGCATGAGCAGAACTTCTTAACCCCAAAACTTTTCAACCCCTTCTCAAAACAAAGACTTTTCAACCCTAAGACATTTCTACCCTTTTTTTTTTATAGATTTTTCAATCCCTGTCTGTTTGGATTTTTTGACAGAAAAAATATGAAAAGGTTCCTTAGGCCTAAAAAAAAATACATTTGGTTCGGGTTACCCGACCCTACCTACGGAATAGGCACCGACCCTACCATTTTTATAGTCAGTTTGAAAAAAAAATGAAAAACTAAAAAAAAAAAAAAAAATCCGTTTTTTTTTAATTGCTTTTCAATATGTAGTTTAAACCTTAAATGCTTATACAGAAGATAGCTTTAACACCATTCTCCAATGATGGAAATGATATTCTTATATAAAGCCTTATAAAAAAAAAAAAAAGAAAAAAAAAGCCTACCTACCCTACCTATTTTTGAGAAGGATGTAACCCTAACCAAACAATTTTTTTTTTTAGGCCTTAGCTTATATAAGAATGTGCTATTCCTGCTTCTACACTTGTGATTTTTTTTAGATCTCCTTTTATTTTAACGATGCATTCCCTGGCCAAAATTTCAATGTGCGCCCAAAATATTTGGGCGAAATGGCTGCAACACTAGCTCATTTCTATATTTTTTATCTCTTGACACATATGTATTACAAATATTATTAAATCATTCATTGAAAATCATACGCACATCCTAGCTGTTTATAAATGTTAAAATAGTGTTCTATTTTGCAGTTGCAGATTATTTAACGAAAAATCACAAAAGGACCATGGACGCGAAAGAAAAGCCAAACACATATGACATAGTTGATGCTGCTTTCACTCAGGAAAATGGTGTGATGATTCTTGTAAAAGGACACACAGGAAAAAAGCCTCACACGTGTGAGATTTGTGATGCTACTTTCACTCTCAAACACGATTTGAAGATTCATACAAGAATACACACAGGAGAAAAACCATTCAAGTGTGAGACATGTGATGCTGCTTTTACCACAAAATCAAACCTTCAAGTTCACACCAGAATACATACGGAGGAGAATCCATACAAATGTGAGATATGTGGCAAGGGGTTTAAACAAAAACAAAATATAAAGACACACATGAGAAAACACACAGGAGAAAAGCCATATAAGTGTGAGATATGCCGTGCTGATTTTGCACAAAAACTTAGTCTAATTAATCACTTAAGATTACATACTGGGGAAAAGCCGTATAAGTGTGAGATATGTGAAACTGGTTTCAAACTTAAACATCAATTAAAGATTCACATGAAAATACACACAGGAGAGAAATCATACAAGTGTGAAACATGCGATGCTGCTTTTACACAAAGATCACACCTTCAAGTTCACATGAGAATACATACAGGAGAGAAGCAATACAAATGTGAAGCGTGTGGTAAAGATTTTAATCAAAAACAAGCTTTAGATAGTCATATGAGAATACACACAGGAGAGAAGCCATATAATTGTGAGATATGCGGTGCTGATTTCACACAAAGATTTACTTTAAAGGTTCACGTTAGATCACATACTGGAGAAAAGCCATATATGTGTGTCATATGTGGAGCTGATTTCTCTCAGAAAAACTCTTTAAATATTCACATGAGAATACACACAGGAGACAAACCATACAAGTGCGAGACTTGTGATGCTGCTTTTACCAGCAGCTCAAACCTTCAAGTTCACAAGCGAATACATACCGGAGTGAAACAGTTCAACTGTGGGATATGTGGGAAAGATTTTAATCAAAAACGAGATTTAAAGGTTCATATGCGAAGCCACACAGGAGAGAAGCCGTTTAAGTGTGACATATGTGGTGCAAATTTCACACATAAACATAGTTTAAGGATTCACGAAAGATTACATATTAGAGAAAAGGCGTACGAATATGGAACATGAGCTGTTTTACTTAAAACAGCTTTTTAACGACTTGCTAGAGATAGCACAGAATAGAACTAGACAGATGTAAGACATCGGATCATCCTGTGCTATATCATATATACTTTCACAAGGGGAAGAATTTTCAAGACCTATATGAGAATTAACAATAGTGCGAGATGATGTTATGCTGGTTTTACTGAAAGAACATTAAAAGACACACGCTAGAAAACACACATGAGAGCATTCGTAAAAATGTGATTTAAGATGTATTTATTCACAAAATATCCAAAAGGCTGTGAACAATATGGACAAATAAATATTCAATACATTTCTTTCAGATCATTCAATATAGTATATATATATATGTTAATCAGCAAGTACTCAAAATATCAAGTAAATCAAAATATTTCATTTTGTTAAAGATCAATTATTATTAAAGCTGCACTCTCACAGATTGAACGTTTTGACAACTTTTTTATTTTTTGTCTTGGAACAAGCCAATTTTTGCGAAAATCCATTGAAACCAGTTATATAAGACTGCTGACAAAAAATTAGATTGCAGATTTTTATATTTAAGTTAAAAAATGATGTTTTATATCCAGTTTTCTTAAACCGTAAGTAACGGTTTAAGCCATAAAAAAATAAATTTTCGAACAGAAATATGAATATCTGCGATCTGATCTTTTGTCAGCAATCTTTTATAATTGGTTTGCAGATATTTACGCCAAAATTTGCTCTTTCCATGACAAAAAATAAAAAAAAGTTGTAAAAGTGGTAAATCTGTGAGAGTGCAGCTTTAAAATCAAACTTCTTTTTTTAAAACCTGAGAATGTAAAATACCCATCTTAATGTCGTTTGTGCTGTCTCTAATGATTAACTCTGTGGATATATATTGAATTACACAATATCTGCACATTTGTTTGAGAAGAATAGTTATTAAAATTATGTTAACAAATATAATTACATGTACAAATAGGAATGTTATTTAACAAATCTACATGTAAAACAAGCAGTTATTCAAAACATTATGGAGAATTTGGGAATTGACTAAATATTTAAATATTCACTATTAATAATATTCTTACCAGAATCAAATTAGTTTAGAATTTTTTTAAATCACTGCAGAGAACCATTGTATATATAAACGACTTGAACAATGGCATTTTTATGAAAATGTTCGGCCTAAACGAATAGAGACAGGAGGTATTATTTTTTTCAAAATGAAACGTTATATTTAAAACGTATAACTGGATTTAAAGCTGCACTATCACTCTCGCCTTTACCATTTTTTGATTTTTTTGTCTTGGAAAGAGTAATTTCTTGCGTAAATATCTACAAACCAATGATTAAAGATTGATGACAAAAGATCAGATCGCAGATTTTCATATTTTCGTTCGAAAATTCATATTTCTAATGTTACTGTTTAAGAAAATTGCATAAAATATCATGTTTTGAACTTAGATATAAAAATCTGTCATTTAATTTTTTGTCAGTAGTCTTATATAAAGTAGCTTGTTCCATGACAAAAATTAAAAAAAGTTGTCGAAATGGCAATTCTGTGAGAGTTCAGCTTTAAGCATTTTTATTAATGTAAGATATTCCAGACCTTTTAAAAGTGTACTTATTTTGAATATTATCTACATTTAGAAATCATGAATATTTTTCAAAACTTGGGCATTTTCTATTATTTTTAGCTCACCTGTCACGTAGTGACAAGGTGAGCTTTTGTGATCACTCTTCGTCCGTCGTCCGTCCGTCCGTCCGTCCGTCCGTCCGTCCGTCCGTTCACAATTGCTTGTGAACACAATAGAGGTCACAATTTTGATCTAATCTTTATGAAACTTGGTCAGACTGATCATCTCTATAAAATCTAGGTCAAGTTCGATATTGGGTCATCTGGGGTCAAAAACTAGGTCACTAGGTCATTTAGTAGAAAAACCTTGTGAACACAATAGAGGTCACAATTTTAGCCTAATCTCAATGCAACTTGGTCAGAATGATCATCTCTATAAAATGTAGGTCAAGTTCGATATTGGGTCATCCGCGGTCAACAACTAGGTCACTAGGTCAATTAGTACAAAAACCTTGTGAACACAATAGAGGTCACAATTTTAGCCTAATCTCAATGCAACTTGGTCAGAATGATCATCTCTATAAAATGTAGGTCAAGTTCGATATTGGGTCATCCGCGGTCAACAACTAGGTCACTAGGTCAATTAGTACAAAAACCTTGTGAACACAATAGAGGTCACAATTTTAGCCTAATCTCAATGCAACTTGGTCAGAATAATCATCTCTATAAAATCTAGGTCAAGTTCGATATTGGGTCATCCGCAGTCAATAACTAGGTCACTAGGTCAATTATTAGAAAAACCTTGTGAACACAACAGAGGTCACAATTTTGACCTAATCTTTATGAAACTTGGTCAGACTGATCATCTCTATGAAATCTAGGTCAAGTTCGATATTGGGTCATCTGGGGTCAAAAACTAGGTCAGTAGGTCAATTAGTACAAAAACCTTGTGAACACAATAGAGGTCACAATTTTAGGCTAATCTTAATGCAACTTGGTCAGAATGATCATCTCTATAAAATCTAGGTCAAGTTCGATATTGGGTCATCGGCGGTCAATAACTAGGTCACTAGGTCAATTAGTAGAAAAACCTTGTGAACACAATAGAGGTCACAATTTTAGCCTAATCTCAATGCAAATTGGTCAGAATGATCATCGCTGTAAAATGTAGGTCAAGTTTGATATTGGGTCATTCACGGTCAATAACTAGGTCACTAGGTCAATTAGTACAAAAACCTTGTGAACACAATAGAGGTCACAATTTTAGCCTAATCTCAATGCAACTTGGTCAGAATGATCATCTCTATAAAATCTAGGTCAAGTTCGATATTGGGTCATCCGCGGTCAATAACTAGGTCACTAGGTCAATTAGTACAAAAACCTTGTGAACACAATAGAGGTCACAATTTTAGGCTAATCTTAATGCAACTTGGTCAGAATGATCATCTCTATAAAATCTGGGTCAAGTTCGATATTGGGTCATACGCAGTCAATAACTAGGTCACTAGGTCAATTATTAGAAAAACCTTGTGAACAAAATAGAGGTCACAATTTTAGCCTTATCTTAATGAAACTTGGTCAGAATGATCATCTTAACATAAGCTAGGTCAAGTTCCATATTGGGTCAACCCAGGTCAAAAATTAGGTCACTAGGTCAATTATTTTTATTTACCGGTGATATTTGAACATAAATGTCTATGTTTGAGAACTTTCAGCTGTTTCATATATCTGATAAATATGATTATCATTTTGCAAGTGCAACTACCGACTCTTAAATAATGTCTATTTGGATTTTCTTGTATCATTCTATTTATGGCAGATATTAATTGTTCTTATTAAGACTTACAATCACATTATATAAATATTTTTGGATTTATTATTGATTTACATAACCATACGTAATTCTACTAAATTTTATTTCCAATTTATAATAATATCTTTTTAGATTTTTTTTTATGAAATTGCCTTTTTAGCTCACCTGTCACTTTGTGACATGGTGAGCTTTTGTCCGTCGTGCGGCGTGCGTCGTCCGTCAACAATTTACTTAAAAGACATCTCCTCCTTAACCGCTAAGCCAATATTAATAAAACTTCATAGGTTCCTTGGGTTGTCTTCTATCAAAGTTGTTCAAAGAATTCAATTCCATACAGAACTCTGGTTGCCATGGCAACCAAAAGGAAAAACTTTAAAAATCTTCTTCTCCCAAACCACAAGGCTTAGGCCGTTGATATATGGTAGGTAGGATCACCAAATGGTCCTCTACCAAGATTGTTCAAATTATGGCCCTGGGGTCAAAATTGGCCCCGCCCCGGGGGGTCATGGGTTTTCTCTATATGTTTATAGTGAAAACTTAAAAAATCTTCTCCTCTGAACTTACTTGGCCTAGAGCTTAGATATTTGGCATGGTTCATCGTCTAGTGGACCTCTACAAAGTTTGTTCAAATTATGGCCCTGGGGTCAAAATTGGCCCCGACCCGGGGGGTCATGGGTTTTCTCTATATGTTTATAGTGAAAACCTTAAAAAATCTTCTCCTCTGAACTTACTTGGCCTAGAGCTTAGATATTTGGCATGGTTCATCGTCTAGTGGACCTCTACAAAGTTTGTTCAAATTATGGCCCTGGGGTCAAAGTTGGCCCCGTCCTGGGGGGTCATGGGTTTTTCTCTATATGTTTATAGTGAAAACTTCAAAAATCTTCTCCTCTGAACTTACTTGGCCTAGAGCTTAGATATTTGGCATGATTCATCGTCTAGTGGACCTCTACAAAGTTTGTTCAAATTATGGCCCTGGGGTCAAAATTGGCCCCGCCCCGGGGGGTCATGGGTATTCTCTATATGTTTATAGTTAAAACTTCAAACATCTTCTCCTCTGAACTTACTTGGACTAGAGCTTAGATATTTGGCATGATTCATTGTCTAGTGGACCTTTACAAAGATTGTTCAAATTATGGCCTTGGGGTCAAAATTGGCCCCGCCCCGGGGGTCATGGGTATACTTGATATGTTTATAGTTAAAACTTCAAAAATCTTCTCCTCTTAACTTACTTGGACTAGAGCTTAGATATTTGGCATGATTCATCGTCTAGTGGACCTCTACAAAGTTTGTTCAAATTTTGGCCTTTGGGTCAAAATTGGCGCTGCCCCGAGGGGTCATGGGTTTTCTCTATATGTTTATAGTGAAAACCTTAAAAAATCTTCTCCTCTGAACTTACTTGGCCTAGAGCTTAGATATTTGGCATGATTCATCGTCTAGTGGACCTCTACAAAGTTTGTTCAAATTATGGCCCTTGGGTCAAAATTGGCCCCGCCCGGGGGGTCATGGATTTTCTCTATATGTTTATAGTGAAAACTTAAAAAATCTTCTCCTCTGAACTTACTTGGCCTAGAGCTTAGATATTTGGCATGATTCATCGTCTAGTGGTCCTCTACAAAGTTTGTTCAAATTATGGCCCTGGGGTCAAAATTGGCCCAGACCCGGGGGGTCATGGGTATTCTCTATATGTTTATAGTTAAAACTTCAAAAATCTTCTCCTCTGAACTTACTTGGACTAGAGCTTAGATATTTGGCATGATTCATCGTCTAGTGGACCTTTACAAAGATTGTTCAAATTATGGCCTTGGATTCAAAATTGGCCCCGCCCCGGGGGTAATGGGTTTTCTCTATATGTTTATAGTGAAAACATCAAAAATCTTCTCCTTTGAACTTACTTGGACTAGAGCTTAGATATTTGGCATGGTTCATCGTCTAGTTGACCTCTACAAAGATTGTTCAAATTATGGCCTTGGGGTCAAAATTGACCCCGCCCTGGGGGGTCATGGGTATACTTGATATGTTTATAGTTAAAACTTCAAAAATCTTCTCCTCTTAACTTACTTGGACTAGAGCTTAGATATTTGGCATGATTCATCGTCTAGTGGACCTCTACAAAGATTGTTCAAATTATGGCCTTTGGGTCAAAATTGGCCCCGCCCCGGGGGGTCATTGGTTTTCTCTATATGTTTATAGTAAATAAAATCAAAAATCTCTTCTGAACTTACTTTGCTTAGAGCTTAGATCTTTGGCATGATTCATCGTCTAGTGGACCTCTACAAAGATTGTTCAAAATTGGCCCCGCCCCGGGGGGTCATGGGTTTTCTCTATATGTTTATAGTTAAAACTTCAAAAATCTTCTCCTCTGAACTTACTTGGACTAGAGCTTAGATATTTGGCATGATTCATCATCTAGTGGACCTCTATAAAGATTGTTCAAATTATGGCCTTGGGGTCAAAATTGGCCCCGCCCCCTTGGGGGTCATGGGTTTTCTCTATATGTTTATAGTGAAAACTTCAAAAATCATCTCCTCTGAACTTACGTGGCTTAGAGCTTAGATATTTGGCATGATTCATCGTCTAGTGGACCTCTACAAAGTTTGTTCAAATTATGGCCCTGGGGTCAACATTGGCCACACCCCGGGGCTGATGGTTTTTCTCTATATGGGTTATAGTGAAAACTTAAAAAATCTTCTCCTCTGAACTTACTTGGCCTAGAGCTTAGATATTTGGCATGATTCATCGTCTAGTGGTCCTCTACAAAGTTTGTTCAAATTATGGCCCTGGGGTCAAAATTGGCCCAGACCCGGGGGGTCATGGGTATTCTCTATATGTTTATAGTTAAAACTTCAAAAATCTTCTCCTCTGAACTTACTTGGACTAGAGCTTAGATATTTGGCATGATTCATCGTCTAGTGGACCTTTACAAAGATTGTTCAAATTATGGCCTTGGATTCAAAATTGGCCCCGCCCCGGGGGTAATGGGTTTTCTCTATATGTTTATAGTGAAAACATCAAAAATCTTCTCCTTTGAACTTACTTGGACTAGAGCTTAGATATTTGGCATGGTTCATCGTCTAGTTGACCTCTACAAAGATTGTTCAAATTATGGCCTTGGGGTCAAAATTGACCCCGCCCTGGGGGGTCATGGGTATACTTGATATGTTTATAGTTAAAACTTCAAAAATCTTCTCCTCTTAACTTACTTGGACTAGAGCTTAGATATTTGGCATGATTCATCGTCTAGTGGACCTCTACAAAGATTGTTCAAATTATGGCCTTTGGGTCAAAATTGGCCCCGCCCCGGGGGGTCATTGGTTTTCTCTATATGTTTATAGTAAATAAAATCAAAAATCTCTTCTGAACTTACTTTGCTTAGAGCTTAGATCTTTGGCATGATTCATCGAACTCACAAAGACAAATAACGTCTTAATTTAAACTGGATAACATATTTAGTACACATACCAATTTTCAATATGGGCCACATACAACAATTAATTACAAATATACATATATAGATACACACGTAAAATCAAGTAGTGACAAGAGCTTAGATATTTGGCATGATATACCATCTAGTTGACTTGTACCAATATTGTTCAATCTTTGGCTCTGGGGTCAAAAAATGGCCCCACCCGGGCGGTCATGGGTTTCCTTATATATGTATATGATGAAAACTTAAGTAATCTTCTTCTCCGAAACCAAAAGGCGAAGGCCTTAGATATTTGGTATGAAGCATCGTTTATCGGACCACTATTAAGATTGTTCAAACTTTAGCCCTGGGGTCAAAATTGGCCACGCCCCGTGTTCATAGGCTTAGGTTTTCAATATTTGTATATAATGGAAGAATGTGCAATATATGACAGGTGAGCGATTCAGGGCCATTTGGCCCTCTTGTTATATCATGACGCCCAACCAAATTGAATAATGATATTGTGTTTATCGAAGTTATTTATATAACGTGTGTTTATTATATGGAATACAACACAAATATTTAATTAAACATTTGAAACCATACTTATATTTATTCAGGTAATAGTAAACATTTATACCTCTGTGCAACATGGATGCTCAAAATACTATGAAAATGGCTATATAGTAGATGTACATTGAATATTTATTGTTAGTCTCATAATAAATCTTAATGTATATATATATATGAGCATGAAACTTGAGCATGAACGATGTGCATGAATCATGAGCATAACCATGAAACATGAGCATGAAGCATCAGCATGAAACATCAGCATGAGCATGAACCATGACCATGACTTATTAGTATAACCATGAATATGAGCATAAGCCATAAGCATGAACCATTGAGCATAAATCATGGGCTTGAACCATGAGCATGAATCATAAGCATACATCATCAGCATGAAAAATGGGTTTGAACAATGAGCATGAATCATAAGCATAAACTTTCAGCATGAAACATGAGTTTAAACCATGAGCATGAATCTTGAGCATGAACAATGAACATGAAACTTGAACAAGGACCACAATGATTTATCATGAGCATTACCATGAGCATAAACTTTGATCATAAACATATACCATGAACATGAAACATGAGCATGAACAACGAGTATCAGTCATGAGCATGAAACATCAGCATATACCATGAACATGATGCGCGAACATTTACCCTGAACATTAACTTTGAGCATGAACCAAAAGCATTAACCATAAGAATTATTTATGAGCATAAGCATGAACCATGAGCAGGTACCATGTTAAGTTAACTTGAGCATAATCTTCACTATGACCCTTGAGCATGAATCATGGGCATGAACAATGAGCATTAATCATGAGAATAAACCATGACCATGAACCATTGGCACGAACAATAATAATAAATCATGTGCATAAACCATGAACATGAACCATAAGCTTGAACCATGAGCATAAGCTATACACTTGAACCATCAGCATGAATCATGATCATGAACAATCCTTATTAACCATGAGCACGAACAAGTAGCATGAACCATGAGCATGACCCTTAAGTTTGAACCATGAGCATGAACCTTAATTTTGAACCATGAGCATGAACCTTAAGTTTGAACCATGAGCATGAACCTTAAGTTTGAATCATGAGCATTAACCTTAAGTTTGAACCATGAGCATGAACCTTGCTCATTAACAATCAGCATGAACCATCACCATGAACCTTGACCACAAACCATCAGCATAAACATCAGCTTGCACTATCAGCATGAATCATGAGCTCAAAAGATTATCGATACAGATGTAAGATATGTTGCACTGCTTTCAAGAAGAAAAAGACATGAACTAACACACATGTGATAAGCCATGTCAGTGTGATAGATGATGTGCTGCATGCAACAGGAAAGTACACTTACATATTAGCATGGAATAACACGCAAGAGAGAAACCATGCAAGTGTAAGAGGTGATGTGCTGCTTTCACCAGGAGAAGACACATAAAGATTTACATGAAGAGACACACAGTAGATATGCCATGCCAGTGTGAGAGATGGTTTGCTGCTTTCACCAGGAAAAGACACATAAAGATAAACATGAAACAACACACAGTAGATAACCATGCCAGTGAGAGAGATGATGTACTGCTTTCACCAGGAAAAGACACACAAATATACACATGAAACAACACACAGTAGATAACCATGCCAGTGAGAGAGATGATGTGCTGCTTTCACCAAGAAAAGACACATAAAGGTACACATGAAACAACACACAGTAGATATACCATGCCAGTGTGACAGATGATGTGCTGCTTTCACCAAGAAAAGACACAAAGGTACACATGAAACAACACACAGTAGATATACCATGCCAGTGTGAGAGATGGTGTTCTGCTTTCACCAGGAAAAGACACATAAAGATACACATGAAACAACACACAGTAGATATACCATGCCAGTGAGAGAGATGATGTGCTGCTTTCACCAGGAAAAGACACACAAAGATACACATGAAACCACACAGTAGATATACCATGACAGTGAGAGAGATGGTGTGCTGCTTTCACCAGGAGAAGACACATATACACATGAAACAACACACAGTAGATATACCATGACAGTGAGAGAGATGGTGTGCTGCTTCCACCAGGAGAAGACACATAAAGATACACATGAAACAACACACAGTAGATATACAATGATAGTGAGAGAGATGGTGTGCTGCTTTCACCAGGAGAAGACACATAAAGATACACATGAAACAACACACAGTAGATATACCATGCAAGTGTGAGAGGTGATGTGCTGCTTTCACCAGGAAAAGACATAAAGATACACATGAAACAACACACAGTAGATATACCATGCCAGTGAGAGAGATGGTGCTGCTTTCACCAGGAAAAGACACATAAAGATACACATGGAGTTTCACACAATAAATATACAATGACAGGGAGAGAGATGGTGTGCTGCTTTCACCAGGAAAAGACACAAAGATAAACATGAAACAACACATAGTAGATATACCATGCCAATAAGAGAGATGGTGTTCTGCTTTCACAAGGAAATGACACGTAAAGATACACACGAAAAACACACAGGAGAGAAACTATGCCAGTGCGAGAGATGCTGTGCTGCTTTCACCAGGAAGAAGAAAATTTCTCATGAAATACACTGTAATACACAGGAGAGAAACTGTGCCAGTCTGAGAGTTGTTGTGCTTACTTTCATGCATCACATTTAAATATTTAAATAACACAATTCATACGGGAGTTAATCCGTTCTTGTTTGATTATGTTGTGCTGTTTTCAATCATAAGTGTAATAAAAAGACTTATGTTAAATACTGCACTTACAGATGCGAGACATGCTGGTCTTCCTTATGTTTGCGCGTTCACCTGACAAAACACACAGGAGGAAAGCCATACAAATGAGAGTTCAGCTGCGTGTGTTACACAGTAAAACAAACATTTAAATAACAGGAGAATACACAGATGCAGGTTTAAGTACATATGTCAGTTATGTGGATCTGTTTTTATATATAAAGGTAATTAAAATACTTATGAAAGAATACACACAGGAGTAAATCCTTACAAATGACAGTTATGTAAAACGAAAATTCCCTAAATTGCATTTGAAGAATGAATAAATAGTGGAAATTGATTCTTGGTTGAACCCTCCTTTGGTAGAGTTGACGTTGTATTTAAGAAAAAAACACAACAACATCGAAATCCTAAATTTTCAATGTCTATATCTTAAAGCTAAAGTTTATTTATGACGAATTCTGGAATAGATGGAAAGTGCAAAATTAAGTCAAATACGCATTTTTGCAGGAACAAAATGGCCTTGATCCCCGGCAAACATTTGACGTCGCTTCGACGTTGGACTTGGGGCCCCAAAATCACGATAATACTTAGACAAATCTCAAACTCAATCTTAACTCATTTGACCATAACGCAACAAAATTTATTGATTTTTTAAAAAAAATATTTTTTTACACATTTTAAAACCGCAGTCTATCATTGAATATGTTGATTATTATTTTTGGGCTAATTATCCAACCAAGGGTAAATATTTATATTTCATCATTTTCGAGATATTTAGACGCATATTTCAAACGATTGAAAGTAAAATCAAGTTTATTAAGGGAGGTAATAAATATGTTCAAGTCATGAGATTTTCATCAACTGTAAGGATAAAGGTCCCATTTTGTTTTTAATATATATCTTATATAAAAAATACATCGGTCCGATATGGTACCTCTAATATTTCATATAGGATTTGCACCACTAGATGTATTTTTCATTGTTAAAGTTGCACTCTCTCAGATTGAACGCTTTGACAACTTGTTATTTTATTTTTGTCTTAGAACGAGCCAATTTCTGCGAAAATCTATGGAAACCAGTAATATTAGACTGCTTACAAAAACAGATCGCAGGTTTTTATATTTAAGTTCACAAAATGATGTTTTATGCATTTTTCTTAAACCGTTACGGTTTAAGCCATAAAACATTATTTTTTCGAACGGAAATATGATAATTTACGATCTGATTTTTATCAGCAATCTTATATCATTGAATTGCAGATAACTTTCCAAAACAAAAAAATAGAAAAGTTGTAAAAATGGTTCATCTGTGAGAGTGCAGCTTTGACCTAGAAGTAACAGGTATTGAGTGCGATTCTATTTATGGAAACCATTTATGTCAGATAAAACATCATCGGTCGTAAATCCCCTTCACACGGACGTCAGGGTTTCCACGACCTGGGATTTTGGTCGGAAAAGTAATGGTCGGACGCCCTCGCCGACACGTGGGGTGTTTGCTGGGCCCGTCGAAAAAAAGGGTAGAAATTGCTGATCTATTTGACATTATGCTAGTGATATAAAAATCACCTTTACTTGTAAACACATATTTTATTATAATATGTTTAGTTCTACGAAATCTGTCTTTTTGTGTATAAATTGTCTATGATAGTATTTTAATTAAGACTTGAACTCTGACATAAAAAGGTTCAGTTATATCAAGATTTACTTTACATAATGATATATCATGTAAGTGCCCTCATCCGTCGCTATTCCATTTAACTGTACAAAGGGACGTTACTGATGTATAGAGTCACGAGCATGTTAGTTTAGTTTATGTTTTTATCTTTGCCTTAATTTATTATTGTTTTATTGATATAAAATATGAAACAAAATTATCATCAATAACTTATGTTTTAATCAACTGCAATCCTATTACCCCCCGCGGTCACACCTTCTCGATCACGCCGGATAGCTACTATAAAATTTGGAAAACAGAGACCGGAGGAGACCGGATGAGACCGGGACCGGGAAATAGTATCGCCCAACATAACCTCAACCTATTACCTGATATGATGGTGGACATGAAACAACTATGTAACTTTTAAGGTAAATAATTTCCTTTAATTTACTTACTAATTGCATTATTTAAAACCAATGTATTTTGTTGACACTGATCGGAAAAGGATATAACGTCTTTAAATGTCAGCTTGTGCGTATTGGAAGATTAATCTTACTAATCCGACTTTCGTATTCAAGCACTCAATATTATAAAACAATACTGCAAATTTTCACTGAATTAAACTGAAGAAATGAAGGTCATGTTAGCCAAAAAATAACAGCGCAATGGATAATGCTCAAAATGTTCTTAAAAAATGAACAATAAACATAAATGGTATTAATTTCTTTTAACTTTCGATTTCCGTATACACACACAGTATTATTTAGGGTATTTCCACGGATTCAAACTCCCTTTTTATTGTCATTTATTAACAGATATAAGCTGAACAAAGTTAATTCATTGGGATTATTTGACTTAATGAAACAAAGCAGGGCTATGCCTGCTGATTTAAAGATTGTTAAAAATGAATAATGAACAGAAATGGTATTATTTTCATTTAACTTTCGATTTCCGCATACGCATTGAAGGAGTACTCAGGTTCTTTCCACTGATTCAAACGCCCTTTAGTTGCTACATATTACAGATTTAAGCTGAACAAAGGTAGGTCATTAGCATGTTTTGACTAAACTAAACAATACTAGCGCATTGTATAATGATATTTATTTTCTTAAACATAAACAATAAACGATAGTGGTATTGTTTTCAGTTAACTTTCGATTTCCGTATACATACACATACAGGAGTATTTAGGTTATTTCCAAGGGTTTAAAATCCCTTTTTATTGCCATTTGTATACAGATTAAAGCTGAACAAATGTAGTTCATCAGGATAATGTGACTTTTTAAGTTATTGAAACAAAGCAGCGCATTGTATAATGATTTAGATAGTCATGAAGATGAATGATGAACCGAAGCGGTGTTAATCTCATTTAACTTTCGATTTCCGTATACACTAACAAGGTGTATTTAGGTTATTTCCACTGATTCAAACTCCCATAAGTTTCTGTATATTTACAAATGGAAGTTGAGCAAAGGTGGGGCATCATGATGATTTGATTACATTAAACAATAACAGCGAATGTATACTGACAGGAATGTTTAGAAAAAATACGAATAATTATTCAAAGTGGTATTAATTTCATTTAACTTCTGATTTCCGTATACGGAAATCAGAAGTTAAATGAAATTAATACCACTTTGAATAATATATACATACACATACATAAGTATTTAGGTTATTTCCACGGATTCAAACTCCCTTTTTATTGCCATATATTAACATATTTAAGATGAACACAGATAGATCATGATGATGACTTCACTTGATTAAACAATAGCAGCGCAATGAACAATCGTATAAATGTTCTTAAAAATAATCATGAACCAAAGTTAAATGATTCAACTTTCGATTTTCAGCAAATGCATATAGGTATAACTACCTAGAAATGACTCTCTTAAAATCCAATGACTTCATCTACAGCAAATGACTACCGCAGCAACCAGATACTTCCCAAATATTCATTAACTTATTTAGTAGAAAAATAATTTCTATGCAAACAATGAATTCCTTAGCAACTAATGAC